>NW_024373256.1:5774037-6374037 GCF_014805655.1 Passer montanus
AGGAGCCATGGCCCGCAGCCCCCGCGGGCGCGCAGGCGGGGGCGGCGGGAGCGCTCCGGCGCCCCGCGGAGCGCTTTTGGGGGGATGTGTGCGTGGATTTCCCCCCTGCTTCATCCCCACATGTCTCGCAAACACCCCGCACCCTCCCCAGCGAGCCCAGAGGCGCGGCGCGCCGGATGCCCGGCGCTGCGGGCGGGACTGCGCGGTGACCCGCGGTGTGTGTGTCTTTGAAGGAGGCCGAGATCCCGCAGGAGCTCATCGAGCGGCTGGCGCACAGCGAGATCCACAGCATCCGCGACTTGCAGCGCCTCCTGGAGATTGACTCCGTAGGTAAATTAGTCCCGTCCTCCTTCCTTCCGCGCCGTCGGCCGCCGCCGCCCCGGGGGGAGGCCCCGCACGCCCCGCGCTCCCCGCACGCCTCGCCCGCGACACCCGTGCGGGGACCGGCCCCGAGAGCCGGGCGGCCCTGGGGTGCGTGCCACAGGGAGGCGGCGGCCAAGGGGCCGATCGGGGATTAAAACTTCGTGGGGTTCAGGGTGGAGTGGGACCTTGTGACCCCCCTGTGTTGTCAGAGCTCTCTCCGTCTCGCAGCGGAGAAGAATTGCCGTAAGGTTTGTTGTTGGTCTTGCATTGCTGTGTTATCTTTAAACTACTGTCCTAGAGGTATTTAAAATATTTGAAACAATATTTATGAATGAAGTAATGTCTCTTCAAGTGCTGGGCTTTATTAAAAGGAAAATAAACGGTCCGCACTGATTTTAAACAGAAACCTGCATATAAAGCTTACCCTCAAAAATACACTTTTTTTTTTTTTCCAAAAGAAAATAGTGCAGGGTTATTTTCTGCATCATTAGGCATGCAAATGGGTGTAGTGAGAACGTGCAGTTTAACAGATCGTTTCAGCAGTAAATCAGATCTAGAAGCATGGTATTGCTGGGTTCCTTATCATTTGGTTTCACTTGATGCACTTTGTTCCTGGTGATTTCTTCTCTCAGTAGAGAGCGAGAATAAACCCGGCACCTTTGATGTGCCCAGGGGAAGCCTGCATCTTGCTGAAGCACAAACATGGAGAAAAATGAATGAGTTCTTGCTTGCATTGGTACTGGGCCATCTCCTTTTAAACCATATGCTGTGTATTTTTGTAAAGTCTGTGCCAGGTTCAATCACCTTCATTCAGTTGCGGGATCCTTCTAGAGTTTAACTCTCTTCTTTTTGTACAGTGCTCTATTAATGAGCAGGAATGCACTAGGAATGTATTTTACAGTCATAGCTTTCAATTTTCCTGTGATTAGAGACCAAATGTTTTCCCATTACACTGAAAATGGGAGTATTTCTGTCTTGCGCAACACTTTACCATAGAGGCTAATTAGTAATTACCAGATTGGCATTGGTTTAGTATTTTTGGAGAGCAGTCCTTCATCACTGTTGTTTATCACCACAATTAAAGAAACTTTCACAACTGGGAAGGGGTATGCAGTTCATATTTCCTCACTGAAGGCTGTTTTGGACCAGACAAGTGCACTACTGCTAAAATCTTTTTCCCAGTGAACTTGGTGGAGTTGGCTGCTGTTGCAGAAGGGCTGGATCTGAGTGCTAGCGTTTTAAAATAGTTCATACTGCTCCTGCCTTTGAGTCAGGGTTCTGTAGCTACCAGAATACATTATTTTTTCAAATACCTCAGTGTAACATGCACATGCTTCATTTTTAAATACCACTTAGAAGGAGAGCAAAAGTTCACGTTTGCAAGTGAATCAGGCAGACAAGTGGGGCAACAGCAGGAGTTGAATAAATGGGTAAATGTAGCAGAGAAATTTATTTCAGAAAATAATTATTTACCTCATGGCAAATATTAACTGGAGGATGCAAGACCAAAAATGGAGAAGGTCAGCCACAAGTTTACCCATTTCATTTTGCTGTTTTCTTGCAATTTGTCAGTTTAGAAACCATTAGAGAAACAAGAGACATAAATATTTTACTATCTCCCTGTGAAACACTAATTCCTTAAGACATGAACTCAAACAATATTAAAAAATAAAACCAAAATATTCAGCCTTTCACCCGGTTCTTGCTTATGTGAGTGCTGCTTTTGCCTGTGTGCTAAGCTGTGCTCTGAGCTACTCATGGTTGGGTTCTCTTGGAGTAACCCGTCTTTACTACCCACATTTGCTTTTCCTGGGCACAGTCCTGCAGACTTTACTGTCGTGAGCAATTCTTACTAAAGGCTTATCAGAGTGACTAATCGAGTATTGAAATTGCTGTGCTTTCCTCAGTAAACAGGATCCGGCCTGTTTACTATATTTAGTATTAGCCTGAGTTAGCAAATCAAATGTTTTCTCGTTGTCCCTGGTAAGATGATATTTCTGAAATGTATTTCCTTAGGGCTGCAATTGCCTTTAGGGAACAGCCAGTTCAGTGAGGGCTCGTACAGTAGGTATATTTCTCTTTTATAGCATGTACTCATTTTCAACTGGGGCTCAGAACAAAATCACTCCAGTGATTATTCTCTCCTTCTCTCCCTGATTTTAGTGCATGGTATTGCCAGTCCTTCTGCATGTGAGTAGCCCTGTTTAAACTCAGTGGGTGGACTTGAGAATTAAGAATGATCTTGTAGGCTAAGAGTTTGCAGGATCAGGCATGCATGAAGAAAATGTCTGATATTCCTGAGTAACAAGGCGGAATCTGTGGAAAATGAAGGAAGAGCAGTCATTTTCTCTCCTGCAATGCAAAACGTATATTTTTAATTGGAAAAGTAAGTTTTGTAAGTCAGAGTGGGCAGGTTTTTCTTCTATTCTGACAGATTTGGTCTCTATATTGTGGCGCTGAGATGACTGATAACCCCCTTCATAAAATTAGAAACCACACCCCCAGACCATCTGGCATATTACTTAAAGAAAAACACTACCCAACATGGAGCTTATCATTGTATTCAAAAAAGAAAATCCAGGCCAGTTTGTCAGAGCCCAGTGCTGCATGTCCAACTCAGAGGGTAAAGGCAGCATGAAAATTCTCTGTTCCTATCAGGAAGCAGGGTCTTGTATTAATTTGCTGCGTTGGGATCCAGAGGCAGTGACAGAATTGCCTTGGCATGAAGGAGAGCAGAGTCTGACCCTGTTTAAAGGAGAAAGCATGCACAGTCCCAGGAAGTAGGCAGCTCTAGTGTGCAGAGTACAGTTTTACTACGAGCAGACTAAATCCCCAAAACGGGGGCATTTCCTCTGCTCTGCTTGTGGAGCTCTCTCTGGCTCAGCAGCGTGGTTTCTCTCCTCGTGCTTCACCTCTCCCATCTGTCCTGTGGGAGGTAGAGTTCATTTCATCACCTATTATGTTTGCCTCCCGCTGGGAACAGATTTTCCCCAAGTCATCTGCCTGCATGGGGAGAGGCAGGGCTGAGTGTGCCTCTTTGCACGGGTTAAGGGCATCCACCAGGGTCACCTTAGGCCATGTGAATTTAACGGCCTGTGATTAAGAACTAGCAGAGCAGCTTTTGTTAAGTGGAGAAACGTTCTAAATTAACTGTATACTTCCATGGAAAAAGTGTTAGGCTGCTGCAGAGCTCAACCTTTTGGAAAATGGGTTGTTGGCTTTGTGGGTTCTGGTGTGGTACTCAATGAAGGATGTTACAGTGCAGTGTTTTGGCTTCTCTTGCACCTCTTACACTTCATGAGAGGCATCTTCCATGTGTGGCCTGTGTTTTTCATGAGACAGATGAGGGAATCTTCCTCCTTCTTTATGGTTGGTTGATCACACCTAGGTAAAGGAAAAAAAAAACCAACCTAAACAAAACAGGTTGCAAGCTGCTACTTATATTTCCTTTAACGGATCAAAGTTGAAAACTTAATGACATCTATCTCTGCAGCTGGATGTCAGAAGGGCAAATTTTGCATCAGCCAAAAAGAAGATCAGAAAAACAGACTGATGTTGCTGTGGGCTTTCTGGCTCTAGGACTGATTCTGAGACAGAGCATTTCAGCTTATTGTGCCTTACATTGAATTCCTGAAAAAAATGAGATGATAAGAATTTCCTAAACTGCTGCTGTTGGTACTAGAAGTTTTGGATCTGAACTTTCTGGATGTGCATCAAAGTGAAATCTAGAAGGGTTTGCATTAAGACTGGACGTACTGGGGGTTGTACCTCACATGAAATAGTTTGGTGAGAAGATGGAAATTCAAAAGTATAAATTGATAAATAGAAAATAGCAGTAAATTTAGGATGCTTTCCACATGCTTCTTGAGTGAGAAGAGTAATCATGTATTGGCAGAATGTCACAGGAACTCTGTGATTTATATTCCATGACCCAGTGGAAAATTGCCAATCTGACAAAAAAGAACAATTTCAGCTACACTAATGGATTGACCAAGGCTAATTGCAAGAGTTTTTATACCCATCATTGATATGTTGTCAGTACATAAAAGATTACAGAGAAATTTCTTGATCGGCTGCCATGAAAACATTTTTTATTATTAAAATGTTAAAAGAAAGCTACACTAATCTGGCTCTGTGCAGCATTCTCCATCTTCACTTGGTGATGAGCAGTGTTCGAGTTCTAAACTAAGAACTACCCATTTCTAGGCTTTCTGCTCTAAGCCTCATTTTGTGAGGTGCTAAGCACCCATAAAGTTACATTTCCTTTGCTAAGAGTTTATCCTCACCCTGCAACTCATACATTGAGGGAAAAACTGATACAAATTAAGTATCATCCTTCTTTAATGTGGCATCATGGTTTTAGTGAAATAAAAGGAAGTCTTCTGGCCACACATTCACAGCCAAGTGTGAGTTTCAAAGCTGTCTTGGTGATTTTTCATTCCTGCTTGGGCAAGACTCCTGTTGACTTCAACATTGCTTGAAGTGCATTGATTTTCCCATTGATTCCACTGGGAAATGGAATTCCTTCCAAAAGCCTGTGGGAATCGGGGGGGACACTTAAGTGCCTTTAGCATTGTAATGTCTTCTGGCTCCAGCCATGCCCCATGATTCTGTTTATTAAACCAAACTTGGATGATGTGTTGGTAGAAATAATACAATTTGTGTTAGATAACACATTGAGGTTTGACTGGAGCTTGTTCTGCTGAGCTAGCTCTGTAGATCTCTTTTTGTAACCCTCTCAGAGAGACATGAACTTAGGAACTGCTGTACATGCTTAAGATATCTAGTGAGACAGTGAGGTACAGTGTAAGCCAGAGGCCTTCTTCACCTTAGAAATCATCTTATAAGCAACACATCTCCTTGAGTTGTCATTTTGCTTTATAAACATGGTGATGGGAAAAGGCTAATTGCAGCTGAGTCGAGCAGTTATGTGTAAGCACATGACTTAACACCCTGGTTAGCTGATCATACCAGTCCTTTGGTTCTTACCAGTTTCTTTAAAGGAGGCAGCAAGGGATCCTTCATGCTAGGAGGGAGCTGTGCCAGCATTGCTGAGTGTGGGATTAGGAGCCATGGCCCAGCCCTGCTGTGGTGCTGGCAGTCCTGCCAGCTTCCCTTTCCAGCCTGATGCCTGTGCCCACCAAGCAGTTGGGATTAGAGGCATTACTTTTGTGTTTAATCTCCTTTTAAACACTGTTTGCTTGTGCACGGACATGCTTCTTGCTCCGAGCTGAGCTTGGATCTCAGGCTGAGCAGAATTCATGCTGCTTTCAAGTATCACTTCATTGCCTCAAATTGAGGGAGAGGTTGTGACAACTTGAAGCTGCCAAAAAGGAGGTCGGTATTAAGGTGTTGGGTGGCTGAGTGCTAGGAAACAGAAGAGGGCTGGAGGCACATCAGAACGGATCCTCATTTTGCATAACACCATTTGGGATCAGGTGGATGGCCTGGTGCCATTGGAATGGGATGTGGGAGACCTGGCTCCACTCCCCAGCTCAGCTGCAAACTTCCTGTGGGATCTCTGGCAAGCCATTTTATTTATACCACTGATGAGTTTTCTGGAGTATGGGGTGCAATAAAAGCAGAAATAATACCCTTTAGTCACTGCTGTGTTACATTACTGGACTGGGACTGCAAATAAGGCCCAATACCAGCTAATTAGTCAGGTTCCAAAATTTCCCATCAAAATCTAGGGGAAACAAGTACCATAGATAGGAACTAGGAGCCAATTTATTTGGATAAACTGAGACTAATGACTAATTTCATACAAGGATCTGTTCAGCTGATAAGGAGAATAGGCAGGACCAGTGGGTGATCCTGGCACTACCTCTTGGACCTCTGATTTTATTTTATCTTAGCTACTTAGAATAGTATTTTCCAAGAAGTAATGATAAACCCTGGGATGCAGAACTCTTTCTGAGGTGCTGAAGATCCTGCTGTCTTCCTGTCTCACCTGGCTGTACAGGTGATTTCACAAGCTGCGTTTTCCTTAGGGCACAATTTCTTGGAGGGAGGAGAAAAGGAGTTGGTTGTTTTGTGGAGCAGAGCCTTATGATGTGTGTTACTAATAAAGCTGAGATTAAAACAAGTTCCAGAGACAGACAGCTGTGTGTACAGAACAAACTGGAAGCAGGGAGTGTGGCAGTGCAGAAGATGGGAGTGTAGGGTGTTGGTAGCTTGCAGAGAGGATAATTGAGTGCTGTGTAATGCCCTTTTGCATTTTTTTAGAGCATGTCACAGTTTTCTTAGGAGCCAGCAGTGAAACCTTGAAACTCTGCAGTGATGTTCCAGAGGACACTCCAAGCAGCAGAGTGCTAAACCTCTTAGTTCGGGTGTCCTGGGGTCTGTGTGCAGTTCTCTCTTTGGTTCCTTCTTCCTCATCCTCTGTTTGCAGACTGTGCTTGTGGTTTTCAGACCCCACGGCATGGGACACGACCTGAACTGCTTCACTTAACAAACCCAAATAGTTGGAGCAGTTATTTTGTTGTTTTTTTACGATAAATGAAATGCCAAGTTTTCCATCTTGGCTTTTTCTCATGGCCCTTTAACCCATGTGGTAGGCTTATTTAGGGAACAAGACAAGCCTGGATGCAGTCCCAGAGTTTGCAGTAGCTTCAGATGCCCCTCCAAAGGTTAGGATACTTCACAGGGGATTTGTTCTGCAACAGAGAGGCTAAAAGGAAACCCATGATAGTTACTTTTTGCTTTTGATTCTGCCCTAGTACTGCCCTGAAAACCAAGCAACAGAAAATTTACAGAGGCAGCATTGTTGCTGTTTGGTCTAATACCATATTTTCTACTGTTGCCTCATATCAGAACTTCAAAATGTTTGTAAGAAACACTTCACATGCAGGATTATTGTTCCTATTTCTACACCTTTCCAGTAAGAAAAGCTGTATTATGCCTTTCACATAAAAATGCAACTGTTTTAATTTAGATATGGTTCTGTGCCACAGTGTGTGCAGTGTTTCTGGGGGCTTTCAGTAAAATGGATATTGGAATTAAATTGTGTATGCTTACACATACATTCAATGTCTGTGTCTTTATTCCCTGCCTTAAGCCCTTGCAGTTGCATTAACAGGGGTTACATTAGACTGATTGTAGCAGGATTTGGTCTTGTGTCTATGAACAGCACAGATTTGTACCTGTGGAACAACACTGTAGAGACACTGGTGCACATAACATACCTAAGGTTTAACATTTTGTTTCCTGTTCTAGGATATGATGATGTTTCAGAAACAAACTTGAGATCTTACAGTGTTCATTCTGCTAAACATGTGCAAGAGAACCGTCCTGTGCCCATTCGCAGAAAAAGAAGCATTGGTAAGAAACAAGCTATTTGTACTTTGGGAGTGAAAGCAGAGGGGGTGCCTTTGGTCAGCCAAGCAGGACATTTCACTGGAAAAATGAGACATGCACAAAGGAAAAAAAGGGCCATTTCTAGCTTCTGCTTTTCTTTTTGCACAAAACGAGCCATTGCCTGAGAAGCTGTCTTCTGGAGGATGTCCATAGGAGACAGACATGCACAAATTCTTTACATTCACTTTCTTGTTGCAGCATGTTGGAAATCTAGACCTCGGTTAGAAAATGCTGTGATATTCAATGTATAATTCATAGTGTGGGGAAAAACTACAGCAGTGTGCTTTAAAAAACATCAACAGTTGGTAGAGTTTTCAGTACAGAAGCTCCACAAAAGGAAACAGCTTGACTCTTTATTCACAAGAAAAATACAGTTTATCCCAAAAATTAAAAGCCATTGATGGAAACGCTGGGGCATTGATTTCCGTCACAGTGTAGGGCACCAGGCATGTTTACAGGGGCTTTTATACTTATTAATGATGATGAGGATGCAAAAAAGCCCAAATATAAATTAAAAAAGGGATGCACAGATAGGATTTATGTGCAGTGCTTGTTCATCTGATTAGGTGTGAGTGTTCCACCATTCTGCTGGCCTATGGAAAACATCCATGGTGCTATCCCTGGTGGGTAAATCAGTGTGTTTGTCCTTGGAGCTGTGGTGGCAGGCAGAGAGAGCCCAGCTTGCTGTCAGCAGGGATTTGCAGTGTGAGTTGGCAGGCACTTTGGCTGCCTGGGGAGAGCAGCGGTGCTGAAGCAGCCGGTGACGTTGGCACCTCACCCTGCAAGGTGCTGGATGCCTCCCCGCCAGAGGCACTGGGAACTGGGTGTGCTCAATAACTTGTAGGAGTTGCCAGATCTCTTGCAGTATTGCATCTGTTAATTTTCTTGAGTTCATTGCACTGCGGGCTGACAGTAAGGATTTTCATTCTATTTAGTCTATTGAAATGCATCTTTCAAAACCAAGCCTAGATTTCCATGTTGCAGGCACAGGCTAGGCCTGAGCTTCTTGTGCTGAAGAACTAAGTGAAGAAGTGCAGGCAGTGTTCCAGTTCCCTGACACATCTAACCCAAAGCTATCACAGGCTTCCACTGTAAGGCAAAAAAAAAAAAAAAATCCCAGCTGTCTTTGGAGAACTTATCAGCAGACAACTTGTCCCTGAAATTGCTATTTTTTTCTGGACTGTTTTACTGTTTTGAAATATCAGCTTGACTTTTTAAACAGTCCCTGGGTTGATGATGATACATAGTTTGGATCATGGCAGCATCACACAGTAATACAGAGCCACTCTTTATAATCCTAAACAAGCTCACCTTACCTGAGCCCACCAGGATATTGGTTTAACTGCAGGTTTTTCCATCATGCTGCTCTGGTGGTTTTGCATCATTCAAGAAATTACAAATTAAATAAAACCCACCATGGAAAAAGCTTTGATTGCAGAAAAAATGGCAGTTGCCCTTTGGAATGGTGGATGAACCAGACTGTCTGATGTGGGGATGTTAAAGTTCTGGAAGTGGAAACCCAAGTCCTGAAAGTTTCAAGCTAGTGCAGGTTGTTTCCCAGTTGTGCAAATTGGGTATGATACAGAGAATCAGAATCATCAATTTAACTCCTGAGGCAGTGTTTACCAGGTGTTGCATGTTTGTGTGATGGTATTTGTGTGCAGTGGTGGCCCCAGTGCTGGAAAGCAACAGCTGCTGTTGCACAGTCACTGTGAGGAGTCACAGTCACTCTGTACTAGGGGGTCAGCGAATGTGGAGGAGCTCCTGGCTTGCTGTCACTTCCAGAGCCAGGATTGCCTTATCTCATGGTATGTGCTCCAAGCTGTGTTGGGAGCCAGGCCACTGGAAACCCTCATTTTAGGGCTGGGCTTTGGGAGCGAGTCAAGCCTGTCCCCAGGGTAACGCCACAGCTCAGCTGCAGGCACACAGCGCTCAGCGCTGGCTTGCCAGTGACCGGTGGGGACTGGGAGCACTGTCCCCACCTGGGTGCTGTGGGGCGGGAGCAGCTGCTCACCCTGGCTGTGACTGTGCTGTGCCCGCAGAGGAGGCCATCCCGGCGGTGTGCAAGACGCGGACGGTGATCTACGAGATACCTCGGAGCCAGATCGACCCCACCTCGGCCAACTTCCTGATATGGCCGCCCTGCGTGGAGGTGAAGCGCTGCACCGGCTGCTGCAACACCAGCAGCGTCAAGTGCCAGCCCTCCCGGATACACCACAGGAGTGTCAAGGTGAGCAGGGCCTGCCTGGCTCCCCTTCAGCCTGGAAATTTACCCCTGTGCCCCTGTCACCCAAATCTTCGCTGTCCTTCCTCGCACAGAATGCCCCTCTCCGTTTTTGGCCTTTTCAAGTGACGTGGTCATTGGAAAATCTTGGGTTTGGATTTGGTTTTCACAGGATTCCCTTTAAGTTTTCACTCTCTTTCCTTTTCTTTTTTTTCTTTCTTTTTTTTTTTTTAAATGAAAATAAAGTTGATTGTGCCTTTCCCATGATCTCGCACAGTACAGATCTTAAAGTTAAAAAGATAAAATGACTCAAGGGGCATTGGACTTAAAAAAATAAATAAATCACAGTATGGAATGCTGTTTTTTTAATTAAATATTATGTAGCCTAAATTGGGCTTTTACATTTGACAACATAACACTTTTGATCTGAAAAAATGTGTTTCAAATTATCTTACCCCAGGGATATTAGACTCAACAGCTTCACGCTGTATTTACTCATTAGACAAAATCGCTATTGCAACTTTCCAGTAAATATTACGTGAAATATTTATGTTCATTTGGCTTCACTGTGTTCTAATTTTTATCAGTATTTAAACAAGTACTGTTGATCTACATCTGTGTGTAGGAGATTAGACTTACTCTTAGCATTCATATTGTGAAGACTCTGAGTTCTTGTTGCCCTGAATTTCTTAAGAGCAGAATTAAAATAAACCCCACCACATTCTTAAACGTAAAATTGCTCAGCACAACACACTGATTGCTTCACTTGCAATGGATTTCTTTAGAAAAGTGCTGTTCACTTAGTGCTGTACATCCCAAAACAAAAATAAGGCACCTAAGCCATTTCATTGTTTTTCATACACTGTTTTTCATACATGCAGACGTGTCTGGGCAGAATTTCTTTTTCTTTTCTGTTTCTGAACATCTGAGAAAAATTTTTTTTCATCCAAATAAGCTGGAGAAACATTGACATTCCTTCAGTGTTCCCAAAAATAATCATACTTTACACTTGCTTGCTGCCTTGCCTTTGTGGGATACGCTTTGCAGAAACAATTAAAAATTATGTAAAAAATTTGGATCAATAATTACTTGAGGGCTGAGAACAAACGGGTGAGATTGAATGACTACAATTGTAAACCTTACTGAATAGGAGCTAAAAAGCAAAGTGCCTCAGGGCTGTGATATTTAGTGCTGTTGCCTTTGGGTTTGATGCAGCTTGCACTTGATTTTGTGTAGCAGCAAACAGGTACAGAGCAGCTGGATGTGCTCAGCAAAGAGATGAGATGTGTGTGATGAACTTGCTGTTGGTACCTCTGTGTGATATTGAACAACATTCCTACCCCTGAGGAATGGGGGAGATGACAGATGAGACAGAGGGTCTTGGCTGTCGCCCTGCTGCTGGGACAGCCAGTGTTCCCTAAGAGCTGCAAACTCCTGGCAGCAGCTTTGCAGGATGGCACTGCTGGGGCTGCTTCCCCAGCACACCACCACATTGAGGGAATTTCAGTCTCTCAGCCCCTTGTAGTGCTTTTAGATTTGCATTCATTTTAGTAGGGCACAAACTAAAAGTAGGCTCAGCTGAGCAGCTGCTTTTCGTGGCTGTGTAAATATATTGCCACCAGCAATATCAATATACGTCAGCCAGCTTTGGAGGACATTTTTTTTTTCCAAGCTCCAAGACTGCTCCAAACAGTCATTAAATAGCAGGGGAAAAAAAGGACAAGAGGTCAAGCAGGAACAGGATGTTCATTGTAAAGGTTGTAGGCTGACCCCACCGTAACACCAGAACTCTTAGAACAGAATCCATATTTATGCCCTCCAGAGTCAGATCCCCTTGTAGCTTTGATGTAATTGATGGTTTTCTGAGCCTTTTGCCAATCCTAAGTTTAGAGCTGAATGTCTGCTCATGCCATTAAGTAGCTGGCTCAGAGCGAGGGTCCCTGGAAAGGTGGGAGCGGTTTTGGAGAGCCTTCTCAGCTGCTCTGCAGTGCATTGGAAAGCCAGCTTGTGTTTTCCCCTGATGTCAGACTGCATAAAAGCTCTCTTTTGATGGAACTTTGAAAAGGCTTTCCCCGCTTCCTCCTCATTGACAAGGTAGTGAGATCATAGCTGGCCCATTCACACTAGAAAAATGTTCATCCAGAAAGGTCAGCAAGTGGATTTGCATCATCCAACAGGCGAAAGCAAAGGGTGTTTTCTTTGTCTCACTGAGGGCCACTGTAGTCAAGGTTAAGAGACGGATGGGGCAGTGTGGGAGGAGCAGTGGAGATGCTTGTGTTGGGGCATTTCATTCCTGGGATGTGATTCAAAGGCTGGAGGGTTCAGGGATGTCCTTTCTCCATCTTCACTGAACTCTCATCAGTGAAATATCCATTAATGTGGAATTGAAGCTGTAGGGAGGCTCCAGGCCAGGGTGGTTGGTGGAACAGCTTCCCTGAAATGGGTCTTGTAAAGTTTCCCTTTCATGGGGTGGGTTTCATTAGTGAAAGGTGGGTTTGCCCTGTATGGTGACAGTGAGCCCATGGGAGCACAGCCTCTGGCCCTAAAGACATCTCTGTTCAGCCAACTGCACCTGCACAGCCCTGCAGAACTCAGACTGAGATAGAGAGGCTGGCTGGGGGCTGATCTTTTTGTTTCTCTCCTCATAGAGCAATGGTGACGAGGATGGGGGAGTTAGGGGTGTTGGTGTCTGTTACAGAGAGATTTTCTCTGTGCAAAAGCATTTCAGTAACATCTGCAGATCTGTTGCTTCTGTCCAGTGAGTTCAAGCACCTACCAAGTACCAGACCACAATTTATTTGGGGGGTTCTGAACAAGAGTCTTCCCAAGAGCACAGTGTTGCTCTTGGTGGGTTTGATCACAGAAGCAGAAAATCATTAATATTATGGAGCAAATCCTGCCTATACTACTAATTTTGAATAGCCAAGCTGAGCAGTATGATTATTTGCAGCAATGTTCATATGCAAATTAAGAAACAAGAGCTAAATTACTCCATCTCCCTCAACTTTGCCTCAGGTTGGCCTTGAGCAGAAGCCCTGCCAGCTTCAGCCACTTCTGCATATTCAATGTTGATCTGATCTGGGCAATCTTACCCTGGTATATTCTTAGGTACATTAATGTGAGGGTGAGGTGCAGAGAAAAGGAGCTGGATGGGAGGGAATGCAGGAGCAGCTCCTCAGCTGTCACTGGAGGGTTGATCAGAGGTTGGAAAAAATGCTGGAGTTCAGGATGAGTTGTTCAGCAGAGCTACCCAGACTCAGAGAGGGTGGGAAAGGCCTTGCAGAGCACATGGGATATGTAGGTGAAATGGCTGTATGTCACATCTGCAGGCTTAAGAACCTTCTTCTTCTACCACTGGGATAAGCAGCACTTGGATTGAGCTGTGACTTAACTGCAATTGCAGGCAGGACCAGGTATCAAAGGTCAGTTTAGGAATGGGAAAACAAAGGAAACCCTGGCAGAGGTGAAGGCGGAGAAGCAGCGAGGTGCCCTTGGAGCATGGGAAGCCCTGTCAGCCTGGCAGGGTCTGGCTGCTCTGCTTAGGGACACAGAGATCCCACACAGCCATTCCTGCCCTCTTGTCCTTGAAGCAGTGATTTGCCAGGCCCTGAAGGCTCCTGATGCCTCCCCAGTCCTTTAGTCCCTCTTGACTCACATCTTCCTCACAGTCAGGTTTTCCACCATTGTATCTGCATGCAGTTGTTTTAGTATGGAAGCAATAGATGATTCCAAGAAGTATCCTCATTCAGTTGCTTTTTGGGCTTGTTTCCATCCAGTATTTAGGTATCAGCACATGAATTCTGCTGTTATGAGGAATTTTCTGAGCTGACACTTGTCTTACAAGCTCCTGCCCATGATAAAATTTAGCTTCATACTGGAGGTGTTCTAGACATTTCTGCTTACAGTCTTATTTTTTCCCCCTGCTATTAATCCCTGATTTCATCTCTCCTGGAGAATCTCTAAAAAAAAAAGTGTTCCCATGATGTTTCCATTAGGCCACAATTTTATCAGATTTTATTTTCATTTTTACTTGGCCACCACACTGTATTGCAGGATGTAGACCTAGAGTCTACACTAATGCAAGTATGGTGTCACTGATTATAAACCATTTGAGAAGCTAAACAGTTATTTCACTGTCTTGCTCTCAAAGAGTTTTTATGTAGTGATATTTTCTGGATCTGGAGGGCTTGAGTATTTTTGTTTTTGTTACATTAGAGACAGGTAAAAGGAGCTTGTTGATTTGTCAAGGACTGACCACCTCAAAGTTCTGTGTAATACACTTGAGAAACTGTACAATATGAACGCCAGGGAGAAAAATACAAAGAAGGAAATATCATTTGTACACAAGGCCAAATCCCATGCTGTTGGCACAGCTACCCCTATTTATACCCACTGAAAATGTGACCTGCAGCCTTCAACGTTGTAGATCAGCACTGTGTGTGGCAGCAGGTGTTAACAGGTGACACAGACACAGCAGCTTATGTGGTTTGTGCTGCTTCACTTCCAGTATTTGCAACATCTACAAAATGACATTCCTTTAACTTGTGTAGCGTGAAGTAGGGCAGTGGAACATGCGCTGGATTGTATTTTAACTACAACATTAAAGCCAGCTTTAAATTGCTGCATAAATTCATTATGATCCTCCGCAAAGTATTACTGTTTCTGGTTTTTTAACTGTTGTTTAATACCAAATAGCCACAGGAACTGCATATATCTTTCAGTTTGTAAAACCAAGCGAAACAAGGACAGGCTTTTAAAAGCTTGATTACAGTTTATTTTTGTTGCATGTAATTTTCAATGAGACCGGTTTATTCTAATAGCTGTAATAAGCATGGCAGATCTGAGAGCTGTTTTGTGATTGCTGGGTCCCTTTCTTTGTCTCTGATGATGGAGGTGTCTTAATTACTGTTTGTTTTCATAAATTTTAATGATTAGTCATCCTTTGACGCCAGATGATTCAGTTGTACCATACATTTTCAAATCATCGTGTTCAAAGGCTTGATGGAGTTGGTTTCTGATAGAGAATTTTGAAACTGCTTCAACCCATAGTTAGTTTTTCAGATAAAGTGTTCTGGTATGTCATGGCCAGCTCTTAATCTGTTTACATGGAGAGTTGACAGTTTCAGAAGGTACCTTTTAATGTGGGTACTTTAGTTATTGCATCTGTCTCTGTAACTTTTGTTTGCTGGATGAAATGAAAATCATCTCCAGATCCTGTTGACACAAGGGGTGGTGACTAAAACATGGACCTGAACTCCTTGCTCTGTGAAAGCTCAGGCAGATCTCCCACTGGCTTTAGAAAGACCAGGACTTTGCTCTAGCTTCTCTCACTGGCATTCAGAAGCCCTTGATAGTTGTGACCCCACAGCCAGAAGAGTGTTTCTGGGAACTGGCAATAGAATGGGTTTTTCCAGCCACCACTGTCATTTTGTGACACTGTTGTTCCAGTTTTGAAAGGGCAAGAGAATGATTTTAGCAGTGTGGAGATTGATTTGGAGCATTGAATCCCCACCAAACACACAAGGAAATCATGGCTTGGAGCGTCACTGTGGATACTTTATTTGGTAGTAGTTGGAGCTTTTGGATGGACCAGTCTTTATGGCTTTGTCATGTAACTTCTGTAGAGACAGCCAGCCTCTCCTGTCCTTCTGCTCCCTCACCTCATTTTTACAGAATCCCTGTGATTTGTAGTCTTGTTTGCTGGGACAGCCACACTGCAGTGCCCTGTTGTCAGATGAGTAGGTTTGAGAAGCCATGATTTAATTGCAGTGATTTCCATTGCAAGCAAATGCTCACCACCTATTCTGCAGTGTTCAACACAGTTGAGAGCTAAACACTGGACCCCTTACAAACTCTCTAGCACTCTCCTTGCCCACATTAGGCCATATTCCCTTGCATGGCCCTGACCATCATGCCCACTACACTTAGCACAAGTCAGTGCCCAGCATCCCACGAGCCATTTCAGCACCCCAGAACATCAATGTTCTCCCCTCTCTGCCATTCCTCCTCTCCTGGCTGCCAGCCTGTGGGTCAGGATGTCCTCATGTTCAGTATCACCCCACCCCAACATCCTTCTGTTCTGCCTTGGTTTCCTTCAGATGAGAGATCCATATGTAGCCAGAGCTGCTCCAGCATGATCCTTCCTCCAACCTCAACTTGCTCTCCAGACTTTTTTGTTTTAAGGATGCCAGAAGTGGAGCAATGCAGTTGTGAACAGTTAGAAGGACTGGGGAGAAATAGTCTGTCTGCCAGCTTTCCACAATAAAGCCGAAGGCTGTACTCAGTTCAGGAGTGCTAGTTCCCTTGCTCCTAAAAACTGTGCTTGAGAGCTCTTGTGAACAAGCCCCAGGTTATTGCAGGGAGTGAGTAGGAATGAAACTGCTTTCCAAGGTGATGTTCAGGTCCTGGTCATACAGGGTTGAGCACTAGACATTCAGAGGGCTCTGGAGACACCAATTTGTAAATAATAAAATGTGTTACAAACCAGTCTAATGCCTTCACTCAGCCTTTAACAACACTTACAGAAGATCGTGCTAAAAGTGGCAGTTTACAAGAAAAACCACTGATTTGAATCTGTATAGAAGTTTATTGTGATACGTGTGGAAACCAAGTTGCTTAAAACATCAAACCAAAATGAATGGGAAATTGTTTTATCTCTTGGGGGAAAATTGTTTCGAACTACTGAACTTGAATAAACAAATAGTCTGTGCAATAAATAGTTACACGATGCACAATTAAGATAAAAGATGATTAGTATGCTAACATTTTGTATGGGTTTGGCTACATTGAAAATAGAGGTATATAGTTATCTGTCTTCAGTTCTGAACTGTAACCATGTTGATTGATGTGTCTCAGTACGTACCTCATCGTATTTTATAGGTGGCAAAAGTGGAGTATGTTAGAAAAAAGCCAAAATTAAAAGAAGTTCTGGTGAGATTAGAAGAGCATATGGAATGCACCTGTACATCATCAAATACTAATTCAGATTATAGAGAAGAAGAAACTGGTATGTTTTCCTTTTATTTTTGCATTAATGCTGATTTCATATGGACCTCATTTTTATATTAGTAATGAACGTAAAACAAACGTTGTTTACAGTGAACTGAGTAGAGAAGCTCCCAGCTACTTCTCTGTGTTGAAGATGCCAAATGAGGGCCAGTTTGTGCTGTACAAGGAGTTTGGATTTCAAATTTAATGTGTATCACTTCTCATTAGGTTGGCCTTTAAATAAATGCAAATGCCCAGTAGTGTTCAGGTCTTGCTTCACTAAGTTAAAGGTTGTCATGTTGCAGCTCGTGGATGAACTCTGTTGCCTAATTTCTTTGACTTTGTGGATAACACTGAGATTTACTTGACCTTGGGGAAGATATGAATGAAATTAGTGTAAAGTACTTGAGAATAAATTCAGGATTCAGGGCTAAGGAGTTAGTTTGGAAACAACATTGCTCAGTCCTGTTGTTTCCTTACGTATGTATACTCAAGAATTTGTCAGTTGTCGCATTAAACCTAAATTTGCCTTGTCAAGACAACCTGTGAGTTACAATGGGGAAAGATTTGTGGGGAAAAATTACTTTCAATCTGGCTTTCATAAAATCATTCTGAATTAATCTAAAATCATTGGCTCTGATCTACTTACTACGGTGCAATCAATGCAGAGCTCATCACACTTATTCAGGAAACCCACTATGGTAAAAAGGACATTTCCTTTTCTCCTGATGCTGGTTGAAGGCAGCTATAAAAGTTTGTTTTGCATCTCTGCAGGGAATTTAAGGGCGCAGTAGAACCAGCCCAAAATTAAAGAGTCAGTGAAGAGCAGGTAAACAAGAGGAAAGCTGCCCAAAGGTGATAGATATTTTAGGTGGCTGGGTGAGGAGGGGTTTTCTGTACTGGCTCCATCCAGCAGGGAGACATAAACCTGGTCCAAGCAAATGTAAACTTCAGTTGCTATGTACAGAACAGAGGAGTTAGAATTTCTATAAAAGCAAAGTTAGACCTCTGCTGCAATTTTATTGGGCATCAGTTTATAATCAGAGCTGAGTGTTTAGCTGAAACTAGGTGGAGTTATTAGACAAAACCACATATAACATGGCTATTTTTAATGTGGGTATGGTTTGATACATTTCCTATGTCTCCTGTTTGGAAAAAAAAGTTTCATTAGATCAATTTCGGTGTTCCAAATTGTCTTTAATTGCTATAGACTAAGCAGCTATGATTTTAAGATCAAAATTTTTGGTTTTGATATGTGTAAAAACTGGGGCAGAATTATCATGGAAAAATATGTATTTCTAGGATTTAATTACTGATAGGAGCAAAACTTGCACCCAGCAAGTGGATGGTGAGCTGAAAATAGCTCAACTCCAGAGCTGAAGGCAAATGTTGAGTACTGCATGGTAACAGTAATTATAGATGGATCCTGGGAATGACGTGGGCAATGCCAACTTCGTTTATTATTTCTTTACTTTTGTGTAATTACTTTGTAAACTCAATGTCAAATCAGACGTTATAAAGTTATTACTTTAATGCAAAGGATAATGAGATTTCTTTGAAATGTAAACGGTTTGAGTATTTATGACTTCAGTGTTACACGAAATGCATTACCTTAGGGCTTTTCACCAGCCCTGCCCTTATGTTAACAGGAAGGCCTAGGGAATCAGGTAAAAAACGGAAACGAAAAAAGTTAAAACCAACATAAAACCTACTGGAACTATTTGATATTCAGGTAGGACCTATATGCTGAACACCCTAAGCACAAGTACTGGAAAACTTAATCAAATATCATCACTTCAACTTAATCACTGTTCAAAATCTTGACACTTGCTACCTCAAGGCTGCAAAGAGATTAGATTTGATTGGCTTTGATAATTCTACCTGCTGGTATTTTCCCTTTAAGCTCCACATCACCATCAGCATCTTCATTCTTGAGCTACTTCCTTTTCTTGCCTTTTTTATTTCTTTTTTATTGGAGGGTGCTAATACTTCAGCTTCTGAAATCTCAAGTTCCATTGCCTCTGCTTGTGTTTCATTATTATTGATTTCTGAGGTCAAAGCATCACGTGATAATGCATGAATGAATTGCCAGGTTACAAATCATTGTGTTCCCAGTCCTTGGCTGTGAAACATTGAGTGCACATACAGCAATTATTATTATTTGTGTGGCCATCAAACCCATGTTCTGGCATGAACTGGGGTTGATTGCACATGCACCTGACACAGTCTGATGATCTGCTTACTTGACCAGAAAGATGCTAAGAAATGCCTTTTTTTGTGTGTGTTGCAGAGTCCTGTGTTACTTACACCAGAAAATTAAGATCTTTATTTTTGGTCTGTTCAGTCTCAGTAGGATGATGATAGTCAGTCATCAAAATTCATGAGGTTTTCAGAGTAGTGAAAAACTAACACCCTCTAAGTGCAAAAATGACTGAAATCCTTTGGCCAATATATTAGCAATGTATGATGATGGCGACACACATTCCAAATTAAATATGGAATTTCCATTTCTTAATGACTTGAAAGTATGTAAACTGCAGCACTTGCAATTGATTCTGGTATTTGGAGTGGGAATGATTTGGATTTTGCAGTGTCTGTGCCTAACGCCTGGATGATGGTGAATTTAATTTCAAGCCCCTGTTTTTGCACATGAACTCCCAGTGGCAGTTTTCATTTATACCAATGTATGATTTCTAAAGAATGCTAAACTTGATATCCTGTTTCAGATTAACAGGTATTTATTGGGAGTAGTATGATAGAAGCAAAGATTTTCTAAAATTCAACTTTAAAAGTGAGCATGTAAACTCAATCAAAACAGCATTTAGAACTTCTTGTCCCAGGTTAGTGACTCTTCATGCAGAACAGTTTTTTTTTTAAGTCATCTACTTCAAGGACAGGACCTTTGATTCTAATCATAGAGTTATTGTATCTTTTTTCTCTCCTGCAGATGTAAGGTGAAAATAAGCTAGAAAAAAAACTTCTCTCTGGGACATGGATGTACATGGTTTGTTACATTCCTGAACCTACTATGTATGGTGCTTATTGACTGTATACTTTATTTGTTCTCCTGTGTGAAAAAACTGGCTCAAAAGAACACTTAATGAGAACAAAGAGACAATGTACATTTGTTTAATGTGACATCAAAGCAAGTATTGTAGCACTCTGTGAAACAATAGGAAGCTTCCCTGTCCAAAAAAGAAAAAAAACGAAAGAAAGAGAAACAGAAAAGAAAAAAGACAGTTGAATGAATGGAGGATACCAAAAGAACTAAAAAACATGACAAAAATCTAAGTGAATAGTGGATTTCTGTCAGAGCAGTCAACGGTGCTTTACGTCAAGAAATGTGCCTGCGTTCTTGATGAAGATGGATGGACACTGGTGGACTTCAGGCACAAAAAAAGCAGGAATGTATGAAATGATCAAATGCCACGCAAACACTATAGAACAATACATCCTTGCTTGGTGGTGTTTTAAAAGTCTATACAAAAAAACCTTCTGGGGAG
Source organism: Passer montanus (assembly GCF_014805655.1). NCBI lineage: Eukaryota > Metazoa > Chordata > Aves > Passeriformes > Passeridae > Passer > Passer montanus. The sequence continues at coordinate 5,794,474 of NW_024373256.1, forward strand.
CCTTAAGTGGATTTTTTTTTTTACACCATAAAGTGATTATTAAGTTTTCTTTTTACTCTTTGCCTAGCTTTTTATTATCTCTTGGACTACATTTGCCAATAACACATATAAAAGACTGGTATAACAATAAGCAGAACACAAAACATTATGGTATTTCTCCTAGTGGGATGCAAACTAATGAGATGTATTAAAATAAAAATGGTATACCTATGCATAATTTTCTAGACGTTTCTTGGTTTATGTTCCCCAACCTCCCCCGTAATTTAAAGCATTACATAAAAGAAAAAAAATAAAAAGAGAAAAAAAAGAGAGATGTGCGTAAACAAATCATAGGATATCCATGCAAAAATCCTTTTTTTTTTTTTTTAAGACTTATGCCAGTTGCCTACTAGTGATATTGTGTTAGCAATTGTCATTCTTATCAGTATACAGATACTTTTATTTCACATGTTGGAGCTGTGTGAAATGTACAAATTCTTGTATCTGCATTGTATAATGTCATGGTGGCATGGGAACTACCTTGCTGCAAATATTTGAACAAAACCTAAAATTCTTTATTTTTGGTAAAATGTTATGCTTTATGTGTATTCAACAGAAATATGTGTTTTTGTAAAGGTGAAGTTTGTATTTTTATCTAAAAATTAACAGTTTTATATACCTGAGAAAGCCTGCTATGTTTTCTTGAACCAAAAAAAAAAAAAAAAAGAAGAAAAAAAAGAAAAAAAAGCATTTTGTGGTCATATTTTTGTAGTAGAATAGCCCAAATAACATCCAAATCTATTTTAACTATAGCAGGGCAGATAAAATACTCTGGCATCAGCTCCTGTATTTTCAAAGTGCCAAAGGATTAAATGTTCAGTTCCCCACAGATTGCAGTGGGAGCCACATGGATAAATCCTTCTGTACTGCTTTGGAAATTTAGGGCTGTGCCAGATATGACATGGCTACTCACTTGGCCAAAATCACTGCCCCACCCCAGTAGTTTGGATTATGTATCCTTTGTTTTATTTGGATTATTACATTGGATATGTAAAATGAACTACTGGATTCTTTTATTTGTGAAACATCTACAAAGAGATGAAAGAGTTTTCTTAGTTTGCAACAACAAAAAAGTTTGTCTTGAAGACAGTGTTTCCACTCAAATAAAAATATCTTCAAATGTGAATGAACTGCAGAACCTTCAAACAACAAAAAGACAGCAAGATTTTTAACCTTTCCATTTCTCTAAATATAGTTCAAACATTCCCCTCCTGTTCCTGTAGCTATGTCCAAATTCAACCAAACAAAGCAATGTTAGCTAACAGGCATTATTGGCTTCAGATGCTAATGCAGAGATAGAGTTAGTCACCGTTCTATTTTGTGATCATTTTCCCAGTGTATTTGTTGAGCACCAAAACTGGAAGTACATTTAACTAAGATTGTCTGTGCTTGTTTTCCACTAAGTGTACTGTTCACAATGTTATGCACATGAATGTATGTGTCTGCGTTTAAAAAAGTGTATAAAATGTAATTTATATATTTATGTTTCAGTGGGATGCCAATAATGTTGCTCCGTTCCTTTTTTTTTTTTTTTTTGTCAAAAAGATATCTAATGAAAGAAAAAAACCAAACATATATCCATTAAAATCATGTAGATGAAAAGCATTATGTGACCCACTCAGACACTGTGCAGGTATGAAAGGATGTCAAAGTCACTTAAGTGGAATAGTTTGCTAAACAACTCTTGGAAAGAGTCCTGTGGTTGGACTTGCATGAGAAGGTTGTGTTTGGGTTTGTGGGCCAGCTCTTTGGGAGTGACTCCCCTGGGTATCCTGGAGCTCTGATTTACATCACGAGAGAGTCTGGCCTTGTAGCAAAGTGTAGAAAACAAAGCAAACCGAGAGGTTTTGTTAGTGCCAGCAAATAAACGTGTTATGCCAAATTCAGCACACCAGGAGAGAGTGAAGACTGAATGGGGACTTTTCCAATAGCCGTTTGTTTGAGACTTGTAGTCTTGAGTTAATTTTGTTACGAGGAATGAAACGCACGAGTCTTTGTTGTCAAGCACAGTGTTCGTACAGCATGCGGCAGAAAACACAAAAATCTCAGGGCTATATTCTCAGCTACTATAAATTGGCAAATGTTTCTGACTTCAGATGGCCCCAAGCTAATTTACATCAGATGAGGATGCAGTCCATGGCTGTTAACTTGTGAGGAATAGTGTCACAACATGAGCATCACTTCCTGTAGTCCAGCTGAGCTCTCACCCGCGAGCCTTGGGACCGTGGCGGGTTGTGGGATTAGTTCTCCTTCAAAGTGGCAGATACAACCAGAAGGAACAGTGACACTAAAGGTTGTGACACGGGAGTCGTTAATTCAAAGTTAAGTTGGACATTTCAAGGGCCATATCCTCAGCTGGTGTAAATCACCATCGCTCCGTTGCCTGCAATGGAGCTGTACCAGCTTACACCACTTGAGGGGCTGGTCCCTCATTCTTGCTCATCCCTCCCACTCCTCGGTCCCGCAGGGATCTCAGATTGTCGTGTACGGTTAATGTAATCCTGTGTTCTCTAATACTTAAGCACAATAAGTGAATATGAGAATGAGTGTCAGACTTAACTTTGAATGTCCAAGCTCTGAAATGGTTTGTTTCACCATTGTGGCTGTAAATTAAACAGTTCTCTGTGCATTCGTGAATGCCGTGTCATATCTTCTTCTGCTGTCTGCTGGAGGTGGACTCCCTCTGGACTTCTAATGTGCTGCATTTGGAAATGTTACAGGGAAAGGTGTGAGCAATTGGAGTCACAGGATATCTGATGGACAGCTCTGTTACTTGTGGGGTGGGGGGTGTGTAGGGGGCTTAATGGAGCTGAGAGTGGTGGTTGTCAAAAGTTGCACTTCCATGCAATGCGTTAACACCTTGTTGGTTTTGTCCTTCCACATTGTTGGCAGCAGTTTGGGGATGAAATGTTTTTCTGTTTTACATCCTGCACTCATTTCCTCTGTCCAGGGATCCAGAACTTCTTGGTCTGATTATGCCTTTTTCTCAGGTCTTGTCTGATGAGAAAGGACATACAGAGAGGACTGCCCAAACCTAATCTCAGCATTACAATATGGTGCATGGTCACTGATTCTTTAGTCAATTCATTGCATTTAATTCAGTGCTTAGCCTTTCTAGATCTGACCTTGAGATGCTTTTGTTGAGTGAAACCAAGGATTGTGTGCCAGTTTACTTTCCTTTTCTCCCGTCCTCTGTCCTGCCTGGGTCTGCTTTGTTAAGCAGTGCACAGTGACTGCAGGCAGTTGCTCCTTTCCCAGGTTCCCAGGTAGCTCCAGCTCTCTGGGTTTAGGCTTTTTACTCGAAGCAGCATCCTCCTTCCAATGGGCTTCAACATTCCACTTGCCTGTCCCCCTTAGATCCATGTTGCCTTGCTGTGGGCTGTTTTCCAGCTCTTCTCTGCCTGACTTTCCCATCCCTCTTGTTTCTGTCTCTCAGAAACTATTTTCTCTTCCTAAGATGTGTCTCGTATCTGTTTTCTTTCCTCCTGCCTGTCACAACAGCCTTTGATCTGGTGGTCTCCAAATTAGTTGGTTTATCTAGGCATGTGCCCTGAGATCCTCTCTCCCAGACCCACAGGCCCATAACTGGCCCCCAATATGAAAGGCAAATGCTTTAGAGAAAAAGATTCCTCTTTGCATTTGGAAAAATATGACTGAAGACTCTTTGCTGAAGCGCTGTCCAATTCCAGCAGCAGTGTGATGCTGGAATAGTGGCATTGAAGGTGTTCCAGACATCTGACAGTTTAATTAGGATCAGTGGCCCCATTTATGTTTTATTTTGAAGTTTCAAAATTACCTCAGATTTGCATGCTCATATATTACTGTAAATCGAAGGAAATTGTGTTTGTAGGCCCCTCCTATGGCTTAGAAAATGTTCTGGGTAGTTATCTGATGCTCACTTGGGCTGGAAATCATGGTTGCTGTAAAACAGACACCACGTAGAGGTTTTGAATGAAGTAATTTCCTTGGTGTTTCTAATACACAGTTTGTACTGCTAGCAGATCTCAGAGTCAGGTCAACTAATTCGAAGCCCGTTTAAATTTCCTTTAATTTCAGGTACAAAGCCTATCAGTGTTGCATTCCTCAAAAATCAGCCTATGTTTTGTGTTTATTACTCAATTTAATTACTGTCTGTGTTCCCACATTTTATTAGCAAGGCATTATTCCATGTCTGAGCTTTTCTGTGCTGCTCTTTGCTGTAGCATCTCTGTGGCACAGCCTTGAGCTGGTTTGTATTCCTGTGTCCTCTGAAATAAAGAACTATTGTTATCCCATTTTAGGCGAGACCGAGGCATGGAGAAAAGCCTGTGCAAGGTCATACAGCAAGGCTGTGGCAGAACCAGGGAGAGGACTCAGATCTGAGTGCTCATCCAGTGCCCTAAATCACACGACCATCTTCCCTTTCCAAGAATGAATCCTTGCACCCTTAGAGCTAAATACTGAAAAGATTGAGGGTAAGTCATTTTACCTAATTACTGTGCATTGGATACATGATCAAAAGCCACTGCCATATTGTCAGAGAATGTAGTGATTGATGAAAATCCATCTTTCTGCCCATGCAATTATGCAGCCTTTTATCCTATCATGAGCCAGTCATTTCCTGCTTCTTTTAGGAGTCAGACTTTCATGACTTACAGTCAAAATTATGCACATAGAACAAGACTTAGATTTTATGGGAATTTACAAAAATTCAGTAGACAATTTTCATTCTCCTTCAGTTCAGTGTCGTTCCTTCCTTTTATGGTGTGGGTAACTTTTCCATGGGGAACTGTTTTTATCATGGGCTCAATCTGAATTTTTTTTCCCAGGCCCTAACATGGAAAAACACTTTAAGAGATGCCTGTGTTTGCTCATCTTCAAACTGGTGCCTGAGCATGCTCCTAGGTTTGGACAAACATCCCACTGACCTCAGGCAAATGGAGCAGAGTTGATACTTTATTTTTTAATTAGCGTGTGCCTTCCTGACACAGGATCCCAGTTGTGGGCTGGGGGTCTTTGTGCTCTCAGAGTGTTGAAGTATTTTGTAATTAACCCCAAGGATGAAGTAACAAGACTTGTGTATACAACTAGGAAAGCAGCTGGGAGTGTGCCACTCCTGCTCCCATGGAGGTTGCCATTTTGAATTACATATTTGTTATTTTTGGGGAAAATATTTTCTTGGCATGTGTGGATTCAGGACTGTAGTTGCTAATGCCAGTGAGCCCACTTCAGATGATCTGTTTGGGTACCTCAGGATACAGTTTGAAAACTCACAGTTGTACTGATAACAGACACATATATTTGAGGTGGGAGAAATTATTGAGAGCAAATTTCATGTGAAATTTGACAACTTTTGGCTTAAAAACAAAAAAAGAAAAAGAATTAGAAAGGTAGAATAAACAAGACCAAAGGCTCGATCACTCTTTTTTCAGTTGTGGCATGCCACCTGTCCCTTTAGTCATTCTAATTACTTGCTGCATCAGGCTAAAGTATGTGCTGAAGTAGCTCAGAATCACTACAACATGTGAAAAGTTAGGGCTGGTTCTTGTTGAACTGCTGCCTATTACCATGGCATATGACTGTGAGGTGGGGCCCACAATCACAGTTGTAAATCAAAGAACAAGTCATAGGTTAGGTTCTGTTTTCCTTAGATATTGTCTCTAAGTTTGTTTTCTGTATGCTGGTCTCGAGTGGCGTTTGGTGAGCCTTCCAATTAGGTGGAAAGTCATGAGTACCTCTTTTCCAGCCTGAAGGCAAGAAAGTGCTAACTCTTAGTCTAGCTCATAATCAATGGATGAAATTCTGGGAGCATCCTGGTGATAGAATTTCTGTCACTTGAAGATTTCATGTCACATTTTTCCAGGGTTACTTCTTCCCGTAGAGAGGAATCAAATTATATGTTTGACTAACTAGCAGGCCACCAAATCTGACTTGGTTTGAGTTTTGAGCAACTCAAGAATTTCTCTTTGGACTGATACTTGTGTATGCCAGATGTCTCCCAAATTCTCAGATAAAATACACCAAAAAAAGGCACACTTGAGTGCTTCAACAGAAAAGAAGTTCACATGTGAAGGCTGGAGTAGTCCCTGAAACCAGTAAATAAGGAGCCAAGCTTGTGACAAGTGTTACACACTCATCTTCAGATCAGACCTGGTGTTTTGGCCTCTATATACTATCTTTGTTCTTGCATAATGAAGGCAACTGGGTTTACTGTCCAACTTTGAATTCAGAGTAGCTATTAAATCAGGTGTGCAAAAAGCAGAAACACACAGAGATGCAGTTGAGCCTACAGGGCTTAAAATCCCCAGGGATTTTGAAAACATCTTAATTCTTGAAAACAATCACAAATAAGTAGGAGAAAAGCATTTTAAACACTTCTGAAAATCCCACCCTGGTTTAATTGGCAGGTTAAAAAAGGATCCAGAAGAGATATTACTTATAAGGATCATTCAGTAACAAAGTGTATGCTTGTAGAGAAGGCCCATGCTTAAATCTTTCAGCAGTTAATTATCATCTTTACAGACCATAATACTAGAATACTTCACTTATCAATGCATCAGGGCTTGGATGAACTTTGAGACGCATGAAAACAAGACACTCCTTAGGCCTGTGGTAGCTCTGTGTTCTGGTAACTGATCAACCAATTACATAATTGGTCAGGTCTCTGCCTTGCATGAGCAGATACAACTCCATTGACTTCTCTGGAGGTGACAGTTACCTGAGAACTGACCCGAAACTCTTGCCACGAAGCAGATAATGGTTTCATATTTTGCTGTTTAGTATTGTTGTAAAAATAGACTCATTTCCTGGAGCAGTTAGAACAAGAAAATAGGGAAAAGCAATTTCCCACAGAGACTCATCCACGCTGGAATTCACCGAGGACCCCGGATGTGAACATGTGCTGATAGAAAACATAAAACGGCAACTTTGTTTAGGGAAGCCTCTGACCTGTCAAAAATGCAGAGCATTTCTTACCAGACTTTTCCTTGGCAATTAGTGGGTAGAATTACTCATAGAAATTGTTTTGTTTGCTCACAAGGGGAGAAGACATAAATTCAAGATAGCCTCTCTGACCACAAGACTCTGTTCACAGAGGGCCTATGGCTGAAGTGCTGTGTGGCCTCAGCTCCCTTTGGGGGTGAACTCAAACTTTTAGACCTCAGTGAAGTATGAAGGACTCCTCCAGACTTGCTGGATATCCCTAGATGGAATTTTTTCAACAGTCTGAGGGATTTGGACATCCACTTTTAATTCATTTTTACGTAACTTTCAAGAAACCTTTGTTGGCTTCAGAGCATCTGTCTTGGTTCTAAAGAGAGAGGGAGGAGAGATGCTCCAGCACTTCCAGTGTGGGTGAGGGCTCTGCTCGCACACTTGGAAGTGAGGACATTTCTTGGCCCAAATTTACCCACTGTAAAGCATTCTGCTCAGAGGACTCCTTGGAGCCAGGAAGCTCCTCAGAAATCTGCCCAAGATCTGAATTCCCCTTGACTACAAGGGGTTTCCAAAGCAAAAGTGACAGTAGCAATTTATCTCAGAGTGGGATAAACTCCTACAGGCTGCGTAGGAGTTGGGCAGGTTAATGCTCAGCCTGTGTGCTTCAGCGATTGCCCCAAATACTGCTTTTAAATCCAAGTTTAACTGCTCTGGGATATATTTCTTGTAGAGGTGCTTCAGAAGAGCTTGGCTAACAGCTTGTACCCATTTGTTAAGAGCCTCTGGCCCTTCCAGAGTGGTCGGGCTATGCCTGCGTAGATGACGGGTTTTGGGGCCTTGCAGCTGGGCTTAGTGAGTGCAAATGTTTCCCATTAGCTCCCTGCATACCCTAAGTTGTGATTCAGCAAGAGAGACAGTGCAAAGCTGAACTTGAGACGTGAGAGATGTTTCTTTGAAGCTCCATAGGCATGATCTGAGTGGACTTGGCTGAGGCCCTGAGGAGCACACTGTGCTAACACAGCGCAGTTTAGTCTTTTCCTCTTAAGCATTGTCTAGAGAGATCTGAGTTTCAGAAGGGTCTAGAACCTTTCAATAAACTATTCCATAGGAATGAGGGAGAGCTTTAACTATTCAGTGGTTTTCTACCAGTAAGCTCAGCCACACTGAGCTAAGCTTGCCCTCTCTGGGCCTTCCTTTCCTTAGTTTCTTCAGAATGTTTCTTTTCAAAGGCAAGTGGGGAAAAAAAATCTTGAAATGGGACCTTAAAAAGGTGGGGAATTAAGCAGATCATATCATCTTGATTCCTTTATCTCACTTAATTAAGGAGAAGTTTGCCAATAGTGATCTGGTATTTCCTAAAACAAGCATATATGAAGAACACTTTGAGGAACTTCAAAAGAATTTTCAGGCTAGATCAGGAAAAGATAAAAACAGAAGTGGAAACTTCTAACACACTTTATATTTCAGTACTTACAGGAAGTACATTGTTGCATAGGATACTAATGAATTCTGCAGGAGGAGGTTTCCAAAAGAAAAATGAAATGGCACCTTCTCTATCTTAGAGAAAAGGTCTGAGGGTTTTTGCAATTATGACAGATATGCAGTGGATATGTATGGTCATATCACCTGGAGAGAGTCTATCTCTGGCAAAAGGCTACTCGGAGTTTCAAGTGTGTACACTATTGAATTTCTGCAGTAACTTCCTGGTCTAGCTGTGAAAAGTGATAAAGGGAATGGTAAAAGTCTATCTTGCTTTCAGTTGCCCTGTTCTACACCCCAGAGGGCAGAAATGCTGCCCTGCGTGTAGCTGGGTGCAGGAAGCTTGGCAGACACACAGTGGAGTGCCTAAGAATGAACACATAAAGTTGGTGCTGATGTTCCCAACCAGGTAGTGAGGCCAGAAAAATGAAAATAGCAACATGGATACTCCAATACACCAGTGACACTTGTCTGGAAAAATTATTATTTGACAGGGTCTTAATTAACTCAAGTGAAGAAGTAATTCTAAAATCCTGATTTTGGAATCCCAGAGAGTTAATGCTCTCAGAAACGATGTGATACAGGATTGCTTCACATTTGTAAAGCACACAGAAATCACAGGTAACAGTTTTGTACTGTTTGAAAAGTTCTCTGGTGTCAGCAGAGAACTCTGTGGTGCCTTGAGAGTGGAAGGTTTGTGCCTCAGGCTCAGCTCAAGTGTTCAAGTCCAGGTATGAACATATTTTAGGCAGCAAGGCATTTTCATCAAGATTGAAACACATGGACATTTTTTTCTTGTGTACAGGCAAGATATTTAAATATTGGGTTAGCTGCTCTTTGTATCTTCAGGGCCCCAGATCCTTCTAAGCCTGTGGTCACTGGAAGGCTCTCTGACTGAAAATCCAGAGGCCTTTGCCCTTGTGAAAGTTTATACTCTTGCTTGGAAGGGAAATTTGGACTCCTGAGTTACAAAGATGCTTTTGCAATTGTTATATCTGTCTTTCTGCTTCTTTATAAATCAACCTGCTGGGTCTGAACTGAATGTTTAATAAACAGCTAAAAGACTCTCTGATGGCTTCTTTCTGAGTGTTTCCCTTAGGAAGCCCTTGGGATCACATGGCATCTGCCCTGACCTTAAGGACTTGCTTTCTGGAGGCTTTTTTACAAAGCTAACAAACCTCACATTTTAACTAGCTGTTAAATAAGCCAGTCAGTGGTAACTATTCAGGACAGGGATTAGGAGAGTATTCTTGCTGGCATACAAGATGGCTCTGTCCATGTGCTGGCCAGGGATGAAGGGCTGGAAAACCGTGGGGTGGAAGAGACTATTAATGTGATTTTCCACAACTTTCCTTGCAGCTGCATTTTTGAGAGGAGAGAGAGAGAGATGGCTAGGCTTGCAGTAACATGTTGTGCCGTCATAAATGCTACAGCCACCATCTGTTTCCAGCCCACGACTTGAAAGAAAACTGAGCAGTAATCTCATAATTCACATGAGTGTTTTACACTTGTGAACCCTTCCCAACCTTTGTCTAATAATGAGGGGAGTGCATGGTGCTAAGTTTTGTATTTTTCCTGTACGTATTAGTGTTTATTTGTATGTCTTCTCCTGTTTTGTTGTTTTGTGGGGTTTAAAAAAAAAAATCACTGGGAGGAAAATCAGACCAGTTCCACGGTCAAAAGAAACATAATAAAGGCAAAATCCCAATTCCACTGATCTTGCTGGCAAAATTCTCCAGGAGGAGGTGCATTTAACATTCCTCAGTGTGTCTATCTTAGTTACTTGTTGATGAAAAGAAAGAGAGACATTAGAAAGTGAAGAGGCAGGTTGCTGAACTGCCCTTTCCCTGCAGAAGCAGAGCTGCTACAAGAGCTGGACATGTGCATTTTAAACCGAACCATCAGGCAGGATGGTGATGGTAGGTTGGATTTTAATGAAAACAGATTCTTCTGCTAATCTTTGCTTGGGGCTGGCCCTCGGCAGGATTAAGGATCCCACCTGCTGTGCCAAAGACACGCTCAGGTTTGGGGCTGCTGGTGGGTGGGAAGAACACAAACATCTGAGAGTGGCTCTGCTGAGCAATCCCAGTCTGTCCTGGTGCAGTGCCCTCAGGGAAGCCAAAGAATTGATTGAGATCATTTAGTTGATGGAAATACTGCTCACCTCCAGCCTGCAAAAGACGGCTGAGCATCATTAAGGATTTCTTTCTGGCTGCTCTTCGAACCAAGGGCTGCTCTGTCTCTAGGCCTCCTCTCACCTTTGGACCCAATTTGCACACCTCCTCCTACCACAGCTGAATGAACTCCTGCTCTCCTCTGGCCTTAGGAACAATGGCTTTCATCATCTCTACCAGACTGCAGAGCAGTTTAAGGATGAAAGGGCTTCTCATTTCATATATCCCACTGCTGCTAGAGCTATAAATTATCGATGGACTGAATTTATAGCCAACTGCTACTGCGAGCAAGTGAAATTTATTTTGTGTTGTCATATGTATGGTCAAACTGTCCAAGAAGTTGCCAAACAAAAAACTGAGCTGCTGCTGAGCAACCCATTCAATCTATTCTCATTTTATTTAAAAATAATAAATAACTGTCAATCAAAGGAACTTATTTTGACAAGTGCTACCTGCTGGGTGATCTGCAGTATCTCCAGGATGTGTCTGTATGTGGAAGATAGCTGCTAGCTGTTGCCAGGTCCAGCAGACATGACATGAAGTACCACCAAGAAAATGTTTCTGGGTTCACTAGGGTTGGGGACAGGTTGGGGGCCACCTCCTTTTTAACATTAACAATTAAAATTTAAAAACATTGCTCTTCTGAGAGTGTTTGGTCAGGTTCAGCAGGACTTCTGCTTGAATCAGTGACAAATCTCCACTGAGCTGTACAGGGCAGTGGCCCTTCTTCTGTCTCACAGTTTGCTGACAGGTGGATTGTTGGTGGGTCTCTGGGGTCTGGAAAGCTGGCCTGTGCCTATTTTGGTGCCTTGTGATGGCGATGAGCTAAAAATGAGAGAGTAGAAACTCTTCAAGCTGCTGAGGTCTGAATCACATATTTCTGTACGATTTACTTACAGAGCCAACAAGCCTGGGAGGTTATTTTTGTGTTTTACCCAGGCTCATTAATTAGCTGGGGGTGTTGGGAGCTGTCATATTGAGCAGCCTTTCCCTGCTCACTCCTGTTGTCCTGCTGGATTCAATCCCTGCAGCCTCCCACCCCACTGTCTGTAGTTTATGGCCACATCTGGAGTGTCTCCCTGCACACGTGCTGGTAGGAGCCTCCTCCCTGCTGGCACACACGTCATGGCTTTTGGGGTCTGTGGAGTTACAGTCATCCTTCCCAACACTTGTTTTTCCAGGAGAGGGAAAGAGAGAAGGAGTACAGGAAGAGCAGTGGCAGGGAAGGCCTCTGACATGAAATTCCCAGGAACAGGATTTGCACATTTTATGACTGTTCAGATGGAAATGCAATGGAGCTGAATTATTCCTCCTTAATCCTGCTTTCTCACTTTCCTCCCAGCAGCCTCTTCCCCTGCAGTTTAGGTAATACAGAAGCTTATAAACAAATCCCACCGCGTGAAAAATAGCAAAGGGGGGGGGAAAAAAAAGGGACCTGGGTTAGGGCTGTGATGGATAGACAGGTGGAAGGCAGGCACCAGAAGGGAGGATGAATGGTAAAAGCCTTTGATGGAAGCACTAAAGAGCTATTGAAAATCCAAAGGGTGGGGGGAGGGAGGAGAAAGAATAGCAGGAGGAGGGAAAGCAAGGGAGTCGTGCCCCCCGTCCCCCCGCCCTCTTTCTCAGGATGTTGAAAGTATTTGTCCTTCGTTACAAAATGATTGAACTGCCGCCAGGCCAGGCCACCCTTCCAGCCATTGCACTGGGAAACTGGCACTTCTGAAAGCCTCGTCGCCTCTCAAATTTTATAGCTTTCCCTTTTTGTGGGAGTTTTTGTGTTGTGCTATTTGCAGGATTGTTTTCAGATTTGCCGCGTATCAAAGAAACTATGTTTTGTTTTTGTTGCTCTGACAAACACAGAATCCAGGTAATGAAAAGAAAAATTAAAAAAATAAAGGCACATTTTTATCAGAAAACACAGCTGTCTGCCTTTTATTGAGTCAGAATTTCATGCATTTGGTATTCACAGCGTGAATTTGGTTTACCTCTAGTGCTTTTTGAAGGAGAAATTTCATCCTAGAAATAGAGCTTCTGCTTTACTAATGTCTCTGTGTGCACAAAAGTGGTGCCTGTTCTTCAGAGTCAGAGTAGTGAGGATGACACTGTTGTATCATAATTAAAATGGATTTTGCATCACATACATGTAGACAACAGTGGGATAAAATAACCTTTCCCCTTTTCAGAATGGTTCCTGAAGCTCTGCAATGTCTTTGACCTGCAGGATCTACAGATGGAAAGAGCTGTTGAAGATCTGAGTACGAGACTGTTCCTGCTGCCAGAGGCTGTGTTTGTACCATGTATTTATATGTGTATGTATTTATATAAGCCTGATGCTCGGAAAGGACTGGAGCCATGTGTGTTCTTAATTAGATTTGGAAGTCTGTAGATGCAGCATCCACCCAGATTCTTGTTAACCAGGGGAGGACCCAAGGCTGTGGGGTCTGCCCAGTGCCACTCACATCTCAGATCAAGGAGCTGGTGGTGCCCTGGCTAGGGGGTGACCAGGGCTGGTGCCTTCTCTGTGTGTGGGCTGAGTGCTTGTCCTCCTGTTCCATCGTCTGTGTCACCCTCACTGCAGCCCCAAGGGCACTTTTCAAGTACACAGGGCAGACAGGCAGCTGTCTGTTGCCTCCAGGATTAGATCCTGGGATTAGGTCTCTGATGGGCCATGCCATATAATTAAAATAGTCCAGGAGGAGCAGAAAGGCAATGTGCCATCCATACACAGCTGAATACCAGGGGGCTCCGCTTGGTCACAGACCCTCTGCAGCTGAAAGCAAATCTCTCCACTAATATAATTTGCAACAGCAATTTTGACCTAAACATCTCCAGTGCCTGGTTATATTCATGACTTTGCAGTGCCCTGAGAGGTACCACTGCCTTTGCCCCCAATTCCAAAAGAGCAAAAAGGATAAGTGGTTGGCTCAAGGTTGGTGAGAGTCACTGGAGATGGTGTTCCACACTCCTGCCTTCAAAGGAATTTGCTGTGGTGACCAAAGCAAACAGTCCCTGCTGTTACCACGCCGGACTGTGGCGTGTCACTCGCACTTTGTATCTGAGATGCTGTGTCTGGGTAGGTATCACTGTCCTTGTGAAACCAAGTTTTAGTTCTGGAGCGTGGGTGAACACTTGTCATCATGCCAGGATGACACAAAGTCTAGAAATTATGATGGCAATTCAGGTCATGGGATAAAGGGGGAAAAATGCTGTCTCAGAAGTGTCCCCGTCTGGTGTCACTGCTGGTGATTATTTAAGATGCAGGACATGACTGTGGCAAAGATCAGGTTGTAGCTGATATGAATCATGCCTTGAAATAACACTTTCCTTCTTACATTGTGAAAATTACAGCAGTATGGGAAGTGAGGGAAAATGGGATTTCCCTGGAGGTTAAAGATTTTCCTTTAATCAGCTTTCATAATGTTAATTAAACTTTTGGAACAATGGCTGAGTCCTGGGATCCGCCCGCTCTTGCATAACTATCTCACAATGCTGATTTCACTTTCATGTTTATTTGCCAGCATGATTCCAAGTGAGAGCTGAGCAAGATCTCCACACCAAGGAGCTCCTTGGGGGTTTGGGGGAACTCACCTCCCTCTCTTACCTCTCCTGGGGAGAGAAGGCTCCAGCTCTCCCCTCCCAAGGAGGAGCAGCCTAGAGGGATCAAAGCACTTTGTCTGTCATCATCACCCCATCTGCAAATGGGGCTAATAAAAACTTACTGGTATTTTGAGGCTGGTGCATATAAATATATACCCACCCATATGGAGAAAAGGGTGTGTTTATAGAGATCAGTACATGGATACATCTATTCCGGGTAGGTAAGATGGATTACAGTGCCACTTGTTCCCTGAATTTTTCACTCTTTCTGTAGCATAGTTGCTATGTGCCCATGGGAGCCATCGTCCTGGTCCTTTCAGCAATGGGCTTAATATAACCTGGTCTCACATCACACACACACAGAGCTCTGGGGAAGAGAAAATCTGGGGAATGGTTCACAGGCAGGGCATGACATTGATCACCCCAGCCCCATGGGAATGGGAGCTGTGCTGGCACGTTTTCTGGGCCTCTTGGTGCCAGACTGGGGCATCTCTCACTTTGGTCTGAGATGTGTTGGTGAGCCCCAGAGCTGGACTAGTGATGTCTCAGGGCAGCCACCAGCCACACAGGTTCAGGGGGTGCACACACATCCAGAGCCACAGCCTGGCCACTTTGTTCTTCACATTAGAAAGGACCTGCTTCAAAAATAAGGTATGAAAATGTACAAATGTTGGACCCTATCAGGGAAAAAAAAAAGGAACCTATTATATTTTAGGTCAAAGAGTTATCTAGCTCAAGATTTTTAAATATGTGCAAAATGCAGTTTGTGCAGAGGGGCCATTAATCAGCCTCTGGAAGAAATGCCTTTTCTGCCTATTTTTAAGCTGCAAAGATGAAAACAAAAAGCGGGGAGTGCAGGGGCAGCTCCATTTTCCCATTGTACAGAGCAGGAGGGCACCTCTATCTGTGCAGGCTCCTGCTTCCCTGGCAACATGTTCACATCTCTGCAAAAGCTGTTTAAATACGCCGAGCCATGCAAACTACACGGCACTTTCCCTGTTGACACACGCCTTTGTCTGCTCAGAGGAGGTGCTCTGTAAACACCAGTGCTGGACGGTTTTTATGTGACTTATTCCTGATTCATTGGCTCCAAACTAGTAGCCCCAAGGCACATACCTTTCGTACAGGCAGGGAAGGGATTGCCTCTTCTCCCCACCTTTGGGAACTTTGACCTGCTGGGATCACAAACTGTAGGAAATCTCAGAGGCGAAGTCCCAGGTACTGCCAGCAGTAAAACCCGGGAGTAAACAGATTAGATGTGTTTGAAAGACATTTCAAGGGAGCTTGGGCTATCTGGCTCAGCTTCTCTACACCACCAGCAAGATTATTTCAAGACTGATTTTGATGGCATGAAGGCTTCTTCCTTAATACAGGAATTGGCTGTGTAATTTCTATATATATACATATATATTAATCTTATTTTCCTCTTTGGCAGCGAGGAATTGAAACTTCTTCTCCCCACCCCTTTGATTAGCACAGGAGTGGCAGGAGGGATTTTTCCTCTCTTAGTCATTCTGGGCAACCTTTGAGCCCAGGTTTTCCACCCTGTTCCCATTAGGAAGCTGCAGAGGCCACATGAGTGAGTTCCTGGCCAGCTGGGAGCCGTCAGCTGCCTTCAAAGCCCTGGCCAGCCCTTCTGTGATAAATCCATGGTGAGGTGTGTAATGCACATGGTATCAGCCCTGTATCCCACACAGTTCCTGTCCCAACAGCTTTTTTGAGAACTGGAGTACAAAAGGGGAAAGCCTATTCTATTTCTTGGACTTTTGAGTCAGTTTATGGAGCAGTCAAGAGTGCTGGGGTTGGGTCTTGCTTGGTTTTAACAGAGGGCTGCTGGTTGTAGGTTTTACCAGCCTCTCACAGGAGTGAGGTGAGAAAGCCCTAAAAACTGAGCTGGTCCTTCCCAAATCCTCCCTTGCAGATGGCAAAGTACATTGTTGATTTCCACAAAAAAGAAATGCAGAATCCACTCTAGACATTTTGGGCTGAGACAAATGAAGATTTTGTTTTTGTTTTGTGATTCTGGCTTTGGCATCACCTTTCCAGTTCTCTTTTGTTTGGTCTCTCAGTGATTCATCTCTCCATTTCACTTCTCTTTTGTTTGTTCCATAATTGCTGGCTTAACCTGGAGGCATGAGGCTTCCTTGTGGAAACATCACCAGGCTGTCAGTCAGCCACGGAGAGGTGGTACAGCTGGTACAGTCCTTCCTCCCTCTCAGGAGTGAGTGAATCATCCCTTGAATATGCAATATCATCCAGGACAGAAGCCAGGATTCTCAACAGGCACATGAATTCGAGCATCTCTGGAAACATTATTTCCACATTTTGGGCAGACTAAGAGACAGTAAGTAAATAAGCAAGCTGTGGCATTTGCAATCTCTTGTAGTTTTATTTAAAGTGACTGCCTATGCTCGAAATGCTTGTGTGGGTATTAAAAACACAGAGAGAAAATGTGTATCCTTGATCTGATACTGCCCAAGGCAGCTTCAGGGTATGGCCCATTTAATGCCATTGAGCAGTCCATTGAACAGTTAAGAACCCACCAGAAACAGTAACTGCCTGCTTTCCTCATGAACACCCACAAGAACCAACACATCCAAACCCTCTGTGTTGCTGGCCTCTGGAATTCTCCTTTGGAACTGTGTCCATGCTTCTGCAGGGAGTTGTTCCCCACTGCTCTCGCTCAGGAACAGTGAAAGGCACATGGGCTCCTTCCCTCAGCTGGGATCTTGTGTCTCCCCTCCAAGGAAAAGACCAATTTCCCATGTTTTCCTGGGCTGTAGGGGGATGTAGCCAGAGAATCAAGGAATATTCACTGCATCAGCAGGTAGTCCATGACACAGCATTTCACAGGAGCAACTGGTTTTCCTGAGCTCTCGTGCAGTGCTTATAAATCCAATAAAAGTGCCCTGAACATACAATGAGATTTCACTGCTGAATGTGTGAGAGGTGCTGTGGGGAAAAGACCACTGCTCTGACTGAGCTGGGAAACACTGGCCAGGAGAGCTGAGATACAGTTTTCTCTACTCTTATTAATACCAGGAGCCAAGACTTTTTCTGCTTTACTTTTGTGCCAAGGTCACAGCTATGTGTTAACCTTCATCAGTCCTTCTGATGATAACAGTGAAAGCAAAATACCATTAAAATTATCTTCCTATATGTTTAAACCACTCTGGCACTTTTCCAGGCAGTGTTTGTGCCCCTGTTTATGCCGCAGACCCTGGTGACCCTGGAATACTTTTATTTACGACAGCATAAGCATCATTTCCATGGCAACATGCCTTTCAAGCTGCAGATTGGGGATTGCAATTTCCTGAGCAATAGAAGAAGCAATGGTGGATTTTTTTTTTCCTAATCAGCTAGTAGCAACTTTCATGTGCAAAACAACCAGCCACGACAAATCAGTTAAAAGCTACATTATCATCAAGGCAATTTGAAAGCTCAGCATGGTTAGCCTAAAAATAAAAGAGAGTTAGATCCAGTTGTTTAATGGAAATAGAGATGGTGAGATGATATCCTCACTGCTGCTCTGGTAAATTGGCTTCAATGTGCTCTGCAATGCTGCCTAATGAGGAGCAGAGCAGTTCCCTTCACTGCAGTGACACATTATTTACAGGAAGACTAGGACAGTTAGGATCCTATATGGCTTCAGACAATGCTTTCCCATATTGGAGGAGATGACAAAGCCTGTTTGAAAACAGTCCAAACTATCAACAAAGGAATGTTACTAACAGGGATGTTGGTTAGCAGCTCGTGTGAAACTGCCCTTGGTGCTCTCTGCCTTCAGAGAGCACTGGGGTGGAGCTGCTCCCTGGGGTGGAACTGCCTCCTGTGCACACAGAGGTGCCAGCACAGCCCTGGGGACACAAACACAGAATTGAGATGGGGAAACGTCACTCAGCAGTGCCACAGCACTGCTTCCCTCCCCAAAATGAGTCTTCAACAGAAGTTAAGCATCATCACTCCACCAAGAGGATCACTGTGGGGCAGAAAGATGCAATGATGCACCCACGGCTGCTGTGGCTGACAGTCAGAGGTGCTCCCTGGTGTCCAGGACACCATCCTGTCTACCAGGGGCTGTGAGCCATCTATCAGAGTAGGGTGTTTGAAGGCTGGATCTGTCCCCTGCTCAGCCAGCTTGGTGTCCAGCACCACTGGCACCATCACTGCTCGCTGGAGATCAGCACTTTTCACAGCTGCTCTTCTCACCATTTCTCACTGGCAGAAAATTTGCACTAAAAATACTGCCTTAAGGAATTCAGAAAAAGGTGAGGATTCTTTCTTGCTAAATTGCCCTTGAGAGCAAAGAAATCTCACTTCCTATCCAGGCAGGATTTGATGCTGACCAGGCCAGGCCCAGGGAGCTGCTGTGTGCCAGGGTAGGTGTACTTAGCAGCACTGCTTCACACCTCTCTGTATTATCAGTTACTCGTGTCTTTGAGTTCCAAGTTAGACCTTAATGGTGACACTACAGAGTTATCAGAGACAAATTTTGAAGTGATAGTACAAATCTTTTCAGAGAAAATAAGTGCTGCTGCTGGTCCCACCCACCAGAATTATTTGAGGTGACAGGTAAATAAATATTAACTACATTCTGTAATGGTAAAAGAACACTCTACTTGCTAAAAACCACGTTCACACTGATTTGCCCTGGGCCTCCAATAATTTTGGGGCAAAACTTCCACTGGTTTTGAAGGCAGTGGGACAGCAGAGGTGCCTCCAGGGGATCCCCACATATTGTGAGGTACAGCTGGCCATTATCTCTCCTGGAGGAAGCTGAGGAGATGCTGCTTTCAAACCCCAGCTTTTCCAAGAAAAAGTGAAGTGTTCTGGGGTATGAGCTATTGGACCAGCCCACTGCAGAGTTCAATGTCAAAAGCTTCCAGGACATCAGGATCTGCAAGGATCCCTGGACTAGGCAACATTTAAAGGTTCCTTTTGACCCAAACTGTTCTGTGATTATGTGACTAAAGCCACTGCACACTGACATGCAATGCCAGCCACAGCATCCCAGCACCCTCCTCCCTTTGAAGTCAGTTGTCAGACTTGATTTGGAGTCTAGGCACCTGGGATAGGAACCCAGGCAGCCCCTAAGCACGTTCTGCCCCAGGGAGAGTGCTCACCCTCGTGCTGGCTGGCGATGGGAGAGCAGGAAGGGTTTGCAGCCTGCTCTCATGGTTTAGACTTGAACTTGGAACTGTTTGTTTTTGCTACGCCACCCCTTCCGCCCTAGTTAATAGTCAACTTTGAAACCCAGCTTTATGTCCCATGTTTGATTTACATTTCAAATGCAGGGCCAGCAGGGCAGGCTGTCTAAATCACTTGTCAGCACAGGGGAAGGAGGTGACACAGTGGGAGGAAAAAGTGAGACGGGGCTATGGCCCAGTATAAATGTTCAGGCAGCTGGGCAAAGCTGTTCCTGGGAGAGTCCCCAGCAAGCAACAAATGCTCACCTTGCCCAAAGGTTGGGGTCCAACCCAGGCACCACACAGGGACCAGCTTGTCTCCTTTGATTTATGCTCTATTCCTCCAGCTCTGCAACCCTGCATCCTGTTTTCCTTCTCTTCTGCAGCTGTACATGGAGGTGAGGGCTCAAAAAGACCCAGCGAGAGGAGTTTCTTTGGAAACCAAAAATAGCCTGTCATGGTTTTACTGTGTTTTATTTTTTTTTTTTTGTCAGCATGTCGCAATCCTAAATTTATCACTGAATTGGCATACAGGAAGTTTCTCTAATCTCCAGTTGGAGGGCACAGGGCAGAGCGAGTTCACCGGCCACTCTCAAGAACCGTCTGGCTGGAAATATCATTTTCAGCTGCTCTTTGATGAGGTAACATCAAGGAGCAGAGTGACTGCACACACCACCCAGGCCACTGCCAAATGCTTTGCAGGGCCAGTCAATGCCGCATTGAGGAAAGGGGAAACATTTGCAAAATCGGTCAAAAATGAATTAGATGTGTTTTAAAGTAATTCCTGTGCAGACTGTTTACTTGGAATGGCACAAATATGATCAGCCTGTCCTTAGAGACCCTTCCAGGCTTGACCTGATGGATGTGGTGATGCCTAATCCTGCCCTGATGCTGCTGCCCAGAGTTGTGCTGTGTGTGCCTCGACAGCTCATCAGCAGAGCCCTGCTGGCTGCCACACACTGCCCTGATGCCTTTGTGCAACAGGACAAACTCTTCCTTTCATCTTTTTAAATTAAACACAAGATCCTTGGGCTGCAGAAGGAGCAGCCATCCCCTGGTGGAGATGGCAGGTGGAGGAGCCAGTGTGGAGGCACAGCCCAGCACCATCAGAGGCTGGTGAGAGCATCGTACCTCTCCAGTGAGCCCACATTTGCCCCAGGTTCCCAAGATTTTGCTGGAAATAGCTACCTCTGTTTCTTGCAAGCATGTTAAAAATTACCTGCCAGGTTCAGCTGATGTAAATCCTCATAAATTCGTTCACCAGCCTTATTCCCTGAGAACTGCTGCTTAATGCTCAGTTTCTTCATGGCTGCAATTTCTCTCAGTTTATTTTAACATGGTGCCTTGCTCTCAGTTTCACCACACACATCCTCTATATTGCCAAAAAGGCACTGATGAACATGAGCTGTGTTACCAGAAATCACATTCCTGTTCCTGTTCCTTGGCTCATTTCTCCCTCATTTCCCTTTGCCTTCCTATTTTAAGACTGCATGCATGACATACCTGTCAGCTAGATCCACTCAAATATTTATCCAGTAATTTAATCAGTGAATTTTATGGTACATTGCTAACTCCATTGATGATTTTCTCCTCATTCACATAGCTTGGATTGCGGTGTGTTAGGGAGCTGGAAGGCTGCAGGTTCATGGGGGTCTATGAAGTCAGAGAAGTCTATAAACGATGAAAAAATTATCCTTTTTTTCTGAGGAGCCCTGGCTGTGTGCTGTGCTGAGGGGAAGGGGAAAGCTCCAGAGCCTTGCTGGGACTTGGGCACCAACGTGACCCCCACATCAGCCTCAGCTGGGCCAACTGCCGGCACATGCCGAGGGAAAAGCAAACAGAAGAGGGGCAGAGTCCACTGGAACTGGGAGTGAGGGATTTTACCTTTAAATTTCAGAGCACACCCCCTTTTTTCACTCCCTCCTAATCTCCACTCATTCAGAAGACAGAAACTACTCTTTCATAGGGAGCTATTCCCCCCAAAGAAAGCTCTTAAACCAATCCCAGCTTCCAGGCTAGAACAGCTTTAGGAGGTACACCAGACCAGGCTGTGCTCTTGGAGCCTACCATGAGCCCAGGCTGGAGCTCCCCAGAGCCAGGCACCGTGGCTGAGCACCCCAAAACCCCCCTGCTCTGTGCCCCAGGGCTGGTTAAGCCTGGGCTTTGGTGGTTTGGCCAGTCAGCCCTTTCCTCACCTCCAAACGGGGCCTCAAAGAAAGGGAGGAGTGAGAGCTAGCACCCTTTTATAGTGTGAGTAATGGCTCAGCAATACCTTCCCCCGGGGCAAGGTATGCTCCACACACCGTGATTTCAAAAGAAGTTAGGAAAAAAAAAAGCAAAGAAGGAATGAGGAACTAACTCAACACACCCTGTAGGCAGGTTCTGGCTTCGCAGGGAGAATTAGAGTGCAAACTTCCAAACTGTGCTTTAACGTGTTATAAACAGCTTTTTCTTTTGCCCCTTCCCCAACCTGAATCCCAGTTTTTTTTTACAGAGTCATGCTCTACCTTGACAGGATGAGAGAGATGTTGTATATGTGTAGCTAGAGATACTTTATCACCCATTTCCATTAATAGCTATTAAGAATAGGGATAGAAATGATAATCTCCCTCTGTTGCATCCTCTGCCGTCTTCAGGAATCCTGTTACTTAATGTTTGAAACATCCTTTGGAGGATAGATGGATGTAGTCGCCCCCCACTCATTCCTGGCTCTGGAAGCAGCAGCACACCCCGAGCTCTGCTCACCACAAGCTTTGGATTTGGCTACAAAGCTCCAGGCATTTGCTGAAGGGCTTTGCTGGGCTGGTGTGCTTGATATCTTGCAGGATCGGGAAGGAAGGCAGCAGGAGATTAAGGATTTTATCGTGTTCCCAGGAAAGTTCAGTGCAGAGTTTCATTGATCTGTGTGGAAAAGAAGCTGACCCTCATCGTTTGCACAGCTGGGAAAGAAGCCTGGGAGATCCCAGTGTCCTGTCCTTTCCTCTAACCATTAGGCTACACTTGGAGAAATATGGGACATGGGGGAATTTACACTGTCATCCAGCCATGAAGGTTGCTCCAAAAAGAAGCAATATTCTTATATAATAAGAAGCATAAATCTATAATAATTGCATAATAATGTATATTATCAGTGCATCAGAGTAAGTGCCAGGCTGAACACAGTGCCTTTCAGCATACCTTGGCAGTTTTACTGAAACAGCAGATAAGTGGAGATTGATACAACCTTGTCAGAAGTGTGGATGCTTTTTCCCCCTGCAATACCTGCACTTAGCTGAAATTCCATATGTGATTACATTTTACTTGGGTATGTCTCCCACAGCAGTGGCATGAGGCCTATTAGGAAATAACTTCAAACTTACTGAAATTCAAAGTATTTGCAGTACGTCAGTGACCTCAAACAGCTCTGGTTAATTGCTGGAGTGACACTGCCTTCACGTCTCAAAGAGCATTAGCTGATATTAGCTAGAATGTGAAGATAGAAGATGAAACATTTTAGGCTGGAACATCTCTTGTTAAGACTCTTGCAGATGCAGTCAGACTAGGTAGCTCAGCATGCCCTGGTTTTCTCAAAACTCTTTGATAAAATTATAATAATAATTGTAGTATATTAGTTAGTCCTTAGGGATAGCTCCATTTTCCATGCATGTAACCTTTACTGCTTTGGGATGCAAGCTATTTGTCTTGGCAGCCTGAAACAGCCCATAACTTCACCATGATAACCATTTTTAGTTTGGCCTGTAGATGTATTTCTTTTTTCTTTTTCAAATCCATCTGTCCTGAGAAGTCAAATTCCTGATTTTATCTTGAACCACCCACCCTCTTCACTTACAAAGAAGACCTTGGAACAAACCCTCAGCCTCTTCCCTTTCTTTTTGGTTTTTCCCTTGCCTCATTCTCAAAGAGATTCGTGTTTCTGTTTCACTGTGTCTGGGTTAAATACTTCTGTCCCTGGAATTTCTCTGAGGTTCTGTATTTATTACCTTGCAATAACAGCAATAACAGCCAAAACACTTTTGTTGAATTTACAAGTTTTAAGAACAAGAAAAACAACCCAGAAATCATTTTCCTGCCTTAGCAAAGCTGTTGATGATGGGTGCATGCATAAGAAAACAAACCAGCTCTTCCCCCATCCTTTTCTATTTTTCTCAGAGGCAAAACCAGCAAAAACATCTCTGCTAGAAAAATCATTGAGACTCGTTGGCAGTGGTTTGCCATTCAGCAGGTTCATTCAGGCTGTTTTCATGGGTGATTCTTTTTTCAGATGTCCAGCATCCAAATATAGCAGATGTGGATGTTTTCTGTCTTCGAAAAGAGAAAAATAGTCATTTTGATGAAGACAGTGGGACTGATGCAAAACACAGAGTGAGACCTGGTGCCTGGTGAGAGCCTTGAGCTGCTTTTCATCTCCACATCGTCATGGAGGCAGCTGTGAGGAGTCTGTAACTAATTTATAGCAGAACATGGGGCTATTCCATGTTGCCATAGGTTCAAGTTCAGCCCAGAATCTGCATGGGGTAGGAGGGACATAGGTCTGTTTTTGCCCTGGTCTTTCAGCCTTTGCACCACGTGTTCTCATCAGCTGCCCAAGTGCAACTAGATCTGAGCAAACTCAGCCATAGGGGAAAGAATTATGCTGAGGAATTGTCTTAGGAGTGCTGTGAAAGTGGCAGCAATTTGAGAGACACTGGGAAAAACGCCTCTGGTAAAACATGTACTTCTTCACCAGTATTTTAGGCGTAGGCACAAAATGATGTTGAGTGTTTCTTGCTTCCCACAAAGTGCAAAGCTGTTCCTTTAGGTTCATCCCAAATCCTCTGAGTGACTAATTCCCTCTCAGAGTTAGCAGGGAAGACACGCTGGCCTGTTACACAGACTTAGCAGGGATTACTTGGTTTATCACCATCAGTTTCCCTACAATCCAGAGCCACTCTTATTCCCAGCCAGATGTTCAGGGGTGGGCCCAGCATCTGGGCAGTGCCTCACCAGACCCTCTGGGTCCTCACTGACAAATACCTGCAAAAATGCTTTTAATCTGTTTGGTTTGGCTTGTCACAAGACCACAGGGAGCAGCCTCACAGGCTGGATTCAGTCACTTGGGCTCCCACTTGGCCGTCCCTGCTGGGCAGTCAGGGACTTTTTTGGGGTTTGAATCCTTCTCCTTCAAGGATTCACGGAATCACCCATTTTGCTGACAATTGAGGTTGTTCAGCAAACTCTGCTGCCTCTTGGGAACCAATGTGTAGATATTATTCAATAGCATTCAGGGTCTTGCCTCTGATTAGGAACAGATGAATATTAAAATAATTGATGTTAATATATTAGTATTACTAGATGTTATATTTTATTGTCTCAATATATGCATATTAATGAGTTAATGGCAATTTCTAGCTAATTAACATCAAGCTTCTTTGATTATGTTCTTTGCTCAGTTGACCACTTTACAGCTGCTGGCAGTTAGGTGTGATAAAAGCCTTGCGGGATCAAAACTTTTTAATTTTTAAAATTGTAATTACTATTGCTTTCAACATCCCCATCTGAAGAGCATTGGACTGATATCTCCTGGAAGAACTGGAAGGTGTCTTGTGTCACTTGAAGGTTACTGGGTGAGTACAAACACACCACATTTATTTAAATCTGTCATTTCCTTTCCCCTTGGTTACTCCTAATTCAACACCATAAAGGCTTTGTCCCCTTGATGATGTCAAGAAAAAGTCTTTGTTTCAGCCTGCTCTGCCAACCCAGTGACATAACCCGAGCTGCCAGATATCTCTCTCCTCATACACAGGTGTCATTCCTCTGGATCTTTCCAGTTCTACTACTAAAGTGTATCCCATTTATTCTGGTTATCTAGAAATCCTCCCTTCCCCTCCAGCCCAATCCACTTTTCATCCCAACCATCTGGAAGACTGCTGTTAGGCAATGCTATCTTGGTCTAATTTGCAAGAAATAATTGATTTATTACTGTTACATA
Source organism: Passer montanus (assembly GCF_014805655.1). Lineage (NCBI taxonomy): Eukaryota > Metazoa > Chordata > Aves > Passeriformes > Passeridae > Passer > Passer montanus. The sequence goes on from NW_024373256.1 coordinate 5,819,835, forward strand.
CCTTCCCTGATTTTCCTGGACATGGCAGAAATAACAGACTGTCCTGGTCTTAAAGAACTTCATATAAATTGCATTCACACACAACATTTCTGGGTGATAAGGGGACCTGAGCTCAAAGGAAGCCGCATCATATCTCAACCCTCTGGAGTTTTGAGAGGTTTATTTTAATAATATCCTGACTTTAGCATACACAATCCACGGTATTTGCCAAGCTTAAAACAACAGCCACAGGAGGATCCTGTCGTACGTTTTGCAACCGGTTCTCACATCAGCAGAGTGCTGATCCTGCATGGAATTCATTCCACATTTTATTCATTATCTGAATGAGTTATCAAGACAGCTCTCTGCCTGGCTGGAGGTACCAACATAGTGCAGACAGATTTTTTCCCACAGAACTCTCTGAAGCAATACTGTCAGCATGGCTATATTTAATGGGCTCTACCCATGCAGTCAATCTCTCAGTGCAGAAGAAATAGTTTACAATCTCTGAAACCCTACACTCCTCTCTGCCACGGAGCAGGAAAAAGTAACATCTACCGTCATTCCTTTTGCATGTCGCTGGGTCCAGGGGGAAGGGAAGGCTAATAAGACAATGAGGACATTGAAAACAATATTTTGAGAGGCAGAGAAAGGCAAAAAAAAAAAAAAAAATCAGTAGTCAGCATCTGCAAGCAATCTTTAAGCACAGCTAAAGGCTGCCTTTAAATTCACATATGTCATGCCATTCTTACCTTTGCTTTAGGCTTAGTTTAGAAATAACTTGTGATCTTCTTTCTAGCATTGCTGTTGCTGAGTGAAGAGTAAGGACAAAGACTGCTGCATGCAAAGAGGTTTCCCCCAAGTTAAATGCCACTAGGCAGAAAATAACTGACATTTTGGGAAGATAACACAGGGCAGCATTATGTGCTGTAGCCCTGCAGAATGCCTGACAGAGCTGCCACACACATTCAGGTAAAGGTCATTTGTCCAAAAGTGATTTCTGTGAAATAAAATTGCCTGTTTGACAGTTTTAAAAAGAAGTCTGGTTCATGAATATGAGAGAAATGTCACTACATGCTGATCAGGGGTAAGTGGCAGGGTGATGGTGTGACCTTCCTTTCACATCTGAAATAAATCTCCTGGGATGTGGAAGAGGGGTTGGTGAGTGATGTCTGTGAAAGCTGGGCCAGGGAATGGCTCCACAGGACACATGGCATGAGCACCGTGGAGGGAGAACAGTCATTTTAGTGAGGTTTGACAGGATTTACCTTCAGAGAACAGTGACTCTGCTGAAAAATAGAATGACCAGATGAGACAACACAGCTGGATGGCAGTGACAAGTGGGATGGAGAGCACTTTCCCTGGGAATGAGCAGTGGCACAGCCGTGTTGGGCAGCTCATGATGACTGGAAATGCAACTCAGCCGTGGCAGGAGGAAGGCCAGAAGCTTATATAAGCCATCTATCTCTGCAAGTCCAAAACCTTATTTCAGGGTTTTATTGTAAGTGCTACAGAGTTGGGAAGTATAAAGGTTTTGAAATACAATCATTGAAAGGCTACCTTACAGCTCAAAGCTTTAGGACTGATGTTCATCACTTTTTCCCATGCTGTATGTGGTGTGTGTGTAGATCCCTTTTTAAAATCATAAACTACATCAATTGTGATTGTCCAGGTCAAAATTTCCCCCTCTACAAGGCATAGGCATAAAGTTGACTGCTCTTATGACACAGTTTAATTCTTAACTCTTCAGTCAGACAGGAAAAGATCCAGAGTCTTCTTGCCCACTATGTCCTCCTCCTCCCCCCTTTATGAAAGAAATACCAAATGTGCAAGTTATAAATAACACAAGTTATCTAACATTTCACCATATAAGGAATGAGCAGAAGTGGAAATGCTGATTTCTTTTTTGCCTTTAGCATTCAAATGAAATGGACAATGTGGCAAACTGAATATTTCCAGTGAAAATGGTTTGTGGGTACTTCTGGTGTTCTTGTGTTCTGCTTTGAGCTTTGCTGGCCCCTTTGCTGATGATTCAACAGCCAGGAATCAGAAGTTTGACATTATATTCCTAAAGCATAATGGTCTCTGACCAGTTTGAAAGGAAGGGGCTCCCTGCTCTTGTGTTCCATCCCGTGTGTGGGAGCACACAGGAAAGGACTGTTTGTAAAAGCTTATGGGACCTGTAGGTACTTGTCAGAGACTGACATGAGCTCAGTAACTCCATCTTCACTGCTGCCTTTATCCAGAGAAGGGATATTTTGAGGGCAAGTACAGGCAGTTAGATCTGTTGTCATATAGATTAATCTTGGGGTAAGGTTTGAAGCTAATCTGGAGCTAACATTGGAGTCTGAAGGAACTAGTTGGTTTAAACCATTTTTTCTCCTTATTAAATTATAGGTGTCCTTCCAGACCCCTTTTTCCCCATGACCAGGAGCTGATTTGGTTCTGGGAAGCAGATCCCTTCCCTCTGTGCTTCTCCTCTGGAGCTCGAACTGGACTCCAGTTAATTCATACGGAATTGAAAAAGGGATGAAGATATGAAGCTGTTCTGAGCCTCTCTCTCTCATACAGGGAGATATCAGCTGCTGAAAAGCAGTTTTGTATCCCCTGGTAACACCAGGCTCAAGGAACATTTCACAAATAAGGAATCTAGCTACCTGGTTATTAACAGCCCAGTGCTTACTTAAGAGTTATCTCCTCCTCTATTTGCTCAAAACCAGGTATGAAAACATTCATGCTAAAAAACAAAAATAATGGGAAAATGCACTGATTTGGGAAACAAAGTGAGTTAAAGCAATGAACCACAGTACGTGTTTTTTTATACATGTACAGCAGCATAAGGAAACTGTGGGAAGCTAATTTGCAAGCCTGTTTACTGAATACCTGGAACAACTCCCATTTCCCATTTAAATTAGCTACAGGAAGCCAAGTGTCTAATTTGCTTCTCCAGTACCTGCTTATTCCACTCATTTATGTCCTTAGCCTCATGCATTTAGTAGACCATCTCTCCTGGCATTTCAGATGTTTATTGCTGCATCTATACTCTGTGGAAGCCTTTCCAGGGAGAAATAAATGCAGCCTGCTAGCAGACGGGGCTGGCTCTGTACCTGCCTTGCACTTCACAGGCACAAACAGCTATTTGCAGTCAGGAGAACAGCAGGTCAGGGTTATAACATCCAAAATCCCTGGGCCAAAAACAGTATGCAGCTCTTGCAAAGGCATGGACTGAGGAGCAGCCTCCTATTTGTGGTCAGTGCTAAACCTGTTTCATTTCCAGAGAGCTCTGGCTGCCCAGTGTTAAAGCTGAAGATACCCAGGCAGGGTAATAATGGGATTTAAAGTATTCTCTTCCCCTCACAACAGCACCTCAAAGCTGTTTTTCAACCCCACCTGCTCAGGGCTAACTCAGGCTGTGAAGAAATCCTCTTTTTGCCATCAAATTTTTTGTTTCTTTGGGAAAGGAGGGGACGTGGCTGTGGGCTGTGAGAATTGCTCATGGAAAATGGTGCTGGGTTTAGTCTCTGTGCTCTGGTCTCCAGAGCCTGCGAGCTCGAAGGCTCAGCTGTGCCTCTCTAACCAATTATGGGCTGTGTTAGCACTGCAGCTTGCTTTTCCAGAGGCAGGTTTCTCAGTGGAAAAATGTGAGAAGTGTCAATAAATAGTGACAGTTCTGAGAGCACTGGGCCAAGGTTTTGTCTTGCCTATGGACACAGTTATATAATGGTTCTTCACCATCTGTGGACTCCTCTTAACCAAAAGCTGACCTGGAATATGCAGGTAATGCAGACAGTGGAGAGGAAATGCCTCTGGTTTAGCAGTTGAGAACTGGTTTACTTTCAGGAAGATTGAACTAGAATGATCTTTCAGGTCCCTTCCAACCTAAACCATTTAATGATTCTGCAATTTGTAATGGCATAAAGCACATGGAGCAGCATTTTTAATGCCTTCTTCTACTGCTGATCAGTTCTGTCACCAGCCAGCCTGTCCCTCTGATTTGAGTGTGACTTTTCAATAGAACAGCAAATGTCAGTTCACTCTCATATATTTTATGCATTTGTTTGTTTGCTACTGACAAAAGAAGAAAATTCCTTTATTCTTTTCTCTCCTCTGTCTCCAGAGAGGTCAGGATTTATCCCTGAATGATTACATGATCTGTTTCATGCTAATTAAATAGAAAGCAAGTAAGAACTATCGTTTATGGAGTCCTTAAGCCCAGAGGTCTTATTTTACATTTCAGAAGGAAATTGAAAACATTATTCCTTGGAGAACCGAGATATAAAAACACTGGGAAATATTCATGTAAGCGAAGCACACAGAAATATCCTTCATTTATGTTCCCATTTGTTCAAACAAAACGGTACTTTTTTAAGCAAATGATGAAAATTGAATACTTTCTTCACAGTAGGAATATCACTGGTATCAGCCTTATACCCAGAATGACCATATACCCCCCGGCCCTAGAAAACATCCTTTACAATACAGTGCAGTCAGACTTTGTCCCAGTAGGTGAGTCTTGCTAAAGCTGTTGCAATTTGCACAGTGCTCTTCTTTAAAATAATCATTTAAAGTAGAGGTGGAAAAAAGAACTGTCATTCTTCCAGTATCAATGTTTGATTCACTGTTTTGACTCCTTTAAGCACATATCATTATGTCTTTTTCAGATGCCATACATAGTGAGTGAAATACATAACCTGTACTTAAGAACAGCATATTTTTAAATCAATGCTGAACAGTAAGAAGTTCAATGGAGTTCTAATAAAAAACCAAACCCCAAAACAAAACCCCCAACATCTAGCAACCTAGAACCTGCAGCTGCTTCTTTTGCTTCCTCAGTGGTTTAGGTTTAATTTTACAGGCTTTATTACATTACATGATCTCACCCTTTTCCTTCTCCAGGTGGATGAAAACATGGTCATTGAAATGATATTCCTGTGAGGCTGCAGAACTCAGCTTGGTGGAGGAAGAATGGGACATAGGTGGTAAATGTTTCTAGGGCTGAATCACCTAAATTAAATTACAGCTCCTTCAGAACCTGTCTGGAAAGAACCATTTTAAAGCAAGGCTTATAGTGAGGCAGGTACTCAGCAGAAGGAAACATGGGGATCAATCAAAGTAGTGCTGAAGAAGATGAATTATGGAGATATTTTGTTTTTGATTGGCTTTGGACAAAGTTATGGGTAAAATCTCCCTCCTACCCAAGGCCTTAATGGACATAAATAAACAAGAGATTCTGGGGAAGGTGGGTGGGGAAGGCAGCAGCCCCCAGGAAAGCCCCACAAAATGGCCAAAGCCATTTATCTTGGTGAGGCTCATTAAGGAAGGCTGGGGAGTTCCTTTCTCCATGGAGGCTCTCAGTGAGCTTTGGGGTGTCAGTGACCCATATCAGCCACTGCAGAGCAAACTGAGGGTGTTTTCAGCACTGAAACACAGGCAAATCTAAGCCATTACTGCAATATCCCACAGAGTCTGGAAAGCTTGACTGTGTGAACATCCTTCCTGCAAATGTGGGAAATGCTCAGCCATACTATCCTCCATGGCACCTTCTTGAAGGATTGGGAATGTACCTATCAAAATCCCTTCAATTTCATGGTTTTTCACTGGCTACTGATACCAATGAAGTGCTTCAGGAATCCTTCCATGCCCAAAGCAGCTGTTTTGCACCTGGTTTTATGGGAAACTGTGAAATGAGATTTTCTCAAGATTTTTGGGGGGTTGAGTGTGGGACATAAAGAATTTAAAACAACTATATGAAGCTTTATTACTTAGTGAAAAATCATACATTCTGAAGGAATTCATTAGTGGAAATCTTATGAACTATTAGGACCTTCCTTTTACTGATTTCTGATAAATATTTTTAATCAGGAAGGCTGACAGTGGTGACTAATCTTGAAAAAGTCTTTCATACCAAGAGAAAGCCACAAAAGATTTTCCTTTTGTTCATAAATAATTCTCACAGAATAAGCATGATACATGATAAGTTATAGAAAATACTGTGCTAAGACTGCTGGAAATTCTTCCATTGAGATGGAAACTGTACTGTGAGATGAACATTTTATTAGTATTTGCTTTAGTTACATTTCCATTTTCAAGTAGAAAACTGATATTTTTTTGGCTGAAAGTTCTTCCCTCCTCCGGCTCCCAGTGCAAAAATGTCCAACCATTTTCTACTAAACAGGTTTTTGGCTTTCAGGTTTCCAAGAAACAAGGCAAATATATCCACCGTATCCCTTGCCTAAGCCACTTGATTTTACTACAGCACTGGGGAGGTTCACAGCTCAGCAGAACAACAGTGAGCAGTGTGTGCCAGCAGATATGCAGGAAAATCATGTTTCTGCCCCCCCAGCCTGCAGTGTGCAGAGGGGAGAGGGAGAGGAAAGGGAAAGAGGAAAGATGTGCCTAAGCAGAGATTTAGCTGGGTTTTATGAGCCCAGTCATTCTTTCCTGCAGAAGAGTTCCAGTGAGACAAAGTGCCTTGGGGTGAAGTTTGGAAGGGGATGTTGTGGGTGAGGTAGGAGGGAAGAATGGTGGAAAAATAACAGTGGAAAGGAGAGAAGGAAATGTGTGAAGGGGGAGAAAATTGATATTGAGAGGGAAAAGATCAGAAAAGGGGGGAAAATAACTCACAAGAGAGGAGAATGATGGTTTGTTGGTGGGGGGCTTGAACAGTGAGGGAGGAGCAGGATAGAAGGGATACTACATCCAGGTCACTGCAAATGAGGAGAGCAAAGCCTGGAGTTTCAGAGCTGAGAGGGGCAGAGGCCCAGAGACATGTGTCCCCATGGCTGCTGCTTTTCTTTGTGGGGGTCACCTGGTTCTGGCCAGGTTTCTCCAGGAAAGAAGGGAAGGTAGGAACCAGAAGGCTGTACAAGGAGTAATGGCTTTAAACTGAGAGAGGCAGATTAGATGTCAGGAAGAAATTCTCCCATGTGAGTGTGGTGAGGCTGTGGCACATGTTGTCCAAAGAGGTGGTGGATGTCTGGAGGTGTTCAAGGCCAGTTTGGATGGGGCTTGGAGCAACCTGGTTTAGTGGAAGGTGTCCCTGCCCATGGCAGGGGGCTGGAATGGGATGATCTTTAAGGTCCCATTCAACCCAAACCATTCTGTGATGATTCTATGGCTTTTCACCCTTCCCATTTGCTGTTGGGGCAGTGCTGATTGCAGGGCTTTTGCCCCAGTGACAGATCAGCCATGGGGTGGTTGGGAGCTCTCAGTGGGGAGCAGAGCCCAGTGCATGGTGTGATTAAACTGGTAGCTGCAGAAAAAGCATTTACCCCAGTGGAAATAGATCCACAGAGATGCATTTCATTCTTCTGCTATTAAACGGGTAACAGGCAGCGCGAGCCAGGCGATCCTATTACATTTCAAAAGGTAGCTCTAAGAATTCATCTTCCCCACACTCTGCAGTCCCATATGTTGTGTGAAGGAGATGGCTTTACTGGAGCTACTATCTCCTATTGGCAAGATGGGTATATTCCAGGAAAGCTATTAAGTGAAACAGCTAAGGCTGGTGCCGGTGGTATTTTTCCTCCCCCTGAGCAAACTTTCTTTCTTATCTCTGGTTGTCTCATTTATTAGCACACATGAAAATTTTACTGATATGAATTATATAAATGCACTGGAGAGGCTGCTCAGCAGCAGCACAGAACAGGGAGGCTCTATTGTAACACCACAAAAGCACCTCATGGATGAATGATTATAACAGAACAACAGAAAATCATTAACAGTTCACAGGCCAGCTAAGAGTGCTGACCATAATTTATTCATATTTGCTTAGATTTCTCTTCCGAGTCTGATGAGACATAAATTAGAAAACCTGGTCAGCCATATCATGATCTCAGCTTAAAAAGTTGGTGGCAGAAGTGCCTTTTTTTCATCAATCCTCACTGTGTTCAGGAGGGTCACAGGCATCTTTGGTGAATCATATCCAAGTGGTGTAAGATGTCACCACCTCTGTGGCAACAGAAGGTAAAACCCAAGGTCAGGTACTCCCCAAACCTCCAGTGGCCTCCTTCATCAACTTGTTCATCCTGGTATGGATTGGACACAGGAGAACAGGGAGAAAGGCAGAGATGGGAAGACACTCACATGGCATGTCCTGGACTGCTTGAAGCCTAGTGGTCAGGGCCCAGATCTTCCTCATCTCCTGGCAACACAGAGCAGCCTAGGAAGATTTTTCCAAGCAGTGATGGAGTGAGGCCTCATCCCAGGCAGGTGTTTGGACAGGGTACAGCAGGTGCTTCCTGCATACCCAGCCTGCAGGAGGGAGCAGAAATGCCAGGAATGTTCCTTGGAGCAGTGATGAGCCAAGCAACAGAAACACCTGGTTTCTGCAATCTGCCTGAAACAGTGAAAGAAGCAGCCCTGGGTCTCACCAACACCACCTGAAAAGTTGTTGAATCTCTCCCCAGCTGCCCCCAGTCAGGTTCATTCGAACACCACATAGAGGCCATTAAGTTCTGTTCCTCAGCAAACATTTCTCTCTTTGGGAGGAAACAGAGCCCACCCAAGTCTGCCCAGACTCTGCTCTGTGTTTGGCCATCTGAGTCAGAGACAAGAAAAAAAATCTTTGTGTGCATGAAAGTCTTTTTTGTCTTGTCTGTGTGTGTGGGGGGGCCTTCCCAACATTTGATGATCTTTTCTGTTTTCTTGCTGAAGTTCTCATTCCTGAGCCATGCACAGTTGATAAGCTGGGACACTTCTGAGAAGCCTCACATGGAGACAGTCACATTCACTTCCTGCAGTGTGGCCAGGCACAAGGAGAATCTGTGCAGAAAGTCTCTTGCCAGCAATAAATTTGGTTCCCAGACTGGCTAAAACCACCAACACCTCTTCCAAAAAAAAAACAAAGAGAGAGAAAAGATGGCATGGCTCACTGAGCTCCACAAGGGAAAAAGGTGCATTTCATGTCCATGGTCATTCCTCATGTAGGAGGACAGCTATGACATTTGTGTGATAAATATGTTATTAGCTCTGAGTCATGAAGATCAAAATGCAAATCTACTTTCACTGAGTGTAGAGTGCCTTCCCAGGGCTTTTTTGTATTCACTGGACATTTCAGCTAGTTGGGTGAGACCATTGAGTAGAATATGGCTGATATTTCCGGTGAGGATGCTGCCATAAAGTATTTTCAAGTTAACAAACCTATAGCATCTTCTAACTTTCTAACTGAAATCCCTTAATGTCTGCTGAAAGAAACAAGGGATAAGTGAAGTGAGATCTGAACTGAGGTACAGAGTGGATTCACGATCGCCTTCCCCTTGGGTGAGATGGTCAGAGAAGGATGTTACTGTCAGTGACACTCTCCAGCTGACCTCTGCTCCTTTTTTGGAACCAAAACCAAAGCCAGAAAAAGTGAACCTGTAAGCCATTAATGCAACAGCCCTGCCATGGGCATGAACTGGGCACAGGCAGGAGACCACGAGATGTGAGGGACAAAGAACACAAGTTGGTTGGTTCACATTTTAAACAGAACACAGCAGGCAAGATTCCCAGGGAGTTCAGTGTTTGGTTGGGGAATATGAGTTCCTATGAACATAGTTGTACTTATGCTGGTGCCTAAATCAGCCTCCTTTTCATCAGCAGATTGATAACCATAGAGGAACAACCGCCTGGAGATGTTTCCAGAGCCACTTTCCAGAATGGAAGGAAAGAGTTCCCCAGAGGGTAGAGGTCAACAGCTGCCTCTGCTGTTGGGGCCAGGATGAGACCAAGGCAAGGAAGTGAGAGATGCTGCTGAGATAAATCTTGGTTGCTGAGGTTGCTTTGGTGATAACCTGGCCTGTGGTGTCCCCATTGCTGTAGGTGGCTGATGACATGCCTTGGGAGGCACAGCGAGTCATAGCCAGGTTCTCATGGACTTTGATCCTGAGCCACGGCACAGAGGCTTGGGCTGCTCTCAGCTGCTGATCATCTTTTCAGCAAGGCAGTCCTGACCCTGACTTCCAACTCTCTTTTGAAACTAGGTCTTGAGATCTGAGATTAACATTTCCCAAGATACCTAAATGGTTTAGGGGCCTATTTTCTGGTATTAATGTATTTTAGCAAAAACAGTTGTAGATTGGTTCGTGACTAAGAAATTAGCTAGCTAAATCCTACAAAAGGCTGTTTGGAACTACTTCTGAATTTCCAAGGGGTTTTGGTTCCTTATTCTCTCCGTGGGATCTGTGGTTCTCCATCCCTATGGAACAGGCAACCACCCATCTTTTCTTGATGGCTATGTAGATAAGGTCCCAAATTTTTCCCCCTTGACGTATGGGATCACGGCACAGAAGAGGCTGAGAACTACTGGTCTATATTTAAAATTTCTTATTTTGTGCCAATCCTGTTATCCTTCTCTTAATATACTGCAGTTTTGTCTTCCCAGGGGGATACTTCCTTTAAAATATTTTCTTATTTTTTTCTTCTTTGCATTTTTTTTGTACTGAGATAATCTGATTGGACACAAACCTTTTTATTTTGTTTTATATAAAACTGACATTTTTAAAGAAAGATATTGCTACATTTCCTAGGACTTTATTGTATTTAGGTCTAATTGTTTACTTAAAATCCATGGCTAAATTCCTGTTGACCCAATAAAAATAAATTATATCAAGAAAAAGATATATTTATAGGATTATGAAAAGAATGGATTATTGCATAAGCTTTTTGTGTAAAGGAAAGACATAATTAACCAATCAAACTGGGTTTGTATGGCCTATTTATCCATTAGGTATTGTGGATGTTTCAATATATTTCCTCTCTTCATTTCTCATTCCCTGCTGAGCCAATAATATTTCCAAAAATACTTAGGCAGAGGGTGAATTCGTAGGTGTCCTACTAAGTGAGAGCTTGTCTGTATTTTTATGATCCACTCACAGTAGGAAAGTTCACATCATTTGAAAAAAAATTAAGAAAAAAGATGCTGAAACCTATGCAATTGTTCTCCTGCAATATCTGGGGCAGAGAGCACAAATCACACCCAGAAACCTCCTGGGACAGGCAGGTGGAGGAGCAGGAAATCAAAGAGCAGCAGTGCTGTGCTGTGCCGATAATGACAATCACTCTGAGGACCTCTGACATCACCAGTCACTCCCAAACATGCAGTTAATAAATATCTGTGATGAAATTATTGCTGAGTCACTGCTCAGCAGTGTTCATCGCCTTTGGCCTCCTCAGGCAAGCAGGAGCTGATCTTGGCCATGCAGATGTTGGTCTAAACCAGTTTGCCATTAAGCAGATTGCCATAAATGAATTCCTTGTGGGAGGGTACTCGGAGACAAACTTTGGCTCCAGTGACTGCATCAGGCGTTTACTGTGTGGCTGTAGGTGCTGCCAAGCTGGTTTGCTACTGATAACCAGAGCGGGATTAGAGGCAGCTGGGAAAAAAAACTTTGGAAATGCCTAGATGGGGAGCAGATATCCATTTTCCATTGAAGAGTAATTCATTAGGACACTGATAAATTTTCTCTTTCCCACTTGTCATTCAGGCCTGTTATTGGGGTGAGGAGCTGTCAGCTCCAAGGATCAGTGGGTCCCTGCCTTTTGTGCCTGTGATCTGCCCTGATATGAGTAGTTACTAGTGAGGGCAGTGAGTGGGTAACGGTGAGAACAGTGACTGGGTAACGGTGAGAGCAGTGAGAGGGTAATGGTGAGAGCAGTGACTGGGTAATGGTGAGAGCAGTGAGTAGGTAACGGTGAGAACAGTGGGTAGGTAATGCTGAGAGCAGTGAGTGGTTAATGGTGAGAGCAGTGAGAGGGTAATGGTGAGAGCACTGACTGGTTAATGGTGAGAGAGCAACAAGCAGACTTCAGATGGTCACAGCCCAAAATGCAGCCCTTGCCCCAGAGATGCTGTGTTGCAAAGGAGACACCACGTTGCTCAATGTCCTTGGTGACTGCTGGCTTTCAGAACGTTGTAGCAATAATCAGTGTTTGGAGGCAGCTGGGCTGAGAGCTGATTTACCCTTTCCATGTGTGGGGATAGGTCTGCCTGTGTCTTTTGTTCTAATTTTTCATTCTTCTCTGATAATGTCAGCCACATTTGGATGACCAGGACACAACTTGACGGTGTAGCCCTAAGGACAGAGCTGCTTTTGACTCAGGGCCAGACATTTTTGATTTTATTTTATTTTTCTGGACTAACACTGTAAGAAGTCAGCATGAAGCAAAGTCATGTCACTGGTTCAATGCATTCCCAGTATGTTCTTCAAGCAGGTTTTGTTTATTTCTCATGGAGGTGTTCACACACACAAGAACATCAAGTGTCGAGGTGCCAACACTGAAACTTTTCCAAAATATCTGTCAGTCCTTTTGTCCTTCTCCCTTCTCCCACCCCTCACCATTCCTTAAGCCTCCAGAGAAATGATGCAGTGAAAGTTTGCACAGAAAACAAGGAAGGAGCTGTAGACAATGCTTTCACCTGCTGTGATGTGCACAATAGCCAGAGGCTGAAAAAACTCTCTTCGTTCTTCTAGGGGGAGAGTCTCATGTGAGCTCTCAAAATAGGGTTTAGCAAGCCAGAGCTGAATTTCATCCAGCCCCACTCTCTGCTGGAGAAGGAAAATCTTGATATTATTAACGTAAGAGGTGAGGTTAGCTCAGGAATCCGTGCCAGAAGGGGCTGAAATCCCTGCTGTACGTTTTGGAGAGCTGGAGCCTGATGGTTGCAGGCCGGGGTAGGTGCCCAGTTCTGTGGAGTTTCAGCTGGAACCAAATGGCTGATGTGCCCTTGAAAATCCCAGCCTGCAATTCCTCCCCTCTGCAGTTACAACAGCACAAAGACAATGTGGTAATGTCTGCTGCGTTACAGAATCCCTTTATCTGGGGAAAAAAAAGTCCTGTCAGACTAATCAGGGAATTAGCAGTATTACAAAAGTGCTCCTCACAAATGCTAAAATACAGACATGACTCAGATTAATTTTCAGATCAGGAAACTTATCTTTCTAGTGTGCAGCACTAGTCTGTGTGAGAGGATTCTGGCTTTAATATGGATTTGTTTGGTGGCACTTGGCAGAGAAACAGAGGGCTTTTAAAAAAAATTATTATTTCAAAATCTACTGGAAAGGATTTAGCAGCCTTTTGGAAACATTATATTTTCTCTATTTTTGGGGAGCTTTTTGACCTTTTTTAAAGAATTTAATTACCCAGAATTGTCACATCTGATTTCTTTAAATACCCATAAGAGGAAAAACTCACAAAGCAAATGAAAGGTTGGTGAACTTTGCTTTATTTTGCTCACAATGCGAACTTTCAAACGATTGGAAAATTATTTCCTTCTATTTTGAATGACAGAAGTTAAAGATAGGAATGACCTATTAGATCACTGCGAGCATTTCCTTGACAATCGCGGTTCTGTTTCATTAACGGGAAGAAAGGAGCCCAAATTTCACCCAGTGAGCAGCTCCAAGGGCCAGCAGCGGGGTGTGGAGACCCTCATGGTGAGGAAGACCTGAGCCAAGGCAGGGGGGCCGGATGCCTTCAGCACCCAGCTTCTGTTTGGTGGCCCCGTGAGATGAATGAGCTGCGTCTGTCCGACGTGGAGGGCCCGGGCATGAATAGCACAAAAAGCACAACTATGACTGCTCCATTTATTGGCCGTTTTGGCAGCATGGCTGAATAGCAAATGGATGTGGAAAACTGCTCGGAAACTCCCAAACAGGGACCCAGCTATGTGGGGGAACCTGCACTTCCTTCACCCTTTGACATTTTATTATTAACTACTAATTTTGCAATCCATAGCCCATTGGAGGAGCACAAAGAGAGCCAGCTTAGCACAATAATCATCTTCTTGGTTAAAAGCACCCATCTATGCTCCAGTGCTCACATGACAAAATTTGTTTTCCACAATGTTTCCTGGGCATGGCTTAACCACAGTAATTTTTAAATAGGGTATTTTTCCCCCCCTTTCTTTCCTTAAACCAGTATTATACTAGTAGGATGTATTTCAGATGGCAGGAAAAGACTTGTTCTTGTCCGGCTTGGAAGTAATCATGGAAAAGTCTCTTATTCTATCTCAAATGGAACAAATTGTTTGGAGCTCCTGCCCACTGGCTCTGCAGTAGCTCCTTGGGACAATCTCATCCAGCTCGAGGATTTTCCATGGCCACTCTGCCCTGGAATTTAAAGGTCCTTGAGCAGTGCCAGAGAGTTTTTTTTCCTCTACATCTCCAGAGGGTGACAGACACAATTACTGCTGTTCCAGTTGCAATTTATCCTGAATCTTTGTGGCACTTTATTGACTTTGGCTGAGGGTGGCTCAGAGCTCCCGTGCAGCAGGGTGATGGATGAGGCACATGCTGCAGTTTGTCACTGCAGGGCTCTCCCAGAGCTATGATGGCACCTCCCAGTAAGCTGAGAGTTGGGTATTCAAACACTATTAATGTTCATCTTCAGAGAGATGCTGAGATCTACCTCTTCTTCACATGGATCCAGAATAAAATCCTCTTCTTTCAGGAGCTGGGAGAGCAGTCAGACCCTGTCCCAAGTGTGCCAGGGGTAGGGAGAATTTAGTGAGAGTCAAACTGTCATAATGTCCTGGTTCCTGCCAAAGGCAGGAGTTGCAGAAGCTGCTGGTTCCTTATCAGAGATGTGAGTGTTATATGCAGAGTTTGGATATGCAGTACAGCTGTAGAGGATCACATCTGGAATGGAGGCAAATCTGAAGAGGTTGTTTGGGCATCATTTTGTCACTGGGAATGTCCTGTCAGGTTAAATCCAGGTGTGTGGCCCCACACTGCATCTGCAAACACAGAGGAAAGAAGAGGTAAAAGGGGGAAGTCTGCTGAGGGCTGGGCATGAGGAGGATGGTGTCCAACTGCTGTGTCCAAGCCCAAGTGACCCCCTAAACAGGACACAACCACCCTGGCTCCACACATCCCTCACAGGCCCTCCTCTGTGGGGCTTCTCTTTCTGAAAGTGGTCTTTCCTCAGTGGCCGCCACCTTGGTGTCACTGCTGGCTCTAAGTGGGGCAGTTACCTGTGCTCTGCAAGGTCCAGCTGATGTAGAACTTTTGCACCTCCCAGGTTCTCCTCCACAATAGTCAAATCCAGGTCCTGGTTGAAAGGTGAAGCAGATTCCCATGTGCTGAACCCTGTGGGAGCTGCAGAGCTACAGGGATTGAGCCTCCTGCTGTCTCAGGTATCAGACCCCTTAGTCCCCCACTGATTTTAGATATTAATTTCTGTCTGTCCCCTCTGTCTCTGTGTCTCTTGAGTGTGGCACCGGAGAAATCCAAGCAGATGCTGTTACAAGGCAGGAAGCTGGGCTCCTCTGAAGCTCTGGGTCTTGTGGGGTGTCAGTCCAGGTTTGTCCTGAGGCTGGGAAGACAAATCCACTTGTTCCTGGAGCACTTGACAGTCTTGTTGTGGGGCAAATGGAGGGGATTTATTTCCATGTCTGTAATGTCTCCTTAAAGGACTCAGATGGAAGAAACAAACCTAATAGGAGAACAAACCCTGTGAGCCTGTGTGTGCCTATTTCTATGCCTGAATAGAAGTGCCCAGTGACTTTTGAGATGCCTTTGAAACTTTAGCCAAACTATTTCTTAAAAGGCCTTATAAAGAGTTCAGTTTGACTCGGTTTTCCCAGCATGGTCTTAGTTGCAGAATATTTAATTATTTTGAAACAGGTAGAGTTTATTTAAACCCTTCTGTATTTGTGGAATTTTCCTGGAGAAATCTCTCTATTTTCTAGATTTTGAGAATGCTGTTCTCTAATAAACTGCAGCTATATTTATCTCAGCACTTGTATTTTCTCCTTGTTATTCTTTGCTCTGACACAAGCTGTCCTGACACAAGGCACAGTTTGAGCTCTCTTGCTTTCCCTCTGTTTCCCAGTGTTTCTTTTGAAATTATATGCAAGAGCACACATTCCACCTTGGCATTTGGCAGCCCCTTCCCTTCTTATCTTCTATTCATGAGCTTTTAGAAATGTCCTGCAGTAGCCCTGCCTGGCTGCTGGGTGTCTAAGGCTTTTAATAGTTCTGCTAAGTTTAATTGTACTTGATTTTGCTGCTTCATTTTTATATGCATGCCAGACAGCTCATCCCCTCAAGAATGTCCTGAAGGCATCCTCTGCCATAATAAATAACAGAAGTGATAGTTAAAGTATACATGTATAAATAAAGTTTGCTCTGATGTGTGAGTTTGCCTAGCAAATATGAAAATGTGACCGAGGGCCTGCACCTCTGCATTCAAATCCTTGCTCTACAGTGAAATGAACTGGAATGTGCTACAGTGATTTTCTTTGATAATGTCTGGCTTATAATTTACTTTTGGCTGAAGCAATCAGTGAGGGAAATCCATTTGAATAGCTTTGTAAGAACGCTTTATTTTTCTGGTGCTGCAGGCTGCAACTTTCACACTCTGAGACTAAATCCCTTTCGCATCGTCCAGGTCCTGGGGAGAGACATTTATTTAAAAGTAGCTGAAATGAAGCACAGAAACAAACTGTAAGTGATTTTTGGCATTACAAGTGCAGTGACTGTAAAGCAGTGGCTCGGCTCCATACTTTAATAGGCTTTAACGTATCAATTATAGTGCTGAGTAGTAATTAGGGCTATAGAGCAAAATGCAGAGTGACCTCTAAACTGTTCCAAAGCTGTGGGAACTGGTGGGAAGGGGGATTTGGGAGCAGACTGAATTCTGGTAATCATACCACAGGGTGCAAAAGAGCAAATGTGACTATTAAAAGTTGAATTTTGTTTCAGCAACGCAGGCAAGCCTTGCCTACTCTCTGAAGGTGAATCTTCCCACAGCATGGAGCTAAGTGGGCTGAGCAGTGAATAACTCCTCTGGGACCATGGGCAGCAGCATGCTGGTCCTGCCAGCCTGCCCACTCCATTAAATAAATTGTGTCTAAAATCCCTGCACTGCTCTGCTGTGCTCAGCTGCTTGGGAGCCTCTCAGGAGGAAGGTGAAAGCTGAGAGCTGGGGAATGCTGCTTCTCCTTACAGTGTGGCCTAAAGACACCCCCAAAAATTCCATGGTACAAAGGAGATGCCTGGCTTCCAGCTACACTCCTTCCACCCTGCACTCAGCTGGTGAAAATATGCTTGTCCTGGCTTAGAAAGGGCACTCCAAAATTTTGGAGGACAGAGGCACTGAACCCCCCCTTCATAGTAATAACAATAATAAAAATAATGGTAAGAGCAATGCAAACCACAAAATTACAAGTTTTCTTCCCTTTCTGGTTGTTTGCTGCTCAAATTGCCCTGGAGACAGAGTGAAATGTCCAGTGGTACTGTGGATGTTTGGTTGTAGGGATGGCAACCTATATCCTCATGTGCCTTGTTAGTGCCATAAACCTGAATGAGCCAAGCCCCAAACCTCCTCTTGTTTTCAGGGTGGAGTTAAAGCCACAAAATACTTCTGCAATGTTTGTAGCCAGTGATCAATTGTAAACTAAAGAAATATTTATTCTGAAGCGTAAACTGAGCAGTGTGAATTTCTTTGCCCAGGATATTCCTCTTGATGTTACTATTTTGATATGCCTAAGTTCATTGGTATAAATAGGGTGCAGTTGTCATCACATTTAACTATAAAAAGCCCTCCTCAGCTGACAGCATAGGTATCATAAAGTCACATCACCCCCTACTAAGCAATTTTCACTTGAGCCATATGCAAGCCTCTGAATGACAATTCTGCCTTTCTAGCTTTGGCTGGCATATAACTTAAGAGCAAGGGAAGGATTTCAGAAACAAAGATTTGTAGGCTTGACACAGCACCAATGAATCATATACTTGAAAACTTTATCCACCATAGCTGAAAACAAAAATCACATACAAGCCAAAAATGCAAAGTGGGCCCCATGGATGTGACATGGTTTGGCTCCCCTCCAGGAGGCTTCAGTAATCTTCTAGCATGGTTGGAAACATGCCAGCAAGTGTCCTTCACCAGGCTGGAGGGAGTGAAACATTCACAAGAACTAATTTCTTCATGTGAGATCCCACAAAGAGAAATGGCTGCTTTACCCTCGTGAAGAGCAAGATGAAAGTTTATCCCATTTTAGGACTTGGTTTTGTCTATTCAGCAAAGTGCTTATATGGGCTCCATGCTGTCCTGCCTGGGCCGGTCGTGGTCTTTAACACATTTATTTTTGCGGGTAGAGGAAGGGCTGATATTTGTGCTTCAGCTGGGGAAGGCATGAATGGCAATGCAGCGTTCCACCCCACACTGGGAGAATGGAAATTAGCACTGCTTGTCTCAGCAGCAGAGCGAGTCAGGAGGAGCTTTACTTGAGCATGAAAAACTAGAGAGAGGAGAGTCAGTCTGTGCGAGGTAGGGAGAACTGCCAAGACTCAACTGGATAAGTAACACGCAGTAAATGCTTAGAGTCACCTTGCCAGACAAATATTTGCCTTTCACTTTGAATGAAGACCAAATCATGTTCTAACTAGTAGGACCAAGAAATTCCACGCATTTTAGTAAGTCGAGTGTCCTGCAGAAACTCCCATGGTAAGCGTATGAGGGCAGACTTTGGGGGATTGCTGGACAGGCAGGAGGAAAAAAAAAACCTTGGGAAGATATTTCAGTGTAGGAAAAAGATCAGAGGGAATGCTGGGAACAGAGTGGAAAAAAGCTTTGTAAATGAGATTGGTGAAATACACCACCACATTCAGTGGATAGCCTTCATATTTATGGTGGTCAGAGGGGTGGAATCCAGGAGCTGAAGAGGTCAAAATCTCTGGGGAAACACTGGAGACAAAACTATGTCTCCTCCCTAAGACCGATTATCTCTGAAAAATATGTTATGCGAAGAATTAAAATCTAGAGTAAAGACCACAGTCCCTGGGCATTTCCAGTCATTTCTAACAGCCATGTAAACTTCCCTCTCTTGTTCAGTGAACCAAATGCAGAAGACAATGGCAGACAAAAGACAGCAGTAGAATTGTCCTCTTGGTGACTGATGTGGCCTTGGTATCATTATTTAAGGACTACACTTATAGGCAATCCTCATTGTTCTCAGGCCATTTGCTCTGTCTGCTGTAATAGCCTTTTATGACCAATTTTTGGAAACAACTGATTTTATCAGCTCTTACTAGATTGTTACTAGTTTAGCAGCTCTGGTTGGATTTCAGTGCATCTATCAGTTTTAATGAAAATAGAAAAAATAAAGAAGGAAAGCTGAGATCGACCAGATCCTCGATCACTGGGCTGTGCAAGAGCAGAATTCAGACCCTGGTTGTGACCCCTCTAAGTGCAGACTACTCTTCCACTTTTTTTCTGTGTATCTTTTTTTTTATTTCAAAGTGAGCCAGAAATGACACCTTCACAATTTCCCTTGGGAAACCTGGGATCCAGAGCTCTCTGCATTCAGTAAGAATCTTTCCATTGACTTTGATGTCCTTTGGACTAGAACTTATATTTCCATGGCATTTCTGGGACGTGTGTCTGAAATTCACTTGCTTCCCTCACTCTTTCTCATGCATCATTCTGGCCAACACATCTCCTGCCATAAATACAGCCCTGAGCACGCTCAGGAGTCCTCCAGTTTTCAGTCAGTAGCAAACACTGTCTGATACCTGTCTAATTTTCCTTCCTAGTTTAATCTCATTCCAGCTGTCTGTATCCCCTTGGGCCCCTGTGGTTCCTCTCCATTCCAGCACCTTTGCAATCATGTTTTGTGACCTTGTATCATGTATGTAAACACGGAAAAGCTTAATTAAAATGAGCAAATTTATCAAAGTATATAATCTACATACAGTCTATGTACTTATATACTTTTCAAAGGCATATCAGAAGCACCTGAATAAAGCCCTGTTTAGTAACTATTAATTAAGTGATGTTCATACAATGCTTTGAACATGTAAAATGGTCAGAGCTTCTGAGTATATCATGAACATCGTTATCACTGGTATACAAAAATCAGGAATGTACTGAAATTCTCTTAATCCCACCCAATTACCGAGGACTGTGAGTTGAAGGGAATCAGCCATGACAAACTAACAGATAGTCTTTCTTCCAGCTGGGCTGTCCTTTTGTCTCCAGAAAATGGTATAAAGTGTAACTCCTTTTACCCATCTTGTTTATTTAAGCACATTTGTCAAAGCCTACCACAGAATGGTTATTCCAGCTTAAAGAAATCCTTCCGGGTCAGAAAGTCCTTTGGATGTCTCACATCCAACTGCTCTCCCTTCCCATTCCCCTCTTTTAAGTCCTTGAAAGTCTGTCAAAGTCTGGGCTGAATTCCTGGAGCCAGTTGGAGTGTAGCTCTCCTTTTGTTCCCCACTGCCAACTGCAGAAAGCTGCGTTCACTGGGTTTTGTAGTCACCAGCTTTAAAATCCCTAAGTCCCATTGCTTCCTTTGAATGGCCAGATGCAAAGCAACGCTTTAAACCTAGGAATGACTTTACAGAGCTTTTCACTTGCCATGTTGGATGGGTGCTGTGCTGTCTCTGATTTCAAGGAAGAATGCCTTAAGCAGCCTGTCTGTTTCTTAAGACTATCAGAGGTAAGGCTAAAACTTGCAAAATAACATCTGGAAAGTCCAGATCGTTCTCTAATATAGAAATAGTATTTTCATCCTTGAGGTCTGCAGGCTATAAATATAGTTCTATCAATGTAATTAATTCAGCTTAAAGGGATGTCTTCCGTTTTTAAGGTATATACATTTAAACATGGTTTAAATGGCAAACTGCTTCAAGTGCTGTAGGGCTGCTAAGTTTTACTGCACTTGAAGGTACAAGATGTTTGGGTAATTTTTGTCCTCTTACTATTCATCAGTGAATTAATTTACTGTTCTGCTTACGGATAGAAGTACAATCCAATACATTAATCATATTGAGATTTTTAAACCTGCACTAGTCTGTTATGACTTGTTCTTCATAAGGCTGAAAAATATTTCTTTCATCAGAATGGCTTAATGCCTATAAACATGTCCTAATTATATTTTCTTGGAATTAATCAAGTTCATTATGTAAAGTTTGGGATCTACATCTGAAGTGAATTTGAATTGTGAGCATCTGCCACATTCCCTTCAGACATTACTGATAAGAATAGTGGTGTGGGATTTTCAGAAATACTCAGTTTTGGCCTAATCCTGTTCCTCCTAATGTCACTTGGAGTTTTACCACTCTTTCAGTGGTGTGGATTTCAGTCAAACCAGAGCACTTCTCAAAACCTTACAGTTTGGACAAATTTATCAAACAACTTGAGAGAAGAAGTCTACACAAGGTGTCACTTCATTTAGAAGAAGATGTAGTTATCTCTGTTTGGTTGGTGGTTTGAGTTTTTTCTCTGTATTTTTTCCCCCTAAAATAGAGGTTTACTGAGCACTTTGGATGAAAAGTGATTAAATAGTTTGCTGTCAGAGACTTAGAGGTTTTTTGCATGAGAAAATCCTTCAGAAACCTACAGAATCCCTCAAAATCACTCAAAAAGTCAATGGGCTTATACAAAGAAGCCCCACTTGTACGGGAACTAAGTCATTCTCTTTGATTTAAAGCCCTCTGAGAGGGTGATCTTTATCTCATTAGTTCAACCACAGTTGTTTCCATTGCAGTTTATTCACAAGAACCAAATCTTGAGGTACTTAATTCAGTTTGGTCAGGTCAAAGAAAGCTTTTTCCTGAGCAATGGTTGCAGGATATGACCAATTTTTGACTCCTGATCTTCCCACTGAAGATAAATGAAATAATGCTTTCAGAACTGTTTGATATTGAGGACTGTAAAAAAAGGAAAGGGTTGAAAATTAAGGAGGAAACTCTTTATCCACCAATCCATCGATATTTTAGCAAGCCCAACCTTCTGAGGTGGTCAGGCAATGTCCACAAACACAGTACCTACCAATTTAAAGGTTTCTTACCCTTGGTTCTCTTTGGTTTAAGTGCTGTGGAGTCAGCAGGGGAATGGGATGCAAGGAGGTGCAATTCTGAGACTTCAAGGAGCCAAAAAATTCCCTCAGACAATTGTGCCTGTCAGCATTTATGAATCTTGCTAATTGAAGGCGCCCTCCCTGCGATCACTGCCTGCACAGTAGCAGGTACATGGGATGGGTTTGCTCTCCCTCCACAGTCTCAGAATTGGCTGTCTGGCTGCAGGTGGGTGTCTAGACTTCCATCATAACCTGTGGAGTTATCCCTGCTCCCAGGAGCCAGCTCACCTATCCAGCCTGCAGCCATGTGATGAATCACCCTCTGGCTGTGCTTGCCTCTCTCTGCTGATGACAGGGAAAGCCCAGATGGGTGACACCCATTCTTGACTTAAGAAGCTGAAATAGGATGAGACGGATCCCACCCACATTGCTCACACACTGCTAATTGCAGTGTCAAAAGATCTGGTGTGTATTTAAAAATACACATATTTAAAATAGCCAGTTCTGGCGCTGCAGGGTGGGCAATGTGATGTGGGGGGTAGGTTTGGGTGCCTGGCCTGAATCCAGCAGTTGTTGTTGTGGGCCACAGTGAGAATGTCCAGCTGACCTTCCTCAAAGTCAACACAACCACCTGGCCAGGAGCTGTGCAGCTTGTGGAGCTGCAGGGGCCTTGGAGGGACCATTCCTCATAGGCAGGGAGGAGAGGGACAGCCAGGGGGGAGGAGAGGAGCAAAGAGCTCATCTACAAGGAGGGACAATGACAGCAGAGCCAAACCCCTCAGCTGTAACCAGCAGAAAAGGCTTTGCCTAAGTGGCAGGACAGTTTCAGCCAAACCAAGAGCTCCCAGGATGAAAACTCTCGTCCTGATCTTCCCAACATCCGTCTTAAAAGTGGCTTGGCTGCAAACAGCTTCTACAGCTGATGCATAATTAAAAAGCCATTTTCATTCATTGCACAGGCAGTGCACAGATCTCTCAAATGTCCATTTGTTGCACACTATCACCAATAGACCATTAAACTTGGCCCTGGGCTGTACTTCTGTGTCTGCCTTTTTGTTAAGCACATGTGCTTCGTCTGTCAATAATTACAAGGAATTGAATCTTGGCTCTTCTTTTCTGGGAACTGCCCTGCTGCTGGAAAAAAGCTAACAGAAACATACTAGTGCAGAGTTTTCAACATTGTGACACTGCTTGGCATGAGAGATAGCTCCTTGTGACAAGTTAAATGCTAATTTTTATTGAAGGCAACAGTAAAATGGGAAATTGGTCTCTGCACTTCACTTAGGCAAGAAATTAGGAAGAAGTCTGCCAGAAATTGCTGTTTCAACACTATAAACTTTGCTTTACAACATGCTGCTGGACCAAAAAAAACCCTTTGATTATTGGAAATCCATGTGGATTGCTGATCACTGGGGAAAATATGTTATTTTCTCCCCTGCACACAGAGACAAATACACATTTCTTGTGGGGAGCTGAGGCAGGCATTATCACAGCCATTGCCGTGGGCAGTGCAGTAAGCCTGGGCCTGGAAGCCAAGATTTTAATCAATCAATGGCAATTCTTTCTGCAGCAGGAATAAAGTTTAAAGGCACAATCAGCACCAAGGAGTTTGGTAACTGTGGCTGACACAAAGTCCTTGGAAATCAGTGACCATCGATTGACCTGTGTGCTGGGGGGTGTGGCTGCTCAAAAAACCTCATATACTCAGAAAAACCTCAAAATACTCATCCAAATTCTGCCAGTCTAATGCCCAAACACTTATTTTATTTTGCATTTTGGTAATTTGCAATGAATATTCATATCTCATCTGGCAGGTGTCCAAACACATGAGATGAGCTTAGAGAATGGCGACAATAAATACAGAGTACAAAGGATGGGGTTTTTTAAAATCAGCTTCTGGGTTGTTAGAAACATTTTTCAGGTTTTTCTTCATAGGCACCAAGACTTAAAAACTTACAATTTCTTCTATTTTAAGGAAAAGCCCTGAACCTCATGCAATCACTTGTCTCCAGGGAGACCATTTAAGAAAAACAAAATACTGAGAGATGAGGGACGATTCAGAATAGTTAGAAGCAATGTATTTGCATTAGAAATATTGATTGGTGTTTTTGGAATTTAATTTTCTGCTCAGCACTCCAAAGGCCTTAGGTACTGAAAGGTGCTCTATTACTCATTTTATCTATAAAGCTCTCCCCCTCAACACATCCTGTAAAAGCACTCAGGGTGTTGCATGGTAATTAAAAGGTGATATTAATATTTCCTGACACGCACTATAAAACATCTTCAATTAGCTTCCTGTAACTATCACACACACAGGAAAGGAAAAGGAATGTATAATAAGAAGAGAAAAAAAAAATATTGGGAAGGTGGTTGCTTTGACTTTCTGCTTGGGTGTCCTTTTTTTTCCACAAAAAAAGTAAATCATCTTTGTTTTCCTGTCTGCTTTCCCAGTTAGACCAAGGCAGCTAAAATCCGCAGATGCTGAGGTTTTTCAGGCTTCTTTCCCACTTGGAGCCTCATAGGCAAATTACACTGTCATACAAAGATTTCCTGTAAGAAAACAGGGGAATTTATTCCTCAGAGTACAGATTCCCCCAGCCTTTGTGCTGTCCCAGCCACTGGCATCAATGACACCTGATTTGAAGTACAGCAGTAATTTTTTGTGCTTCTGTTGTGACATTTTGTAATGTGGGCTGTAGGCAGGGTCACCTGGCAGATGTTTGCATCACTTGTCCTTCCTAAAGGGGAGACAGAGATGTCTCCAAGGGCAGTGCTCTGTGCGGAGAACATGCTTATAAATCAAGGTACCAAACTGGTGAAAAATCCATTCTTGCACAAAGACTCTAGGGCTGTGCAGTGCCATTGAAGGTGATTTTTTGCTGTGGGATTTGAATTTCTGCATTTTCTTTGGGTTTCCTGCTTGTCTTATTGCCTCTCTGGTATTTTTCTCCCTACAAGAAGTTTGGTATCTGCAGCCTCCTCTGTCCTGGTCTCTTCCATGGGACCTGCATGACATCTGTCTGTCAGAAATTTGTAGGCAGAATGATGCCAAGATTAGAAAAAGAACTGAAAGACATCTCAACAGATCCAGGAGAGGTTTGGGTACAGAGAGAGGTGTGTGAAAACCTGGACCACACATAAATATACAGACCCCCCCTGAGCTGATGTTTCTGCTCTGTATTTCAGGACATAGTTAAGATCTCACTTT
The DNA here is from genome assembly GCF_014805655.1 of Passer montanus. Classification (NCBI taxonomy): domain Eukaryota; kingdom Metazoa; phylum Chordata; class Aves; order Passeriformes; family Passeridae; genus Passer; species Passer montanus. The sequence continues at coordinate 5,844,812 of NW_024373256.1, forward strand.
AATCAGCATCAAGTGGAACAGGGTATTTAGAAAACATGAGCTATAGTTCAGAGTATATTATAGACATGGAAGTTGTCTCACTGGGCTAATTTTACCATATCAAGCCAACCTTCCCTAATGCAGCACTGTGCTCCAAGCAGCACCCATTAATTGCAGGAGAAGACGGAGATTGAAATAAATTCAGGGCATATATTTAAGTGCTGAAACTGTTATCGGATTTTTTACATACAAAGGTTCAAAAGAAGAGCCACAGGGATGGATGCTCACAGCAGTTCAGTGTGAATCTGACAGTGGTTGGTAGAAAAAGCTTCAGAGTGATGTGAGGGATCCAAACAGAGGCTGCTGTGAGATTACCTGCACTCCTTCCTCATTTCCTTGCGTGTTGCACCTTTCCTTCTAGCCATTAGAAATTGGCTCAAGCCCTGGAGAAGGATGCTGAGTAAGCACATCATAATTTTCCCTCTTGGTATTATTTCTGTCACTCTCTGGATACCCTTGGAAATATTCAACCCCTTGTTTGATACTGCTAAGCCCTGTGTAGCTTTCTGTGGAGGTGATGTGCATAAATTCATTGCACCTGCATTTAATCCATGCTTCCTTTGATTGGTTTTGGATTTGTTGCATTTCCACTGCACTTAATGTCACCTTGCTGTGTGGCAGCAGCACGGAGGGCAGAGCACCTGCCCTGAGCCCTGGGAATTTCACAGATACCAGAGATACCCACCCAGGATTGTTTCTAATCCTCCCAGTCTCTTTTATTCACCTGGGATTTTCAGCCATCCCTTGAACATTGTTTTCCTTTGAGCATTGTCTTCCCTCCCACCACCCTTCCCCAAATCCCTCTTTCTTCCAGGCTTAATTCTGTGCTTTGGGTTTGTGCTCTGCCATGATTCATGTGTCAAGCCCAACTCCACGCTCAGCAGTTCAGCAAAGCACTTAGGCCCATGGTAATCTTTAAACTCAGAACATGCTGAAGTGCTCCACTTAACAGAGATCAGATCATTCATGTGCTTAAAGATAAGCATTTGCTTAAGTACTTTGCTGAATTCAGGCCTAAACACACACATTAAATTCATCAGCTAGGACCCTTGACAAATTTTGCCACAAAGGTGCCTATCTCGCCATGGACTATAAACGGAGACTAGATGACTAGTTTAAACTAGATAGCTAATCTTTAGACAGCTAAAATGAGGTGAGAGGAATCCCACCCTCTGTACCTATCTATGGTGTCAGGCACTGATCTCTGTTGGGGGCCCTCCATTCTATTGAGAGGCAATTAATGAGCACCAAAACTGGGGATGAGCCCAGAAGGTGATGGGGAGGGAATTTCTGGGTGCCTGCCTCCAGCAGAGCAGCACCCAGGTGCAGCAGGTTGGAAAGTTAATGGTTTATTTCATTCTCAGACCTGAATTCTGCCCTGCAACAACAACTGGGCAGGTTTTAAATGATCCCTTGTCAGAGATGAGATTTTGAAGTCCGTGTGCTTTGAAGTGAGCTACGTGGCTGTCCTGCTGAAAAATTCCCCAGGAAACCTTCAGCCTTGACCTAGTGGTTCAAAGTTACAGAGATTGAGCTGAAACGTGACTTTAGTGTTATCTGGGCTTTTTGTTTCAGTTTTGATCATTAAACTCGGGGTTGCCACATAGTCAGGAGTGATATTGGGTTTCTGCCAGACCTGCCAGTGGCACGAACACTTGAGCCATTACGTACACAGTAACCCAAGAGTGCTGTAAATGCTCATGTGCCTGCAGAGTTGCCATGTCCCTAATGTGAAGTGCAAGTGAGAGCTGTCAGCTGCATACTAAAATGTCCCTGTGTGGAATAGCCTGGCTTCACAGTAAACAAGGTTTGCACCTTGAGGCCCAGGCTGAGGGTCTGGAGTAGCTGATGGAAATGTTAGGTCCATATCTGCCCTCTCTGCCTGTAGGATGATACATTATGCTCATGAAGCCGATGAATTGGTGTCTGCTTTTTTTCCCCACATTTCATGAGATCAAAGGAAATTAAAAAAAAAAAAAATCCAAACCAAACCAAGACATGGTGTATGTCTCCCTACCTGGCTTCTGTCATTTTGATACCATTTTCCTTGGGAAATTTATTGTAGCTCAAGCCTTGACTACCAAATCCTAATTTTGCCTAGCATGGTCTGCTTGACCATGAGCACAAGAGGCTAATTCTGGTGTGAAGAAAAAGATATTTCTGAAGATATTGCCATTATTCTGCTGAGTTACTTTTTGAGGAATAACATATCTTATTAAGCTTCCAGTGATGTGGACAGTTCCTTCATCTGGGGCTGCTGACCAGCTCACCTTTCAGCAGGACTGTGAGTCCCTGGGCTGTCACCAGGCACAGAACCAAAGCCAAGGCTTTTCAGCCATGCTGAGAAGGACCAAATCCAGATCTGTCTGGCACAGGGACAGAGGAGGAGCCCTTCCTGCATGGCAGCTTCTGTGCTACGCATGCCCTGTGTGCAAAGTCTCTGTCATTGGAGTCCACAGAATTCTTTTAGTCTCTCTTTCCCTTTCCTTGACTCATTCCTCTTATCTGTGTGTCTCTGTTCTTTGTATTCACTCCCTGCATTTGTCCTCCAAACCAGGAGGCTCCAAACAAAGCAGGCTCCAAACAGGAGCCTTTTTTCTGTGAGCATCCCAAATCTAGAGAGGATGCTCTTCACCCTGCTCATCCTGGGCAGAGACCCTCCCCACATCTCTGGCTGGTTACCCCCAGAGAACACAGCAGCACCCTCAGCTTGGATCTGAGATAGCATTTTGACCTCCAGGAAACTCTGCTCTTCTCATGTGATATTCAGTGTTCCCCACCTAAATGTCACTAAAAATAATGGCAGTCCTTGGAGTGGAAAGTCTTGGGATTTCCACCATGCAGTGGTTCATTTAAAAATAAAAATGAATCAGAAGCTCACACTTTTCGAAGCCAAGAACATTATGTTGGCACTGGTGCCTCAGAAGGGAATTAGGAAAGTCTCTCCTGGGCTGGAGTGCTTCCTGGCTGATCTGCAGGATTCCTGTGTGTTCTCCACAGGGACCTGCCCCAGACACAAGCAGGGTAATTCAACAGTGGAGGATTGGATCACTCAGTCTGTGCCCTAGGAAAGAAAAGTTTGTGTCCTGACAATGTGTTTGAGCAGCAGAGTCTGGGCAATACATTGAGGCATTAAGCTCTGCAAGAAATGGAATGCCATAATTACTCAGATTTGGGGGAAAAAAAATAAAATCAGCTAGTGAAAAGCTACATCCCCCTCCAAAAAGCATGTCATTTCTTAACAGTGCCTCTGAAGTGTTAGTTTGCTTTTGGCATTTTTCCCCTTTATCTCAACCCCTCAAATAAGCCATAATGACAGCCAGGGTTGCATGTTACTTCGTGTACTGCCTTGCAAAGCACTGGAATTCCTTAGGTGTCTTAAATTATGGGCTTCTTTAGGACAAATGACTTATATTCTGCCTGATATTGACCAATATGCTGAAAACAGCACAAATATTGGATAGAGTTCATATTGTTATTGCACAGACATTTGTTAGACTATGCAAAGTTAAAGCTTCATGTGTTTTATTGAAAATAGATTTAACAGTCTAATGGGCTCTCATGTGGGACAAATACAATACAATGTGAATACTTGTAGATCTGTATGTCACAACCAGAAAATATAACTCTATAAATCTCTGCCAAAGCTTCACCTCTAATTTAATCTCCTTCATTCACCTGAAATAATTTTTGATAGCAAATTCTTAACATTTCCTTTAATTTTTCTAGTTGGATCCTTTTTCTTAATCTTGTGGACAAGTCTAACAAAACCTTTTTGTCAGCACACTTTCATTGTGTTGTTGACTAGAATTTATGAGAAATACAAGAAAATCTAATCTCAGTGATCTTTTCTTCCTGGGAAAAAGCAAAAGATCTGAGGAGTTTCAGTTAAACAAGTACTGTTACAGGGTGATTCTCCCCTGGCCTGTAATAGGTTTTGTCATTTAAACTTTTGGAAACTGGGAAAGCAGGAATATTTCTGTGCTGCAATAGAAATTTATGTCTCCTTTGCACATGTCTAAATGAGCACAGGAGGGAGGCAGTGGTGGGAATCTGGACTGTGGATCTTGCACAGTCTGGACCACTAAGCTTTTTCACTGATTCCCAGAGTGAGGAATGATTGCTCTGACATTTTTTTCCCTCCTTTCAGTACTGAAATTCTTATGAGAAATCCAAAGCTGCTATTTTTGGCAGGCATGAACAGTATGATTTTTGGTACCTTACTTCAAAATGTAATCTATTTTCTTTTAATTGCCACAACAGCTTTATGGTCCTCAGCGCTATTAAAATGTTTCAGGCATTAAAAAATAAGGCTGTAAAATAATGAAGAGGGCCTTTCATGCAACATCCCGCTCTCCACAAAAGCATAATCACACAGAATATTGAATCCTAAGAGATCATACACTTACCACTTTCCCTGAAAGGAAGCCAGATTCTGCTCTCATTTGAACTGCATCAAATTTAGGCCAGTAAACATGAAAAATAACCCAAACCTCAGTTTTTATGCAAATGCAAATAAGTCATAATATGTGAGTGATCTTTCCAAATGTGTGTACTACTTCTTGACCTCTTCTTTTTGACTTTGTTCCTAATCCAGTAACATTGTAGCATGACTGCAACTGTATGAAGTTGCCAGATCTAAGAACTTATGTAATGAAAAATGCTGTTGTTTTATTCTGGATCTATCTTTATTTTAAATTAAAACAAACAAACAAACAAACAATGGGACAAGCACATAATTTGAATGGAAGCAATTGCTTATGCACTGTGCTGTGCTGATTTGGGCTAAATGGGAATCTCAGGAAATTGCCATTTGTGGACATTGACATTTTCTGAGGTATTTGTAGGTGAACTTTTATTAACAGCTCTGTCCTTCAATAGAGGTTAATAAATCACTGGTGAATTTGCAGGCACTCTCAGAATAGATAGGAAGCCAATTCCTCTGAAAGATTACTCCTCTATTTGTTTAGCCACTGGCTCTTTGCTTGTAACTGATAGGTTTAAGAGCTGGGAATGCTGCATTTCCCTGTATGCTTTAGCTGACTTGGTAGAGATGTTTGTGTTTGATAAACGAGAGGATGATGAGGGGCTGGCTAAATGCAACAGGGTTTTTTTTTTTTTAATCTGCAATGGTTAGAGATGGGAATTCCTCAAGTAGGCAAAGCCACTGGCTTCTGGCAATGAGTAACTGTTTTTTGTCTTGGATGCAACCTGAGCTCGTTAGTGCTCTCTCTTCCTTTCACACATGCACACACACCCTCTTGGGTCAGCTCCAGCCCCCGTGATGGCTCAGGGGGAGCCAAACTGCTGCTTCTCTTCACTTGGCTTAGAAGTCTCAAAATGTGTAAAATGCACGTGTGTGTCAGTGAACCCCCAGCTGCTTGAAAACACACTTGATTGAACTGGGAAAACTTCAAGTGGAAATGTGCTAAATGTGTGAAAAGTGGAAAACATGGGGAGAGTGGGGGAGCCTGTCTGAGACAGCCACTCTGCAGTTTAAAAAGGGTCAAAATGGACCAGGGAAGTTCAGAGGCCAGATTTGTGTTCATGTTGGGTAAACACATGGGAAATTACATTTGGTTTGCTGCAGCAGTAAACAGAGAATAGGTATTAGAACAGGACATAAATATCTGTGTGCACTTGGTTCCTCTGTCCTGACTGGATAGGGCTCATCTGTGGGTACCCAAATATATTGTATGGATAAATTATTTACAAAGAGTAATCTGTTTTTTTATGGAAGTCTGTAGCTAAGTGCACATCACATTTCAGTTTTAAAATCCTGTTGCAATGCTGAGTTTCCAGGCAATATCTCTCTGCTCTGTCCTTGCAGATTTATATTTATGGTATCCATTAGCCAAGGTGTCCATAGGCATTCCAATTGGACTGGCTGATACCCAGGGGTGCCATCCAACCTCAACTATTCTTTGATTCTGTGGCCTCTCTCTTGGACATTGCTGTAGTGTGAGATGGTTTCAATTTGCAAGCTGACTTCAGTTTGGCTTTTCTGCCTTGCATAGAGGTTATTTTACAAAAGTGCTTAATCTAAAAATAATGATTTGAATGTAATGATTAGAAGTGGGTCAAAGAAGCTGGGATGTGAATTGTACCATGGGAGTGTTTGGAGCTTGCATGTGAGCTGGTAGCTCCCCAAAGGCTCTTTGAATGGACAAGCAAAAGGGTTGATGGTTTAGCAATCAAAGTGGCCAGTGATCAAAAGTTGCCCCCTCTCATTATTGGTGGAAAGGAATGGCTTGGGCAATGCTGGGCTGCCTTAATTGTAATCTGTCTTAATGAAGAGTAAATGCTCAGTGTGAAAAATGAAATAAACCAGCTTCTTTTCCCTTAGGCTTACACAACAAAGATTATTTCCCCGTGGAAAGCAGATGTTTAATTGCCCAAGACCAGAAGCAGGATAACACATGGCTGCTGTACCTGTTACAGCTGCGTGTGCTGCATGCTCAAGCTGCTGTGTCACAGCTACAGCTGCACACTGGGTCTGTTCACAAGGTAACTGTGAGAGCTGTCACACTGCCTAAAATCAGACTCAGCTGGTGCAGCAGGGTAACAGGGAAGGGAGTGCAATTGCCATTATTGTTAATACCTGCACAGAAAGAGTGGAAGTAAGTCTGGTATGGAGCCAAAGGCTCCCTCTGTGCAGTACAATTCAATCACCTCAGTGCGCGATACAGAGAAATTGTTTGAAATCTCTCTCCAATCCCACTGTTGCTCCATGAGTCTTTGGTTGTTCTGCCTGGAGGCTGGGGCTCTGCTCCCAGCCTGGGGGTGCATTTCAGCTCTCTGAAACTCCTCCACCAGCAGGAACTTCCCTGGGGATCACAGGACTGTGGGGCAGTGCTGCTGAGCTCATGGGGTGTGTCAGAGCAGAGGAAGGAGAAGGCCCTTCCTTGAGATGGGTAACGTGGTCAGGTCTCAGAAAGTCCTGCATTGGTTAGAACTGGTATTAGCAGTTTGCACTTGGGTTAATCTGGCAGCTGAGCTGCAGCCCCTGCTGTTCTTGTTTGCAATGGACAATGGCTGGTAGAGCCAGCAGTTCCCAAGGCAGGATTTCCATGCCAAATATATTCCCCCTTTATTTCTTCTGTGTCTCTCAGGGCAGGGAAGGGAGGAGAAGTCACTCCACTCTCTGTGCAGCTGGCAATGACATTACAAGAAGCTCAGGGACATTTTGGCACCCTGTATGACTCCTGCAGGGACCAAGCCAGTAAAGATTAACACCTGTTTCCAACAACCACGTTCTTAACTAGCAACTTCCTTCCACAAGACTAACTTTATTTTCTTAGTCTCTCTTTTTGTTTTGTTTCTAGCAACACACAGTTTTGTTGACAGTGAAGTATGAGTGATGTCCCATGTGCCCTGGTGGGTCTTTCAAATGAGCAAGCAGACAAGCTTCCCCTCAGAAACTCCTCCAAGGTGAGACACTCAGGCCACTTGGGATGTCATTGGGACACAAGATTCATGGAATGGGGAATCTGGACTTCAGATCCAGCATACAAAGAACTTCCCCAAACCTACACTTTATAAAGAAACCCCCAAACAAACAACTGTTTGAATCCATTTGAGAAATAAGCTGTCTGTTTTTATTTGAAAATTCTGTCTAGCTTGCTTGAGTCTGAACCCCCAGCAGAGCCTCAAGAAAAAAGGTACAGGAACGGGGAAAAAAAAACACCTGAAAGACTCTCAAGGTTGAGAGTCACAAATGAGGGAAAATATCTAATATTCACTTATTTCTGGTTGCAGAGCTTATTTTTATTAATGCACAGTCCCATTAGCTGGTTGCCATGATACAGGGCAGCTGAGAGGAGGTGCAGAGTAAGGAGGTGAATAGAACTCAGAGCACTCCAGGGAAATGTGAGCTTTTCATGGTTTTTCAACATCTGACCTCCTGAAGTCTCTCTCTTTGTGTTGCCTTTGATGGATGGACATGAAGCTCCCTGCAGAAGTTAGATGTAATTGGCATTGCTTTGGCTTGAGAACTGCCCTCCCAAGTCCCCTGGGGTTAATAGGGACAATTAATATTTGGATTAATACAAATAGCACCAAGCCTGAGAGCGCAGTGGGTGTTATAAGGAGTGTCTGCTTCTGCAGGAACTTGGGAGGGTGGTGATAGGAAGGAAGTGGTGATGGGAAGGGAGGAATATCTCCAGGAGATAATGGGAGCACTGCCCTGCCATGCTTTAATGACAGACACATTTATTCTGAAACAATAGGATGCTTTGGCTGGCATCCCTCTAGACTTACTCCTAGGGTTTTCAATCTCCAGGTGGCATTAATGGCAAGGAAAGCAGCTCCTTCTGGCTTGCCATGAAAGCCTGCTGCTTCTCTGTAGGAGAGTATCTGGCCATGCCCTTGGAAAATTCATCAAAGCTGCCCCGTACACTGATAGCTGGATCTGGAAATGAAGGAAATAGCAAAGAAGGAAGTTTCAGAAATAATGGAAGTTGACACCTCACTTTCTCAGTGTCTTTCTGCTCCCTCCCAAGGTCACTGCTTGTGACAGCCCAACATCTTCACCATGCCCTTTAAGCTTTTGAGTAAGCTCATCGTCTCAGAGACCACTCACATCTTTCCCACCCTTCCATGAGGGAGTTTTTCTGCAGCCCTGTCTCTTTCTGCTCCAGCCTCAGCTGGAAGCCTCTCAGGACTTGCCTTTCCCCTACCAGTGCAATCCTGCTCTCAATGAAATCAGGACACAGAAATCCTCCTCTCAACGTGGCCTCTCCTTTCAGCCTCTCCCTGGCGTGCACACTTGCAAATGGCTCAATTTCCTGCTGGCTCAGTGCAAATTTTTCAGCATGGGGATTTCTGTCTGGTGTTGCTTTGCAGCATGAAGCTGACAGGGATTTATGGCTCAGAAGGGACAGAAACGCTGCCAGGTTAAACTTCAGATGTGTGATCCCACCATGTGTCAATCAAAATCACTCTGCAGACTGATTTACTCTGCATTTCCCCCCCATGATGACCATGGTTGCACCCCATCAAATGGGCACTGAGATGCTTCAAATTCTCCAGCCCCCTATGTAGAGAAAGAGCAAAAATATCTGATATCAGTGGAGCAGGGAAAGGGTAGTGCAAGGAAATTTTGCTGACGAATGCAACTCATTGTGCAATTAACTGGCATAGCCTGATACCCTGTATTCATTTGCATATGTTTAAATGAATTAGGCAAGTCCTAATGCTGAAGTTGGCACCCAGACATTTGGGCTCATACAAGCACACCCAGCTTTGCTAAAAATGTCATAACTTTCAGCTCAGACATTTGTCTCTTTCATTTGATCACACCTATCTCTTCCTATATTGTTTTAAGTTATTTACAGAATATACCTCAATCCTTATGATATTTCCAAATGAATCACAAAATCAAACATTGTCTTACATATTTTAAAACACAAAAGCTCCATTACTATTTTATAATTGCTAATTAACAGATAAATGTTTCATACTCCCACATTTTTTATCCTCCAGATACAGCAAAACAAACAGATTAACAGAGGAAACCTGAGGACTGCAATATCTGTTTTATGATAAGAGCATTTAGTAACTTAATCCCTACTATGCTCAGCTCTCAAAGACAATGTACTGGTGGCTATGTGATACACAATAATGAACCAGTACAGCACATTTGTGTTGTTCTCCAGTTAGTGTGGGAGCTGAAATTTAGCCTGTTTGTTTTGGTTTTTCCCCCCCTGGGCTTGCTACTAATTTAAATGTCTTGTCTAAGGATGTAGAATGATTTCAAGCATTTTATAAGCCTTATGCTGTGAAATGGAGAAAATGCATGAACCCCTCTCAGTTGTGCACCCTTGTGTATCATTGTATGGGGACACCATGGTTATTAGACTGACACAGCAACCTAATGCAAATGTCTGGTATAAAAAATAATGACAATTAGCAGCAGCAGAGGATGGCAAATAATCATCTTCAGGTGACAAATGCGGGAAACCTGAGAAGTACCAGAGGGTAGTGGGACTTCTCCAGTTGCTCCTTAGGACTAATTACCTAATAAAACCAGGATGTGATGGTAAGATACTGAGTCATAGATTCAATGTGAGACGCTGTGCTATATTAGAAGATGAAGTAAAAAGGTATTTTGAGTCTCTCTGGCTGGAAGTAAATGTCTTATCTAAAAAACCACATACATTATGGTTTCAGATATCTGCATTTTTCCAGCCTAATTCTTGATTATTGCAGAGGAGGTATTTGTTTAGCATGGGACTCTTCCCAAAGTATCACCATTTAAATTCTCCAGCTTGCAGCAACACACTTTCTATTTTGGCAAGATGAATCTTCTGGTATCTGCATACCTCTCCTGTTCCTTCCTTCCTGTAATTAGGGGTAAATCTGCTCCAGGACCTGTTCTTTTGTAGAAGACACCATTTTTAGAGCAATACATCATTGGCAAGTCATGACACTAACAGATCCTTGGAGAGGGCTGCCTCTCTGAAGAGGTGTAGTATCACCTTGATCCCTGCTAGACACTGCTCAGTAAAGAGCTCCATCAGTTGGTGAAAAAGCAGGAATAAACTCGTTTTAGCTATAAGGATGCAGGTGGAACCTACTTTTCAATTAAATATCCTCGACAAAGTATCTCTTTTTTATCTTGTCCTATTTCCCCTCAACAGTCCCCTAACCTTATTTTGATTTTAGGGATTCAAGCTGAGCTGGATGGATGAATAATGATGGGGTTTTTTCCCCCCCAGAAATATTTACTTGCATCTGGAAATGAATCACTTCTATTTTTGCACTTGCCTCTGCTTTCCATGGACATTGGTCTGATAGTTTTGTATGGATCAACACAGAGCAGAAACATCAGAAAGAGTTGTGTTTGTACCTCCTTTCGTGGTACTGGGGATTTGCTGGTGTTTACATACCATGGCTCTTTTTCTCAGTCCAAACACTTGCCCATATAGAGGGTGTGAATTACAGATTGATCTCAGCCTTGTTAAGCTGTGGATGAGAATCCAGTGGTGTCAGAACCTGCTGGTCCACAGACCAGTCTGGTCCCCAGAGCTTGTGTTTCTTTATTCAAGAAGAAGATCAGCTGGTTGAGGTGCTGAAAATGAACCACATGACAAAATGGACCCATTTATCAGCACAACAGAGACTATTGCCCAGGAGCCAGAAGGCATGAAAAATATTCAAAATAAGACTGAAGAAACTAGTATAAATAAATGTGAATAGAGCCACAGGTCTGTTCATCAGGTAATAGCATTTTTTGGGGGCAATTCAGAATACCTAAATGGCCATCCTCAGAGGAGGTTGCTTAAGGAGCTCAGTCTGAGAGACAAAATTAGATGTCCAAAGCTAGAGACTGAATGCTGCCAACGTGTTGGCAAACTTGGCCTTGTCTTTAGTTACTCAGTACCCTCTTGAGGAAGTGGATGCTGGAAAGTGAAACCTTCTCTCTGTTACGATGATATTTCCCCTTCTTACTGGTACCCGGAAGGAAACCTGGTGGATTTACACTTTGGTTGTAGTGTCAGATGATTCACGGGGTGATGCCTGCTCTGGTCCTGCCGTGTGCATTGCTGTTCCATCAGCTGCACTGCCCTGCTGTCCGTCAATCCATCCATCCATCCATCCATCCATCCATCCATCCATCCATCCCTGTCCATCCATCCATCATCCATCCATCCATCCATCCATCCATCCATCCATCCATCCATCCATCCACCATCCATCCATCCATCATTCCATCCCTCTCTGTCCATCCCTGCCCGTTTATCCCTTTCCATCCATCCACGCCCCCAGAGCCCTGGTTTGTTGCATTGTTCTCAGAGCAGCTCGGAAGCAGCACTCAGAGCCGGGATTTCCTCCGTGTCAGCACACACAGGGGCTCTCCACTGACTCACTGGACTGCTCCCAAAAATAGCAACTTCAGAATAGAAACCTTCGTGCCCTTTCTGTCCTGGAGAACAATGTCTTGAACAATTTTTTCCTCCCTGAGTATAAAATAAATCCCCTTTGTGCTTCCAGCTTGGCAGGGTTAAGATGGAAGGGCTTGGTTCAGTGCTCAGAGCACCTGACTGTGCTTTCAAGGAGAGGAGTTAATCACTGGGACTGTTATTTACTTAATTCTCAGCAGAGACATTATTTATTTCATTTTCATCAAGTCTTTCTGGTTTTTGTCTGGGGAAATGGAGACTTAAAATGGAGAGAGATTCAAGCAAACACCCCTCTTCACAGCCTGGGCTTTTTTTGTCTTTCTTCAGGGCAGAAACCAGACAGAACAATCAATGAATCCAACAGGAAGGACAAGGAATGTTAATGAAGTGTAGGATCCTTCAAACAACTAAAGTGCCCAAGGATTTTTGGAGTGTTTCCTTATTTTCTGTTATTATTTAAAAAATGCCTAAACATCTGCCAAGCCCATCTGAGAAAGAGCAAGACCCTTCTATGTATAACTGTGTGTCAGTGCTTTACAAACCCAGTAGCCAAATCTCTGTGGGTTGGCAGCTGCTGGTGGTCTCTGTGCAGCTCAATTCCTGTTGGGCTGTGAGGGAATCCTCAGGGAACAGCACTGGCAGTGGGACCCCAACCTGTCAGCCTTCTGTTCCTGGCACCCATCACTCGTGCAGCCTGGCTCCTCTGCAAGCTGGCAGCATCCTGATTTTGGGAACTGATCTGCTGGATTTTAGTCACTTACTGTCAGCAAGGGCCTTATCCAAACTGCATCTCTGCAGCTGAAGACAGACTGGGCTGCTGGGCTAAGCTGTGCACTCTCCAAGGGCTGGGTAGGCAGCCTGATAATTTCAGAGATAATTTTCACAGTTTCAGATAATTTTCAGAGCTTCATGTCTTCAGTTTTTCTGATAATCCAGGTCTAGCAACCCCATGTGGGAACACTTTCAGGGAGCCAGGCTGTTTCCTCAGCAGAGGTTGTGACTACTGAGAAATATCGGAAATTTTGCTCCAACAAGAAGTAATCACAAATACTGGAAAAAGGTGTTTAAATATACGACTTCCTGAAAAGTAGGAGAGGTGGGATTCAACTGGTTTGCTTTGTACAGAGAAAACCCCAAATCATCTTCTCCAAAGTATGTGTTGAGCTTTTGAAAATCTTCTTCCCCCTCCTCCCTGCCCGTCTCTACAATAAGTACAATTGTTAGACAAGGCAGGTCTTTGTGCTCCAAATTTAATACATAGTTTTTGACCCATGGAATGATAAGCTGGAAAATAAATGGCTGGATTTTCCCCAGTGCTGAAGAACTCCTTTCAGATTGACTTGGGAACTTGCCTATTCTCGTCTGCCCACCTGGCTTTCACTTTGATATCCCTAACATTATCATAACTTTTATTATGTTTTCATGTCAGTCAAGCCTTCTTCACTAAATTACTTTCATTTATACATCCTCTCCTGCTATTTGGTCTCATCATCATCTAAGATTTAAGGTGAAAAAGTTTCTTCTATTTGACAGGGTGGGAGGTGGAAATTACTATGTGAACAGTAAACTACAGGTTACATAAATAATGTGTCATTGTATATCACCCAGTGGAGCCTTAAATCAATTCATTAGTTTGTATAAAGCCTTTGTCTGCTTTTTAACTGCATCATATCCAAGTTGATTACACATTTGCCCTGAGTTTGGTTCTTTTCCTTTCTTTATGTCATCAGCTTTCAGGATTCTTATATAGTTACGCAGAGTGTGTTTCTAAAGATTGTTTTTCTTTCTTGAGAGGCTTGGTTTATGTTTTTTCCTCTGCTTCTCGACACATCCCTAGCCCAAGGCAAAAGTGTGCATTTTGTTCATGAAAGGTAGACACAGGGATATTCTTCCCTGTGAAAGAGTGAAAAGGCAAGCTGAGATATGCTGGATTACTGAGAGAAGAACTGAAAAGCAGCTGGTTGATCCAGAGTGAGCCATTCACTTGCTTTTATGCTGCTTAATAGAAAAAAAAAATCCATAGTCTGGACTGTACTATTTATACTAACACCAAGAGTATCCTAGTCTTTTCATAGGTTAACTTTTTTTTACAGGCATGCCAGAAGAGATTGCTTTTTAGTTGAAGGTGAGATCATGGTAACCCAGAAGAACCTTGTTTTGGAAAAGGACAGAATTGAATAATATTTTTTTACAGTCTTTACTGAAAATCTTAAGAAGATACTAGTTTGGGGAAACAAGAAAGAGAGAAGCAACATTTTATTACATTGTCAGTAACTGCCCATGCTGAAAACTGGTCTAGCCTGACTGCAAAGCAAAAACAGACATTGCTTTGATACAATGATCGATTTTATTATTCCAGCTGAGATTTTTCTCTTTCATTTTTCTGCAGATCTCCTCTGGTCAGTAAATAAGGAACTGTACAAAAGTCCTTTACAATGCAGACTTGATGTTCAACAATATTAAGCAAGAAAATATTCCAAAAGTCATGAAACAGCCATCAAAAGTACTGCTCCTTTTTTCAATCCCTGCAAGAAATCAAAACCTTTCAAGCAGAGCCAGATTTTAACGAAGGGTGGCTGTTTAAAGCAGAGTTGCCAAAAGCCTTGGCTGTGCCTGGACTTTTATTTTAAGTATTTGTACCATTAAATATTAATATAGGTCAAATAGCTGATCCCCCTGAGCAGATGAAATCTGCACAATGAAAACAAACACACTGTAAAACATGAGCCAACGTTACCCTTAATGTTACTGCATAAATATGCAAATACAGACCCCGATTTTCCTGAACAAGTTTTCTTATTGACGTTCTGGGAGAATGAGAAGGAAAATATAAAAATTAAATAATAGTCACAGCCCTGAAACTTTTAAGAGCTGATCCAAGGCTCATTGGCTCAAGGGAGGTTTGCCTCTACTACCTTAAAGAGCTGCAGTGCTGCAGAACCTGAAGCACACACAGGGAAATCACAACGTGGTGCCACACAGAAAAGGCAATGTCACATTTGACAGCAGATATATCCTTAAGGACATATTGCTATAGGAATGACAAAGAAGAATTTGGAGCAGTTCTGCTCATTTTTTTTACTGGCATTGTCCTGCATAGTTTTACTCCAGGCTCCCAATTTCTGCAGC
Organism: Passer montanus; assembly: GCF_014805655.1. Taxonomy (NCBI): domain Eukaryota; kingdom Metazoa; phylum Chordata; class Aves; order Passeriformes; family Passeridae; genus Passer; species Passer montanus. The sequence goes on from NW_024373256.1 coordinate 5,859,883, forward strand.
AATCCTGGCTTCAGCTCAGCTCAGCCAGGCAGGCTCTGGAGCCACGAATTGGGGTTTGCACCTTGGACAACTGATGGTGATAGGAAATATGGGGGAACCTTCAAGAATGTGGGTCATTGTCACAGTCATATTTTCTGGAAAAATCCCTTTGCCCAGGAGTCTTCTCCTAGGAAGCTGAGAAGCCTCAGAGAAAAATGAAAACAATAATTGCCTGATTTGCTTCTCCTGTGTTTTGCTGCTTTGGAATGTGTTTAGACATTGTTCACCAACAGGTGATTGTTTTATTGGTTTCATGTGAATTGTTTTGGCTTATTAGCCAATCAAGGTCAAGCTGTGTTGAGGCTCTAAAAAGAGTAATGAGTTTTCATTATTATCTTTTTAGGCTTCTATAAGTATCCTTTCTGTATTCTTTAGTATAGTTTAGTATTCCTTAATATAATATAGTATCATAAAATATTCTAAATATTAAGTAAAGACATTTACATAAAAATATTGGATTAGAAAGTAAGCTCTGAAAAAAAACCTAAATGTTCAAGAAAATCTCATCTGATAGAAATTTTCCACGTAGTCTGATTTTTTTGATACAATCTTTTCACCTTGTTGAAATCTGTATTTAAGGAAACGCTTCTCATTCCTTGTATTTTGATTAAAATTTTAAATAATGTTTTTCTACTGATGTGCACCATTCTGGAGACTGCTTCTAAAAATCTAGCCCAAAATGCTCACATTAGAGTGCTGATGTGAAGGAGACAAAGCAAGCCTGGCTTCAGCCCAAGTGCTCAGCCCTTCCAAAGCACACTGATTGGAGTCATAACCATCCGGCTAAATGGAAGCTGGTAATTAAAAATATGCAAAAGGGTTTGGAAATAATGTGAATCTCTCTGAATGTGGATTTTGAATATGGGTGTCTCTCACATGGGTAAAGTGGATAATTGCCTGCCTATCCTGCCTCTATTCATTGCGAATAATTGAGTTGTTGTCAAACACTTCCAACACTGCCTATCACAATAAATATGAGAAGACAGAGGGGCTCTTTGAATAATCTCATTTTTTGTGGCAGAGGAAGCTGTTCCTTTTGTACTTGCCTGGGGAATGGCATAGCAACAGGAAATGAGAAAGGCAGAAAGAATGGAGAAAGCACTGCAGACTTTGCTTTATTTTTAAATTTCATATCTCTGCATTGCATCTCAGACTCCAGCCCCACACCTCTGTTCCTCCAGGGGCTTCCTTTGTACAAAACCCCATGGCTTGCTCTCACAGGGGCAGTGGGATGAGCTGGGTGATGGGGACATCAGGCTGGGGACCAGGGATGTCAGACATCCAAGGGGAGCTTAGCACAGGTCCCCAGCTAAGGCAGCTGTGGGTGCTTGCCAGAGAAGTGGGGCATGTTTGGGTAAGGACTGAAGGGACACCCTCACAGGCTGCACAGGCTGCACGATGTCATTAGTGTCACCAAAGCCCTTTGGAGCACACTGGGAATTTGTCTGCATGTGACAAATCAGCCTGACTGATGGAGGGGGTGTCACTACTCCAGACAAGCTCAGGTGCTGCTCTGGACTTTCCCTGGTCCTTGGGTCCTGCAGAAGGGCTCAGGTGACACTTTTCATTGCTGGGGCTCCAGCTATGGCCCATCTCTTACAGACCCCCAGCTCTGCTTCTCAGCAGCCTGTCCCAAAACACCTCCCCCTGCACACCCTTCCACCACCCTGCTACTTCAGCAGCCTTCCCTAAGCCCCGTTTCCCACACTGTCACAGCTCTCCATATGCCACTGCAGCTCCCTTTCCCCCATATTTTCATCCTTCCCTTCCTACAGCAGACATTCCCTGCTGATTCCCCCTTGCAGTTTCCACTGTGCTGCTGCTTTGGGGGTTATTGTGGTTTGTACCCTTGGACTTCTGCACAGAGACATGCAGGGGATGTGAGCCTGGAGCACTGAAAAGGTGAGAATGGTGCTCCAAGAATTTTGACAGATGGATTTTTTTGCTGCCATTTGAGACTCACTGGCACAGTGTGGGAAGGACAGGACCTTGTCTCAAAAGAGCTGCAGCAGGTGGTGCCTGCTCCTTTCTGCCTGCTCCTTGAAGGAACACTGACCTGCATGCCCCCTCCTTCTTACCTCACTTCTGAATCTCAGTTTTGCTCAGGGTGTGTGCTCTCCAGTCTCTTTCAGACAGTTTCTGAAATGATAATGCAGGCTGAGCTGGAGGAACAGCCCCAGAAAGAATTGGTCTCACGTCTCAGTCCTCAGATTTTCCTGAGGATCAGGATCCTGCCTGGGGTATTTCTGGACACACAGTGATGAGTTTCTCAAAAATTCCCTTTAACCATTAGGACCTAGACATTTCTGCTGCCACCTTTAATGTCAGGCAGAGGTTAACCCAGAGATGCTGCAGCAGAAAGCTTTGCACATTGCAGCAAGCAGAACAAACCTTTGATATCTGAGGGCTGATCCAGCTGCTGCCTTCTAAGGGCTCTTGCCATCACACAAGCTTTGCCACAGTAATAATGCAGCAGTCTGAGAGCCCAGAGATGGTTTTGCCTGTGCAGCATTGCTCTTGCAGTGAATAAGACGCACTTGGGACCTATTACAGTCCCGGGTAATTAGACAGTTCAGCATCTCCACAATGCCATTGTCCAGGCAAATTAATTAATCCTGTGCCCCTGGGACAAGGATTGTTCCTGCCCTATCTGAGTGTGCTGGCAGTCCTGGGCTGCTGGGGAGAGGGGAGGGGGCTGAGGCCACCTTTCACCTGGGTAACTCCACTCCTGGAAGCCAAATGACTTCTAGAGGCCACACTGAAATGTGTGGCACTGCCATCCCTGGAGTTCAACCAAAGCCTGGCTGAAGGCAACAGGCCACATCTCTTTCCATACTCTAATTGTTGGTGTGTTGGAATCAATTCCTGCAGGGACACGTGCCATATAAAATGTGTGAGTCAAACAAACCAGAAAGCAGATCAGCTTTGCACTGTCATTTATACTGGAAGGGTAGGCATGTTAAATCCCTTTTCCCACAAATCCCCTCGCTGTAAATCAGTTTTGGAGCAATGGAGCTGGGTGTCAGGTGCTTTGCTGGTGCTGTGCTCTCAATGACTCTCTGTGCTAAGGGATGTTCTTTAAAGCTATGCTAAAATACACCAGGCAGTTTTGGAAAAGAGAGGTGTGTATCCAAATAGCTGAAGTGAATGAGTTCATTCTATGTACCAGGGAAATGCACAGTGGGCAAAGAGTGGCCAAAATTATAGGCCAGGTACTTTCAGAATGTTCTTGGCTGGCTTCACAAGCAGGTGTAAATCTGCTGGATGCATTAAAAGCCAGTGCAATTCAGATGCAAAGTGGGAGCCTTTGAGGAGTCCTGGAGGAGACAGCCTGCATTGAAGGAGAGCCTGACTCCAGCTCATTAAATTAGCTGTGCCTGGGAGCTTGCTGGCTCTGGAGGAGCACTGGCAGTGCTTCCTGCAGGGAAAGGTGGGCACCATCTCCTGAAAGCAGGTGTAAAGCTCAGAGCACAACCCAAACCTGCACAAGGCATCCTGGGCGCTGGCAGTGGAGTAAAAGGACCCTGAGGAAAGCATGAAACAAAGGTGATGAGAAACTTGGGCAGCTCACTGTTGTCAAAATATCTTTCACTGGCTCTGTTCTAAGGAATAACCCCCTGTGGCTGCTGAGCAGGAAGACCCCATCCCTTTCCTCAGCCCTCACTCCAGTTTCTCAGGACTTCTCACCTGAGAAAGCAGAATCCCAGGATTTTCTCCTGGCTACAAATGATGTGGGAACATTATCAGTCCCTGTTAATACTCTTTAGGGTAAAATACCTCCGTTTGCAATTTGCTTCTGCTGCCCTCCTGCTTGGCTTGAACGTGCTCAAGCAAGGGGAAGTAGGAGCCAAAGCACCCCATCTAAATCTTGTGGATTTTGGTAAAATTTAGTTTTCTTTACTCGTTTTTTGAACCGTAAAGATTTACATTGCATTCAGTCATGTAACTACTCAAATTAAAAACTCAGCTTGGCAGAGATCACCCCAGAGTCCTTTGCTGGCATCTTTCCTGGAATGCCAGCTGTTCCAGAGAAGCAGAGAGGCCAGGGTCTGCTGATTTCCCTAGCCTTGCAGATACCTGCTCCAGATTTGTTTTTTGAAGAAATAATTTAACATACAGGTGGTTTTTGGGTAGAAAGTCACTGTTTTATTTTGTAGATTGCCAAGACTGATGAGACGTCAGGTTCGGATCCAGCAAGAATGAGGGAGCTGAGCTCCCCTTTTAGCAAAAAGGTATAAAGTTCATCTCTGAATTCAGTGGCAGGTATTTTGGGACAGGAATTAAACCAAGGACTGTTTTCCTCTGAACTGCAGCTTAGATGAAGAAAGTTCTGTATCGGGAACAGGGATTAGTAGAACTGATTTTATTATGGCAAAAAACCCCCAAACATGGCAATGTGAAGTGCCAACACCAAAGCCTGTGAACATTTTCTACTTTTGCATGTTGGAAGTTATATATATTTTTAAATGTTAGACATTTAAAGGGTTTGTATATTCTTGATATAGAGCAGAACACAGAGAATTTCTTTGGATTCATGGGACCACACTCCCCCATAATGCCACTATAAATTAATTGGCTGCATAACCAGTACCTCTGCCTGAAAGTTGTATTTTTGCTTCCCTGAAATGCACTTAGAATTACTGAGGCATATTGAGTGACTCCCTTTACTGAAAGCTTCTATCACATAAGATATATGCAAGAAAATCAGCCCTAAGTGAGAGAGAGGTTAGTGGGGGAGCATGGGAGATAACGGTGATAAATTGAAGGAGGGAAGGTTCCAACTAACAAAAGAGTTACAAAATAAAAAAGATAAAGATTCACCATAAGATCTGTCCATATCAGAAGTTTCACAGAGAGCCTGCATTTGGAGTGTTGGGCTGGACAAAGCCTTGGGCAATCTGAGCTGAATTTGGTGTTTTTCCTGCTCTAAGCAGGAGGCTGGACCAGAAATCTCCTGATGTCCCTTCAATCTGAACTGCTCTGTCCTTCTGTGAGAAATTGTCATGAGCTGGTTTTTGCCATTTTAAAACAAATGACCGGGTTTCCAGGTTTCTATTAGCAGGAGCTCAGCATTTCTAAACAAATCACCATTTTTTGGCAGAAGGGGTGGGAGCCAGTGTTCACTGGGTGACCCTCAGGGTACTCCTACACACCTCCCCACAGCTCTGTCACTCTTTTTGAACTCAAAACTTTTGGTGCACACAGTAGGTTAACCTGCAGCAGGTCAGCTGTGTGTGTTTATCCCATACCCAGGTTTATCTCAGGAGTCCTCCAACCATCTCCTTGACTCCATGGACAGTAGGAGGACCAGGGTGACCTTCAGCAAGCTGCCTGGGTGGAGAGGTCAGCAGACTGATGGAACAGGCAGCTTGTTCTCCACCACCCATCTGCAGCCTCACTCCCTGAGGTGAAGGGGGAACCAGTGCAGGTGCTGCTCTGACTCCCTTCAACATGTACAAGGCTTTTGCAGCTGCTGCTGAGCCATGGAGGAACCACTCAAATCCTCTCCCTATTTTTTTCCTGTTTTCTGCTTGATTTTTTTCTCTGAATTAAACATGCTGATGGGCTGCGTTTGGCAGAATAATAAGGAAGCAACAGGTTGCGATCTAAATATTTGATTCTGATCACCACTGCCATCACTTTATTGTTGCTGTTGAATGAAGAAGTGGGTGAATTCCAGCAGGGAATTTACAATCTACCTCTGTGTTAGTAATTACTGATTGGATTTCCAGGTGTCCTGCAGCTGAGTACTCTCATTTCACATTGAAGTAAGATTTTCATCTTTCCTTGGGAGTTAATTGTGTAACATGCAAACAAGAAATCAGCCATGAAAACATGGAAATTCCCAGGTCTTCATTTCCTCTCTTTTGTTCAAAGTTCTATTGGAAAGGTGGGGTTGGTTGGACACAGCTGGGACAATGTGTCCAATGTGGATTTGTGCAAGCTGAAGCCAACACACAAAGAAAAAACAGGTTAATTGCAAGAGCTTGATTCTGAGTGCCACAGTAAAAAATCTTGGGGGAAGGAGGATGCACAATTTTCAGTCTCTCTGTTTTCCATGCTTATGCAAAAACCCTGTACCACACACCAGCAGAACTGATCAGGATGAGGCTATTTCATACCAGAAAAGTTTGACATAACAGCTTTTAAAAGAAGGAAAATTTCTGTCCATACAGACCAAGTAAATATCTCTTCCTCACAGATAAGAACCCTACCTTCAATATGCAGCACTGTCAGCACAACCAAAACGTCAAGAAGATATCGTGAGAAGTGCACGGAAAAATGGCATGAAATTAATTTTTCATTCCTCAGGATACTTCTTCCCACTGAAGCTATCTATCACTTTTAAAGTGACACTATGACTTTAATGAATGCTTTCTTGCCTTTGGGGCTGCTTTGGGTAGAAACGCAGGTAAGGATTAAACAGGAGGAGGTCCTTGATGTTAATAAAATGATGGCTTTCCAATCTGAAATCCACTCTGCTGCAGCCGAAGGGATGCACCGGGTCCCTCTCCTAATGCCGTGTGAAGGCAAGGAGAAAGCTCAGAAAAGTGACCCATTCCAGAGGCACTTTAGGCAGACCTCTGCAAACAGACACGGCCTTGGACACACAGCAGTGACACACAGCCAAGAAGTAGCTGTTCGCTGCTGAGCCCCAGCGCTGTCCCAGATAAAAACCTGGGCCAGGTTTCTCCCCGAGCGCCTGCTCCGCTCCGCTGCCACCCCCCAGGGCTGCAGCAGAAGTGCTCTCTCTGAGGCCAGCTTTGTGTTGTGCTTGGCACGCGGTGAGGCCCTGAAAATAATCTCTTGTATTAGCTGAAACCCTCTCATGCCAACTTCGTGATCCCTCTGACATATTTGCTGCCAGCTTTTGGTGTCAGTGCATTGGCCCGCGGCTCAAAGCAGTTACATTTTTAATGCTGCACAATGCTTACCTTCTCTCCCTGCATCCCTCTCTAGTGGATGAGCAGGACTTGGGGAATTTGGCTGGAGCATCGTTTTCCCCAGTAAAGACTGGGGACTGATGGAGAAAATGATCTGTGGTCCCCCACAGTGTGTACCAAAATGGCATGTGGTAATTCTCATTCTGATTTCTGAAATGCTGGATAACAGCCAGCGTCTCTGCTCCTCCAGCCCCATACAAACTCTTTGGGACTGTCAGTTCTCCAAGGCCTTATTTGAACAATTCACTGAAGAACTGGAAGGGATAAGGTGATCTGAAAACACAGTGAAATTCTCCAAAAACCCCAGGAAGGTTATTGTGGTTTTTTACCATATTAAGCAATAACTCTAGTCCATAGAAAAATAGTATCAAAGCATTAAAGAGAATTGAAGAGCTGTCCATATGAAAAATAACTTTATAATCACAATCAGCTGAGCACCTTGAATTAAACCTGAGTAAGTGTAGGAAAACAAATGTTTTAATGTCCTCCTGTAACCTCCTTCTCCCAGGTGCCAATTTTCACTCCATCTTTAGAGAAGCCAGGCGTTTTGCCTAGCTGGGTTTTGCTGGGCATTAACAGAGGTCCAGGCAGGAATCCAGTGTGGACAAGCAAAAAAGGCCCTTTAGTTGTTGGGAGGTGGAAACTGGTTCCAGTGCTGTGATGGAGAGCGATTGCAAGGCAGTGAGAGCAGACTTTGCTTTGTCCTGCAGAGCTTTAGTGCCCACCAGGCTGTGCCAGGGGTGCCAGCCATCAGCCTGCCAGGCAGTCTGGGACCTGAGGGGCAGAGACAATTGCTGAAAGAGCAAGTTTTGTAATAACAGCAGCAAAACTCAAAGCAACAGAAGGGAGGGAAGCATCACAACAGTGAAAAATAGAAGGAGGCTGCAGCTATGGCACAAAGCTGTGAGGAGCCTTGGTGACCACACAGTGTTGGACACACACCTGCAGAGCAACCCCAGCCAGTCATCAGCTGCAAAATGGAACAGCATCTGTGCTTTTCTTCAGCTCAGACTGCCTCCTTGTATTCGAGCCCATCACTGAGTATTTTGTTGCAATGGAGGAAAGATCTCAGGTGGCATTTCACTGATGCAACAAAACCAGTGAGAGATGTCCAGTGGTGGAAAAATTCTTCTGACTTAGCATCTCAGCTGTCCTTCATAGTTTTGGTATTTTTCTGTCAATTACCATTTGCTTTCCCAAATTAAGAGATCAATCTCAATTTTGTCCCCACATGGGGAAGTTTTGCTATTTCCATTTTGTCTACAAAATAATAGCAAACTGTAATTTATTTTTTGTGGACAAAAAAATGGGTTTGGGTTCTTTCACTTTTCTTTTGGCATTCCTTCCTGTTGACAGCATGATTTGCACAAAATTACATTCTGTTGATAAAAATGTGCTGAAATGTCTTTTGGTTTCATTGACTGAATGATTTGCAGTAAGAGGTTTGACAAAATGCATGTTGTCGACAGAATGAAATGGGGCGGGAGGAGGAAAGAATATACTTCAGACATATGGAGCAAGCAGTTACACACTCACTTGGTTTGTTAAAAACCCTGCTCAGAGTCTATCAGAAAGAATTTTGTGGGATTCAGATAAGACAATAGTTACTTTGGAAAATCTCATTTGCACAGACACATCTGGCAGTGGGGAAAGGCTTAAAGAAAGTTAACGGGTGCAGAGTTTGGCCAGAGATCATGGCAAGTGCTGTTCTGCTTCCTTAGATGTCTTTCTATCCAAATAAATTTCCTCCATTAAGTTTACAGATTTCCTCATGCAGCTTTTAAGGGAATACTTGTACTGGAAATGAACAAGACAGGGGAAAGAAGTATGTTAAAATTTATGAAAACATCTGTTGGAAGTTCTGAGAAAGATGCTTTTGTTTTAATCATCTAAGCAAGACTGATGGATTTTATCAGGGCTAAGTACTGAAGAGTCCCAAATGGGCTCTTTATCCCAAAGGCAAAGCACTTGAGCATATGCCCAATTTTAAGCATGTGAATAATGGCCTCGTTTACTCCAGTGCAAAACTCAAGTTCCACAATCCAGTGCGTTGGATTCTAAAATCTTTTGCATTAGTGTTAAAATCTTGACCAAATTGTACCAAAAATTAATCTTGAAGGTAACCACACAAAATTATTATAGTTAGGACCAAAATATTTTTGGTAAGAATAAATCACATTAAGTATCTGCATCTTGCATAGGATATTAGGATAGAAAGACAGTTATTGATTAAACAAAGTAAATATTCATTTATTAAATGAGATTGATTTGATAAGCCTTAAGTGACATAGAGATCATTAACCTGGTGGGTAAGGAAAAATCTTTGCAGAGATATTTCTTCATTTTATCCAAACTTTTTTGTTACTCAAGATATTTACTTCTTTAAGTTAATTCTGAAAAGAATTTTAACACCTTTTTTTTCCCTTAGCTGTTTTCTCACAGCAGCATCCTTTTGTTGAGCACCAAGTCTGGCTGTCAGTGCGAGAGGAGGAGGAAGAACAAGAGTCAGATCTGTGCTCTCTTTCAAGAGTGGTTCTGTAGGTGTGGTAATGAGCTGTGGCTTCTTCTGGGAAATTTGGGTTGTGAATTAAGTTGTAGATGGTGTTATGTTTCCATTGCAATGTCCAGCTCAATTTTCTGTTAAGGTTGCTATGGGTATCAGAATGTGGTGCCAAAATACCCTAAAACACTATTCCAGACAATTATTCTCATTTCAGGATGTGAGTGCCTTGATTCCACCCCCACAGTAAAAATCCCACTGGCAGGAGCTGGATCAGGGAATAAACAGTCTCTCTTCATGTGCACACACTCAGTTCATTTCACTCTGCTGTCAAAACTGATTGCATTTTCCTCTTCAAACAACAAACGTATCAAACCAGAGGAAGAGCCTGTGAAAAATGCTGCTTGCAAGGGGACAAGCTGCTGGTGGCTGGGTGTGCTGGGGCACTGCAGGAGCTGGGCAGCAAAGGGGGCTCTGGTGGGTGGGCTGGAGGAAGGGAGAGTCCAGAATGCACCTCACATTAGAGGAGAATTTCAATTGCTCTGGGCTTTTGGTCCTAAAAGAGCTGACTTTTGGGAGTTACAGTCTGACAGAGTGCTCAACCTGAAAGCTGGGGGAATGAGCTTAGGAGGAACCAGTCCTGTGAGCTAAGAGCATCCTCAGGGCACTATCAGCTCTCCTTCTCTGATGAGGAGGTCAGTGCCCATGGTGTTTTTAGACAGGCACTATTCAGGCACCCAAATTACTCATTCCACACTTGCACCTGGTGGATACTGTTTCCTAATTTTGGAAAACTTTCATATACATTGCACATGGCCCTTTTAAATGGAAATGCTATTCAGTGGCGTTTAACAGTGAAAGAGCCACAGCTGGAAGACAAAATGTTTCACAGAAATTTTGGAAATTGCTTCATTTTTTTGGCTATGAAAAAGTTTTTTTTTTTTCTATTTATCTTGAATGATGTCATTATTCTTTTAGCTTTTAAACAGTGTCATCCAACTAACAAAGAGTTGGAAGTGCAGACTTGTCTTCAAACCTAGCAGGGAATGGTGTTTTGTGTTATGAGATGTTCACATCTGTCCACTGAAAATTTGCATGTGCTTAGGGCTGGCTGTACATGTTGGGTAAGATGTGGGTCCCTGTCTCAGGAAAGCAAGAGTCCAGGTAGATTTCTGTCCATGAACTCAAGAAGAAATCAGATGTAGGGAGGATATAATGGAGGTACTATTGTCAAATACAGTTTCTAGAAGGAAATTTGTGTGGGAAAAACAAAGGTACAAAAAAAAAGCTCAGGATTTTCAAAGCCATGGAAAGAAATGGGAGTAGTAAGACTGAAATGAAATGGAGAACTTAGGTCAAATTACTTCACAGCATATGAGCTATAAGCTGCCAAAAGAGGTCCATCAAAGCAAAATTTACTCTTGATTTTAAAACACAGCCAGGCAGATTTTTCTGGAAGAGGGAGAATTGTGAGTACAGTAACCAAGCACAGAGCTGGCATTTATTTAGCCATAGAAAAAGGTAGAGTCTGTCAGAGCATTTTCTAATTCTGTTTCTATTATTTGGGAGTAGAGCAGATGACAAATCTGTTAGTTCAGAGTGTTGACACAATACACTTTTATCACTTTTTGTCAACAGAACATAATTGTGTTCAGATTACTCTATCACAGGGGAATAGCCATAAGATCCTGCTGTCCATAAAAATAAATGTCATGTTCTATTTCTGGGAAGACAAGAGGGAAAGAGGAAAAACAATGCAAGAGAAGAAAACATTGGACAAACTCTATTCTTTGACAGAGTTTTGGTTGCACAGACTCTGTGATGATGAGGAAGTTATTCACTTAAACCTGACACCTTCCTGCACTTCTAATTTGTTTCCCTCCTTGCCACCCCATCCCATTGAACCCAAACACTTCAGTGCTGTCCTCCAAAACTCTTCTGTAAGTGATGCCAACCAAGGGCCGTGAGCAGTGTGTCAAGAGCAGGGATGACAAACCCCAAGGAGGGAGGGCAGTGCTCTTCAGAGCTGGGGGTAGTCAGGCAGTGGAGCAGTGAGGCTGAGATGACAGGGACACCTCCAGTTTGATCAGCCTGGCTGCCTTTGCTGCTGGATTTCAGGGGTCAGGTTCCCGAAAACCAAAATAAAGTACAGCCCCCTGGGGAGGTGGCAGCTGTGGGCTCTCAGCTTCTCTCTCCCAAGCTGGACCCTCTCTGCCTGGGGAAGGGAAGACACTAAATTGCTCTGTGCTCTGCTCCTCCAGAAAATCATTCCACCTCAGGCATTCATTTCCCAGACAAAATGCAAACTCAGCTGCAGGAACATGTCACATTTTTCAAGATTAAGCAAAGCAAGAACTAGTATTTTTAATAAAGCTGTTGGAAATATTCAGTTGGCTCCATTCTAATGGAAATAAAAGTCTGCCCATCCATCATCTTTCCTTGTGACACTCTGGAGACAGCTGTGAGTGGAAATGTGAAGGCTGAAGGGGTTTCAGGCAGGTACTGGTGTTTGTGCACAGCAGACAAAGGGGATTAGTCAGTGTGGGGAGGAACCAGAGACCCTTTGGGCTCCCTCATGGTCCAACACAGGTGCAGTCCCTCCCGATTTCCTGTAGTAATTGCAGAATGAATCACAGCAATGAATTCAGTTATAAAAATAGAAACATATTCTTAAGGGGAAGAAACAAACAGAAAAACAAAGTCCCTTGTCAAAATCCAAATTCCTTCTCCCCTGTCCCTAATTTTATTTTCTCATAAAGTCATGTCACGTCTCACACCTTTCCATTAGTTTTTGACATGCTACTTTACCAACTGAGAGACCCAGAGGGGATGGGGGATGTAGGAGTCTTAAAAAAGAAATAATTAATCTCCACTGAGAGTAACATGCTGCCACATATCACTCAGCATTGCATCAATAGCCTGGTGGCGTCAGGAGAGGTGACTGAGAAGGAAACAGGAACTAGCTCTTGATGTTTGATGATGAAAACTGAGATATTTAAAATCTCCAGTGCCCATTTGCTGTGCAGTCTGCTCAGAGGCATCCAGTGTGATTACAGCACCCAGACAGAAGAGTGTCATCTTCCGTGCTGGTGGTGCCACTTTTATGGCAATTTAGCAAATGATCACACAGAGATGGAAACACTGATTAGTGAACACACAGAGCCTTCGTGTGCTCTGCTCATGCAAAGCTTTGAACTTCTGGAAGCTGTCAGACTGAGGAAATATCCATCCTGCAGGTAGCTGTGATTGTACTGCTGTCACTGTTTAATGTGTGTAAGCTTTGTGCATGAGCCTGAGTGTCACCAGTCCAGAGGGGCAGCTGCATCTCAGCTGCAGAGAAAGTGTTCATTAAAGCCAGAGGCTGTTGGGAGAAACAATGAGTCATAGCCCTCTAATTGCTGTCATATCTGGAAAAGAGGGGCTGATACCATATCTGAGTGTGAAACCCAAGAGGGCTGGTGTTTTGGTTTGAGTTTTCACTTCTGCAGTCCAAAAAGGCAGAGATCCAGAGTGAGAACTGACCCTGGCAACTTCCCACAGGTTCACTGTGAGCAAGAGCACAAATAGACCGTCCTTTCTACATTTCCTAGCCTAGCTCTCCTTCCTGACCCTGCCCACCTCTCTTTTACAGTAGTCTCACACAGTGGTGGAGCCTTCCATGTCACTTTTCAACTCTCCCAGGTCCACTGAAGCTGTTTAGAAAGGGAAATATTTGTTGCTTGCAGAACTGGAACAAGGTAGGAAGAGTAAACAACCCACCCAAAATCTCAAAAGTGGAATAATGAGAAAATTATTGAGATATGAAACAATGTTCATGGCTCTAAAAGGTTTACAGGAGGCACAGCCACAACAGGGAGGAGAGAAGGCTGCACCTGCTTCAAATACCTTGTTCTAACTGACCAGAACCCTTATCCAGTCTGAGTATCTCAGCACACTCCTGTCCAGTGGAACACCCAACCTTGGAGCTTCTTTCTGTGCTCCACAGCCAGATTAATTAGTTTGTTTGCTTCTTCACCATTTCCATAAGCCGCAAAGCAAATGGTGCAATTTTCTCATGGTTCTGGGATTTTTATATGAAAGGATGGGAAAATGGCCATATGCACAGCTAGAAATCCAAAGGAATGCCAGTGGTGGTGGGGATTCAGAGAGTGAGGAGCTGGGAATGAATCTGATGTTTCAGAGAGAGGAGGGCATGATGTGTCATTTGGCCACAGCTGTTCAGCAGCCCAGAGGAAATGCAGAGGGCTTCTCAGGTGGAGCAGGCAGCATAGAGGCACCAAAACATGTTTTCATCTTTGCTTCTGCAGAGTCTGAATGAGACCACAGTGGAGTAGCAGCAACAGATGTTCACTCAAAGCACTGTGTCCACATCCAAAAAATCAGAATGACAGGGAGGTGTCACCCCCTGAAGTATCGTGTTTGACAGAGTGGCCCTGGAGCAGGTGGGCAGCTTCAGAGGATTGTTTTTGCTCCATGATGGGTGAGCAGTGTCCAGGCTCAGGAGGGGCATTTGGGACTGGCTGCCATCTGATCCTGATGAATTGTGGCTGAGCCTTAGCTGGAGCTGGAGCCCTCAAACTGACACTGAGCTGAAATGTCATTTGTGGATTGTGGCAGCTCAACCAAGAGGAATAAAAAGCACAAAAAGTTTTGAGAGTACAACAGCATTACTTGGTATATATTGAGGGAAAAAAAAAAATATATTGAGGAACTTGGTATATATTGAGGAAATATTGGTATATATTGAGGAATATTGGTATATATTGAGGAAAAAAAAAATTCCCCATCTCCAGCTTTTCTGCTTAAAAGGGGAAACTTTCTTTTTAATACATGAAATAAATAATCCTGACTTTCCATTAAGTTTAACTTACTGGAAATTTTAAGCAAAAATTCTAACTCAAAGCTGCTGAACCTAATGTCTTATTTTTGCTTTATCACTGGTGCCAAGTGCTAAAATACAACACACGAAAAAAAATTAGGGGCTTTGAAAATAGCACATTGACATCTCTCTCCAGTTTCACACTCACCATTGTCCTTCTCACCTAATCTCTCTCTTTATTAAAATAGACTGAGTAGTTTTGCTACTTGGTATGAAGCACAACTTATCTTTGTGAAGGCACCAGTGCAAAAGAAAAGGTAAATGGGGAGAGAGAAGGAACTAATAAATGATTCTTCCTGACACCTGGGCTAGCAATTCAAATGTCAACACAGCCACAATTCAGTGAGACACTTACGTATGTGCTTATACTTAAGCAAGTGTTTAAGTCTGCTCAGATTCAGCTTCCTGCCAAGGACACACTTCACTTGTGGGACATATGTGACTTAAGAATATGCTAAGTGTTTCAGTGCTTTGGTACCAGCCCAATAAATGCCCTTCACAAGTAGCTGACTAAGTATGTGCAGTTATTTCTCAGATAAAGTGTTCACAACTGCACGGTTTGGTGGCTGTGCTATCAGCCCTGCTGATCTTCAAGGGTGGCATGGATTGAAGGACACTGAGGGATAGAAGATAGTGTGTCTCTGCATTTATATACCTAGATTTGTCTTTGTGAGCCCTGGAACACCTGCTTTGATATCTGAAAAGAAAATCAGTTGCTGTGCCAATTTGTGAGTTATGGATGGGAATGGAGTGTTCTGTTGGGATGGACTCCAGCACTGGCCAAGAATGCTGTGGTGAGGCGGGGAGAAACATGAGCTGGATGTGTCAAACAAAGGTGTGAACATCTTCAGACAAGGCCTGGGATTTCAGTAAGCACCTTTCCAATGAAGATAACAAGGATCACCGTGAGTTTTCCAGGTGTTTGTGACTTTGATGCTCTGGAAAAGAACATAAGGCCTGCCTTTCTTGCTGCAAAGTGAATTGATGTTCTGGAGCCATTCCTGAGAATTCAAGGATAACTTTGGAAAATGATGGAACTGACTGGAATCATACAGTATAGCAAATGACATTGCTTTTTCTGAGGAAGTCACCCCAAGCTGTGCTTTTTATGTCTCTTTTCCTCTCCAGGGGCCTCAGTGCTGAGTGTGCAGAGGGCCCCGTTGGGCAGCTCTTGGTGGTCCTGCTGCTTGTTAAACACCACAGAGGAGTGGGGGGATGCAGAGTAAATGAGCCCAGCTCATCACAGCCTTTAGGAAGCTAATTGGCTACCAAGTTTTTGAAGGGTCAAATGCTTTAGCATCTAGCCCCACTCTGCTCTTTGAACAGTCAGTGGTCAGGAGCAAGTCTGATTAGCAGGGCTCTTCACTGTCTTCCAGCTCTGATGTTAACTCATGACTGACCTTTTGCTGCTCTGTGTGTGGAGTGCAGAGCCAAAGACACAGTGCCCAGAAATAGCTCACAGGCTGAGTTAAAGGCTGTGCTCAATACTAAGTGCATGTTGTTTTTAAAGTAAATAATTAGGGCTAGGTTTGTGGGTCTGCATTTTACTTAGAAGTTTTGAGCAGATGAAAGGCATGAAATTTGATTTTCAACCCTTCTTTCAGCCATAGAGAGACTTCAATACAGGTGCATTTATAACCAGGCTTCTTCAGTCTGTCGATGGCTGAAAATCCATCAGGATTATTTTTGCAGGATTTATTTTTCACAGTTGCAGACTTTCTTGCTGAATGATGCACTACAGATCAATGCTGCAGCTTCAGAAATGTCCCCTAACTTAACTGGACAGACCCAATTAACAACAATAGGTGAAATTATTTAACTGATTCTTTTCTGAAGAGATGTCAGAACATCTGAATTGGCTCCAGGAAGGCTGCTTACTATTTTGATTTTGAAAATTATTTCTTGTGGCCTGCCTGCAACTGCATGAACTGGTGTCTTGAACATTCCCCAGAACTCAGATAGTTATTTATTATTTAAATAGAAGCTAAGAGCGGGAAACTCTTAAAATTCCCCAACGCTCTCCTCTAAAAATAAAGATCCATTAGTTCATCCTCGATAAATAATTCTTAATTGTTCCCTCAGGTGAAATTGGACTCCTAACTTCTATCTCCTTGAGTTTCCTTCTTGGCTTTCTCTGTCGGTGCAGCATTTTTGTGTTGTTATGCCACTGACATGCAAGTGTTAAAGCCAAACTTTGTGAAGCCATGTGGAGGGCACCACTGGCTCTGATGTCATTCACACAGTAGCCTGGAATGACCCCCATCCACTCATGGTGACTCCTGTTTGTTTTGGACAGTGCCTAGAGCTCGATTTCCCCCCCTCTATCTGGAAGATATCTTGCATATCCTCCCTGTTTATGGTCACATCGCCTCTGATGTTTCCTTGTTAGCATTGCCATCCATCTTCTGGCTTAGACATAAACCCTGCATGCTCCCAGTCACTGAGGACCTGCTGGCACTTTTGACAAAAGGAGATGACTAAACTCCATGGCCTGGCCATGGGCCAACCTGGCTATTTGCACCCTGCCTACCAGAAATTCCTCCAATGGCCACGTTGTTTCTCACTTTTTGTCCCAAGCAGCCATTGAATGGATGCTGTTTTTCTCTCTGTGCTACAGTTCAGCAGCCAGTGGCACTTTGAGCTGGCAGGATTTTTTTCTGCTGGTGAAATGCTCTGGGTCCTGGGGGCATGTGAAGGTGCTACAGTTTGATTTCCAGGAATGGTCTCCAGTTGCTCCATGCCTTGCTGTGGAAGGATCCTGTGCCAATCCCCCAGTACTCCTTACCAGCTATCATTATCTCTAGCTATTCTTATCTTAATAACATTTTATGGAATGATTCCAGTATTTATTCTGTTTCCCATCTTTCTTTTCTTGCTGCCTTTTGAAAGAGGTGCTGGGGAAGGTGCTCAGCTGCTGTGAAACTGCCCATGGACAGAGAGCTCAGAGCTCTGTGCACTTCCAGCTGAGAGAAACCCAGCCAAGGGCTTTTCCCATCTACAGGAGAACTTCTAATATACATGAATGCTATTAACTCTGGTTGTCTTCTCGCTGGTTTTTAGTTTAAAATTAAGACTGACTTTTTCTCAGAGTGGCTTCCAAAAGGATCCAGGGGGCAGGAGACTGTGGTGAGACTTGGCAGGTAGGAGGGCTGCCCCTGTGAAGCCTGCTTGCTCCAGATAGAGTGCTCTGTCTCTCTCACTTTAATAAATATTCACCCTGTTGCCATCTTAAAGACATTTCTCTCAATCAAAGGAGATGTGGTGCAAAACAAAAGGTGCTGGGTCATGCCAAGATGTATTTGGGAAGGGTAGAGAGAATGTGTGAAGCACCAAGATTATATGCCCAGGGACAATCTGATTTGTACCATTTTTTTCTAATCTTTCCTATTCTATTTGATCGTGGTTTGCCAAAATCAACACCACTGATTTTAATACAGGTGCCTTTGTTCCCAGAAATGGTCTGAACGAAACCTGGGATTATGAATTCTTTCCCATGTCACGCTGAACCTTGGGAAGCTTTCCATGCAGCAGGTAATCCTTTGATTATTTATTTTTTCTTTCCCTGTTCGCTGTTATTAACTTCCTCTACCCAGGTTTGACACTGTTGTAGCAGGATTTGCTGTCCCACACCGTGGTGTGACAGAGGGCTGTACCCAATACAGATGGAGCTTGTAAATGTGATTTTGGGTGCTAATGTGCCTTGGAATGTCCAATCCAAATAATATCCAGGATGTGAATATTGCAATTGCTGCATGGTTCGCTGCCAGACTTAGAAGAGTCAAAATTTGGGATCAGGTCTGAAACAGAAAAAGGCTTTGGAAATCTGCAAGTTGCCTTCTATGCAAGCCCTTCAGGCACATTCAAATGTAGAATATGAGAACTAAGTATGAAAATAAAAGTTATGAAAAAGATTGCCTTAGTTTCACTGTTCCTTTAAAACTTGAATCTCAGCCCAAGGTCACAAATTGGTCCTTCCTGTTTTATAGACTTATAAAGAGACCCTGGGCAGTGTTTTGAGTAAACCTGGACTTAGTGCTGGCTTAGTGTTAAAGAAATATGTGAAATCTGTGGTTCTGCAGAGTTCCAATGTGAAAGCTGAGGAAATTTGTTAAAAGGGAAGGGTGGTTGGTGGTTAATCACATACCTGAGGCACAAGCAATGAGGGTCCCTCTCAGAGAGGTTTTCTGGGACAAGTCATGTCACATCCTTCTGTATCAGCTTTATCATAGTAATGACAGGGTGGGAGGATTTATCTGCCCTACCTGCCTGCCTTATTTTCAAAATAGGTTGAAAACCCCTGGAGATGGTGTAATAAATGTTAAAATTACTTCACCCAAAACCATTTAAAGTTTCTGTCTTTGGAGGGGTAGGAGATCTCACCTCTTATAATGTGAAGAGGCAGCAGATGACCTATTAGTTTGCATCCTGCATATAGTGATCCATCAACACCAGGATCAATTTCCTGAAGGTCACTGGCTCTTTTAAATCCTGCCATCCTCTTTGAATTCAGACAGCAGGGATTTGGCTTCTCTCTCCCTCACCTGCATTTTCCCTTCTTTCTCTTTTGATAAACATAGGCATTGCAGCTTTAAGATTTTAAGACCTTTCCCAGATGGAAAAGGTCATTTGTCTTTCACTACTCAACACTTCCTTCATGAGTTCATTTAAACATTGCCAGGCATCAGAAGAACAGAACTCAGCTGTAGGGTTATCTGTGTCTTATTCCCCTTTTGTGTAGGTGGCAAAACTGATCTAGAACAAAACTGTTTGGTTCCCATAGCAATTTACAATGTGCAGAGACCATAATACTGTACTCTTCCCACTCCTTATCTACACCTGTTATGTCTTCCTTTGCCACACTGCTAAGAGCTATAACACTGGCACTATTTTGAATGGCATCAAGCAGGCCATTTTCCCAAATTTCATGCAATTTCTCCCTGTTTCTGGTAAGGACAGGATGTATTTTTAATCCGAGGAGCAAAAAGCAAACATTTTATTAGCCACTTTCAATTGGATTCTCAATGAAATGTTAATTAAAGGAGTGGAATGAAAAGATATTACAGTGCATCTACTAATCTTGGTACATTATTTATATGAAATCAGTCATCAAAATTAGTCATGTGCACTATCTTGCTGTGTGTGGTCTGGTTTGAAATGGTGTGTTTGTTTCCATTCAGCCCCACTGGATACAGTTAAGATACACATTTGATGTGTTATGCAGTTAGATCATATTTTGAAAGTTTATTATGCTCTCTATCTCTCTGTATCTGCAGGCTCAGAGTCAAGGGACCATTAAAAGCTTTCAGCTCAGCTTTGCAGTGTGCCTGAGATGAGACAAGTGACAAAAGTCCTCCTTTCCCGTGAGCTCACAGGCAGGCACAGCTGGCCCCAGCACGTCCTGTCCCAGCCCTTGGCTGTGTTCCCCTGCCAGGTGCTGCTGCTGCCTTGGCTGCTGGGCCAGGGGAGCAGTGGTCCCCAGCCCCGTGTGGCTCTGTGACAGCAAGGACCCTGTGTCCCCCTGGCCGTGGCACTGAGGAGCATCCCTTGCACCCAGCCCCAGGCTGGTCTGCAGAGTGCTGCCTGCTCCATCAAGAATAAATCCCTCTGGTTCTGCTGTCAGAATCTGGGAAACTCTTACCCCCTGCAGGTAAAACAGTGCCTGCTTTGTTTGGCTTTTCTCACTTTTCTCCTTAGTATGTGCACCAAGAAAAATCAGGGCCAACAGAGTAATTTCTGGGTGGTCAAAGAGCTGCTCCTTCCCTCCCTGCCTTGTCTCATCCTCTCCTGCAGAGAGCAGATAGAGTTACAGATCCCAGGAGAGGAGAATAGTGTAATGATCCCTCCTTAAGGTCACTGTCAATGCTGTTGCATGAACTGACCTACTAGGGGCTTCTGTGGGAGCAGTGCTGTTAACTGGGCATGGAGGGGTGTAGCATTACAGAGCAGGGCATGGAAGTCTCCCACTTAAATCATGGAAGCATTTTAATTGGCATTCAGTAACTCTCCTTTTCTAACAGCTGCCTTTAACAGAGTGAGCACTGCTAATGCCAGTCATGGGGCTGCTCTGTGCTCTCTACCACAGCTCCTGCCTGAGCTGCAGGGACAGCTCAGTCCCTGAGAAACGCACCTGAAAATATCATTTATTCACTGCAAAAGGCAAATGTAAGTGCACAGCCACTCACTTGCTCAGCACAAAACAGACTGTGAGCAAGAGCAGCTTGGATGGGAAAAGCTAGGTTAAGAAATAAGAAATAAGTGTCTACACTGGCTGTGGGCTGCTCAGCTCAGGGGTGAGTTGAGGCTCTCTGTGAGTTTTTCCTGGAAGATGGGGAAAGGAGCAGGTCTGCCTGCAGGGAAAGCAATTCAGGGAGGTGGGGAGATATTCCAGCTGATCCCCTTTCCCTTGAGTGCTTCCTCACCTTTCCTCACTGATGTCCTTCAAAATGATTACATTTTTAAACTTGTGAAAGGCTTTTCAAATTTCACATCAGCATCTCCTTCTTTGAAGCCCATACACTTTTAGAGACACTTGATAATGTGGCAATAATTTCATATACCCCAGCCCCTTGCTGCAACAGCAAATCACCAAATACTCTTTTGCCATCACACTGCTTTGCTTACTTGTGGGCAGCTTAAGAGTTGATATAAGGGCATGATAGAAAATCCATCTTGCAGGCTCAGACCAGACATATTGATCCTCTAGAATGAGGATTTGTGCTCTTGAGCATCTCTCCATTAACTATAGCAACAGGAAATGTGTCTATAGCTGCAAAAGGGCAAAATAAAGAGGAGAGTTAATCCCCTGTGAGAGGGCATGGTGAAAGTCCAAAATGTATTTTAGACCAAGATATATTTCTGCTCTCTGAATATATTTTGGAATTTTTTAGTCTGAAAACCAATGCATGTCCCTAGTTGAGCTGCACTATGCCTATGAGGGATTGCAAGGTAGCGGAAGAAACCAAATAAATCTGATTTTTTTGAGCTACAGACAGCCACTCTTGCTCCTGTTGGATAGGACCTTACTCTGGGAACAATCTAATTTTCCCCCACTTTCTTCCGGTGGGTGAAAACTGATTTTTGCTCTGATTCCTTGAATGGGGCAGTTGGGGTAAAATTCTCAGCTACACTGTAAATGAAAGGGGGGATGGCAGATATAAAAAAAGTCTCTTG
The DNA here is from genome assembly GCF_014805655.1 of Passer montanus. Classification (NCBI taxonomy): domain Eukaryota; kingdom Metazoa; phylum Chordata; class Aves; order Passeriformes; family Passeridae; genus Passer; species Passer montanus. The sequence goes on from NW_024373256.1 coordinate 5,881,415, forward strand.
AAATTTCAGTGCAACTTCTGGCAAAGCTAGGAAGCAAGCCACAGTCTAGATAATTTTCCATATTTTGTTACATATTCTCATTATTTTTCTGGTTACAATGGCTGAACCTGGGTTCAGTGTGTCCAGTTTCTCACAGGAGCATCATTCACTCTGTGTTCCAGAATGAACTAAAGCAGTAATCATAAAATGGATATCTCTTGATCAAGGATGCATCCTCTCTGACTTTTCTCATAAGATATTAATAAGAGAGACATTATCAGATTCCATTTAACAGGTGTGTAGAAGGGGAAATCTCATAATCATTTAATACCTTCTGCAGGAACATCCTTTGTCAGCTTTTGCTAATTATGAAGATGAAGCCATTTTCTATTTTGTTCCCCATTTAAAGCCAAAGACAAAATTCAGGCAACAGCAACAGCAATTTATTTTCTAGGTTTTGCTTTCTTCGTGCAAAGGAATGCCAAGGTAACCTCACAGGGTTGCATTTAAAAACAAGAATTCAGAGGAAAAATACCATGGCTTTAGCCCACTGTCTCTATTAGTTTATTAAAATATTAGTCTTGTAGGTGTGTTAGATTGATTTGCCTTCCATGGTGTTTAAAAATAGCTGTGAGAATAATGGGCTTCATCAAAAATCATTAACTGGGACGTTACTTTCATTTTTTAACCACAGAACAAAGTGTCACAGCCAGATTAAACAAGCCAGAAAGCATTTGGAACGCACACAAACAGCCAGAAATTTATATATATATACCTTAATCATGGAAAATCCTGGAAGATATTAGCTGTCTTCCACTGCAGTTTGGTCAGAATCCCTAAGAAAGGTCAGATTGTTTGAAGTGGCTGGTATTTGTACCAGCTGACATGCAAAGGCTCAGTTATTTATAGTGGTTTGCCTGCATCCCCACAATGCTAAGGGACTGAATGAGATTGCAGAGATGAAAGGAGGGTTCAGTCTAACAACTGCAAATAGCTGTAACTCAGTGAACTTCTAAATTATGATGTTACCAAGCCAGAGAACTGCCGAGCTTAAGCACAGGTTTTAATCCTTATGGGGTAATGGGATCCCAAAAGAGCCCCTTTTTTTGGAGGGGTGCATTTTATTTTGACAAAGTTTAGTTCCCTGTGTAGTACAATCAAACTTTAGGGCTTTCCTTCCAAGTTTCCCTTATGAGCTGTGTCGTCTTTATCTGGTTGTGTCAGCCAGCCCCTCTGATGGAGTTGTTTTTTTTAGCTATAGCACTTGGACAGGGAAAGAAGAAACTGGGGTCATCTGAGGAGAGTGTTGGGACTGGGAAGAAATGTGGATCCAAGTTCATCGGGGTGAATGTTCACCCCTTTTTGCTGAATATTTGGTAGGCAAGTGACCCACCATAGATCAAGAGGGAGAGGAAGAAGACATTTCTGATGAAAAGGAAAACACTGATAAAACTTATGGGAAAAGATAAGGGCAGTGACCATGGCCAAAAAGAGTGAAAACTCCTGTAAACTGGCACAGCAGATCTCTCTTGAAGAAACCACCCACAACTTCCAGTTTTACTGGACTAGTCAGGTCTCTGGGGAGAAAGTGCTTTCTATTAATCTGCAGGTCCCAATCATCAGGGAATGAGAGACATGGAAGGCTGGCCCAAACGGCCAAATGGAGGAAAAAGGCCCTTTCAGTCAGTTCAGCCTCATGGGAAAACTCCCATTTTGCCCCAGAAGCAGCAGGCAGGGAGCAGCTGAGCTGTTGTTTCTTTAAATCAGTTTGGTTTGGTGTGGGATGCCCTTTGGAGCACGGCTGATCAGGCCAAGAGTGAGCAGGGTGTTATCTCTGAACAGCCCACGAGCCTTCCTGAGCAGATAGCCTGGAAAGAGCCCCAGTGACTGGCCCTAATCCTAAAGCCTTCCCTCACACAGATAAACCCCCTACAGCCAGAGGGACAGAGGAAATTGCTGATATTCACTCATCTATTTATATTTAGACAAAAGATTAAACGACTTGGAACTGCCATGCTATGTCCATGGCGAGGCTCCTGCAAACATGAGAGAGCTTGCAAGGCTTCTCTGCACAGGCTTAACTGGAAATGGACTTGGGATTGTGGACACAGCAGTGTGCTTCCTCAATGAACGAAAGTTATGTTTAAAAAGGAAACAGACTGGTTTTTTTAGGGGTGAACTTACCAAGAACCATAATTTTGATGAAAACAAAAGATTCCTGTTGAATTTGTGTTTGTATAAAGCTTTAAACAATTCCACAGACATGAAGCATTGTCACTTTGTGAGGACTACAGGCAGGTTGAAACAAATTGCAGAGGATGTTCTGTTGCTATCAGGGCAAAATCACTCAGGATTTCAATTTCATAGGAAATTTCAATATTTCTTGTTCTTTTTCTGAAAAGGTATGAAAAAAGAAATAATCAGAAGATTGTAATATCCCAGGCTTCAAAGTGAAATTCCAGGTTTCAACCAGCTTTACTAAACCTCCCTCTACTCTTGACTGGCACTAGGCCAGTGCCAAGCTAGGCACCTGACAAATTTTATGGAATTGCCATCACCCTTTCTCCCACATTTCCTCACTAAGAACACCCATTTTGTCAGGTGATTTAAAGACACGTGAGGTGCAGGACCTCTTCTCTGTGTCCTGCCCCATGACACAGCATGGCATGAGCAACCTTTGACCAGTCACCTGGAAATGCTTTGCTCTTCATCCTCATGTTATTGCTGTCAAGTGAGTTGGACAGAGCAACTTCTGGCTTGATTGTGTTTGCATGGGTTTGAGGGATAGTTCCAAGAAGCATCTTCTGGTCATTGCTGTCTGCTCTAAAAATACTTTTAAAGGGGTTTTGGTGTTAGAGAAGACATCAGCAATTGTTTTTCAGGTGTTTCAGCTGTTTTACTGGAGGCTTGCAGAAACTGGACTGGCCTTTATTGATTTGCCTTGTCAGATTGTTGCTGTGCTCTCAGGGCAGTTCCCAGCTCCCCTTTCCCTCACTTTCCCCCCAAGTCCAAGACCTAGACCAATATTCTGTGCTTGGGATTCTCAATATATGAAAATCAAGAGTGACAAGAGGGACACCTGCTCTGTCAGAGGGGCCTGAGCAGGATAAGAGTTTTCTTCAGGATGGCCTGAAAGGATGGCAGGGACCTCTGCAGGAATGCAGCCTCACCACAGAGTGGGTCAGGGTGGAAGGACCACTGGGAGTCACCAGTGCAGCCTCCCTGCTCAGACAAGATTCCTCAGAGCACCCTGCCCAGGACTGTGTCCAGACACCTTTTGGATATCCCAGGGAAGGAGACTCCACAACCTCTCTGAGCACTGTCCTTGTGCTCAGCCACCTGCATGGTAAAGAATTTACTGATATCTTCAGTTTCTTCTTCAAATGCATGGACCTTTAACATGTAAATATAAAGCAAGACCATTCCAATCCAGAAATTCAGAAATCCAGCTTGATGATTCCAGTTTGCCCCATGCCTCACCAAACACGAGGCCACAGCGGAGTTTTCTTCCCCAAGAAGAGATGAGCAAAGAGACTGGTGACAGATGTTAATTAGAGTGTTAAAATCACCTCTGGAAAGAGCTCAGACATGTCGTGGGGCCTCCCAGTATACATCTATTTCCTTGGAACTTGCCTGTTGGTCCCACAATTAGCATGGAGCCCGGCCCTGCAGTGCACAGTGTACTGGAGGTGGCATTAAGGAGGACCTGTTTTCTTAGACTTGTTATTTTCCTCCCTGCTATCTGCAGTGTATATTTATGTTAATTGGAGCAATACATCTGTCCTCAGAGTTTATCAGATTCAAGGAGATAAGATATTGCCATCAAAGCCTACTCTGAGCTGCGAGCTCCTCAGTAAATCAATGTTATATGAATTAAGATTGCCTTGAGATTTTCTCTAGAACATTTCATCTGCCCATATCTGGAAAGAGTTTCTAATCAGAGCTCTGTAAAAAACAGCTTTAGGAATTTTCTCATGCAGCTTACAAACTCTGTGGTCTCAAACAGTCTTTAATTACCAGGGCTTCAATGGCAGCAATTTTATGATGTTTCAGAAGTGAAATGGTTTATACTCTGGTGATAAGGACTTCATAGGAGCCCGTAAAACATAAAGCAGAATTCCACAGCAGGAGATGGATTTTTTAATGGATTTTTTTCAGATAATTCTTAGCCTTTTCCACCAACAGTGAAGATACATAATGTGTTAATGGGCACTTACACTTTTTTATTTTTTACTAGTTTTACCTGGTGTACCTTTTACTTTGCCACATTTAGGTACAAAATCAACTCAATTTCTGTCCATTTGAATACAAAAAAAGCCAAGCATATTTCCACCTACCACAAAAATCTACCTTTTAGGACAGCTGTCACCACAACAGAAGCCCTGCCACAAGCTCCACGTGGATCACAGTGGTTGGCATTCTGCACTCACATGGTGGCCACAAGGGAAGGTAAATATGGAAGGGTGGTCTTGCATGTCAGAGCTGAAGTAAACATGTGGTAGCATTGGGGTAGGTGAAGACTGCCAGTATACACAGGAGTAACTTCAATTATCCAGTGCTGCTGAGTCTGGGCTTCTAGAAGGATAAATATTTACTACTCTAAATGTAATATATATGTCATACAAGTGTTTGTTGCAGTCTGTCTAGGATAGATTAAGGAAGTGTAAAAATTGTGTAGTTGTCACGTGGTCCTTGAACTAAAACTTTTCCTTTGAGCAGACAGGTACTATTTTAAAGTTCTATCACCTGCAGAAATCTTCACCTCAGCCTCATCAGAAATGTTCCAGTTTCTCTAACTGGGGACATTGTTCTTCCGGCAGGCACTGAGGGTCCATGCCCTAATAACTGATGAACCCTAAGTCCTGTCCTTGCCTTTGCCACCAGTCTGTGGGGGGAAAACAGGGGAGCTGTTTGTCCTCTGTGGTAGTACCAACATTACACCTGAAGTGCCAGGCAAACCTTTGCTCAAGACCAAACTTGTCCATGAGATTTGGGTGCAGGTACAGATGAGTCCAAAGCACAGGAAAGAAGACAAGTTTGACTCTGGACTGTGACTTCCTCCACTTTTGCAGTGAAACATCTCCGGGTGCTACTACATACAAATCAAATAATATCACCACAACTTTTACAGCTCAGTTGTACTTTGCTGCAAGGATTGGGTCTGACCCAGTCCCAGCCTGGACAAGCTCTGTCATGTGAAGGTTGCTTTGATTTATGCCTGCACTGAACAGGATCCAGGTGGCCCAAGGAGAGCCTTGGGTTGGGTTGCTCCCTCTCTAGATGAGCTCTGGCTGTTCCTCACCAGGTCACTCAAACACAACATTGGCCAGTCCACAGCACTGTAAATCAGGCTGCAACCCCCCACGTTTGTAAATCAGGCTGCAAACCCTCACGTTTGGTTTTGGAACAGTTAATGTCATTGCCTGGGGCAGTGCCTCAGACACGGCTTTATTTGCTTTGAACAGAATTGAAATGAGAAATAAAAACGCTGCTTTTGACAGCAGTTTAATTTTAAATAGATGGCATATTAAATACTGTTTCTTAGGGCAGCGGGTTAATTATGCAACCTCTTTCCACTGCATCTTGTTTATAGGAATGGACTGAATCACCCCTCCTTGCTGTGCTTCACATCTCTCAGGGCTGGCTTTCATTTTGGCAGAGCAGTCATCCCTTTGCAATATTTTGATATACATCAAAATGTTTTTGTCTGCAAAGCCATGTTATCAGACTGACATTCTCAGACAACCTTTGGGCTGAGTGGGTTTCTGGAGCTTGGCAGCACAGGCATCTTTCTATTTACCACCTTCTCAAAAATACAAGTGGTTGTAGCGAGGATAATTGATCATACTTGAGAAACACACTGGTTTTACCACAACTTCCTTACCCCTTTTGCTGGTTTGGGCACTTCTGTAACCCACAAATTGTTGTGCTTCTATAAAGTATTTTTTAAAAACAGATCTGTGGGGAAGCTCCAAGTGACAGGGAAGCTGCATATGTTGATTTTATGGCAAAGGGAGCCTTGCTAATTAATATCAAAATTTAGTTGGCATGTCTGGTCATAGATTGTAAAGTTATTTCTCCTAAGATAATTCAAAAGAAGTTGTTTTAAAAAGTTAAAGAAGTGGAAGACAATAAAATTACCTGAAAATCATAAGGCTATGGAGTGCTGCACTGAAGATATATATTTTTTAAATGATCTAGAAAGCTGTTCTTGAGTGCCAAGAGCAGCAGCCAAGTGTCTGTGTTTGTACACATATGTACACACCAATGTTTCTGACCCTTTTACAGGGTACCTTCTCTTTTAAGAGCAGTAAGTAAATTGAAAGGGCCTCATTTTCACTGGCTGGAGCTCAGTGTATATTTGCACAAACCAGCTTGTATCAGAATTTGGCCCTGAAAAGCTTTTTTTTCCCCAATGATACATAATAAATCTTCCATCTGAGGGATTTTCAGACACGCTCCTACTTGACTCAGGAGTAGTGTTTATTGGAAAAAAACTTTGATGGAAAGGGTTTTTTCCCCCATCAGTAAAGTGTGGTAGCACTAAAATAATAATAAAAAGAAGTTTGTGAGCTCATGTTGCTTTTGGGGAAATTTAATTTAAAAAAAAATGATGAAAAGTTCCAATGCTGTTGAAACATCCTAAATTAGCTCCATATCTGAAAAAAAGTCAGATATATTATTTTCTTTTAAATGTGTGTCATTTGCTCTTAAAAATAGATACTATATTACATATTAAGGTAGAAAACCATGGGAAATGCAACTTTCAGTTTCTGCCAAATCAAAAATTTTCCATGTGAAAGAAAACAAATTTTGCTCTAAAAGGAAATAATATAATTTCTGTAATCCCTGAATCTATGTGAAATGAAATTCACTGTTTCCTTTTGTTCTTGAGCAAAATTATCAGTATGAAAAGGACCCCCAAAAAGAAAACAATGTACTGATTCATCAAGCAACACATTTCTTTCCTCTGGAGTCCTGCTGCCTTTTGGATTCTGACTTTGCTTGCTTTGTTTTGTTTCAAATGCCTCAGTTAGTATTTTATGGAAAGCTTTTCCCTTCCAGGTTCAAGGTCTGGTGTCTGAAATTTCAGAGAATGCATCAGTTCATTTCCTTCTCTTGACCTCAACATGTTTTCACTTGAGGTCTGCTGTATGAAAATTTTGTGTGTAGTTAATCAGCAAGAAATTGCCCTGGTGATAGATAAATCCACAAGACTTTCTAAATTTTGCAAAAGTAAAAATACTCATTGCAGGTGTGACATTTCCTCCTGTGGTCACAACCTGTGGTTCTTAGCCACAATTAAGAATGTTTTTGTTCATGTTGCTTTGCAGGAATTTGCTCTGTGCTGTGTAGTAGGTAAAGAATGGTGGATCACAAGCAAAATATCCCAAGTAAATCCTGTCAAATGCAATGTGCTTACAAAGATCTACTTCAGGAGAAAATCTGGAGGGACAGCAGACCAGGTGTCACTTGGTTGACCACCATCTTCATTAAACTGCCAGTTCCAGTTTCCTGAGGAGCCTCTTGTGCAAGAATTGGGTGAGTATGGGGAATAAAGAACCCATGAGTTCTTGCTCCAAGCCAGTAGCTTTCTTCCATCTACAGAAAACTGGTGTGACCACACAAGTAGGGATCCCCAATGGTTCCTCCACTGGCAAGAAGGAATAAACATCAGCCAGGGTTGAGGAAACAGCTTTTGTCATCTCTGGGGGAGGGATCTCTTGGGGGGAACAAAACTAGGACATGTTCATCCGAGAACGACAAACGACTTTTGGGAGAAAGATGCAGAGCTTTGTTTCAAAGCTGAGTTTGTACAAACTACACAGCAACAGGAAGAGTTTATAAATGGGAGATACAGGTCAGTGTCTAATTGACGGGACAAGACTTTCACCCTGTCATTAAGAAAAAAAAAAACAAAAAAACCCAAAAAAACCCCCCAAAAAAAACAAAAAAAGAAAAGCCAAACCCAAATAAGAAACGCTTTAATTGAGGGGAAAAAACTTTCCCCCGTTAATAAAAAAAAAAAAAAAAAAAAAACCAAAAAAAAAAGAAAAAAAGAAAAACCAAACCCAAATAAGAAAGGCGCAAAAAGCCTTGAGGTGTTTCTCTTCTGTCTCGACAGGTCTCTCAAGTTCCATGTCCTGGGACTGTAGATGTGTCCTTGTTTTAGAGTGCTGATTTTATGGAATGATATTAGTCTTACTGAAATGTAAAGAAATTGGCATCCTCCTTCTGGAGCAAAAAAAAGAGCTGGTTTAAAAGTATCTCAGCCTCCAATTCTCCTCTGTGGGTAGATGTGTAATAGTTCTCTCTAAACCTTTCAGTTCTTGCAGAGAACAACTCTGCAGGGAAAGACAGCTCACAAATGAGGGCTCTATGGTGAAAGACAAGTCTGGATATCACAGCCAGCTTGCATCAAATGAAGCCTCTGCTGGTGCCATCTAAGTGACTTAATGCTAGTATGCCTTTCTCAGTCCTTGGAGCTGCAAATCAGCAACTTCCAACAGGTTCCTTCCATGTATGTTCTCTTCTTCTACCCCCAGTACTCACCAAAATAAGCTGAGAGAGGATGGAACTTCACAGCTTGTCACCTGAGAGCGAGCCAGTTTTCTTTGCCTGTGTTTTGAGATTAACAGAGACAGAAGAAAACAAAATTGAGAAGTCTACACATTTGATCTAGGAAAATTACTACAGCCAGGGAAGCATCAGTGCTGTGGGAGAGAGCCAAGAGCAAGGACTCTGAGGGTGGGACTGACAGTCTGCACTGCTGCCCTCTCTGCTCCTCTCAGCTCTGGCAGCTGGGGGAAAGGCAACCTGCTCAGGAGGACACTGCACCTTCTTTGGGTTATGCCAACAAACCCAGACTCTGAAGGGTGACTTGTTTTTCTGTTTACTGTTTGTTCTCTGTCCTCTCCACCTTCCCAAAACTACTTCACAGGCAGAATTTCAAGGGCAAAGCATTTGGTTTTTCCAAGTACTGGAGTTTTCTGTGATCCTGCTCCAGTTTGAAGTGGTGTCAGTGGATGCATTAAAACATTCCCTTTTTTGTGTGCTTTCCCATTCTGCTTTGGCAGCAGACCGGCTTAAAAATCGAGACCCGATCCTTCCAGTTGTTGTTTTTGGGCAGACAATGCAAGCATTGTGCATTGCTTAAATGGAGCAGATTCCCATTGTTTACACTTCTTGTGGCATTGTTAGGATTAAGCAATTTGTCTGCTGATAGCCCCATATTAGGAGTTCTCATCTGCAGAATCATTGGAAGATGTGATCAGAACCAGATCTGTGGTGGCAGTCCACATGTCACTGCCAACCCTCTGCACTGATAGACAGCCTCATAAAAAGGCCACAGGGTGAGCTGAGCCAGAGATGTTTGCTAGTCTGGGTGGCACTGTTGTGTATGAATGATTCACATCTGTTGTGAAAGCAAGCACTAAACGTGAAGAGAAGGTAGATAAGGAGAGAGATGTGACAGAACTGCCAGCTGGATTTTCTTTCTTGGACTTTGGAGTGTCTAAGCTGAAATGCATTTGGCTGCTGTATGACACAGTAGTAGTAATAATAATAATAATAATAATAATAATAATAATAATAATAATAATAATCCCTTAAGCCATTTCAGGTGTGTTGGTATTTGTCACCTGCTTTGAACTCTTAATTTTTGCTTCTTTCTCTAGAGAAGGGCATGTGAACAAGAGCAACTTGATATGGCTTTCACTTTGGAAAGGCTTTCTGGGAGATTTCTACTTTCAGAGAGCTTCCTATGAAGCCATGCATATGGTCTAATTAAAAGCTTATGTTGCTGAGGTAGATAAATAAGGGGAGGTTTTATTTGAAAAGAACACTTGCTGCATTTTGTGAGGCTTTCACCTGAAAGACATTTTGATTTGCCACATCCCACAAATGTTTGCACCTCTGTGCTGGCCTGCATACAGGCTGCACTGATTCCTGTTCCCATCCATTTCTGACACGGGGTCTGTCTTCCTGCATGCCTGTTTATGTTTTATAAACTTAAATTCTGCTTCTCCCCAGCATGCTTTGCCTGTGATCAGTCCCTGCTTTGTAGCCCACGATGGAGGCAGCTCACCTTGAGCTTTCAGGCACTCTTTGTTGACCTTGGTCTGCAGGAAGCAAGGATTGCTGGAGCATGGCAGTTCTTTCTGGGAAATAACCCTCTGTGACTGTCACACAGTTTTCCTTGTTTAGCCCCATCTTCACAGCTCATTACAAGTGCAAACCCACTTATTTAAAACACAACTGTGGCCTGTTTCTTGGCATTTACTGAGACAAATTCTGTTTTCTGAGCACCAGCAGAAGTCACAGGGAGTGTGGCACCACTCCACAGCATCAGCTCCTGGTGTCATTCCAGTGGAGCTGGCACCAGCAGAGATCACTACAGCAGCCTGTGTCTTCCTCTTCATGTTTGTCAAAATTACAAGGAGTTGGTAACTAGGCCTTGTAGTGGTCGCTTCTGGAATTTTCCATGCTGAGTGTATTCCTCTCCCTGACTATTTTGGGGAATGTTCTAGCAAAAATAGCTCATTGATTATGAAGGCCTAAAACATGATGAAAAACTAATATGAACAACTCTAAAACAGATTTTTGCAGCTATTTCATCCATAAGCTCGAAGTGCTGTTTTTCATTGGAGCAGGAGCTTGAAAATGAGCTGGCTATGTCACCTGGGGGCCAGGTCATGGCTTTTCAAAAGAGACCTTTTGCAATCCCTGAGCATTGCTGCCTGCACATTCCCAAGCTCTTAAACTCTTTTGAAGACAGTGGCTTCAGCAATCATTTGGAAGTGCTCTTCAAGGAGTCTTTCTCTCACCCAACAGTCTTTCTCACTACTGAAGACAAATGAAGGTGGGAAACCAGAAGAAAATAGCAGGCTGGGGTACAATAGCAGCGGCAGAGGATAAAGATTGGGTGGTTTAACAGGCTTTTGAGATGCCATTATATCCCTCTCTGAATTTTTCCACTGGTGTCTGTCACCTTGCAGACTGCCAACAGCTCATTTTCTTCATCCCCCATCAGTACTTGCCAAGAGAGGAAAATGCTGCTTATATTCTGATATCAGCTCCTCTCTTAGCTCCAAAGGTAGAGATATACCTAATTTCTCTCCAAGTCTAATCCTACTGGTTGGGTAGGTGGAACTCTGTAGCTTTCTTCCAGTGGGAAGCCCTGTTTTTAAAAATTTGTTTCTTAAAACAAAACAAAACCAAACCAAGGGTATTTTGCTAGCAGACATTAGATGATCTGAATTGTAGTGTCTGACATTTTGGCCTCTAGCACTATTTGAGAATGATATTGAGGAAATGAATCATGGTTTATGCTGAAGGAGGCTGTTGTTAGCCAGACCATTGCCTTACACATCCTAGGAGATGGAAACAGACAGTAAATGAGGCAGGCCCTTGGTGAAGAGGTTGAGGCACCTTAATCCCTGACTGACCAGAATCATTGACTTTGCCCTGGAGTGTAGCAGGGACCTCTAATATAATGCTAGAAAAATGGCTTAGAGGAACCTTTCCATATCACCTAACTCTTGGTAAGTTTCTCCTTTACTAAACAACCCTGACAAACAGAATGATCCAGCCTATCAAAAAAAACCACCCCAAAACCACCCCAAAACAATCTCACCTAGACTTGAAACTACACAGGTTTGTATTTGTACTTTTCTACTTTTGTCCTATCAAAGTACAGGATATTTAATCAGCACCTATGTGATTCACATTAGAAAATATGACAAGTTTGGGCTTAATCCTTCTAGGTCTTATCTCCCAGGGCTGTTGTAGAAATTAACTGATGGCTGTGGAATATTGTCAAACTACAGAAGCAATATAATAGGAAACTCATAGAGTATTAGAACACACCTTGGTTCAATACAATGCTTGGATATAGAGAACAGTAGAAAAGACCTGAAAACACTGTTGAAATTACAAGGTTTCAAGAAAATACAAACCACACATGGATTCAGTGAGCCCTAGCCACTCTGTGATAAATATAGAGAGAAAAATAGCACGTGTTAAAGTTCTATAATGGGCACAGAGAAGGGCAAACAACAATTGGACATGAGACTCCAATGGACATTTCCTACTGTGCAAGTGTGAGACCTGCCAGCCTTGGATTTTGGAGGTACAAAACTGTGGGAGGTGGATATTGCAGAAAATGCAGGGATTTTGCTGCAAGCACCGTGGAGCACCTCAAGGTGACCTGGATGTGTTGGCACACAGAGGACTCCCATGTGATGCTGTTCCACAGCCCTCAGGCACTACAGGCCTGTGCCTGTGCTTTATTCCAGCCTCAGAAGAGCCCCTCAGCTGTGGTCTTGTGAGCCATTGAGGCATGATGCATTTTAAAGAAAGTTTCCTCCTTTTGTGGAAGAAATATCCCTGCAAAGCTGAGGGACTCCACCACTCAGGCAGTGCAGAACAAATTCAGGAAAGGACAAGGAAGGGTTTTAGAGGATGGGACTAAAGATTAATTGGTATGACCTGAACAGAGTTTAGGAAGACCTTTTCACAAAATAAATACAACTTATTTTCCCTTGCTAGACTTTCTTGTCCTATACTTTTCATTCACCATGAGCCAAGAGACCAGAATACTAACCCTCAAATTATTGGCAATTTGTTCAGCTCTCTAGAAAAATGCCTCCAATAAACACAAACCCTGCAAGTCAGAGTAGCATTAAATCAAACCTTAAAAGATGAAAAATGCTTCTTTCACTGTTTTATCTGAAGCCAAAAAGGATATTGCTTTACATTTTTTCGAAATAGAAGTGCATAGCTTTACTGCTGCCTTCCAGCATCGAGGGATGTTCCCCCTGGTAAGAGCTCATTAATTTGAGAGTAGGCTTGATTAGACTAGAACTGAACAGACCAAAACATTTCATTTCATTCTTTCACACTAATCTCTTGGCAGAAAAAAACCTTTTTTGCCCATCGCCCCCACTCAAAACACAAACAAAAATAAGAGTTCCCCCTCCTTCAAAATCTGTATGGACAACAAAATAGCCTGAAGAGCCCTTTTGTTATTACCATAAATGCATTACACAAGTGAATAACATAGCTGTTGGTAGCTCAGGTCTATGGGATACTAGTAATCCTATATAATTGCCAACTTGTGGGGTGATTCGTGAAAGAAACCTTAAAGCCTTTTTATTTTATCTTAGTAATGATGAGGGAGTTACCCAAAACATATGAATGCATCTCTCTTCCTTTAGACCATCAAAGGTTCAACAATGAATTCCTTTCTTTGGGAAAGCTGGGCTTTAGTCTGCCATGAAACTCAATCCATGGCCCTCTCATTAATTTTGCTAAATAGATTAGCCAATTGGAGTTGCTGCTTCAGAGGGAAACAGCCTCCAAAACAAGTTTTTCCCCATTCTCAAGGTGAGATGTTTTGCTCACAGGACATCCTTTCAAGTGCACTGGAGTACTTTTAGACTGGATTATCTGAGGCAAATGGATTAGTCTTTGTAGGTATTAGAACCAAGGGCCTTTAAGAAAGGAAAACAAGGTGCCTAGTTTCACCAGTATGCCACTAAAAGCTACTTAGTGCAAACATCCGTAAAACTGTCAAGAATGAGGACTTGTAAAAGCAACTGTAAGCACATCCTCAAGCTAATTGTAAGACACACATTTACACAGAAATATGCAAACTGCAAACACAGCCTGAATAGGGACTGTCACACACGTATCTGTTCTTAGGGAGCACAGGGAATTTTTTACTGGTGTTTCAAAGGTGAAACACTGCAGCATCTGCTAATTTTCCTTCCAAGCAAGTCATTTGATTAAGGCAATAATCCTCTCACAAAGGTAAACCCAAATGACACTCCTCTTTACTGGCTTTCTGAGGGTCCAGCCCAGGGAAGTGCTGAGCTTTGTGATGAGGGGATCCACACATCAGTGGCAATGTGCAGCCATTCAGGGTTGGGCCTGAGACTTATCCCTTCAGTCACTCCTTGTCTAAGTGTGAAACAGTAAACCAGCAGGAGCAGAATGCTTGTCTGAAGCTCAGAAAGTGACTGAGGAAGGCAGGAATTCAAAATACTTCTTTCTCCTAAAAGGTTTCCTCCCTTACCCCAACAAGCATTGACTTGACTGGGCATTAATGAAGGACATGTTCCTATTCCTATAGAAAAGCTTTAAAATACCCCAAACCCCATATTTTAGATGGATAGGCAATACATACCACAAAAAAAAAAAAAAAAAAAAAAAATCAAACAAAACCAAAAACACAACAAAACCACAAGGAAAAATAGTTAAAAAACAGCAGTTACTTGACCTGCTGCTCAAACATCCAAAGGTTATTAAACTCTGTAGAGGGTTCAGACACGGAAGGAGAAACCTTGGCATGCCACTAGGTCATTAAAACTACTGCTTGTGTTGTGCACCTCTCCAAATTACTGCTCCTCACATGTCTCTTGTCCTTGGCTGTAAAGGGGGCAGTTTGTTCCAGGAAACACTTCCATGAGGAACACCTTACTACGTGATGTTCTAAAAGGTGTTTTGCAATTATTCCACTCCTCACTAGAAATACCAGGAAATACTGTTCTGAAGGAACCCAAAGTGCAATGCTTTTCCCTTTTCTTTCAGCTGCACTGATCAAGGAGGGCCTTAATTTAATTAATGCCTGTTCTCATACAGAAGAGAGTATTTTTACGTTTTTCAGGAACTTTCCACTTTTCTGCTTTGTCAGTTGAAATATTATTTTTTCAATGATGCTGGTATTCCTACTGATGTTAAAAAGCAAAGAATGTGGTGAAAGCCTGTCTCATTACCCATCACTGTGGGTAGTAGCCTTTTTTCTGAATGGGCATAGTAATATCATACTTAAATGACAGTATCAAAGTTGTAAATGGAAGAAAAGGAATCCTTGTGAAGGATGGATAATCCTTGGTTTCATTGACCAAAAACATTAAAAGGATGACAATAAATGGTAAATACTAGAAAATAACTTCTTAAATGTAAAAATACTTGAGAATTATTGTGGTTCAATAAATATTCTAGTTAAAAAATCTATGAACAAATACACAAGTTATGAGAGAATGGTAACACCTCACTGAGAATCCTTTAAAAATCTCTTTTGCCAGCTGGGTGAAAGCACACAGAAATGACACACATTTTTGAGAATGTGTTCAAAAGATAATATTCCTTATCTTTTTCATGAGCACTATAGAAATGTCTATAAAATCCACCCAGACACAATGATCTACTGTTCAGTAGCACCTTCCATTCAAGGTCTCACAACTCATTACAATAATTTGCAGAACCTTAACTACTCCCTGAAGAAGAAAGAACATTTTTCTGATCTAGATATGTCCTTTTGGCAGCTGCACTGGGAACAGTTCACTTATCCTGAGGTTATCCTTGGACTTTTGTCTGTTTTCAGAGCTGATCCTGCCACACTCAGTGGGCACAAGGGAAACTGTAAGTGCCTGAACCCCTTCCATAAGCACTGAGATAATCTTCAGGGATTTTATTCATGCAGATATAAATGTTGATATAAATTGTAAATGCTGTTTTCGGAAACACAGAGCACCTACACATCCCACTGAGAGCAGCTGGAGCCTTGAATGCTCAGTACATCTGAAAATCCAGGCCTTTGGGATGCAGTATTCCCTGATGTGACCTACAGACAGCATTACCTTCCAGAACACAGCAACTGAAACAGGGAAATTGCAAAAGGCTTCTGTTGTTGTAGAATCATAGAATGGTTTGCAAGTGGCCTTGGAAGTCAGCTCATTCTAAAACCCCTGCTATGGGCAGGGACATCTTTCACTAGAGCAGGCTGCTTAGAGCTGCATCCATCCTGGCCTTGGGGACTTCCAGGGATTCAGGAGCAGCCACATCTTCCCTGGGCACCCTGTGACAGGGCCTGCCCATGCTCACAGGGAAGAATTTCTTCCTAATATTCAATCTAACCCTGCCCTCTGTCAGTTTTAAGCCATTCTGCCTTGTCCTGTGGCTCCAGGCTCCCTGTCCAGCTCTCTTGTAGCCCCTTTAGGACTGGAAGGTGCTAGAAGGTCCTCCTTGAACCCTCTTGTCTCCAGGCTATCCCATCACTTTGTGTGTGACCATGGTACAGAGAGTTGCCCTCCACAGCATGCTCACATCAGAGCTTTCTCTAGACCTCAGCTGGAGAGGGAAAAAACAGACTGTATTTATGCAGCCAAGCCATCAGGGCTGCTGGAAGTCCAGCAGAATCCCTTATTTCCATGCCTTGTCCAACACCACTTTGTGGGGTGTGAGGAGCAGCCTCACCGTGGCACATCAATGCTGATCCTGACTGCTGACCCCAGTGACAGGAAGAGGCTCTTGGTGGTGCCCTGGAAAGCCACCGTGGAGCTGTTGTGCAGTGCCAGAAATCTGCACCCACAGTTTACCAGCCACGCTGCAGGTCAAGGAGAGCAAGACGTGCCAGATGCAGGCTGATGAGGAGCACAAACACACCGCAGCAGATCTGCTAATAGATCTGATCACAGATCAGGCCAGCAAGCAGGGACAAGTGATAGCAAAGTAACGTGAATGAAGGTAATGAAAACAGACTGGAAGCAGATTTAGGATGAGCATAATTAGAGTTAATGTTAGCACTGAAAGCAGAGATTTGGGGGTTGGCGGTGCCTGGGGCTAGTTGACGTTTATCAGCATAGCTTGACTGTCTCTCTAAGTGGGGTTTTGTACCTGGGAAGGGATTCTGACATTTTGTTCACAATTGGACCACCTGCTCATGTCTCATCATCTAAAAAGAGCTTAAAGGCTTCTTAGCACACGGGAGGTATGGATCAGGCATGCAAAAATATTTTAGTCTTGGATGCAGAACCTCTTAGCCACAGCCACAGATATAGGTGCCTCTTCTTTATGGCTTTATTCAGCATAATTAAGGCATAAATATCTAAATGAAGCCATTTCTAGCTGGAAATACATGAAGAGTTGCTTTATAAGTCTGCAGCTAAAAACATGCTGCAGTGCTGGGGTGCACTGAGCTCTCCCAAGCTCTCATCTCTCCCCACCCCTAACCCTGCTGATATTGTGGTGATCAGCACAGACCAAGGGCCCCACCATGTGTCTGCTCTGATGTGTCCAGTGCCAGCCTGGGGAGTGTGTCACAGCCTCACTTTGGAGTGTAGCCTTGACCTTTAACAGGCCAATATATTGAATATACTGTGTCTCATGCACGTTTGCTTTGCTCTTTGTTCTAAACGTCCAACTCCTGATCTGATGTAGTGGGCAAATCCTTCTGGGATGGTGGTGGCCTGTGTCCCATTGCAAACACAGGTTCTCCTCTGTGGCACCCACAGGACAATTTGGGACAGGATGGTGACTCTGGTTTTGGGAGCACACTGGTTCATGTCACTTTTTCCTTTCTTCATGGTACTTCTTCCTCTTGAAGCTGTTGTGATACTCTCATTTAACAAGAAACCAACTATTATTTTTCAATCCAAACATTGGAATAATGGTATGGGATAGCAATTCTAGCCTTGGCACATTTAACAAATGCACTGGAGCCAAACCAGGCAGATTTGGTTATTTATTTCTGTCAAGGATTGAACAAAAACTTCCACTTGAACCCCTTGAGTCCCTCCCCTCCTCCTTTCCTCTCCTTTCTCCCCCCTACACCCTTCACCAAAGTTCAGCTCAAGTTGATGAAGAATGTGTATTTTTTGAATGGTAAATGCCTGGCAGGCCTAGGAACTATCTACAAGACAGGTGTGTGGCTCAGGCAGCTTCAACTCCCCGCTTGGGACTGATAGTGCCTTTGTAAGAAAGCAGCTTCAATCCTGCCCTGGAAGAAACATTCCTGCCCCTGGGGGACAAGTGATTCATTCACTCAGTGAGGTCAGTCCTGCTGCAGATCTGCCTGAGAGAAGCTGCCAGCTATATTGAGCTTAACTCATAGTCACAAGCCATTGTGGAATTTGTGCTTTCTACCTTTTTGCAAAATGGTAGAAATTGTGACCTTGGACTAAGCTCAGGTCTGAAATTCAGTGTCACCAGGGTGAGCCATCATCACAGCTGGGGTGGGAGAGTAGGGTGTGACAGCAAACCAGCCTGCAAGGGAATGAAACCCCCCAGGACTAGAAGACAAAGGCAGAGAGGAGGAGGAGGAGAACACCTTGAATCATTCAGCAAAGTTTGTGATTGCTGATTCCCAGCTGAACTCTCTGTACTGGGAGGGGATTCTGAGCTGAAAGGGATGCTCAGGAGCAAAGGGGAGTGAGTGAAGAGGAAGGAGACCCTAAAACAAGAGCAACAAGTGGAAAGCTGTGCAGGGTGTGTGATGAATGCACAGCTGGGGTGGGGAGGTGTCTCCAAGAACAGGGGATGTGTCACCACGGCCATGCAAAGAAAGGAAAAATGTGTAAAAAGGAAGAACTGTAGGTCACAGACCCCAGGGAGCTGCTGGGGGATGTCTGAGGCTATCAGGAGTTTGCTCACATCTCTCCTCCAAAGACTTCCCAGGAAGTATTTTTGCCTCATCTCTCACCACCTGCCAACTCCTTTGCAGGAGGACTGTCCCCACAGCAGGTGCCCTCCCTGGCTTGCTTTTCCTCTTCCCCTAGCTGTGGGCTGCATATTTTTCTTCAGGACTAAAACTGTTGTAGAAGGCTCCAACCAAATTAAAAAAAAATAAAATTGCAGTTTTAAAGGGAGCAGTATCATCCTTTAACAGATGTCAATGGGATTAAAACTTTCAACTCTTTCCTGATTTTATCAATTTTCCCCATCCCTCTGAATTATCTTTAACTCAATGGAATTGTAGCAGAGATGACCATTTATCTTGATTTTTGTCAGTTGAAGAAAACCCCCCTTTTTTAAGAGAGCTTAGAATATTTAGAGGATATCTTGCTAGGTAAATTATTTATTGCTGGGTTGCCCAAAAGCTGTGTGGGACTGACAATATCTTGGGAGGAAATTGTATGCAGGTCTGACCTTAAGAGTCTTGGTGCTGAGAGGGTTACACTAATGTCAAACCAGGTAGACATGGTTCTGCTTTTTAACTAGGGTAAAAAAATTCAAATTAACAAAAACACTGAAGCAAGATCAAATTATAAAATTTCTTAAATAGCTGAAAATATACAGAAAAATAGATCTACTAAGACAAGGAGAAATTTAAGGAGCTGTTTGACCTTCCAGCTCTTTTCAGTCAAGGAAACTTTCCCCATCACTGTCTGATTTGTCTTTCTGGTTTGGCCATAACTACCTGGCAGTTTTCTCACAGCAGAGATTTTATTGAAGACTTTGGCTGTAATGTCTCATGAATTTAGACACTTTTGCTTAGAGAGCCAACAGTGAGCAAACCAGAACTCCTTGTGACCAGCCTTTAAAGGGACAATGTGTGGTGTGATGTGATTTATGTATGAGGTACTTTTTCTTTGCAGTGTTTTAGGAAGATCTCTGCCCACTCAACACCCATTACTGACTGCCCTCCTCCCTTTGAGGTTTATCACACATGACCAAATGTGTCAATGGGAAACCACTGGGCAAAAAGGAGTACAAAATTTCCAGATTTACGTTGAAACTGTGGGATGCAACAACATAGGGGGACATCCTGGCTGAGGAAACTGGCCAAGCTAGTTTGGGTCAGAGGAATCTTTCCTTTCTGCTTCTTTGGAAAGACTCTTGTGTCAAAACCATAAGGCTTCCTTGTCCTCTTGACCCCACTCTTAGGAATATGAGCTTTGTTGCTCTCTCTTTTTGAGCAACGAGCAGTGTCACTGTTTCTGTGTGACATGTTCCTTGGCCATGTGTAAGGTGGTGGTTGCACAGTGGCTGTTGGACCATCCTGTGTCCCCTGCTGTCCCCTAGATTGATAACTGTTGATATTTTGGAGTGTAATTCATAGCATAAAAGTCAGGCCAAGTGAGTGAAATAGACAGTACTCTGGGAAATGGGTGTCTGAATTTGCTGTTTCATCATGGTATGAGTCAATGGAAGTCATATGTTTTGCAGAACTCTAAGAAGAATGGAAATGGAGAAGAAAAACAGGAACTGGTTTTAGGGAAGTTTCTTTTACCCACTTTTCCGGAGCAGACAACCACAAGACACTGCATGACATCAATTTTGGGTGCAGCACCTCTGCAGGTGTCTAAAAACAAATTGTTGCCCAATAAAATGGAGCCTTTCAGACAAGCTTCTTGTGCATACCTTCAGAGTTCTTTAAATATCTTTGAACCACTGTTCCTTAATCCTTCTACACCCTTTGAGTCACATACATAGCATCAAAATAATGGTTTATGATGATCATTGGGAACAAAGTTTTGTGTTTCTAGTACATCTGTAAGGGTCAGAATTCACAGGTCGTGAATTGACCTAAATCAAAAATCATGTAAATAGGTTTTACTCTGTTCTTCCTGCTGGCTGGTCCTTCCTTGATGTGCATGACAATTTCCAGATCATTGTCACATTTCCTTCTAAACTCTGTGTGGCTTCCTCCAGAGTCTTGCATGGCCCCAAGGCTTCAGAGTGGGACCACAGTTGGTTCAGTCACAATGGGATGATTTTTTGGCAGATCTGGGTACTGATGATGTCAATGTGGCTGCCCAAGAGTGGGTAGAGCAGTAGCCAGTGTCTCTTTCAAGCCCTAGAAGACATTTTAGACCTTGTGGCAGCTTCTGTAGTAATTTTGAGCAGTTGATGGCATTAAGCAAGTTTCAAGGCAAAAGTTCCTACATGTTTACTCTCTTTATCTTCCGTGACTCACATCAGTTGTACCAGGCCTGGCACAGATGAACCATGATCAGTCCTGGAAGTGTTTTCTGAGCTGTTTTATCAGCATAGGGCAGCAGAGTTTAGTGAGGGCAGAGAGCAGCACAAAACCACACTTCACAGATCCCTCTGGTCCGTGTCAGTGTCAGCATATCTGCAAGGGAGCTTGGCTTTGAGCCACAGCACTACTCAGCAGCTCCAGCCACGGCAGCTCTGGCTGAAAACCTGCTGCTGCTGCCCCACAGGTGTGCTGGGGTCAAGCAATGGCAAACCCAGGCTCCAAATATGATCTGCTGCCCAGGAGCACCAGCTGCCCACCTGAGCAGCAAAGCCTGGAGGGAGCCAGAGGAGATCCAGCACTGAGAATTCCCACTCTCCCGTGAA
Source organism: Passer montanus (assembly GCF_014805655.1). Lineage (NCBI taxonomy): Eukaryota > Metazoa > Chordata > Aves > Passeriformes > Passeridae > Passer > Passer montanus. The sequence continues at coordinate 5,902,484 of NW_024373256.1, forward strand.
TTTTTCATATGCTTTGTGACAAAAATGTCACATCTCAAACTATCACACTCCTATCTGTTCTCCCACCCCCTCTCTTGTCCTCAAAATTCCTGAGTTTTCCCTCCAGTAATTCTGCCAGCCCAGCTCCTGGGGATAATGTGCCAGGGCTTATAAACTTTGGAAATGTTGGTGGGCATCTGAGCTGGAAAGAAACAGTTCATTGATGTGTTTCTCAGTGTTTGTATTCTATTTAAGCTAAAAATACAAGAAATGAAACACACAGAGAAATAAAACTACTTTGGAAAGAAAGGACATTTCTGACTCAGGTCAGTCAGCACACTAACGGCCTTCAGTGTCTCAAGTCCAGCCAAAGATTTTTGTGTATAGATGTTTGTTTGGATGGTCTGGCAGGCTCTTTCACTCAGGTATAAACTAAACTTAAGCAGATTCCAGAGTGATTCTGGTTCAGCATGTCCATATGACTGATGCAGACATTTCAGTGAAGAGCTGGAGCTACCTGAGCACTTGTCAGCAAAGCAAAGGTACACAAAGATGGGATAAAGAATCTGCACTGGCACAAAGACAGGGCAGTGAGGCAGAGAAAGATTTGTCTGCCTTTTTGCCACTTTTATGTCTCAATAGCTTATTTTTGGAGGAAGAAATACTTGAGCACAACATGCACTGAATTTCCTGAAGATTTTCTGCTTCTTCAGAATCTATTCCAGGACTCTCTGATATAGTCCTCCACCCTATAACATTGTCCAGAGATAGAACTCAACCACTAAATCTGAAAAATAAATAAACACATCACCAAATGACTCTGAGCAGGGAAGGAGGTGAAGAGATAAATGGTGCACACACCTCAGGCAGCAAATGGATGTCTGAGAGACCAGTAAGTGGTTTACTTTGATTTGTTCACCCACTTAAGAGAGAATGGATGTCTTGAGCCTTCGCTGGAGAAGGGAAGGCAGCCTGCAAGGAAAAAAGGCAGGAGGGAGGAAAGACAGTGGTGCTTCCTTTGCATTCCAGACAAAACAGAAATAGGTGTCTGCATTGCTGAGGGGGCAACAGAGAAGCTGCTATTCTCTGACATCAAGAGTTTGATTTTCCAAAGCTGCTGGAGCAGGGGAGGATCTTGGCACCAGTTCAGCCCTGTGGTCAGGGGAAGGAGACTTGCATGTGGTGACTGTCCCCATTTGTCATCCACTCCCAAAGATCAACCACGGAGCAAAGTGCAGCAAAGTTCACAAGAAGAGCTTTTACCCTGTGCAGCCTTGTCCTCAACCTTCAAAGACACCAGGAAACATCAGCATGGGCTGGTCTTGAGGGATGATGAGGGCCATTGCCCTGTCCCAAATTAAAACCTGTGTCAGGGATCACAGAACAAACCCCAGCCTTGACTGATGCAGTCACCTGAAGTGATGTCACTGGCTCTTACTGGGGCGTGGTGAGGCCAGAGGAAATTCTGCATCATCAGACCAGGAAGCCAGGGTGGGAAATCCCCAGACTCTTTTGGATGTACAGGGATTGTACTCTGTGCTCTACAAGAGTGAGGACTGAGGAACCTCGTTAGATGTGAAAGGGAAGCTTCTCCTTGGCAATAAAACGCATTAGGTTCCTGTAAAAGTGCATGTCTAATGCAAAGTCACCCTCAGAACCAACCTGCAGTTGAAGATGAGCATAATTTAGGAACTCTTTGGGTGATGGCAGCTGTCCCACCCATGAGGTCTCAGCCACAGTGCAGTAAGGAATTAGCACCCAATAATTTCTTTAAAATAGAGCCCAAATGTGATTTCAAGTAGACCCACTCCACTGGTGTCTGCTGTGTTCTGCTGGGCTGCAGGAAAGCAGGATCTGACCTCCATCTTTTCATCCCTCCAGGCTCCCTGTTTCACAGCAGTGCCTGTGAGGACAGCCCTGTGGAAAACCTATTGCAGAACACAAAGTGATTTTTTCCTTTTAGCCCAGGAAGGTTATCAACCCCAGAACTCCTCTCCCTCCTGCCCCTTGCTCTCCCTCCTGCCACACGCACTCCTGCCCTCTCCAGCCCATGTGCCTTGTGCAGGGAAACTGGTGACTTGGGAGAAAAAAAAAAGAGACTGAGTCATGAGGTCATACCATTATCACATTTCTATTCCAGTGCTTTCTCTCGCTGCCTACAATTATCACTCCTTTATTCTTGTACGTGGCTTCTTAGACTTTGATCTAGTCCTTTGCTTCATATCCTTTGATGCATTTCAGCTTACATTGTCTGTAATCTGACCCTTGCCATCTAATTCCAGCAACTTCTCACAACCCCTATCAACCACTCTCTCCCCCCTTTCATCTTTCTTTTGTATAAATGTATACAGAGCTGTAACAAAGAAACTACAGTGTAGTTGTAGCACTTCCAAGATCCTTAGAAGTGCTGGATAAAATCTCTATGCATTTATTTTGCCCCTCTCAGGTCGTTTTAAAACATCTTTGTTTATTCCTTTTTCCCCTCAGACAAAATAAAAATGCTAAGGAAAGAAAAACGAAATAAAGTGCTTTTTTCTCTCCTGAATTTGTTATGAAAACCTTTTTAAATTATTTTTGTTGTAAACCTATCTTCAAGTTCTTTTCAATGACATTAATGCTGTAGAGACATGGTACATTTTCATCATTAAATACTGGCAGACCCTGATCATGTTTACTTTCACTGAGGGAAAGGGAGGAAAGGCCAATGCTTACATTGCAAATACCAATTAATGCAGAACTACAGTGTGTGCATATGTATTTATAAATATATATTTAGAGGAAAGAAAATAACTCGGTTTTTGCAAAGTAGGATCTGTGGGCAAAAATATATGGCTGTATTTTCCAATGTCTAAGTAATGCAGAAATAGACTTACACTTCTCCAAGGTGATTGAGGAGCCTGAAGTCTTTTTTAAATCAATGGATTTTAGGACTTGACAGTGTCTGAATACTTGGGAATTTTCATAACTGCATCTTCAGGTATTTAAATTTTATTGTCAGTCAGGTCCCAAAATCCTTTAGAAATTGGATTTAGAATTCAATCAGTGAGGCAATTTTATGCACTTTCGTCCTATACTTCTGGGGTATATTTAGCAGTATCTTGGAACTGAAGGAACAGAGAGTGAGATTTTTTTAGATGCCATGCTTCTGCACAACCAGAAAGATATTTACAATAATATTTCTCTTTCTGCTTGATAATAACAGACTTGTAAGGGCAGGAAGAGGTAGCTGGGTTCAATTTTGCATGGTGGCTCTGACATCTAACTCAGTAGAACTGCTTCTTTATTTTTAGCTGCTGGGAAGCAGTGATGAGGGCAGGGAGTGTGTTTGGTTTGAACAGTCCTGGTACCTCCCAGGCAGGTCAGACAGGTCCCAAACATTCAGGCAAGAAATTCTGCTTTGTACTCACAGGTTCTCTGGCCACCCAGCTGCAGGTGTGATCTTGTGAACTGATGCTTTGTGGGATTCAGTCTCTGCTGAAGAATAATTCTGCTCTCCCCCTGTGCCCTGTCCACCATGTAAAAATGGTGGAAAACACTCTTTGAGCAGATGTTGCTACCCCAGCAATCTGATCCACAGTTTTCAAGAGGGAGATGGGAAAGGAACAAAACCTTCTGCCTGTTTTCTCCTGCCCACCTTCCCCAGCAACACTGGGCTGGGGCTGCCCTGGCAAAGGTGCAGATAAAATGTTCTGTGTTGCGTTATATACATGGTGTGCCTATACAGAATGGACACTCAGAACCTGATTTTTAGTCCCTTTCTCTCCTCTCAAGTTCTTTTCTCTGCAAAATGTTGTGACTCTGAATAATTCCTAGAGATACTTTGGGAATTTTCTAGATAATGAATTCCTCCACTGTCAGAAGTTCCCAAGGATGTCAGGCAAGCAATATTGCAGGTGCAGGGGAGAAAAATAACAAAAAAAATGAAAAGAAACTCAAAGAAAACCTTGAGGTTTTGCTTTGTCCTGCAGTAGCTAGTTGGTTAAGCACCTTTTCTTCCTGGCTGACTTCAATCTCTAAAATCATATTTTCCATAACAGTGGGCCAAATGGTTCCTGGGTAGTTTGAACACCTGTGAACCTGGCATGCTGAGCCTCTAAATAATGCACACATGGCAGTTCCCTCTGCTCCTCTCTGGTTCATATCCTTCCTTCCCTAGCTGGCAAGACTCTCTGATAGAGACAGTGTTTTGCAGCTGGAAAATAGGTCACCTTCAAAGCTGTGTATTTATGCACATGTATGTGTGTGTATATGCCCTGAAGTTGAACAAACGAGTGCAGTAGCTACATTCAAGGGAGAACTCCAGTTTTGCCCTTCATGAAAAGCCCTGAAGGGATTAAGTGGAACATGTAGGGTTGTAAATATGGCAGGAGGTTGAGTCCAGGGGAGGGAGGGACCCCAGAGGAAGTGCTTTCCTGGACTAGAACCACTCAAGAAAGAGGGGTCTATCAGTTGATCAAGGTCTGGCTTCAGTTTGGTTGAGGTTTGGGAGTTTCACCAAGTGTGCTCATGGTCACACGCATGCCTTCATGCACTCAAAACAGAATATATGTCCTTGACACAAACTGCAAGAATTCTGCCTCTGAATAATCAATTATTTTATTCAGAGGTTTCTGTGTAGAGTGGTGAACCAGCAAGTTTATTTATACTGAGGAAGCCTCCCATCCATAATTGATGACTAAATCAGCTCTGGTCTTCCCATGGTCTGCAGCTCCTCTGATGTGGTCGCGTGTGCGAAGCAGCTTTGAGTTTGGCATGGATGGTTTGCTTACAATCAATTATACATGTGGTAGGCACAAAAGGATTGTTTAGAGCACAGGGCAAGCTTCTCCTTCCACTTTTAAGTTTTCAGAGGCAAACACATTGTATCAGAGGCCTCAGAGCTCCCATCTCCTCTCTTGCAGTGCTGCATTCTCTGTTACTCATGACCTGCTGCTCATTCAGTGGCAACTTTCCTTCATAAAAGAGTAGTCTAGTTTTATTTTCTCTGTTCAGTGCACCACTGCCATTTCAAAAGGAACATCATCAATTAAATCCCCTCCCAAACCTATCTAAAGTTATTTAAAATCTCAGCTTTTCTTTTGGAGCATATATGAGACTACAAAAATATGGCACGTCTACTTGTAAAGAGTGAAATAAACTATTTTTTACCTGGAAGTGAACATGAGTTTTACATTTAACTTCAAAATAGCAAGAGGACTTTATCTATCTCCACAGAGCATGGACACAACAAGCCCTTGTTCAGATGAGCATTTTGACATGACTGTTAACTCACATTTAGTTATGGGAGAAGTAACCCAAGTGATGGGACCTCCTGCTTCAGCAAATCCATCCACAGCTGTTCTGCCCAGCTCTTGGGACCTGTGCTGACTTACACCCCTAGTCAGAGGTCCTAGTCAAAATTTTTCCTCTGAATAATTGATGAACATATGAAAAAACTGCTACATTTGGCTATATTTTCGACCAAAGTGTATTTTCTTTGTTTAAACATCCATCCCTCCTTTTACCTCTACAGAGAATAGTCTCACAAGGGGAAAAAAAAACAACTCCAACCAGACATAAGGCATTCCCTGTTTTCTAAATCACAGAGTAGTTGTCTAATCTCCTTTCTTGCTCTGTCTTGGAAGGGAGATCTTACTCTGCATTTCAGCCCCTGTGGACCAGGAGGTTGAGCAGAATGCTGAGCTCCACAAGACCACTGGCACCAAGCTGCCTTTTTTCTTTTCCTGCTCTCAGAAAGGACTGAACTGAGCTGTGGCTGCTTCACATAACTGTGGCTGAAAGGACTTCTACATGGCAATAAAAACTTAACGACTCCAGACATCAAATCAAGGGGTATCAGATCCTTTGATGGAAATATGAGTGTGTCTAAACTGGAGGTAATCGAGGACTGAATTTGACACACATGGTGCTGACGACTTGTAAAATGTCATGAATGCTTGACCTGACACTGTGGAGACACAGCTGGCTCTCCAGGGTGGGATTTATGTGGTGGTGGGAGGTGGGGAGGTGATGGTTAATGTATCTTAAGAACTTGGTGAACCATTTGAAATGTTCAGGGGGAAAACAATAAAATAAGCAGTTTCTCAGTTAGATGAGTTGGAGTGGGACATTAGTGTGTTTTCTGCTGTCTGAGCCATGTCATGTGAAATCTACCTTGAGGCTTCATGGGGCAGTCAGTTGGTGCAAACACCCATTTAAAACAAAGGTGGATTTTTTTTGTCTGGAATAATCCATTACCATTTAACAGATTTAGGAATGCTGCAGATTTCAAATGGCATATAATCCTCAATGCTGAGATTTTTTTCCCCTTTTAACAGATATAGGTGCCAAATTCCAATTACAGTTATTGGTAACATTTTATATAAATTGCTTTAACAGTTTTGACTATCTCAGCTATAATAAGGCAGATTAATACGACCATGATTTAACTGTGAGAATAAGAAGGGCACAGCAAACGAAATTCACCTGTCTTTATAGGATTGCCACCCCAGTGGGTCACCCAAAAAAACCAGGGCTTAATTGGGGATGTGACTTTCTAAATCAGTGTGAGATTTGATTGCCTCTGAAAGCCTCTCTGGGTGCCTTTCTCCCCACTATGACCTGTGGTGGGTGGACACGGAGGGATTCTGTAGGGGAAAAATAGGGATTTTGGCTTTGTTTTTTTTCAGCAGAACTGGAAGGAATCCACCTTTCCACAGTGCTTGGAGCAAGAGCCAAGGTAGGTTCCACCAACAGGGGAATTAGACAAGCTCAGTGGCAACATGGGAAGATTTAGCTTCATCCATCCCATTGCACCTCCCCAGCTTTGAAGTGCTGGATGTGTTCATGCTTCACAAGACCAAAAGTCTCATTTTTTCCCTGGAAAAGTGTGTGTATTTCAGCATGGTATCATTCAATTTTCAGACCATCCAGGCTTACTGTATAATTCTTCATGCTTCACAAGCAGCAGCTCATGGAACTATAAATGTGACGTTTTTCAGCTAGATGGCTGATATCTAATATTTCCATTCAGAGCACCTCTGTCTTGCAAAAATCAGGCTATACATGACCCTTTCTGCACACTTCTATTTTTAACACATTAAAAAAAGTGATCTCTTCTATTTTTAGGTACAGCTCAGTTCTCTAGACTGGCTGGTTCTAATAAAAAATTCCTCACCCTCTAAAGAAAACCCTGCATTGAAATCACAAATCCAGGGGAACGTCCTGTACTATTAGCAAACCTACTAAGATGAAAACCTGAGCTTCTTAGCAAGGCCTCCAAATAAAAACATTAATCCAGGCTTGAGAAGAAAAACAGGCAAGGAAGAAGCATTAACCCCAGGACGTTTTCTACCATGCTCCCACCCTGCCATGATAAATACATAGAAAAACATCTTCATCAACTTAGAAAGGAGAGCAGGACCTTGGACATCTTTCAGGTCTCATTTTGTCTCATCCTCTTGGTTTGATTGCTTTCTGATAGCTGTTTGTCTTCTGGAGACCATAGAATTCTTAAGGTTGGAAAAAACCTCTAAAGTCTTCCAAAACCATTGGAAAAACCAGACATTACTTAGGAAACATTCTGTAGAAGAACAAACATACAGCACACGTGGGTTAATCATGGGAGGGACCCTCTGAAGCCACTTTGGGAAGGGTTTACCTGGCCCTTGGTGCTCTGTTTTCTGCAGTTTGGAGAGTTGAGTGTTCCTCAGCCTATTTATTTGGACATCTCATGTACATATTATGGAAGGATTGACTGTCCTCTCCTCCAGATTTTTCAGAAGTTGCTGTTCAGGTCTCAGCTCTTCCCCTGACCCGTAGTGGGACCTCAGGCAGGCCATTGAGACCTGGACCTGCAGTGTTTTCAAAAGTAAACCAGAAAATGCAGTGTAGAAATCTGGAGACTCTCAAAACTCCATTCATTTTTTGAGCCTTAGTTGCAAATCTGTACATCTAAGATGCTGTTGATAACTATTAATAACTGTAATAATGTACTGCAGGGAGAAGCTGTTAATAACTGGTAATAATGTACTGCAGGGAGAAGCATCTTCAAGAATTTGTGAACAACTCTGAAACTGTAAGTGGAGGCACTCTGAGAGCAGAGATGGAGAGATAGCTGATGCACAAGCTGTTCCCCAGGGTGTGGAGCAAAGTACATTGTGTTTCCCTGTATCAAAACTGCACCTCAGGGACATGAACAAGAATGGAGTGTGACTGACAAGAGATTCCCTGCAAAAAAAAGGCAGGGAAAAAAAATAAAAATCTGCTCTTCCTTTTGGTGAATGTGGCCGTATACATTCATCTTTCAGCTGTAAATCAAGTGCCAAGGAAGTGCACCAGGAACTGTCAGAGGGAGAGCTGCTTCAGCAACCCTGCACACCTGGTCATGCAGGGTGAGAGGGAGGGAGAAAAAGATCAAGCTGAGTTAAGGCAAGTTGTGGTGTCTGCATGCCACAGTGATTGACAATGCAGGAACACCTGAGAGAGACCAGACCGGTCAGGGTACCACCTGGATCTACTCCAACTCGAGTCATTTTCAGACAAAATTTTCAGAGGATGAGAATTCCTGTGAGCAGCACTTTACAATGAACACAAAGTGTCTGGCATAATTATACCCACTTCCTCACTCTGTCTTTGCACTCTCATCCTAATCAGTGCCTCACTCCTGCTGCCCACTGGTTTCTTCCCCTACAGGGATCACCAATTAGAATAATTTTATCCCTTTTTCAAAGGAAAGAAACAAATTTTTTTTTTTAATTTCCTTTTTAGCCTTCACAGCATGAAGCATTGTAGCAAGGAGCAGGAAAAATGTTGTTTTTCATTTTGTATGGGTGAGGATCAAGGGCAGGTATCAGAACATCTCCCCTCTTTGGGTGGCACTCTGCCTGCTCCTGCTGACACATGTGGATGGTGATTCAGTGGAGCCCTTTGTTCCCCAAACACACAGATTATTCCAATTGTGTATGGGGCTTGGATTTGTGTGTTGCTGTCCACTGGGGGCTGAGAAAACACCAAAGGCATTATCCCATACCATAACTAACAGAATGAAGGAGAATGCTAAACCTGAGCACAAGTGGCTTTTTCACTCTGACTCTTGGATTGCTCAGATTTTTATTTCAAATATCTACTTTTTATCTAAGGAAAGAAGCTGCATTTATTACCTACCAGCTTGCTAATTTTCAAGGTGTTACACTCAAGGTTCACAAGCACTTGATTACAGGGTACTCTAAACTCTAATTTATAACTTTAATAAATCAGAGCCAAATAGCACAAAACAGTCTTTCTAATAGTTGCTTCATCAAGGATCTGAAATGTGAAAAATTGTGCTGATACAAAGCTTTCCACCACTGTAACCTTTAATTTCACTCCGAAGTGGTCAGGATGTGTCCTGAAACTAGTGGCTTTGTATATTTATCCTCCAGAATTAAACATATAATTTTGTATTCTTGCTCTGTCCGTAACTCAGACTAACCTATATGGCCTGTGAGGGGCATCATGAGAGCAAAAGCACTTGTGGGAAGGGACCTGCTCAAGGCATTAACCTGTTAACTTCTCCCATGGTTGCAGGGTGATGCAGAAAATGTTCTTGAGGGCTTGATTGAGGTGGAAAGGGGATAGAGGAGAATTCCATTCCTCAGTTTCCTTAGCCAAAGAATCAGTGGCCATGGCTAATTTGATGATAATTTCTGCTGAAAATGAACAAGAGTAGAGGAAAGCACTAAGAGCTAGAATGACTTATTTGTATGCTGAAAGAACTGTTAAGAAAAAAAAAATTATTCCCCCCATGTGCCTCCATCTGCCATCCACACAGATGCCCTCCAGGGGGGAACAGCACCCCAAAATTTTAGTCAGAGCTCCATTGGGCAGTGTTTTGGGTTGGAGATCTCTTCATGGGCTCTGCTTCCAACCCTCCCTGCCCTGGCTGTCCTTGCAAGGCTCATGGACCTGCTGCTCCACAGGTACATGGTGCAAGTCCTTTATGGTTGTCACCACCTTTTAATGCTATGGCAACAACAGGCTGGGGCTAAATTTTGGCCATGTAACCCTGGGAGCAGTGAGGCTGGATGAGCTGGAATATTTGGTCTCTGGAAGGAGGCACGTGCTGTCTGTGCTCTCCCAACTCCCCACCAAAAAACGCTGCGTGGTTGGGATCTGCTCTGGCTCACTGCCAGAGCTTTGACAGGCTGGAGTGATAGAGGATGCTTGATAAGCCTTTGGAAATGAGTCTACCTGAAGGTGAGGGTTAGTGAGGGTGTTAACACCGATGCCATATCTGACATCTGCAGCACACAGAGTCCTAGCTCTTGGCACCTGTGTTTTCCCATCAAGTAACACTCATTTGTTATCATATATACACACCACAGATTTACATAGCTTGTAGGGGTGAATCATGCATAATTGTGGCTTCTTACATGACAGTTCATATATTAACAAGTAACTTATTTGTGCTCCGTGGTGAAGAAATAGAGCAGGAGCATGTGGATCTCTGGTGTCAGAACCACATTCATCATTATCTGGAGATAAAACAGGAGTTCAGTGGTTTGAAATGAAATGGGAAAATAATTGCTGGTTTGATTTGCCTGTACCATGGGAAACATTGCTTTGATTTATGTGTTTATCTCTAGGTACCTAATGAAAACATGATAGCAACCAGGAATCCACCACTCTTATACAGAGCATAATGAAAACATCAAGAGCCAGGCTCATAACCATTTCTCTGTGTCCTGTAGTGCGTATCTGGATGAGCACTGGAGTTTTTTGTGCACAAAGAGAAGATATTCCACAGGAGCTGGAGATCTCTACATGGCACAGGCTTGGGGAAGTCCAGCTGGCAGTGGTGTCACCTCGGGCTGGAGCTGTCACACTGTCCTTGAATAGTGAAGGAGGCCTGGGTGCAAGGGTGTCTGGCACCTCATGTGTCAGCATCAGCTCATTACAGGTTATCCTACCCCAAAATGTCCCAGAACTGTGGAAAATTTCTTTCACAGCAAGTCCTACACCCGTCCCACTCATGGGTCTCATTTCCCAGGTACTTCTAACGCTTCTGTCTCCTGGGGGCTGCAGCCTGTAGGATTCCTGTAAAAGGGCTCCAAACCCACGGAGCTTTTCTCTCCTGTGAGCCAAGCAGAGCAGAGCAGGCTGCCAGCCCTGCTCCCCGCCAGGTCTGACACCTCCAGCTCCAGCTCCAGGTCTGGATGTGAGCACAGAGGGAGGGGTGGCACAGCCACGGCCACCTCCCCCTCTGATGAAGTGTGTGGAGAAGATGCAGCCTGCAGGACATTTGGCCAGAGTACAGGGAGAAAAAAGAGAGAAATTCATGGTGAAGAGGCTCAGTTCCCACAGAGGGAGGAAGAGGAGACACCTCTGCATATTCTCTGTGTAGGGAGCTCTGGCCACAGTGCATAGCATCCTGGGGAGTGGGACCCTTGGGGTGTTGAGTGTAGGTTTTTTAATGGGTCTCCCAGGGGTTGATGGATTTAATGGGTGAAGTAAGCCTACTTTTATTTATTTTATTTTTTTGGCAGCTGCTACAAGTGGAATTTTATGCATTTTTCTGGCTGTTACTGCTTGTCTGGGCTATTTAGATGTTGAGCTACACTACACTTGTTTCTCTCATGGTGGACATATTTTCAGAGCAACTGAGACACCTGCAAGGGCATGTTGTGGTACACTTGCATTTATAAAGTGATCTGGTCTAGAAATGAGCTCTGAAATGGTCATTAAGAGCAGTGTGAGCAGTGGGTTACAGAGATTGGCTCTTGTTTTACTCAGTTCAGTGACCTGTTAGCCCCACAACACCTTGTCTGCCCAGGGTTGGAGGGGGCAGCTATGAATATCTGTACCTGTGAGTGCTGCAGATCCCATTTTTCCTCTCTCTTTTATATTCTTTTCTATTATGTTGTGATTTTTCTTTCTTTTATCATTATCAAGGTGTTTAGCTGTGTTTTTGCTGCAGGGTTGACACTTATATTACACAAATTAAATATAACTGGGATACATTGCTCAGTCTATGGCATGACCAGGTCTCCTTCAGGCCAGTCAACCTTTTGGTAGATAAACAACATTCCTTGATTTTAGGCCTTAATTAAATCCTAGTGTTTGAGACCTTAACTGACACTTTACATTATTTTTTTTTCTCTTAATTTCTCTGAAATCTCTGCTTCTGGATATAGCTTTTTGTACTATGAGAAACAAACCGACTTCCTCCTGCTGATAATCCATGAAGAACCTCTTCTGATAAGAGGTAAAATCTTCTATTTCCTTATAATCATCCTAGGATGAAAATGTTCCATGCAGAGTGAACGAGGACATTAGAAGTTAAACATTTGCTAATATAAATCAATTCAACTCTGTGTATGTAAAGCTTTGCTCTAGGCACAGACCTGGTCTGGAGCAATATTTCATTTTTGTTATAATCTCCCCCTATAATTCAACTCCTCTCAACTTGCAATACTTTTGCTGATCTCTGCTGAACCCCCTCCAGCCTGTCACTGATGTCTCACCATCATTTTCACACCACCTGTGTTACCCAGAGCACAGACTGGGCTGGACACTGAGGGTCTGCCAGCCTCTCCCAGGTGTGGCTTGGCCAGGAGAGGCCAGATCACTCAACCAGCCTGGCTTTTCTCTGCTGTGTGCCTGCAAGGTCTCTCTGAAGGAAATCATCCCTCCACAGAATCACCTTTTCTGCTACCTCATCATCTTGCACATTCTCAGCCAGGGTGAAACATCCATAAATCTCTTCTTCCTATCAAGATTTCTCCCTGGCTCCCTTTCTAAGATTTTGAGGTGGTTTATAAATACATGAATCCCTAGATAATTTTTCCACTCCTCTTGGTAAATATCAGAATAGAGAGCATATTTACCTCCAGACTAGGCAGTAATGTCAGCTGGCAGTCGTGGTCTGTAGCTGCAGCTCCAATAAAGGCTGAGAAAGCAGAGTCACATCTATAGAGTTATATGAAAAGTTAATTGCATTTTCTGACATTATGAGTGCAGTAACACCCAAAATAAAAGCTCTACCGAAAATTTATATTTTCTCAGTCAGAACACTTAAGAAATTGCTGTGACATTATGACCTTGTAGTGGAATAATGGTCTGGAAGACTGTCTTCCCTCTGCTGTTATGCACCACTGAATGCTACTGATTTTCATAGTTAATCATAAATGCTTGCCCTAAGTTAATTGATGTCCTCATTATGTCATACTTAACTGCAGCTTAGGAGAGTTTTTTGCCATTAACTTCTACACCAGTTAGCCTTACAGCATCAAGAAGCAGTAAAAGTGTAGAAAGGGTCCCCAAAACAAATTGACCATCACTGTGACCACCACATCACCATTTCAATTTGTAAAGGTCACAAGCAAATGTTCCCTTCAGCCAGCATATTTCTCACTCTGCACATTTCATGAATGCCACAAGCTAGAGTGATCTTCACAGACACCTCGGGGCTGCAATTAGCAGCAAACCAGTGACTGCCTACCAGTGCCAGTCCAAACTCCATGCTTTGGGGCTGAGTGTCTGCAAATGCCAAAGAGTTGAGGTTTCCACATTAAACTCAGGAGTTTTGAAGCTGTCTGACAGACATTGATGCTCTTGTGGTAAAGCTTCAGCTCCTCACTCTACAGCTTATTTGTGGGGCTCTGTAGATTAAAGGACAGGTGGTATTTCTCTACCTGGAATGACAGATTTTGGGGTGCAAGGTGGAAGAAGTGAAGTGGTAGAATGGGGTCATGGCTATGGCAAAAAATTATCAGACATCTGATTCTAGTTTTTAACCCGCCCTATTTCTTCCAACACCCTTTTTATGGCAGTAATTGCACTATTGCTGTAAATTTCAGCCAGGTGCATTAATTTCTCATGATGTGAGAGGTGGGCCCACCATTCCCAGTGCTCACTGGCCTGCCTGGCTGGGTCAGCCACCAAGGAACTTCCTGCTCCAGAGCCACGCTGGCCAGCACTCTTACTCACTGCTTACTTTTCTCTTTCCTGTTTTATTCATCTCCTAATCCTAGTTAAAAGCTGTTCAAAGGTTTGATCTTTGCAACCATTCTACCTGAGGCATGATTCCATCTCAAACCTTAATCCCAATAATCTTGGAAACCAACCTGCCTGGCTGACCTTCTGAAAACATCCCCTGTGTAACAAGATGACACGGACACTGCAGATCAACATCCTTATGAGCACCCTCTGCTTACACAGGGGCTCAGCAGAGATCCTGGCCCAAGGCTCCCCAGCAGAAATTCCACGTGGTTACCCTGGAGATAGTCAAAATTGCATTTTGAGCTGTTGCATCAGGGTGTCGTCTATCACTAACGTTATCTTTCAAAATTCCCAGCCTTACACATCATGGTGTGTCATGTCTGGTGAAAAGCAGTGCTTGATTTGACTGATGTGCTGTAACTGGGGTGAACCTATTACTCATGACGAGCCTATTAGTCATGTTGCATCTGCCTCAGCGCGGGGAGGTTCCCGTGTGAGTACAGGCTGGAGCTCCTGTGTGTAAAGTGCAGCTGAGATAACCCTGCCTTTGCAGCAGGCATCTTCAGTGTGCAGCTAGCTGGTGGCTGATATAGAGCACTTCAATGAATGCCCCGTTTGTTAAGGTATCCCAAATAAACTCAAATGAATAGAAACCACAAAGTCAAGCCACAATTCTTTCATCAGAGGCTGTTAGGAAATGTGTATGAATCTAGTGACACTGGCTTCGTCATCCTTGTGGTTTAAAAGGCCCCACTACAATATGAAATGTCAGCCACAAGGGTATGGCTTCTGATTTCAGGGTGTCTTTGCCCAAAAGAAAATTAGGCTGGGTTTAGTGGATTAAGAATTTTGCCACAAGGACTGCGGGAAACAGCTGAAGGAAAAATCCAGCCCTGTCGGGAGGACTAGTTTAATTTCTGAAAACACATTTCTGTGAATCTGGGACTACCACCAATGATTCTTTTATTTTTTTTTTAAAGTTTTTCCTAGGTCCTTCCCAACTTGGATATTAGGAGGTTGTCATAGGAATATGTATAACAATTCCACAGATATATATTGAGCCCAAACTAAGAAATTCTAATGATGAACCAGCACTGGTTAAAAGAAGATTCTTACTTTGGATTGTCTGCATTTGTCTGGATTTGATATCCCACCTGTGATTTTTGACTGTGTGGAAGCTGAACCCTTATCACATACTAGTGGATCACACTTTTCAGTAGGGAAGGGAAACAAGCAAGTGCTGTCTGCATATTTGCTTTTATTTTATTTTATTTTGGTAAAACCCCTACAGTCATTTCTCTAAACAGCACAGATTTATATAACTGCGTAGAACAAAGAGCTGTTCAGCACAGGCCTCTCACAAGAGGTACCTGATTTGACTGAAGGGCAATCTGGGTGGAAAGCAGCACTCATATTGTGCATTGCCCATCCCTTTCAGCTGCCCCAAAGAGGATATGTGCCATTTTCCATGGCCAGCACTCTGACAGGAGCTCAGCTCTGTCTCTCTGGGGCAGAACAGGCCATTAACTCTTGTCCTACCAGGAAACTTGTGCTGTCCAGTTCTGCTGCTGGCAGTTTCGAGCTGGCTTTGTCATCTATAAACCTTTGGAAAGAGGCATCTGTGCAAGACAAAATTTCACTTTATGCTGATTTCAAAATTTTTGCAGAAGACATCACTACTTGAGAAATCATAATATTAAACTAATGTCAAATAATCTACCAGCAGCTCTGTGCTCTTATCCCTTTTATGATTTATTCTCTCTAGTCATATATTCACATCTTAGTCACCTAGGGACTGATGTAAAGCCCATCCCAGTGATTAGAAAGTTTCCTATTATCTCTCCTGGCTTTAGACGATGTTGTCAAATTTTGATCTTGCTGCTGCTCAGGCTGTTGGAAAAACCCTTGTTGATTTGAGGGAGGCAGGATTAAGGCTGTCTATTGTGCTGGGGAGGGCAGCACTCCTGTGATGCAATGTGACCTTTTCTTTTTAGAACTTGAACTTTAGCTCTGCCTTCTTGGCAGCTCCCAGTCAGTGAGACAAGTTCATCCTCTGCCTGTTTTATGGGGCCATCTGGGAGGATGTTGCTCTCATAAGCACTACCCCTGTAACAGCTCCATCATTTTGAGCTGAAAATTCTCGTGCCAGATATAAATGTGGGGAAACTTTCCCCTGCAGCTTGTGATGAGTGGTTGAACCTGGCACAGCTGATGGGAGGGAGAATATGCCAGAAAAGCTTTAGAGTGTTTAAAGAGGAGAGAACCTGGATCCTTCTGGTCTTGGAACCTGAGGAGATGGGATGTTTTTTCTCCACAAATGGCTTGCTTATCTATCCTGATCAGTGCCTGGAGCCCAGCTACTCCTCCTGCACAGGGTGGTCTTCACTCCCTGCACCCAGGACTTCTCCTTAACTCTACATCCAATGACCCTCTCTACCTCCTTGCTTTATTTAATGAAGAAACATCATTCCACCTCTTGATCTCACTCTAATTAGGACAGGTGTCCTTTTTCCCTAAACCTGTCCTTGCCGATTTTCCCAGCTGGCACAGCAGTTACCCTGGTGGAGATTGGTGTAGTTTAACAGCTTTATTTGAGGGGTGTTGATGACGCACGAGGTGAACTATTAACAGGTATTTTTGCATTTTGTTTTGATTCTTATAGTAAAGTTTCCCACCTGGACTCCTGAGGCAGGATGTGTTAAGTCTGGCAGGTTATTCAGACACTGTGCAGAATTTCAGATAACAGCTCCTCTGTCTGACTTCACAGAGCAGAAAATATGTGCTTGCCTGTGTCAGTTTTACATCTGAAAACTTGGGCTCATTTTTGAGCCCTGCCAGTGATATCACTAACCCTCAGACAAAGATGGTTTTTTGGGTGACAGTCACAGCGCCATTTCATACTCTGTACAGCTCCAGTTCTTGGTTTGGGTCCCCATTCTGTCAAGAATTGCAATAACTTATGCTCTTAACTATGTACATTTTGCCTGTAGGGCTATAAGATGACTGGCACCTAGACCAATCTGGTGCATGTTTTTCAGTGTTTCTAGTAGTAACATATGAAATTGAGGTGAATTTAGTTTTGTCTGAATCAGAAAATGGACAAGCCTTTTTAGAGCATATTGGTAATTTGAGCAGCTCTTTATCTTTACATAACACTACCTCTCAAGACTCTAATGGACTTTTTGGAATGAAGTTTTTTGTACAAGACCCAGGACTAGAACAGGTTAGAGATTGATGGCAAAAAATGTGGACTGTTTAATAAAAGATAGGATTATTATTTGATTTGTATTCCAGCCAGGTTTTCAATTCATGAAGAATTGAAACTGGCATTGAAGACTGAATATGTAACAAATACTGAATTTATCTGTTGTCCCTGTTAGTGAAGCAAATGGGGAAATTCAGATGCTGCACATCAGTGTGACACTCACAGAGGATCCTGAAATTGCCATGTGACATTCTAAAGGTGAAAAATTATCAGAAATAATAGGGTGGATTCTGCAGTTTGAAAAAAACCAAAAACAAATGCAGCACAAAAAAGCCTCTTCCTTTCTTCCTTCTAAAAACAAAGCCAAAATTCACCTATTCAGGAAGTTTCACCTTGGACAGGATTATTGCATAAATGACAAACTGACAACTTTTGTCCCTCTTTGCTTGTTCCAGCCTCACATTTACTTGCTAATTCATGCAAAGTTTTTCAAAGTGCTTCATACTCGAGGATGTTGGCTCTTCTCTGAAAAGCAGTTTGTCAACCAGCCTATTTCCTCCTTCAGACTCAGTGATCTGGCACGAGAGTGAAACACTGCTCACTGCAGCCCGGGCCAGAGGCTCTGGAGGAGTAAAACCACAACCTCCCCAGCTGGTGAGATTGCTGCCTTCTCCACAGCACTCCTGCATCCCTCTCTTCCTCTGCCACCTCCTTTTATTTCATGTGAATGCACAAGGTTTATTCCTGACACAAAGTACAAGGGGGTTGGGGAATTAAGTGCTTAATTTAGGAGCCAGTAGCAAATTATTCTCGGGGGTGACACTGCTCTGCAATGCTTCCCATTGCAGACGTTCCTCCCTCCAGCTCTCCAGGGGGCTGGAGGGCCACGTTCCATTCCCTGCAGTGCCCTGAAGGTCCTGCATCCTCTCAGCCAGGTTGGCCCTACCTGTGCAGCCCATCAGCACATTCCTGGCTGGACTTGAGGAGAACCACTTGAGGATGGCTGTAGATAGCCAGTGCCCTTCAGGAATGTGCTAAACAAGCGCACTCCCCTGCGCTCTGCAGCTGCCTGTCTGCAGATCCTGGTTCCCTGCCAGGCCAGTGGGGAACTGTAGTTCCCTTGACCTGATTTAGATCCCACTTAACTGCCCAAATTTACAGACATGAACCAAGAAAAACTGACGTGCACTCGCCACAAAGGCAGGGACTGACAGGCAAAATCAGGCCATCACAGAGGTGTGGACTGATGTCTAATGGCTCCTTCCTACTGGGCAACCAGAAACATTGGAATCTCTTTTTTTTTTTAGAGATACTTTATCTTTTCCTCATCTCTTTTTCCCCCCTCTCTTTTTTAAAAAACCCACAGGTCTGAGATGCACTCCTGACATCTGCCTTCCTGAGAAGGGTGGATTGGCAATTATATACTGTGCTGGTCAACTCCTTTTTGCACACATTTACTCCTGAAACTCATAGAATTGTCTTCTAGCACTCACCAGTGACCCTCCTCCAGCCTGAGTTGTTGGTTTTTCTCACAAGCCCCCCTGAACTTTGGCCATCCTGGCTCAGGACCATGTTTGTGCCCCTTGGCACCCCCAGAACATGGCAAAGGGAGACAGCAATGCTGTGCAGATGGAGTAACCATGCCTCCAGTGGGAGGGTGGTGTCTGGATGGACAAACACCAAACCAGAGAATGGTCATGGCCATTTTTGGTGATGGAACTTTAGCTAACGACTTTTTTTTTTTATTTGTGGATTCTTCCAAGAATCCTTTTGTAAGGGTCACTCATAACCCAACCATTTTCTGTTGGATTTCATTGTTTCCTTAAAGCCCATTGTCCATCCCCCAAGCTGATAAAGGAGCTGTGCTCTCTTGTATTATTACACTGCATTCAATTTCAGGTTTTTTGAGACTCTGGCACTTCACTTTGGGGACAGGTTGTCCATGCAGAACTCCTGTGCTGCAGTTAATGAGTAATACTTGCTTGAGACTGAAACCTTGACTGCAGCACTCTTGACAAAAAAACTGGATTAAAGGAAGAGTTTTCAAGTGGCTTTTAAGCAAAAATCGTTATTATGGAGATTTTCAACACAGTTTATTCACATTCTCTGCATCCTCCAGGCCAGTTTTACATAATTTGGATGCATCACTTGGCTTTTGCAGGACCCTGACGTGGTTTTTCACTCCCCAGGTCTTGTATTTTCTTCTTGTTTAGAGGAAAGAAGGGATGGCACAGAAACAATTCAGTAAGAGTCTGCTACATTAAAAACCAGTGTTGCATTTCCACCTTTCACTTAATATTTCTATGTCCAGCTGTGGTCAACAGAGACTCCAGAATCAAGTGTGTTAATGGCAATATTTATTTAGCTATCAATGTAAACCTTTGTTTTCATAACCTTGACTTGGTAATTAAGATCCCATAGCTAATGAAGTTCAAAATATTTTGTGGTATGAGACAAAGCTAGGAACATAACAGCCTGATCAATACCTTTCAGTGATAACTTTACTGCAAACCTGTGCTTTGAACATGAACCTTCAAAAAATTTTATTTGCCAAGACAAACGGTTTCTGTGTACAGTTATGTTTTTACAGTATTTTAACTCCAGTGAATCAGTACAGTAAATATTGATGCACTGTTTTGCCTTCAGTATTTTTGGACTTCTGTCAAATTAATTAAATAGTAAATAGCAGAGTGGATATCCCAGCACACTGTCCTATTAAATGTTAAGCAAGATTAGAATGCCTGATAAAAATGTCTTTATGCTTCTGCAAATAAATGAAGGACATGATATTATACCAGCCTTTGTTGGCATTTCCCAGGTGGTTTTCTAAAGTGAACATTTACTTTGTGTTCTTTAAAAGATGAGAAAGCCTCACTGCTCTGAATGCATCGAGCATACTTTTATAATTATCTTTCCATCCATTTTCACTGTGATTCCTCCAATTTACAGGGTTCTTTTTCTTCTTTTCCTGCAGAACAGAAAGAGACACCCCTAGGTTGCTAACCTCCACCTGTGGTGGTGTCTGCAGGGTTTGCAGCTGCCATTTATCTGCCTGCACGTGGATCATCTCACATTTCTCTGGGATACTCTTCAACCACACTCAGAGCAGGCTGTCCCCTTATCCTTGTCCTTATTCTGTTAAAATCTTTTATGTCTACACACAGAGAACACCACGCAGAGATGATTTCTGTAGATAGCACTGATCTCCTGTCCTGTGGGGCCAGGTTAGGAGCTGTGTGTGCCTCCTCCAGGGCTGGGAGGGAGCACACACTGCAGAGCCCCAGCAGGCAGAGAGGTGCTGCAGCCACAGCCCTCCCTTCTGGGCAGCAAGGCAGCAAAACATGTTGTCTGCAGCATTTTGCTTACTCAGCATTGGCCAGCAAACCCTGCAGGCTGCTACAGTAGAAAGTTCACACTTTCCAACCTATTTATTGACTGCATTCCTGGCCCTGCAAGCGCCTGCTTTAGCAGAGCACGTCCCCCAGGAAGAGATCAAAATCCATTGTATTGAACAGGCTGGTTTTCAAAGTGGAACACCTGGGCACCTCCACTGCACTTTCTCACTTATCTGTGCACATCTCTGTGCCTATCTTTTGTATTGATTTGCTTCTGAGATTATAGAACGTCGGCTCTGGCTTTGCATCTCTGACTCCACAACTCTGAAAAGTGCTTTAGTGCCAGGTTTCTGCAAACTTGCTTTTTTCACCCTGTGTGTATAACTTGGAGAATCAGTATGTTTCAGCTTTTAGTACAACTTGCAAGCAAAACTGAATCCATATTGGTACTGAAGGATGAATTGGCTTTTACTGACAGATACTTAAGCTCACATTCATCACATCTCAGCGTTCCCAAGTACATTTTTTTCATAAAAACAGATTGAAAGCTTGACCCAGATAGACTTCACAAGAAAGTTTGTTGTCACCGGGAACTGAAAACAAATCTCATGGAATATGAAGCAGAGTTTTAAATAGACGGCAGTCTGTATCAGTAGAGGTTTGGAAAATTGGGTTTCAGTATCCTGGATTATCCTGTTCCCTTGGAGGTTGGAATACCTGGAAAGCAATCTGCTTTGCAGAAAGGTTATAATAACTTCCATATAGAAGTATAAGAGGGCATGTGCTCTAGTGGATCCAGGTCTTACACAGTGGTTCTCCTTAGAAGCCAGAGTTTGAGGCAAACATTAGATATGATCTCTTACAATTCCTGTAGGTCTTAACCCCTTCAGAATTCCTCCTGGTTTAAAAGAGAAATCTGTGATCCAAATCTGAGTGAAGCTTCCCCTCACACACAGGAGCTCCTTCCCCATTGTTCAGAGCAAGCAAGGCAAATACCTCTGCAGAGCCTGTTTGAACATGCATGTTCTTGCAGAAGGGAACACAAAGCAGTCTGACATGGTTTGTTATTTTCTTTTGCAACATTGGATATGTCTGTGCTCCCTTTCCCACTTTGTTTTCACTGCCTTCCTTTTTCCACGTGAACTCATTCAGGAGAGAGCAGGAGAAGCCCTTCAAAAGAAGGAGGCTCAGTGTGTGATGGAGTGACCTTGGGGATTTTGCCTCTGTCATTGCCCTCCCCACCTCTTGACAAACAGCAAGTGAAATGGATTTACAAGATTGCAGAAATCATTTCATTTTCTCTCGTTTTATCAGCACAGATGGAAAGCAGGGCTGTACCTAATCTCAGTCCAGAATCAGCTGGAGTTGGACTGATAGTGTATAAAGACAGCAAAGGCAGCAGACCTATAAATTTACCAAGCTGTAACTTGTGCTGTGTGAGCTAATAAGACAGAGCTTTTCAGTAGTTTATGCTTAAGGAAGATAGAGATACAAAGACATTTATTTTGACATTCCATTTCTTCAAAATACTCCCTAGTCCTGCACCAGATGTTATATTTCCTGACATTTCTGGTTTAATGCTTGCTTTAAAATATTTATTGTAAATATGATCTAACAGACCCAAAGCCCTGGGCTCTTCCTCAGACAAGGTACATGGGTGAGAGCTCACCATCTCACTGCCAACCCTATTCTATAGGGTTCACCCAGATTGTCCTGAAGTTTGTACCACAGGCATCTTTTAGATTTGTCTTTCTTCCTCTCTCTTCACTGCCTTCTCCTTCTCCTTCTCCTTCTCCTTCTCCTTCTCCTTCTCCTTCTCTTCTCCTCTTCTTCTTCCTCCTCCTCCTCCTCCTCCTTCTTCTTCTTCTTCTTCTTCTTCTTCTTCTTCTTCTTCTTCTTCTTCTTCTTCTTCTTCTTCTTCTTCTTCTTCTTCTTCTTCTTCTTCTTCTCTTCTTCGTCTTTCTCTTCTTTCTCCTTCTTTCTCCTTCTTTATTGTTCCTTTCTTCTCCCTTATTTTTTCTTTTTCTTAGTTTATTTGTCCCTTGAGTTCTTGTTGCAGCATTTGAAAAATTCCAGAGGTTCAGGGATGCCAATGTAGTGCTTTGCAGGCAGCCAACTGCACTTCTAAGCCGCCGCCCAGGAATGTATCTGACCACATTTGGCAGGGCTGCTGCAAAAAGGAACTATTAAGACTTGTTGAGGGCCAGGACTGAATTGCCCTCTTACCTTAGACTGTGGTTCCTGTGATTGGGGGTTAAGTGCAGGGGGATGTCAAGCATGGCCTTTAGGAGTAAATTGTTGAGTTTGACATTTTGTCGCTGAGCAGGGTAAAGGAGCTGCTGCAGAGCATTCCAGAGAAAATATTAAGGGGACACTTAATGTAATGTGTAGCTCCTACATGTGCTCATTCATGCACAGAAACTCGATTAGTACATTACATCCACAATGTAGCCAATGTCTGCCATCAGCAAGGGCTTGTCTGACACATTTCTGTAAGGATGAAGAATTGAGAATTGTGTACAGTAAAGAGAAATGTGAAAAAGTAGCAAGAAACATCATTACTTCTGGGGGAAAAAAAGCATCTCTGTATTAACTAGAAAACTGTTGAAGCACGAAGAAATCAGTGCCATGTCTGCACCAGTCTACTTTGTATTCATTACTAAAGGGCTGGGTTGAAAATTAATATATAATCACCCCATGAGTTTTATAATGGGGTTGTTAATGTGGAAACTGGAAAAGCATTCCAGCCTGTACCTTATAGACACATGAATTTAAATTCAGAGTTAACATGCATTGGAAATAAACACTGTTGCTTTGTCCACTTGCTGCCTGAAAACACCAATTTAAAAACAAACAAGCCACAAACCAGTTGTGTAGATGATGATCTTTACATGGCCTGGATGTTATTAATCCAAATTCTAGTAAAATACAAGAATAAAAAATGAGCAGCTGTTTACCTAGTTAGGAAAATTGCTGCATGAGGAGAAGGGTATCTTCAGTTTTCTCTGGCTGCTGGGGAGTCATGCGTGATTTAAATCCAGCAAGTGTTACAGCAGCAAGCATGACATTTCATCTGGTAGCAAGACAAAGGTGATGTGGGAGATTTGGGGTCCTTTGTGGCTCTATAGCAGTCTTGGGTGACTTCAAAACAAAACAGCTGAGATGGAGAGCAGGGGCCCTCAGGAGTCTGGCATCCTCAGGCTCTTTTAAGCCATTAGACTGCAGGAGTTGTAGTGCTCTGGCAATTCAAATAAACCCCAGTACATTAACGTGCAAACAAAGCTTTTTGATGCTGAGGTTAAACTAACTTCCTTTCAGAAGCTTTAAAGTTTCACCTTGTCTAAAAGAAAAACACATCACATACAGACTTGAGAGTTTTGGATAAAAGCTGCAATGTTTTCTTTCTTTTTTTTTTTTTTAAACTTGGTTGTATTTGGAAGAAGAGATACTCATAAAGAAAGAAAGGCTAACAGGTGTCAAAAACTTTCAAGTTAGAAAAATACAAGTGGAAAAAATGCATATGGGCCCTGTCATGAGTAAGTTTGTCCTTCCTATAACATCCAACATGCCAATTGTTTGATTTATAAATTCATTTTTGTACATGAATCTATACAATACCCCTTTCCCCTCCAAAGAGGGGAAATATCTCTTTAAGGGTGTAGAGTGTTACTGTTCCTGTAAGGAAGTGTTCTCCTTACAGGACTCTGAGTCAGATTTCTCTTGCCTGCTCCAGTTCCTTTCTGGCTTTCAAGCAGCAGGTAGGAGCCAAATATCCAGCAGATCTCTCCATCTGATACCCATGGGATGTTACAGGGGAAGGAAATATTGAAAATGGGATACGGAGCAGCCAGGGCCAGTGGTGCCACGTGAAATGAAAGTCAGTTGTTTCTGGGGGCGTGGAGAGGTGCCAGGGCTGATTTTGCCTGAATTCACCATAATGTAGAATAGTTTGTTTTATTGCAACAGAACTTGAGTCTCCCAGACATTGGTGGCCTGGGGCTGTTGGCTGGGCAGGGGCACATTCTGGCTTTCAAGGGACAGGCCCATCATTCTTACAATTTCCAAGCTGTTCCATCCCAGAGGAGCTGTTGTGCTGCTGCAGAGTCAGAAAAAGAGAGATCTAGCATAAAACCAGCCCATGAACCACAGAATCAGAGCTGGAATATGGGGCATTCTCCCTCTTTTTCTTCCTTCCCCCTGCCAGCAATGGATTGAGAGGGGAAACAACCTTGGCTTTGAGCTTTGTTGTACTGGTAAAGAAAAAAGGGTTGGTAAAAGGATGGTAAAAGAAAAAAATAATGGTAAAGTCTAGTGCTACAATTTTGTTCCAGTCTGTGCCTTTATCTCTTCTTTCTCCAGGAAAGAACAGATAAAGGCATCAAACTTCCCCCATCAGACAGACATTAAATGTAAATCTGGAGCAATCATGATCCCCAAGGGACCCAGTGGGAATTTTGCTTCCTTCCCAGCAGCTTCTCATCCCTAATGTGAAATTTGGGGAATATTCATTTTCCTGCTTCACATTTCAATAGCCACAATTCTTTTCAGTATCTGTCAGCAAAATCACACAGCACTCATTTCTGATCTAAGATTCAGACAAGTCCCCTTAAGACCCAAGGATTTCATCAGCAATTAGAGCTTTAGAGACCTTTTGTCTTAAGTGATTATTACTGCAGAGTTTATTCTAAAACTTTATCTGGCCTTACCCAGCCCATATACATCTGGACTGCATTCCAGGAATGCCATTCCTTCTCCATTGTTTCTCTTGTGTTTTTATGTAACTATTCCAATCCAGAGATGCACTCACTTTTACATTGTAGACATGGTTTTAACTGGCACAGCAAATAGTTCCCTACACTTATCTTAAAAAAAAAAAATAGATGTAAAAGATAATCTAATCTTAAATTTAAAGTTTAACACAAATACAGGGAGAGATGACAACTTGTGAAACTATTTCTCTCTAAGACATGCTAACATGGGTGATAGGACAGAGTACACATTATTTCTCAAATGAGGAAAAATGAATATTTAAGACCTACTTAGAAAGTTCTGCATTGCTGTTGACAGCACTATTGTGTCTGAAGAAGATCAAATAGAGCTCATTGAATAATTCATTAAATGCATTTTGCAAAACTGTTCAAAATGTTTGTTTAAATTATTTATCCTGTTCAATGTGGTAAAACGCAGAGGGATGAGCCCTCCCTAAACCCCTGCAAATGTTTTACTGTATTTCCAAAACAGAACAACCTTCCTATAACAATCATAATAGCTTGATGCTATTTAACTTGCCTCATTCTGAGAGCAAACCTGATCTATCAGCACCATTTATCAGGGCTGGAATGGACACTTGGCCCTGCACAGGGATATAAATGGGTTGTGGAAAGGTCTGGGTTGGCACATTCAGCCCTCTCAGGGTCTGAGTGAGCTCCAAACATGGGCTGCATTATCCCAGCAGGGCTTTCCATGGGCACTGATTGATGGGGCAGGGGCACAGGGCTCTGGGTTTTACCCCAGCTCTGCCCATGACCGTGGCCACTCCCAGACCTTTGGCTCAAACTCACCGAGTAACCCGGAGTGCCCAAGAGCTCCCAGAGCCCTGAGGTCCAGAAGATGCAAAAAACCCCGCTGTGGACTCATCAGAGTGCACAAAAATGTGTGAGCTTCAGATTTCAGAGGTGCTCTCACCCAGACCAGGCTGCACTTCTCTGATTTTCTGGCAATGCCTGGTGCAAGTTCAGGGAACACCCTGAATTGAAAACTGACACGTTAATGTCTCCATGTACCCCCAGCAGGATAAGGAAGAACAGCATCAAAACATGGCTGTAGGTCCACACTTAAGAAATGTAAAATACACCTAAAGCAATTCCCCCTTCCCTCCTTGTGTGTTGATATGACCCGAACTAAAAATGTATGAAAATACAGATAAATGCATTTGGCTTGTCAACACAATCCTCTGTTTACCCCCATCTGACAGATACATCTCAGCCTGGTAGAAGTTTTCATTTGTCATCTCTGAGAAAAAATAACTCTCAAAAAACTGAGGCAAAACTGGTTTCAAAGTGGATATTAACAGGGACACGCTGCTCACTGAAATTCTTTTAAAATACCACTGGATGTTCTTGCAAGTGAAAGAGAGGCTATAAATATTCGCTGCAGAAAGAAACCAAAATAAAAATTAAATGCCTGAAATGCAGCAAGATCCTCACTTACATAAGGAGCACCAGTTTTGCAGAGGGTAATTCTGAAGGGTGATTTTCTTCCCCTTCTCTTATTCCCCTTTTTTTTTCCTTTTGTTTCAGAATGTCCCTCCATTGGTACAACATTCTCTTTCCTGCTATCTTGTGTTACACTTTCCTATGTGGCTATCAGGATGTACATGTCATTAAATCAAGAAAGCTCTGTAACCTGCATGAGTTTGCATGAACAAGAGCTTTTCAGAGTCCCACAGGAGTGGTGAGAACATTTCAAATATTGAATGGTCACTCTATGCAGCTGCCATCTCTAAACAGCCTAGATGATAATTTTTCCTTGAGGTGTTACTTTATTGTTTATCTCCATGGCAAACTGGGCAGCAGGAGCTCCACTCAGAATGGGTTCCAAGCTTAACCTTCCCAATGGGTAAGGTGCCATCAGAAATATTCATGTTTTATTCCATTTTTATGTGACTAAAGGGAAGTGCAGAAAAAGCTTGCATCCTTGGTGCTAAGCTGCTCCTGGTCAGACATAACAGCTTGTAAACCTCTCAATTTGCTTTTTCCCTCGCCAGTTTTACTGCTGGTTCTGCTCATAAATGTCTGCCAGGTCAAGCACTTTTGAATAATTGTCTAATAATTGTCAGATGCTCAATAGTGGCTCAAATACTGGGGTTCCATACACCAACAAGCAGGAGGAGGTAAAGATTGCAATTTGCTGCTCCAGCAGCAGACCAGACCTTCTGCAGCTTCTCCCACAGGATTAAAGCCAGCACAGGGCAGTGGTTTTCCTGCCCTGCAGCCTCAGCTGGGCAGGGCTCAGAGTCCCCCAAGGAAGGGAAATGAGCTACCCTGCAGATGATTTTAACTCTGCCAACATCTGCTGGGTTTGGGGCTCAGGCTGGGCCATCTGGAAGGGCCTTGCACCCAGGTGTCCCCTCTGGAAATGCAAGGGCCAGTTTTGCTCTGTGAATTAAATAGGGAAGAATTTGATTCTTCTTTTCATGCTAGAATTCCCAGGCTGTGGCCACACCACAGAGTAGCTCCATATTCCCACTGTCCTCCCACTTTCTTCAACAGTATAGTGGAATAATTTAGAAGTACTACATGGCAATGAAAAAGCTATGTAACATCTTTAGGAGAGCAAGAGCACAACTTTTGCTCGAAATCCCTTAAAGATCAATTAATTTCTGACTTGTCCCTTAAAGCTGGGTGAACTGGATCAATTGTGTTTTGCTACATTTTCCCATGCTCATTTGGTTCTTTTCTTACTTACACAGAGTCACAGAAAGGCTGGAAAGGACCTCAGGGGCTCATCTATTTCATCCCTCTGCCCCAGGGGAGGATTACTTGCCCCCTGTACTCTGCTAGCAGTTTATAAACCTCTAATATATGGAATTTCACAGCTTCCCTAGACAATCTTTTCCAGTGCCAGTTGCTGCTGCCATTGGAGAGTTTTTCTAATGCCTGAGCAGGATGTCCCTTGCTGCCAATCATGAACATTCCTTCTTGTCCCATCTGTGATGGAAAAGAGCAAGAATTTGTGACTTCCACCCCTCTGGCTCTTACATCCTTGAAGACTTTCTGTCTCCTCCAGACTAAACAGGACTAAAACTCCAGTGGTCCCTGTTTTCAAGACCTTTGGTCATCCCTGCTGTCCTCTGGACTCTGTCCAATGGCCCACATCTTGCTTAAATTGTTGTACAAAAATAGGAGAAGTTTTCCAGCTGAAACCTTCCCAGCATGATGTGGATGGAACTGATTTTGTGTTAGAGATAGAACTCCTGGGAATCACATCTCGAGTGCATTTGTTGTAAAATAGGGACATTTCTGACTCTTACTCAGCTTGTGATGCCCTATAAACCTCAGGACGGGTGTCAATGGTCAGGCATATCCTGCATTTTTGCAACCAATTATTTCTATTAATTGCAGAAAATTCCATTTTTTTCTTATTGAGTTTCATCCTTTCTTGTCCATTTCCCCAATCTATAGGATCTTTATGAATTTCCAGCACATTTCAGATTTTCTAGCTTGAGACCATCTCCAAATTTATTAAGCACATTATCTAGTCAATTGTACTTGTTATTATGTAATATGTTTAAAGATCAGTAACAGGCTTTTAGAATTTCCTAACCCTTGCACTTCTCTTCTAAGAGTAAGCTGTAGATAGGTCTTCCTGAGAACAGCTTTTCACACTTTGTGTTCCCATCTTGCATAAGTTTATTTCAATCTGTTTCTCAAACTTGCTGATAAGAATACCACAAGGCACTGTCAGAATTTCACTGAAGTCAAGGTATATAGTCTGGAACATTTAAATCTCTAATTTCAAATGTTTTTGTAGGAGACATGAGCATTTTTAGTCCCAGAATTGTTCTTCTGAGATCAGACCTAAAGCCCTGTCCCCAAAATCATGACTCTGCCAAGATACCTAAAAATGTACTTAACTGTAATTCTGCTGCAATATTAACATTTTAAATCCACACATTTAATGCAGCTATCATTAATCTGTCCTTCCTGAAATAAATCCTTTGCCTCATTGAGGGTGTCACTGAAGTACTGAAATAAACTCTTTCTCCCCTCGTTCCTCAGCGCAGTTAAATGTGAGGGGTCAATTCATGGCTGCCCAGGAGCCCTGAAAACCCTTCCTAGCTTCAGGTCCAGCATCACAGGGGCCAGAGAAAAGTGAGTTTCGGGGGAGGCTGAGCTGGTCCATGGCAACTGGAAAATACAAAGGTGAACACCATCTCACAGCCAGCCTGCAAGCTGCAGAGATTAATTGCACTCAGTGAGACTTATTTGATTACTTGGTCCCCTGAGTAATAATGGGTTTCCTGAAGACTAAAGGGAGTAACACAGAAAAGTCAGAAAGAAATATGGGGACGTATTAAAAAGTAACTATGAAAGGGAAAAAAATATATATGAAACCACAAGGCATGTAATTAACTTAGCATGGGACTAGATTTGTTTGCTTAATTATTCTATGCAGCTTCATAAAGCTCTGAAGCAAGCTCATAAGTGGCTTTAAAAAACCCCAGGACTTATTTTAACAAAATATCATTAAATTTGTGAATGAAAATCCTGGTCTTCCTAAGGTCAATGGCTCCTCTTGGTTCATTCATGCTGGGACCTCTCCTTAAGCTGAGCGTGGAGTTCTTGGCACTTGGGGAAGCATTCACATGGCTTAATTTAGGATTTCTGGCTCAGGTATCCTGAATTGCTCTCTGGAGGCTGCATTGACACTGCAGGGAGCTTGGTCCTGAGTTAGACCTAAAGTTAGAATATGTCAATGACCTCTTGTGTGCATACAAATCTTAAAAGGAAAATATTCTGCCACTGACCAGTGCCTCTGTGAGATTGCGTGTCCCACAGAGATGTGGCACAGTAAACAGGAAATCAGGGAGGCAGCTCGTGTTTCCATAGTATGGTAAATGTCAAATGCCACTTAAAAGGTGCTATACATAACTTTGTAACTTCTGGGGAAAATGAAATTCATGGAAAGGAAGCATAGCTTGGCAAGCTAAGAATCTAAATAGAGATTGAGTATATTGCAAAATGTTTTTTTCCATGAGGGAATCTTGGATTTTCTCTGCAGTTTTATCTCCTCATAGTGGCAGAAGGCCTTACACGTGGGTGATAATGTGAGCACTTGGAAGTGCTACTTCTTGGGGAGCTCCCCAGTGAAACCAGCCTGTGGTGTGGAAGTGTGGCACTAAATATCAGATCACATCCTTGGAAACTGGGAAAAATCCACTACACTCCTTAGGATGGGGGCAAAAATAAGCATTATTTCAGAGTTATCTTGCAGGGGAGAGAAGAACCTTGAGCAATGAGAAATGAGGCTGAGGGAGGGGTGAGTTGATGGGAAAGCCTTGTGCAGCTGGAGGGGCTGCAAGCCCCCTTGAGGACTCTGACCAAGGAATGATAAGGAGTGATCAAGAAACCTGCAGGTGCTCTGAGGAGTCTGGTTGTTTTGTTAGATCTGCATATTTCTTTTAGTGTCTGGCTCGCAGCAGAATTGTGTTGCAAAGTCCAGGTGTTAGGTGCTCCAGCTGTTCCTGCATCTGGAGAGGTGAGCTGGGAACCAGGGAGGCAGCAGGAGCTGGGGAGGGGTGGTAACCACAGGGAGGGGATTGGAAAAGAGGGGGCTGCCACTGGGCTTGGTGTGGCACCTCTGCTGCAAGACTCAGCTTCTGCAAAGGGGAGCAGAGCCTGTAAAGCCAGAGAGAGCAGATGGGGATGTCTGCAGAGGCACTGTGCTGCTGCTCTCAATGAGAAGCTGTCATTAGAAGGTGGGACTGGCCCTGAAATAATGCACAGGTTTGAAGCAGTGAGCAGTGGAGCCCATCCCCACTCAGCTCTGTGCAAACACAGGGTACAAAACCCTTCACAGAATCTCTATTATTCATAGTTTAAAAAAAAAAAAGTGATTTTCCCTCTTGCTCACAGGAGGCTGAATGCACTTGTATGCACACATCAGGAGATGTGAAGGTCCAAGGGATGCAGCATCAGTGCTGCCCAAGTGAGCATGGGCACAGCAAGAGATCTGTGGTGCTGTGGGCTGTGCTGAAACCTGCTGTCAGGGGCTGCTCATCCAGAATAATGCCTTGGCACGGGCTCACTGCTTTGTCAACACTTGGCTGTGCAGAGGCTGAAGTTACTTAAACCTGGCCTTGCCCCATTTTTCATACCAACACCAACTTCCCTCTGCCTGCCCCTTCCCAGCTGCCTCTGCCTGGGTGAAAGTGTTCAGGATCTCTTGCTGGAAATCCTGGTCTGGGTCACTGGCAGCTGACCAAAGCTCCATCCTAATAATGGCCAGGAATATGTGATGCCAAGGAAGAAAGCTTAGCTTTTCTCTAAATGAAAATGCAGAGTCTCAGAGTTGAAGTCATGGTGAATTTTGCCCCTTGATTAGGAGTGCAGGATCAAGTCCTCTAAGAGACAGTGAGTTTGTGTGATGTAGTTCAAGGATAAGGGGAAAAAAAAAAAGAATGACAGGCCTAATTCATGCTCTTCCAAAATTATTATTATTTTTCAGCTAGGGAAGGAGGAGACAGGATGTGGTAGAAAAACATTTACAGGAGTTTGGCATGTAAAAACCTGAATGATGGATTAACAGCTTATGCCAGATTTTACCTGCCTTTAAGCAGGTAACATTTCTTCAAGCTCAACAAGCTCCTGCTTGCCTAGAGCTATACTTTTCTTCTCCAGATGAGTGAAGCCAAAGAACCTTGTGCAGTTTTCATTAGCCCCAACTTTCTCTCAAATGTTTTCTTCTGCAAGTTTAATTTCACTCAGGGAAACAGTGGCCCTTGGGAAGGATCTATCTAAATGAGGATTGTTTTTTTCCTGTGGGTTTGTGTTTTTGCTGGGGGTGACCCGAGCTCTCTGGGATGTGCAGCCTGCAGTCTCATGCACACAATCACAAGGCTAAGGGCAGGAGCTGGAATGCAGAGGATAAAGCAGAATGTAAATCCATTCAGCACAGCAATTTAAGGTGTGGGAGGTCTCCTGTTATGCACAGAAAGGTCCTGTCAATAAATGAAGCAAGAATCTTTAGCCTGCAAAACAGAGCTGTCTTTTGAATCTCTGGTTCCCCCTCTGCATTGTGTAAAAGACACATAAAGCAGCTTTTTTCCCCCTCCCTGCCTTTGTAAAATGTCTACAACACAGATCAGGATGAAATGGCTACTGTGAGTGCTGCTAACTGCACATCCTTCCCACTGCACTGGAAGTAAATGGTTCCTTCTCTGCCTTTTTTGGCATGGTATCTCATAGGAATGGGACTTTATCCTCCATGTCTTGCCTAATTTTCCCCTCCATGATTTTAGTTTTCCCACGGTAAGATTAAGCTATTCTATATACCATCAGTCCCATAATAGTCAGTGAACTTTAAGTGAACTCTAACATCTAGACTCAAGTCATTGCATTAAAACCTCATAAGTTGATTGGATAGCTGAGTATTTTAATATTAATCTCCCCACTAAATGCCTGTATGCACTGCACAGACTTTCATACAAATGCCTTTCCTTGGAGCACAGGGTGTCTGAAAAGGCCAACTCACTCTGAACGTGGCACAAAGTGATTTAGTAACATCCCCTGTGAAAAAAGTGGAATTTGTCATCCACCACTGAAAATCAAAATGTGAGTAACTCCAGCCTTTGCAAGCCTGGAAAGCTGGACCTGCATGAGCAAGGAGAGGGGTCTGGGCTCTGATGGGGTGAGGGAGGGTAAACACCAGGGCTTGCACCATGGTTTTAAGGACATTTATCTTCCTTCTTATTCTGCAAACCCTTTCTTTGGCAACCTTTTCTTTCTAGTCTATGAGCAGATTTTTGGTGTCCTCTGATTCCTGACAATGACATTTAAAACCTCTCCCAGTTTAGTGTAAAACCCAAATTCAAGAGACTCTTCTTGTTTTTCACTGCCTAGGCCCTCTCCTCTGGGGGTGGCCCTGTGCTGCTGAGGTTCTGCACTAGCACAGGGTCCCTTTATGACCTGGCTTATGTGAGAATTGAATAGTTTTTCTCAAAGGGAGTGGTTTTTCTGCAGTAAACAGGAGAGTTTCTCACCCCCATCACCATCACTTGTGCCTTCTCTTCCCTCCCTCCAGTTGAGATGGAGTAAGGAATGGGGAGGCCCAGCACTGGTTCTCAGTGCCAAACACCAGATCCTCCTCCAAGGGGGACAGGGACATGCCAGACCCTACCTGTTAATGAACAGGTTTAAATTTAAGGCCTCCCATTCAGTTTTTGGAAACCTCAGCATGGTCTCCAGTACATTTTATCCAGCTGCTTAAAGAACCATCTCCTCAAATGTGAAAGGTTAAATTTCAGCCAGCCAAGGAGTGGTGTTACCTTACAAATATTTTGGAAATTCCCAAAACTTAGATAAAGGTCCAGAAAGCAATTTGGGCCTGATGCAAGCTAATGGGATTTTTTTGTACTGCTTTCAACAGGAGCTGGATCTGGTTGTCTGCAACAACTACTACAAACCAGCTCGTGAATGAAAGCTGGATGAAGAATTTCCTGCCTTCTCTGTCTTGGTGAAGCAGTAAAGAAGGAGGGAGAGCACTGCTTTTAAAGAGATAACTGTATTAAAATCCATTTGGCTTCAGATCAAAGATGGCTCAAGCCTATCATTTTAAGTATGTGCAGGACTTAGCAATTGCACTGAAACATTGGCAAGACCTGAACTTACACAAAATAACTAAAAGGTCCTTGCCAATAAAAAGCAATTTTAAAAGATACAGTGCAAGGAGGTAAAAAAGGTTAGGCAGTATAATTCTGAAAAACATGAGAGTTCTTCCTGGAATTAAGGAATATATCTGTGGGCAATTTAGAAAAGGAAGACCATTTATGCTCAGCATTGGCTGGAATAAGACTGCAGCGCAGACCAGACTTTATTGTGCACCAAGTTTAGGATGTTTTACTCTACTGGAAACTTTTTTTTTTTTTTTGGCATTTAAATTCAATTCCTCTGCTTTTCTCACTGGCTGGAGCTGATGGGAATGGCAGAGGTCTGCTTTGTGCCCATGGGGAGTCATGGGATGGGAGATGTCTCTGGAGAAGAGCCTTTCTGTGCAATGGTGTAAATAAACATGGGCAGAAGTAGGACAGATGACACCTAAAAACATGCCAGATTCTTGCAGCTCCAGGCTGTGAGCACTGCAGCAGCTCCACCACAGCCTTTGTTCCACTGCATCGAGCAGATGTGAGGACGCCTGGGAATTCAAATCCATCAGAGGAAGTCTGAAGAGCATCATCTTGTACATCCCCTCACACCAGGCTCTCCCACCTCTGCTCCTGCTCCATCGTGGGCTGGGTGAGTGTCCCAGTGCCACGTGCCACCACTGCCCTGTGTGCCTGCCAGGTGAGGGCTGAAGTGCCCAAGGGTGCATTGTTCCTCCTTTCCTGTGACTGGCTCCAGGAGGAAGGGCAGGAAGTGAGTAAACATGGCTGGTGCAGTCCAGCTAAAACCTTAAGGCATAACAAGAAAGAATTGCCATTTTTGGGTAGTTCCAGCTCTCTCAGGCCATGCAGAGCCATATCCTGTTCCTGGCAGTGGGCAGAGGTGGACATTCAAAGAAAGTAGAGGCAGCATGGCTTTATGGAGATGTGTCCCTGTGGAGGTTTCCCTGGTGTGCAGCAGGAACTGGGATTTATTTCCTGAGCTGGAGGGTGCTGTGGCTCTTGCTCAGGGCTCACAAACTCTTTGAGGAAATCTGGATGGGCACATTGTTCTACAATGCAACAGGAAAGCCAACAACTTTCCTGGAATTAAAATATAAATGAACGCATTGCTTATAAAAAGTACTTCCGAGATAAGTCATTTATAAACCGTGGAGAAGTTTATGACATATAAGGCAATCTGTACTGAGGCAGCTGTGAGAAATGCAATTAGCTAATTGGCAATGTTTCTCCTAATTGCTACTTTAGTAGGAGAGCTACACCAGTCAGAAAAGACTCGGTGCTTGGCTCAGAACAAAGTGGATCAGCCCCGAGGGAGCTGTTTAGGGTAGGAAGTGGGAGTTCCCCTGTCTCCAGAGTCATTACAAACCTGGAGCAGCCCCTTAGCAGCTCTGGCTCTGCCACCTGGGGAAGCCGCCAGCACCTGGCCATGGGGACAAGGCACGCTGCCACCCTCTGAAGGGACAAGCCAAGGAGACAGTACTCAGAAAACAAGAGCTGGTTTTAAGGCATATTTAACCTCCTTTCTGGGGACATTGTTCCCTTTAATGACCGTGCCTTTCCCAGTGCCTGCCCCCCTGCCCAGGCTCTGCAGCTCACACCAAGCACCTGAGGGGAGAAGTGGCACCAAAGGGCTCCTTGCAGTGGCTCCCAGGGAGGTTTCTGTCGGGAGGCATCAAAAGGAAACCTCCAACAGCACCAATAGAAAATAGCTGATCTCCAAGCCTTTTTATTGCTTGTAAAACTTTATTGGAGGTGGAGAGAGCAGGGGTAGATAATGCTTTCTCAGTGAAATCATAGAGCATTATCTTAGTGTCAAAACAAAATTGAGCTCATTTCTGCAAAGATTAACACTTGGTATCAGCTGCAGCAGTATCTAGCACCTGAAGGAGTTATTATTAGTTTCATTTTTTAGTTGAAGAATTCCCTTTTAAATAGAGTCTTCTGGAATTTACAGACCACCTCTGTCTGGAATGCTTGCACAGGAGTTATAAATAAAATTATTTGCTAAAAATGTTTCCTAGTACAAACAGACTAGGTTTACCAATGTAAACATAATATATGTATTCATGCATATTTTAAATTGGTTACTGTGGTTCTTTTACCATTTGCTTGAAAGACAACATGATGTGAGTGTATTATGTATTTCTAACATTTTATTAGTGTGGAGAGGCAGTTAAAGATTGCCTGATTAATGAAATGAAGAGTTTTAATTCTCTTTTCACTTATGTGTCCACAAACTCATCTAAGCACCTTACATTCATTAACATATTTCAGCCAGCCAGTACCTGGGGATGGAGAAGTTGTTTCATGGCTGGGGAAACCCAAAGAACCATTCTGGGTGCAATGTGCCCAGCTGGAGCTGACATGGATTCTCACAGGCCTGTGTGCCTTACAGAACACACTGTGGCTGTGGCAGATGTGGAAGAATTGATCACATCAGCTACAGATTGCTGCTATCTAAAACCAGGCAAAAGTGCTTTGTCAGAGGAGTCCACATTTAATTAGATATGACCCACATGGTTTTTCAACGTATAGAGCTGAAAATGGAGAGCTAAGGAAAAGAGAAGGGATTTTTTTTCACAAAAGAATGTCACACATGATTTCCTTAATTTACTGAAACCAGTTACATTAATTCCCATGGTTTTGTGAGGAACTTTTCCTTTTTTTTCCTAAGAAAAATGTACAATGATTAGCTGGGTTTCCTCTCTAACCTTATTAAGCTGAAGTTATTGGAGAGATAACAGTACATGTACACTGTTCTGGTTTTTCCTTTTTCATTGATTTTCCTCATGTCTTGACTGTTTTAAGGCTGTACCTCCAAACTTCCAGGGGCTTGAAGAAGCATTTTCAGTTTTATTTAGGGGAAGCTCTGCTGAATAAACATATATATTAAAAAAAATACACTCTGGTAAAGCCATGAATAATTAGAAAATAAAAGCCTTAAAATAATAATCTGTACACTGAATAAATAATAGGCAGGACACTTTGCACAAGGTGTGGGATCATCTGCTGCCCATTGCCCAGTTTCCATCCCAGAACTCTCATTTTTATTTCAACCTCCACCCCACAGGGAGGTGCCTGCCCTGGGGTGGGTTACTTCCTTACATGGGAAAACTTTCAGCCAGTAGTTTTTTGTCTTTTTCTCCCATCATTTCAGCAATGATCATATTAAAAAAATAAAATAGCTAAATTTATTTGCCTTGCACATACAATGAAAGAGCCAAAGATTTATTTCTGGTTGAAGCAGTGGGTACTGGAGGCAAGAGAGCTTTGCTAGTTTTCTTTAGCTGAGGAGTTGGCTTGCTGCAATCACAGTGTTCATGCCAATAAAACTGAAAGGTAACCAGCTGTTTTATTCCAACCACTATGTGGGGGTTTTTATTTTTCCTTGAGGAATTTTGCAATATATGATTTGTATAAATTACTTTTACATGTAATTAGTATAGCAATAAATATTTTCTGAACTGCAACTCTTCTTCTAATTTTGGTTTTCTAGGCAAGTCTAGCCAAGTCATAGCAAAGACCACAGCATCAGAAGAAAGTTATTGCAACAAAGCTGGAATCAGTGTCAATAAAATAAAGCCAATATCATTTGTAGGAGCAAAAACACATAGAAATTTCCTTCTACATCTTGAAAAATGTATTTGTAAGAAACTTTAGGTTTCAATTTTTTTAAACATTGTATAGTGGACTTTTAAGGTAATACTGAAAACACTATCAGCTTAAGAAATCTGAGTCTGTTCCTTATATGAATAAAATTCATTCAGCACACACAGCATGACTTGCTGCATGAGCTGTAAATTGTCCTTTCATGATTTAAACAGGACAAAAGAGGCCCTAAAACAAACCAGAGCACTGCAAAGGCTTCCCTGGAGAGCATTTTCAAGACACCTTCACCTGTGAACATCCAATGCCTTATGTTTGAAGAGATTAAAATGTGTTTGCCCATAAAAGATAATGTCTGGGGTTGCTTTGGATGAGCTCTTGGGCAGGGTGGTCCCATTGCTGAGTTTTGTGTTCAAAAACAGCCACGAGGCAGAGCTGAAGCTCCATGGATCCAAAGCAGGAGTCCATGCATCAGGTAGGACCCATCTGAGGCCTGAAAAATCACAACCCATGGGATTTATGACAGTTTTTGATGTCCAAGCTCCCTTTGATCTCAGACTTCACTGATAAAAATCTGGCAAACATGATGGTTCTTTTTCTGTGAGCTAAATCTGAAAAAAGGGGGAAAAAATTACCAATTTTTAATAATTGACAAAGATAGATATAGAGAAAATATAAAAGGATGAAAAAGTTTGTTTTCCAGAATCTTATGAAGACTTTGTGTGTGCAGAGATCTTTTTTTCTTCTGAGCTATTAAAATCCATTAAGCCAAGACCTCAGGATCTAAAAGCTGTAAATAATTTGGCATTGACCAAAACAAAACATTTTGCCGCTGTGTCTTTTGTGTCAGCAGCATTCACATTAATGCAGAAGGACCCACCAGAATAGCTGATATGGTCAATAAGTCATAAACTAAAATAATTTCTTCTTCCATAATTGCTCCTTATGTTATGAATTTGCATTTTAATAACTCCCTAATTATTTATTTACTCAATATTGTCCATGGTATGCAATTTAAGGTGTTTTAACTGCATGTTTAATTGACTATGCATAATAACTATTGGTGAAACACATGTAATTAGGAAGACTGTAAAATGTGTATTATACCTAAGTAATAGTCACTGTTGTATTTTAAGGCTCCTTTCAAGAAAGATTGCAAAAGTAATTAAAAACTTAATCTAGTCTAATCACAAGAATTTCTATATTGTGAAGTGCCTTCATTTGCAAAACAAAGGGAGAGCAAGACCTCCAAGAGCTAAATCATTTTGATCTCTGTTTGTGCCATTTTGCCTGTTTTCCATGGGACATTCCAATGGGCAGAGCTTGACTTGCCAGCCTGGACTTCACCCTTAGCTGACTGCCCATGCTATTGTAGTCTTAATTCAACCTTTTAATCCTACCTGAAATGCACTTACTTGTGGTTGAATTAATAATAATTGCCAGCTCCTTGGCATCAGACACAGTCTACCTTAGTGCTACTTTACTGTCTGGAAATTCCAGTTCCTGGCGTCAAGGGGCTCCAATCACTTCCACAATTTCTAGAAATAGCTGTGACCTGCTTTTCTGCACCATTTCCATCCTTTCAGGCTAAACCTGAGCTCCTGGAAACAGAACACTATTGAAGCATGAGCTTTTTTAGTACTTACTGCTTGGTAACTTCGTTTTTCCTATTTAATTACAGGTTTCGTGTTTAGAGTACGAAGAAGGACATCTTGTAAAGGCACCTTTTCATGTGTGGACAGACCATAAAAATGTAGGTAGGGGCTTCTTTTCCACAGTGGGTGCCCCTGTGGTGTTCAGAAATGCCTCACTGCTCTGTTATCACACAGACCTGGTTAGAAAGGAAAGAAAAAAAGGACCTGAAGTGCAACCAACTCCTACTTGGTTACCTCCAACCAGACACTGTTTGGTGGTGTGGGACCAAATGTCAAGCTAGACAAAGAAGGCAAGGATACAGTGAGTTGGGCTATTGTGGAGAAAGAGCAGGAGTAAAAACAATGTGGACAATAGTGGCATTTCTGTCAGTGCAGTGGGTGCAACACACCCACTTGCTTAATCTGAAAATCTTGTGGGGTGCAAGCTCTCATAGTTAACACAGCTGTCATTAAAACCCACTGCAGCATAGATGAGCCATTAGTGTTCTTATCGTTAATAACTGCAATTTTTGGAGTCAGTCTAGGTGAAAATAATTTAATTAAAATTGCCTTAATTAATGTGATTATTGCATCAAATAAAGAGGACAACACATTAATGCTTCTCTGAAGAATACTTTTTTACCTCTTCTCTTCTATTGAAAGATTTAGCATTTACTGACTCAGTAAATTACTCAGTCATTAATTTATGCTTGGGGGATGAGAAATTTATTTTCAGTAGAATTAAATCTACAACCTGGCAATGTAAGGGACTCCTCATGAGATCACTTGTACTGTAAATCAATCAATTTCTCCCAGTTCAGGGCTTTGGAGCACCAGCTAAACTTGCTTTTTTACAATGAGGGCAGAAGGACTGTTTATTTTTCTTCTAAATAGGGTGGATGGTGCCTGCCATAAGTCAGCTGAGGTGAGGAGCTGGGGAGGAGGTAGAATGAATATTCAGGATGGGAAGCTAATAAAACCCCTTCTTTTGCACAGGACCATGGACCACTTGGCAATAAGACCACAGGTTCAGGAGGACAGGGAGATTCATATTTCAACCACATTGACTCTTTAAAAAAGAATGTATTTATTTATTTGTTTCATGGTATCCAAATAATCTTATTTAGCTTTGCACTATAAAGGTATTTACCATACTAATCCCATTAGGTAGATAATATCCCCGCCAGAGTTCCTGAGGAAAGCTTATCTCCACTCCTATTGTTCCACTCCTCTTGACTGCTCAGGAGACAAGAGCCCATAGAATCAGACACTGAAATTTAAGACCAAATTAGATCCTCACACCTTTGCTCCAAAGCACCTTGGAAGTGTTAAACTACTAAAATGCTTAATCTGATGACTCAGGGGAGTCTTGCTCTTCCTCAGCAATGGGGCTTCACCCACAACACAAATGCAGTACAAGCAAAGGATCTGCCTAAAACAGAGTTGTGACTTGGCTGGTAGGAAGAAGGTAAAGCGTGTAGAGTGAGTGGGATCTGTCTACTTCAGATTTCCTCCCATCTGTAAAAAAAATATGGTTTCCATTTGTTCTTTCTGACAACCTCTCAGAAGAGGACTCAGGAATTTAGAGAGAAAAATGAATGCGCTTGGAAAAAGCCAGACAAATTTGGGAATCTTTCTGTTCCCACAGACCTCTGTTTACTGAGCAGATGCAGCCAAGATGAGCTTGGAGTAGCAGTGAAAGTGCTGGCTCATTACCCAGGTGCCTCTTAACACTCTGTCAGTTCAGAGAAATAACACAGCTCTCCCTGCTTTTATGTATGTGACCACAGGGTGATGTGCCCAAGAGTCAGCTGTTTTGAAGCCCACACATATTTTGTGTAGTTGATTTTTTAGCAAATGCACTTCTCTATTTCATATAAAACCCAACTGTGGTTTTTAGGCCCTGTTTGAAGTGCTGTGTTGACATGGGATTAGATGAGCCTTCAATTTTGATTTAACACCATTTTCATTCCATTGGTAGCTTTCATAATCTGCTGGCAAAATCATGCAAGAATGAGACTGGTCCTACATCTAGATCATATTTAAACCAAAAAGCCAAAGTGGTCTCTGTGTTGCAAAAGAAAAACTTGGTACATATTAAACCCTCTGCAGGTCAAACAATAACTGGATGGGAATTATTTCATCAGAGTCCTGAGGAAGGACCTGGGTGAAGGTAAAAATTCTTTCTAGCTGAGAGCAGGGACAGAGCTAATGGTGCTGGTCTTGGTAGAGGAACTGAAGTTGGTTCCAATTGTGAGTCAACGAAGTTAATCAAGAAAACATCTAATCAGTTTAATGCCCTGTTGCTTATGAAGAACTAATTTTAAAAAAATCACTAAAGAAGATTTAAAAATTGCAAACACATTCCATCTTTCCCAGAATTTCAGTTTCCAAGTAAGGTCAGAGCAGATATTTAGTCCTGCGTTAATATTTGTAAAGACTCCTAGAAATGCTGGGCCAAGGAAAGAAAATAAGGCCAGGTGCTGATGGAGAATTTGGGGCAGCTGCTTCACAAACCATTATGATGCAGAGTATTTTAGAGGGAGGATTGCTGGAGGTGGAGTGGGCGGCTTCTGCCAGGCTGTCTCTGAAATGGTCTGACAGAGCTGTACGACAGGGGCAGCTTGGTTGTGTTCATGAAGGGAGATAAAATTAAAATTTTAACTACTACCTCAGCAAAGACCCAATATCTCCTTCTCCTCAGAATCTCCTGTCTGATACACCTTGAAGGAGGAATCTCTTTGAAGGTCCATCAGTGAAGAAAGCTGTGGCAATTCTTATCGTGGCTGGACTCTATTTTCAAGGCAAGGGAAATTCCAGTGAAACTTCAAGATCCATCAAGGTGGTTTAGCTCTTATTCATCACCCTCCTGGCATCCAGGCTTGAAATTCTTAATGTGATTAGTGCCGTGGAAACGATTTTCATCCTGCTCAGCTCTGCTCACAGCCCCTGGTAAAGTGCAAGACCTGGCGGTCGGGAGGAGAGGGTTCACTAAAAGCTGCCCCTTTTACAGTAGTGGTGAAAGGGCAGGGCTCTGTCCCCAGATTTTCTATGGCACATGAATGTCCCTTTGCAAAGAGATCCACAGCAATGACATCCATCCACAGCAGAAACCCTGAGAGGGGAGTGCACAAAACTCGAGTTATTGTGGCAGAAGTGTGGACAGCCAGGAGAAAGTCTGTGAACACTCTGATATTGGAGCTCTAAGTAACTCAATTTTCCAAAGGTCCCTGGCATTTGGTGTGTTATTAAGTAACTCAGCAGAGATCTGTTAAATGCATAACCTCCCTGCACAAAGGATACATTCTTTTACTGGGTTTCTCCCTTTAACCCCTACTTCCCTTTGGTACTTGGATGCTCCGCAGTTGCCAACCATGATTTTGCCAACTCGGTTGAGACATTTCAGTGGGACAAATCACTCTGTTTATTCCCTGCCATCCTCACGAGTTTACAGCCAGAACCTCCATTGCTTTCAGCCTGAAATTTTCCTTTGCTTTCCTGCAAATCCTTGGACTTGTGCCATAAGGGGCACCAAGATATTTCACCAAGAGAGAAAACATCTGACAAAAGGTAAGGAATGAAGTTGGGCAGCCATAGCAGGTGACTGCAATAGTAGAAAAAGATTAAGCAGATGACAGGACTGAGCTGTGGTTTTTTCTCATTGGAGTATGATGGAGGACAGGGTAGAATTCAAGAAAAATGTGAGATAACCATTATGAGGAATATTGTAGGGAACAATTGATATAAACTCAGTTTATTGAGTTTTACTCATCAAATACTATGGAAGATGCTAGAGGTGTCATCTTGACTTGGATTTCAAGATGACAAGCGTTTATGGAGGGTTGGTTTCAGGAATGTTGCTGTAGCCTCTCTGAGCACTATTGCAGCATAAAGTAGAGCACAGCCTTACCTAAAACTGAGCTTCCACTTTGGGCTGGGTTGAAAGTAAATGCTGAATGGATGACATTGATTTGGGATTAGCTTTGCCACAAAGATAAAAGCTCTTGCAGCCAGGATGGGTCAATTAGCATCAACCCAAGTATCCACCAGCTGAAACCTTCCCTTAC
Source organism: Passer montanus (assembly GCF_014805655.1). Lineage (NCBI taxonomy): Eukaryota > Metazoa > Chordata > Aves > Passeriformes > Passeridae > Passer > Passer montanus. The sequence goes on from NW_024373256.1 coordinate 5,945,653, forward strand.
AGGGAAAAAGAAGGAAGTACAGGACCCTGGCTGACAGGGATAACTGAATCAGCACATTCAGAAGTGGAGCACTTCTGGCCTCCTTAGCTTTTATCTATTTTTGTTTGCGACAAAGGAGGACTTTGGATTTTATATTTGTAATTCCCAAAGCCTTTAGGACATGACATGTACCATAAGGGTGACAGAGAAAGAAAAGCTGCAGATCTCAGTGTTAACTGACCATGTGAAAGCAGCAGAGGAGCAGAAGTTGCCTGAGTGGCAGCTCAAAACTTGGTTTTTCCTGAGTCAGAGAAGGCAGGACGTGAACACTCAGCCCTTGTCTCGTCTTCTTCCTCACAGGAGGTAAAACTGATCTAATTGTCATGTGTTCATTGTGAGGAGGGAGGATGTTATAGCTCTACAGTCAGTCAGCTGTAACAGTGACTGCAGGAGTGGAGCTGGCCTTGAATAATGCAATCATTTAGTACCTATCTTAATACAAATTCTGCTGATTTGGCTGGAGAAGAAAGAAAATTAAGGTCATTAACATAGATTATAGGAAAATAAAAGGAAGAAACTGCCTTTTGCAGCCCCATACTCCTACTCCTTTCAGTTCCTACAATAACCAGTACTCACAGTGTTTATAATAGTTATCTGCTCAAGTATTAAATTAATCAGAAAAAAAACCCCACAAAGTTAAATATATACCAGTTAATGGTGAAGATCTGAATGTGTCCAGTGAGGCAAGAAGGGAGCTGTGCAATTTGTGTGGAGTGACTGGAAACAGCTTTCTCAGTGCCCTTGAGTGCTTTTCCACCAGTGTGGCACATTCCCTTCATGAGGAATCTTGATTTACCCCATGTCTACAGCATCTTCTTCATTTTACCACACTCCAGGGTTTTAATACTTGCATTTGCAAACCTCCAAAGATCTTGGTCTAAGGCTGTGGAAGTGAAAGAGATCCTTTTTACCCACTTCCCTGGGGTTCGTATATCTTCATCTCCCTTGACACTTGTTTTCATAGAATATTTGACTTTTTGTCACTTTCATGTGTGTTGCAGGCTTAGGTAATGTGGGAATCTCTGCTTCCCAGTCAAGGGAGACCCAGCTCCTGGGACTTTATCTTAACTAGAAATGATCATCTGTGTTATTCAGAAACCTTTATGTAAATAACACTCCTGACACATACCTGCATAATTAGGGTCCCCAAGAATATGACCTCCTGTGGCTCACAGTGAAGTATTAATTGATCTGTGACATATTCTGCATTCCCACTGGAATGCAGTTTATGGCCAGTGAGTTTCTCTTTGTTTTTGACTCCCTGCATTATATGCAGATAAATTCATCACAATCTTGTTAATCAATGTTTCCTTCTAATGAAATATCACTCTTCAAAATCCATAGCAGGAGCAGCAAGAAGTACCCAGAGAGCTTTGACTTGTACCCTCTTCTGCAGGGCATGTGTAATTTGCTCATTTAATAATGATTTTAAAATGTTTAAAATCTAAACAATACAACAAGTTTCTACTCTTGTATTCAGGTGTGACTTATCCATCTTTCATGATGAGACAGGCATAATAATTATATAAGCCCTTGGGCCAGTATACATGAGCATTAAAATGAATTATGACATGATCAGACTGCTGAGGAAAGCCACAGTTGTTTTGCAGACAGGGGGCCAAATTCTACTCTTCTGAAACTGGTCATGATGCTACAGAAGCCAGCAGTTACCTTCCTGTGAAATTTGCTCTGTGCAGCCTAATGTAAACTTGAGATTTTAGCCCTGTCATACTTGTACACTCTGCTGCCAAGAAAACAGTACAGAAAATAGATGATAATTTTTCAGTTTTACATTGCAAGTGCACCTCTAAAACTCTGTGAGGCAATGGGAAGAAAGCAAGAGATTACTTGGATACACAGATTTAAAATACGTGTGGTTTCCAAAAGCACAGCATAAAGGGGGAAAGTGAGAGAATTCTACAGCTACAATAGTTTGACCAAAGATCAGAGAAGTCAATGGGAGTCTTTCCATTTTTCATTCAGTGAGATTTAGATCAGATCCCTTTGGGGACTCATAATGAAGTTTATTTCCATTATAAATATACAGTTGATATGTCAAATTTTACTACCATCATGAGAAAACGATTACACACAGAGTCACAGCCCAGCTGAAATTCACTTGAAAGAAAATTACTGTAAGTTACTATTGCCAAGTTTTAAAGGGAATGACATTTGACAAGAAAAACATTCATACTTCTTAGATATAATCACTAAATTGTATTCTTTCTGTGGTGATCAGTCTATTGCACTCATTAATGAGAAATCTGTCCCTCTCAAAAATTGATCCTTGCTGACCTTTTCCATATCTTCTTCCTGATCTTAGCAGATGACTTGACAGGAGGAAAAAAATACATATTTTTACACTAAAATAGCCAAATGCTAGCAGAGTTTGGATAGGTGGACGAGCTGCAACCAACTAATTTTGAAGTAAATTTTTGCTTGTCTTTTTCAAATTAGCTCCTTTTTTTTCTCTTCTAGTGAAGACAAAGCATTAGTGCAAAGGTAATAACTTTTTTATGATCATAAACTAGACTGTCTGTTTATGATCATAAACAGACAGTGGCTTTTTTATGATCATAAACTAGACTGTCTGATTTATGGCTTTCTTTCTGTGGGTGTTACATTTATATTAACCATATCCTAATTCGGGATCAACCACAGCTTTTGTGAAGACCTCAGTACTTAAAAAATGAACAAACTCAACCCAACATGTTATTAATTACATAGGAAACTGGTATGGAAAAGAGCCTTTGACCATATTTACATCAGAATAGATTCCTATTTGAAAAATGAAGTGATTGACACACTTTTATCAAGCACTCAAAACTCAGAATTTTCAACCGTTTCTACTCATTATGAACATAATTTGGTTTTGGTGGGTGGAATTCTCATTAGTCTCTGAGCTGGCTGGCGTGTTTTGATAACTGAAAAACAAAGTAAAAATCTCAGCAATGTGAAAGCAAGTTTGTTTATTTTCCCAAATGACCCTATTGAAATTCTCTCTCCAAATTAAAAACACTCTAATACATATTGATAAGTTTCACATGCCCCTCACTTTGAGGGATACCAGTCATTCTGACTCTGAATCACTAAGCTCTCCCTGTATTTCATATTCTCCCATTGCTGGATTCATTGACAGGTTGGAAAGAGGATGTAACAGACTGAAGTCTAAGAAAGAAATAAAGCAAAGAGATGAAGGAATGTTTTTTATCTGTCTGTCTCCTCAAGTCTTCAGATGGTGACTAGATGCCTACAGATAAGACTTTTCTTAATCAAGGATTTAGAGAATTCTGCAGTTAAATGACATTGAGTGAGTCATAGAGGAGATCAGATCATCTTCAGTTGTTAGAATTTGCATCCCTCTGAATAGAGATAATAATTTTTCCAGGAGTCAAAGACCACATCTTTCTAAATCAGTTATTTTGGTGGGAAGAGGAGCTTCAGGGCTCCTATGTGTCATTTTCAAAGGTCCTAAATGTTAGAGCTGACCCAGGGCAATGTGACAGAAGCCACTGGCTGAAATTCTGTCTCCAGTGAGCCCAAGGGGGAGTCTGAATTCAGTGTGGCCATGTTACCACCCAGGGTGTCAGTGGGAAAATTGCCAGTCTAAACCAAGGGAAAGCAATATATTTAACCCCAGGAAGCAAAATAGAAAAAATATTCCAGTCCCCAGTCCCTCATCTCCCCACAGAGCCTCCACTCCCCAAGCCAGAGATATGAGACAAATGGAGAGTGCCATCAGATTTACAGGTCTGTCAAGGTGAGAGGTGCTTGGGAAAAGTCTCAGCAGAAGACATCTATGAGGCAGGGAGGTATTTTTATTTTTCTAATACATAAAATGGGTAACTGAGTGTAGGAAATGGGGGCTACAGCCATGAGATATGAAGGCAGTGAGAAATTGCAGAAATTGGACAAAACAAAGTTCACCAATGGGCTCACAAAATCACAGAATGGTTGAGGTTGGAAGGGGGCTCTGGAGGTCACCATGTCCAGCCCAAGCTCAAGCAGGGTCAGCTAACTTAGGCTGCCCAGGGCTGTGTGCAGACAGTTCCATTCCACAGAGACATCCAGGGGCACACTGCAGCCCTCACTGTCACCATTCAGGGATGATTCCATCAGACCTTTCCTCCAGGGGCAGACCCTTCCCCAGCTCCCTCAGTACTGCTGTTTCTCATTCATTAATGGATCTCCCACAAGGAATTTCTTGACATGCAGGTAGCTCATAAACCCACAGTTTTTATGGGAGGCAGGGCAGAGCTTAATTCTAGTTACAGGAAACAGGAGGAAGAAGGGCAGATTTCTTAGCTGTTTTGTTGTAATTTAAGTAGGCTTCTAAGATACGAGGAGCTGGCAGAAATGTCAGAGGTTACAAGGAGTTTCCATACAATTGCAAATCCATATTTCTCCATCCTTATGCACAACATGGGAGAAGAGCAGACAGGGGTAAGTGGCAAAACCAGGAGGAGGAAGAGAGCTGTTAGCTGGCTCTGGTTTGTTTCTCCCTCTTATCAGATCTTAATTTTGCAGCAGCAGCTTCCACAGCAAACTCCTTTCCAGCCTGACTCCTTAGAGATGGAAGTTTCAGGCACAGGAGAGCAGCTAAGGAGGCAGAGGAGCAGCTTTTTCTGGCTGCAGCAAACTGTGTGGGATCCCTCCATGGCACAGCTTGGTTTCCTTTGCCTACAAGCCTGACAGGTTCCCTGAGGAGATAGAATATTTGGTTAATTTGTCATTTGTAATTAGGTGAATCCTGACAAACATTAAGACTACACTGTGATTCTTTGATAGGCACCCGTGATTTTTTTCTAATTGGTCAAAATTTTCTCTGCTGGATATATATTTCAAACTGCAAAAGAAATCAATACCCTACCCAACTATTTTAGACGTGTAGACATCCCAAAGGATGTCACTGAATGAACTGAAGTAATTGGGGTCATACTGTGACATAACACAACACAATTGCTCTACTGAGATTGTTCCAGTTTTACATCCACTTATGTACCACCACAGAAATCTGTCCACTGTTAATATTTTTTTTTTTTTTTTTTTTTTGCTTGACAACCAGCTTTCCCATCATTTTAGATGCTATTTCCTGTTTAATCCATCCTGGGTACAATTGTCTGTTCTTTTCCTTGCAGTTCCCAGGGCAGATGGAAGAAAATGGGCATCAGTTTAGATTGTCTGTGCCAGGAAATATATAATAATGCCGTCATTCTTAAGACAACTCTGCAGCAGCAGGCTCAGACAGCTACAAAGTGGAGCACATGCATGGATTTGTCATCCTGTCTTACTCTTAAACAACATTGGCTTCTTTGTCAATTGTGAGGAAACAGGGGGAAAGCCCCTTGGAGATGAGCCACACGTTTATTTGTTCCTGAGCTCTGATAGCAATGTTGGCTGCAACACAATCCTTTTTTTTTTTTTTTGAGGTGAGCATCTTGTGCAACTTGCTCAGAAAAGTCAACAGATGTGTTTGACAAATGCACTTTCTTGACACAAGTTGACTTGTGTCACCTAAGGGCAGGATGTGTGTGACAGCAGAAACCCAATGTTCCAGACAGACCAGGAGTGCTGTTACCTGTTCCCTACATCCCAAATTCTGGTGTGAAAAAAAGCCATCAACCATGGTAATGATCTGTAGGTAGAAGTGCCCTAGCACACCACTGGCACAGAGTGAAACAAACCTTGGGGAAGATGTGAGCAGAAGCTTCCTTTTCTGCTCTTCTGCACCAATGCCCACCAATCCATGCTGGTGGACATCTGATGTTCCTATTCAAACTAATGATTTAGTAAGGCTGTGTCTTTTACCAAGTTCAGCTGAGTGTGGTGGGTGCTTCTGAGAGGGGACACTCTGCTCCACCTCCTCCTTTTTCACAATACTCAGAACATGAAGAGATTCACTTTGTCTCATGGACAAGTAAGTTCAGGTTCTGTGGACCTGAAGTCCTACTGGAGCCCACAGCCTCTCTTTCCAGAGAGCCACTGGGAAGAAGGTGCCCTCAGAGTTGTAGATTTTTCAGTTTTTCTGCCTTCATCACATATTTGGGGGATATAATGAAAATATTTATTTGTAACTGCAACGGGAGATGCCTTTTCCTGGTAGATGCTCTGTTTCTCAGGCCCTGTGAGAGAAATAAAGTCTGGAAGATGTGTTTTAGGTGGTTGCATTCCCCGTCCTCACCTGTGCCAGAGGTTGAGACATCCGCAAAGAGTTTAACTCTGGTCACAAGGGCACACAAGCAGCACCTGAGGAACTGTACTTGCACTGAGACAGACACACAACCTATCCAAGCACTTCACGAGGGAGATGGTAATATTTTTAATGCCTCTCAGCAAGCACATGTTAAGAGGTTTGGTAACCCAATATGAATTCTGAAATGTACAGACACATCTGTGTCAACCCCTAATGAGAAAGTGCCTCTGAAGCACTCCAGTAAAATACCTGCAGCCCGTGTGACTTTTGTGTTGCCTTTAGATAAACACATGCTCCCTCATGAGAGCAGCCTCGCTGTTTAAGTTGATGTACTTGCAGATCATGGAGTATGAAAATGGGTCCTGGTAAAATTAGTGCTGCAAGTCCTGATGGCAAAACATATTTCCTTTAAAAATGGAATGTCACAACTGATGGATGACATCTAATTGAGTGACACACTTCCACATGGATTAGCACATGCTTTTCTCAAGTTAGAATGACTTCTTTTTAAGGAAAATCTCTACAAGGGAAGGGAAGGAGATACACCCCTTCCTTTTTGGTGCATTAAGGAGGTTTGAGAATTCCCCACTCTCCTACTTGTTTCTTGAATTTCAGCTCCCTTTAAAGTCAAAAGCAGCATTGAATGTCCATTTCCAGCACTCCTGTATCAAGGGAGGGTTCTGTTCCTGTTGCTTTTTCACCAGACATGTCCCCAGCAAGAGTGCCCAGAGCTACCAGAGAACCCTGTAAAGCAGCTGAGGTTAATTGCCAACATATAGGCATAATTCAGGTCATCTCATTCTAAAAAAGAGCCCAGAATAAACTGCATCAACTGCTACCTCTTCCTGTCCTGGACCCCACAGCAAAGTGCCACTGGAAGAGAGTCTGTGGTGCTCCAGAGCTCCCTCCCACCAGCTTCTCAGCTGCCTGAGCCCCCTGTAATAGATTAAAATAAATAATGATGATAGGGAATTAATAGCTAACTAATTAAGCTTTAGAAAGACCAGCAAAATCATCCCAGAGCTAAGAAGCTTTCCACAGCTTAGGTTTGAAGAAAAGTTGACACATGAGCAATGTTTATGTTCTAATCCTCCTGTATCCCATGCTCAGTCCCCATGAGAGGAACATACCTCTGCATCTCTCTTCTCTTCTGGATTTTATAGCTCTCCTCATTAACCTTGTGTTTTTCCTTGGGTGAGTCCAGTTCTGTTACCATTCAGCCTCAAGGCTGGGACCCTGGAAAATATCTTCTGAATTTTCAACAAGTATTTGTCTCCCTCATCACAGCTCTTATTCCTCTCTTCCCTTAGGAAACATAACTCATTAAAGATCAAGAAGAGCTTAACTCAAATATAGGTTTTATTTATAGAATTTCCCCTTCCCATCTCCTCTTCACTTTGCCCACTGTATTTTATTTTCACCAGCTGCACTGTCCTTTCAAAAACAACTTTCCAGCTCCGTAGCTGTAGCTCCTTTAACATCCATCAGTGTTAAAGGAGTTATCCTGCATTCACAGCAAGGGTAAAGATCCCAGATTTATGCTTCTTCATCATTTAACCAGTAAAAGCTACAATTTACTTAAGGTTCTGCAATCTTTCAAGCATTCCTTAATAAGGAGTACTTATCCTTGTCACAAAAAGGTAACCTTAGGATTATACAAGAATAAAACTTTCTTTTGTCTTTTCTTCCAGGTGTCCATATGTCTGCAACGGGGAATCTGGCCAGCTCACAGAAACTTCCTCTCCTCCAAGAACTGCATACTGAGGCAAATTCCCAGCTTATTAAAAAATAGTTGTGTTATTTTGCCATCTTGTTTGTTCTGCAATTCCTCTGTATACTTCCTCTCTCTCTCTCTGTCTCTCTTATTTTTTTTAATTATGCCTCTGGCTTTTGGAGGGAAAAAAAAAAAAGGAAATGGAAAAGAAAAAAAGCCAAGAAATTTTAAAATATATCTTTATTTTGGGCTGTGTGTTACTTCTAAACTTCTGCAGGAATTGATAGGAACATCCCAATATTCAGATGTTATTTGTCCAGTGAGGAGCTGTTTGCATGAGGAAGTACACAGAAGCTTCCAAAAAAGCCCTGAAGATCTTAAAGTATGTTATAAAGCTTCTCTTCAGCTTCTGACAGAGTGCCTTAATTTCAGTGCTACTGAAGTCTTTTCCAAAGTAAATGAAAGCAAAACTGGAATGGCTAAAACTTGAGTAAGACTGTCCCGGAGTTTAATGTGGTCCAAACACTCAATTTCAAAGTTTAGCTTAGTTGTTTTAGTTTTCCTGAATGATTCCTAAGACAACTTTTCAGTTCAGTGGTGGATTTTCTTTGGTTGTTTGGTTTCTTTTTTTACCCCATCTTATAACTTCTTAGATTTTGAAGGTAAAATCCAGTTATGTTGAGATCTGGGAAACTGCTCCGTCAAAATAAAGGAAAATGTCAAAATAAAGGAAAATATTTTGGTCTGTGGCTTCTCTCATGGAGACACAAAACTGACCATAACAACATCTTTTTAGTTATACTTCATCCTTCATTATTTTTGAAGGAAAGGGTTGACAGAATTCTGTATATCATTTCTTCTTTAAATGCTACAAAAGTAGCCTAGAATTTTTTTCTTAATATACACTTGTGACAAAATTGAAAAGACACACAAAAAAATATTAAAAAAAATTTGAAAAGACAGTGCCATGTTTGTTGGTGAATCACCCAAATGGCACCCAGACTCTAACACAACATTGTTGCGTAGCTATTTGCAACTTCACTTAATTGAATTTTGCAATGCAGTTTCACAACGCCACTTTATAAGGCTTCCTTTGTAAGAATCCAGTTCCTTAGCACCTAAAAACCCCAGCCAGGCTTTGGAGAGGAGGAGAGGGGTGTTTCAGCTCTTTCTGCTCCTGGCTTTTCACCATCTCTCCCTGCTCCGTGCCGCTGGCGCATCGATCGCGCATCCCGGGGCGCGGATGGAGGGAAGGATTGCACCTCCCAGTCCTGACGCATTTTTATCCTTTGACATCACAGAGGATGAACCGACAGCGCCGTTCAGACACCCACAGCCCCTGGTGCCTCCTCAGTGCTCAGTGCTCATGGTTTTAACGCGGCCTCTGTGCTTCTCCTGCCCTGCCACGGCAGAGCCGCAAAGTCTCCGGCTCTCCTGCACAAATCGCGCTGTTTTGGTAAACTTTTCAACCCTCCTGCCAGGCTGGGATGCTGGGAGCTGGGAAGAGCTCGTTATGCCTTGATGGCCTGAGTGGGTCCAGCGTAGGGCTGGGAGTACAAGTGTTTATGGAAGGATGAAAAGAAAAAAAAAAAAAAAAAAGGGTTTTATGGAGGAAGGTATGATGTCACCCGGACCACAGCCTATTTCTGGAACTAAGCTGTGAAACCCATGATACATTTTGACACATAAATGTTGCCAAGGAAAACTGATAATATAATTGTTAATACGGTCACAGCCAACTGTTTTTCAGATAAGGAGTTAAACTCTTCTATGCAAGACAGTATTTGTGGAACGTAGCACCTAGTCATTCCATGCTTTCATTGGCTCTGGGATTACTTATATCATATTTAAATAAAAGGACTAGATTATTGGGTACCATAAGAACAATGCATTGCTTATGGTCTTGCAGCATTTATCTTAAGTCAATATAAAAGTTTTGAGTTCTAAAGCCTATGTCAAGGGCAGTGGAACAAGGGCCACATTCAGTGAACCAGTGATTTGTTTATTTCTTAATGCACATTTAAGTATCTTATTTTGGGGACTCAGATATACTTAAATGATTCAGTTAAATACAGCGTAATTTAAAAAAATTGTGTCTGTCTGAGGAACCAAATCTGATAGAAAATATTTAAAGTTATTATGTGCAATTTGTTCTAGATAAGGCTAATGATCAAACAACTTCCTCATCTCTGCCACAGCACAATTTCCCCTGAGATAGAGGTCCATTTTTGCATCCCTCATATGAGCTTTGTTCCTGGGAGTTTGACAGGGCTCCACAATGTAATTATAGAGTGATTAGGAGTAAGTAATACCAGAAAAGAAGAGTTACTTTTTAAGTGCAGATATGGAAGGGAAGGGATAGGTTGAGATATGAAACAGAGAGAGACACTGTAGCCCAGAGACGTGAAAACTGCTCAGAGGGGCTCAGGACATAGAGGCAAAGAGTGACAGCCAGGACTCAAGGTGTGCAGGGAACAAGTGGAGAACTGAAGGATGAAGTCTGGGCATGAGATGAGTCTGCCACCTGCAAAAATGCAGGCAGGCCAGAGTTTAAAATATGTTTAGGTGACCACTTAGGAGTTTCAGAGAACCAGAAGTCTCCCTGAGCCATAGACTCTTATGTTCTCCTGAAAAGCTTGTAATGTCCTTTGTTTCCATATTTACAGGCAGACACTTTTAAGTATAAGATTATAAAATGATGTCATTATTTAAATCAATACTTTCTATTCCTTAAATTCTGAAATTTCTGATTGCAATGAAATAAAATTATTTTTTTATCCTGGTTTGTAGTAGATCTCTGCAGTTCATTTGCAGCTATGGCAAATTTACTCTCTTATAGAAAGAAAAATAGGTCTCTGGTTGAGTGTTTCTTTCAAACACAGAATGATGTCTCTTTACTGCTGATCCTCCCCGCTCCCAGTGTGAGAATGGAGTGAGTGAATTTCGCCATGAACCTGCTGTGCTCCTGACTTTGATGGTGTCTGAAGGTCCGTGAACAATTCAGTTGGGAGTGATTTGTGCTGGTGTTATTTCCATTTCCCCAAAATCAGCTTTCCTGCCATGAAGTGATGCTGTGCTGTCCCTGGAGTGGGGTGCAGGGTCATTGTAAACTGGGTCTCCATGTCCAGACCCCATCTGGTGGTGCCTGTGCAGAGCTGCCTTGGCTGTGGTGTTTTCCCAGCTGTTTCTTGGCTTCGAGCAGCAGCTCTCTGTGTTCAAGTGTCTGTAACACACGATCTCCCCACGGTGGGAAGTGTGATGGTGTGATCGGTGAGCTCCATCAGATGCTGCTGAATGTAGTTAAGGAAAATAACATCCGAGAAAGGATCACTTCTACCTCCTTGAGCCCAGTTCTTTCTGCTAGAAAGTCTCTTCCCAGGTGTCTGTTCATATTGCCCAGCAATGCCTGCAGGGCAGCTTGTCTTTGACTTCCCTTGCTTAATAGATCATATCACACCATTTTACTAAGCTAGCAGAAAAGTTTGGAGCCTGCTCTCCTCTGATTCCCTGCCTTGAGCCAGAGTTTCAAGTTGTTTTTCCAATGTGCACTGATTTATCTTTTCCTTCCTCAAGTAGCAATTTCCCAAATGGGTCAGGGCTGAGTGACAGCGTGGAACTAGGTGGCCAGAAGAAATTTCTATATATTATTCCTCCTTTTTGAAGACAGGGCATGAATTCCAGAGGACTGAGGACTGCTGCCAGCTCAGCATCAGCTCAGTCCCGACCTTCACTGCGTGTTGTTCGCCCAAGAGCAGCAGAGTGCAGCCTTGCCTGCTGGAGCTTGGATTTCTGTGTAATTGCTTCCCATGTTACTGAATTTACAAGGTCGAATTACACACCCTGGCTTCAGCAGGGACCTTTCCATTGGCACAGTGCCAATCTGATGGCCATTTGTCTCCCTTTCAATAAGACACAGGGGACCAAATCACCTACCCATGTTCTTGGGCCTCCTGTCTCCTCTAGTTGGACACCTCCTAGTCTCAGAGATTAATTGAGGTCTTCAAGTGTTGAGCCTATAGGAAATAGAAAGACTTGGGCAGAAGTTTGTCCAGATGAAGGCAGAACTTACTAGAGGGATCAGGGCATGGTCATTTGGAAAGATTTAGTTATATATTCAGTGAGGAGGTTTAACTGGGGACAACACAGATAATCCTGCAATGTAGAGATGGAAAATTTGCATTTATACCCTGAACATCAACTGTTCCTGCCAGTTGTGGGAATTGTAACACTTGTGGGAAACAGGTGCTTGCTCGGTCCAGTGTTCACAGAACTCTCTTCCCCACAAACCCCTCAGTTTGCAGAGAAAAAGCTGTTTGTACATAAAGAACTGTTACGCATGTTTCAGATTCTTAATGTCTATGAAGTTTCAATTACCCACTAAAGGAGGAAAAAGGAAAAAAAAGAGTACCATGAGTATCATGTGACCAATTCATTTAAGAAATTATATGGCCCCTCAACACTTGGGGATCTGTGTGTAGCTGGCCCTGCTATGCTTGTTTTCCTCTCGTTACTGACCTCTTTGTACAGATGGGGACTGAGAAGTGAAAAGATGAAACACCGTGTGACAGCCAAGCAGGGAAACTGTGGCTGAGTCATGGAGAAACTCACATTTCCCAAGGATTAAGCACTGAAAGCCATCTGTAGGTGACAGAGGAACCAGGCAGGGAAAACCCCAGCCGTCTGCAGAAGGTCAGAGATAAGGGAAACATCTTAAGGACTAGTGTAAAGGTAGAGTGAACCGGTCTCACTGTGTGATTAAATGATTCCCATCAGCCACGGTGTCACAAACAGAAAACATGTGGGCATTGCTGCCATTCCTCAGCCCTTAGGAGAGGAGAGCAGCCTGCTCTCCTCCGTACTTCTTGAGAGTCCCACCTCTCTCTGAGGCACTTGCAGAGCTCACAAAATCAGCAGGAATTCAGGTTGGTCACATTTGCCTTGTGAATTACAACACATAATGGATGCTAGAGAAAAAAATTGGAAGGGAAAAATATAGTAAAGCAATCCCAAATATTAGTCTGACATCTCCCCTTTCTCCCTCTCTCTTGAGATAGCACATGGTCAGCAGGGCAGACAGCACCATGGACTCAGCCTCCACCTCCACAAGGAGAGTGGGAGCTGCTGTCAGCAGCAGCTGCTTCCAGGGTGGGATTTCTCTTGGATGGAGACAGTGTCTGCCTTGGCAGTGTCTGATCTGTGGGACATGGCTCTCCACCACCCCCTCATCTCCATCCTGCACCTGTGCCAAGAGCCAATTCCATCACTTATGTGTCCACAAACTAAAAACCAGGTGAGGGCCACAAGCAAGGAGGAAACAGAAGTGTGGGTGGGGCTGGAGGAAGATGGACAGCACTGGACACCAGAATAGTGGTGCTGAACTCATTAGCAATAATAAACTAATTATCTTTACCCAAACCACCATTAGTAAAGTGGTTACCACCAGGCAGTCCCAAAAGGAGTGATTTCTTTGGGACAACACAGTCAGGCCATGTGTTGGTGGGGGATGCTGCTGACCTGAGGCCTCTTCCCAGGTCTCACTCACAACCCACACAGAAATCTCTTCCTCCACATGTTGGGGCAGATTCCAGCACTTCATTTCAAAGGCAATGCCAGCTGAGAGCAGGTTTCTGTTCCATGGCAGTGTGGGGATCATGCTGCTTTCTTGTGGCTGTGGATGGTGACAGAGAAAATAATTCGATAAGTCTGCAGAATGTTTTTATTGTCATGTCAACAAAATATTTTCTGCCTCCACAGACTGTGGAAGTACTTAGCATGCAGCATCCATCCAGTTTTGGAAAACACTTGAAAACCACCAACAGAATCTCACTATTCCTTTTTTTAGCTCCATAATGAAAAAGCAAACAAGAAATACGCTGATTCCCAAAATGAACTAATTTTTTTTCTGAAGCAATTTAATTTTTTAGCTTTGATCTGATACCAGAACCCAAAGGACTTACTTGCTATTTCTAAATAATGAGTCTAATGTTTATGCTCTGAGCCTGAACTTTTCTGGTTTTGGAAAAAATGTGACTTTACATAAAAGTCCTTTGATTAAGAGATCTGCAGTCAGAGGAGTTTTCGATACAATAATGAAAAGGCCTTTCAGATCGCTCACTCAAACACTGCTCAGCACGATATTACTCAAGAAGGGAAGAAGCCGACAGAACAATCACACTATTAGTCTTTGCCTTGCCAAGTGTTGTGTTAGTCATATTCCTATGGTAAAATCTCCCAGAAGTGGCTAAGAGAAGTCTTACACTGCATGGAGTAATGCATGCCTGCAAATGCACCCTGACCTGGGTGGTCTGTCACCCTGCTCTCTCCTTTGATTGTTATTTAACCCTGTTTCATTGAGGCTTTAGGAGTTGATTGCTGTACAGAGGGAAAGTGTTTGGAGGAGAAACAGAGGCTATTTCCTCCTGCTATGGTCCGAATTCCCCTGCAGCAGGGATGGTACCTACAGCACACTGCACAGGCTTTTGTTCCCAGTAAGATCATGGCACAAAGCACAGCCCTTGCACAGTGAGATCCCATTCCCTGCCCCACCAGAGCACTCTGGCTGCAGTGCACCCACCTCTCCTGGGTGCCAGCAGCACCCAGTCCCTGGGCTCAGCCGAGCTCCTGCGAAGGTCACCCTGCTGTCCTGGTCCTGCTTCCCGAGACGTGGGATGGAAAGAGTGACTCTGGCACTTGCTAAGTAGGTTGAAGTTTGGAAGCCGAGTGCCTGTGTTATTTATGCAGAACTGACATGTCTCTTTGTCCTGAGCCATGTGGCCCAGATTCCAGCCCTTGTATCTACAAAACATTACTCATGTGCCCGCTCCTCCTGCAAGTCCTTGATTCCAACGGGATTACTCACATGTGCACGCACACCCAGGGCTCTGCACAGCAAAGGCAAATCCTGCTGCCTTCAGCTGATTTACACCACCACTCTGGAGATGAAAATCTGACACAGGAGCAGCTCAACAGGAAAAGGAAAATCAACCTGATACCTCCTCTGTATTCTGCTTCCACATTCCCCTCTCCACTGTCACTTGGGCAGCCTGCAGGAGGGACTGCTCCCCTCTACCATCAGGGCATTGCTGCATACTAGGGGTTAAAATGAGAAAGCACTTTGGTTTTGTAGATTTATTGCTTTCCTCCTGCTATATTTGTGAAGCTCATCATTCAGGTCAGCCATCCCCACCCCTGCAGCTGTCTGTACATTTTTTTTCTCTGGTTCTAGAGTTGTACTTTACTGAGGAAATTATAATTATTAAAACACACAAGGTCACGCTCTAGATGAACTTGGAAACAATTCAAATATGTTTCAGGTTTGAAACTATGTAGCAGCTATGGCCAAGTGGTGAGTTCATAACAAAAGAATGGTTAATTTCACACTTCAGATAACATTTCCCCCGGAAAGCGGTAAAGCATATTGGGACAGGAATTATTAAAGGTCGAGAACACTGGAGACACATAATCAGTCATTAGTCCTGATAATTAGATATTAAAGATAGGCTCAGGGTGGGGGTAGAGTGGTTCTGCCTGAATGAGCCAGTGTGTGTTCTTACTTCTAAATCATTCTTTTAAAAAAAGTTTTTCATCTTCAGAAAGGCACCATGACTTTGTGGACTTGACGTGGGACATCTTGAGAGCTTCCCCACAAGTGGCTCCTCTTCACCTGCTGCAGGTCACAATTCTGGTTGCATGCCAGCAGATAACATCATCAGGCCAGCACTAGAATTAAAATTTACAAACTGTATTCTGAATGAGCAGCAAAGAAAACATGCATGTGCCTCTCTCCCTGAGTTACCTCCCCCTGTGCCTTGGGATGGTAGGAGGAAAGCAATGGCAGATGTTTGTGGCCTCCCCAGCAATCTGCATCAAAGCTAATCACTGTTCATCCCTTGCAAACTGAAAAAGAGATTTCCATACAACAGGTTTTGAAAGACCAAACCTCCTCTGTGCAGACAGCAGCCTGGAACAGCTCTCTGCTAGCCTGTGTGAGATTTGTGGCTAAACCAGGTTGATCTTGGTTGGTTTTCTTCCAAAACCGAGGCTGTGCCATGCAGACCTCCCCTACTCCATTAACCTGCATTTCAGTGTTGAGGCTTATCAGCAGTGCTTCGAAAGAATCACTTAAAATCATGTTTCTGCTATACACAAAAAGAACATCCCAAACCCCCTGAACTATCTCTCTCTTCCTGAACACTGGCATCCAAAAATCAGTGCTGGATGTTCCAAATCCTCCCTCAGCAGCTTTCCCCTGAAACAGCCACAGCCCAGCCCAGGTTGCCCACGCATCCTCAGCTGTGCCTCCAGGTCTCCAGTATCACCCTGCACCAGGGGAAAACACTCAGTACAATCGACTTGTGCAGCTGGAGTTGTGAAAATCTACTCAAGAAGAAAATCAGGAGATGACTGACTTTATGAGCACATCTCAGAGGCACGTGCTGCTGCCACCCACATGTCCCTCTGCCTTGGCTGGGGGGTGACATTGGATTCTAGTCTCTGGCTTTGGGGAAATCAGTGACACCCCAGCTGCTGGAGTGGAGGGGAAAGGTGATGCTTTATCTGGGCTAGTGCCCTAGCTAAGGGTCTTTTATTTTCTCAGCTGTGCACAGCTATGGACATGCCCACAGTCTGTCTTGGAATTGTGTCCCCATGTTGGCTGTTCAGCTGCATGGCAATGAGGTCAAGAGGCTGAGCTTTACCTCTGAATTTTTCGTATTTTCCAAGTATCATATTTTATTTATAATTTAGAAAGAACTTGCTCATGTCTTTGTGGGGAAAGAAAAAAAAAAGGAATGGCAGTGAGCATTCAACACTAGTTTCATTTTTCATCACCATTATCAAGGCTTGGATTTTAACTTTGGAATGTCCTTATCTCAAATGAAATCAAATAAGCACTTTGTGGCAGGGGGTCCTACACTCCCTCCTGACTTCAGGGAGCTTGTGCAATGTGCAGCATTTCCCTCCCTGCTGCATGCTTGGATCAGCTCCCCAGAGCTGACACGTGCACACATCTACCCACAGGTAACGTCACGTGCACGTGTGGCTGGTAACGTGCATTATTCATGCTCCAAGGTTTACACCTGAGCAGGCTCCCCAGCCCCTGGGTATGGACAAGGACAGATGTGGCTGCTGTCAAACTCGTGGACAAGTAGCCAGGAAAAGTGTAAAACATGCAAAACCCAAGGCATATTTTAATGACCTTAGTGAAGCTCACAGCTGGACATCAGGTGGACTGAGCCCATCAAGTGACCATCCAGAGGAGCTGTGGGTTTGTGTGCCACAGAGTGGATGACTGCCCAGCTGGAGCTGGACAGCAGCACTGGGCTTCCTAGAAAATGTGGATGCAGACACCTGATCTCCTGCCAAACCTTTTGCAAACTTGCAGACTGAAAACTTGCAAACAAAAGTATGCTGGTCCCTGCCTCTGCTTCCACCACGTGGGGGACGGACAGAACAAGCCCAAACATGATGTCATCTGCTTTCTGTGGGGTGGGGAAAGCTCGGCTGAGTCCCACACTTGGATTTGGGAGGACTGGCAGCCCTCTGGATTCTCAGTGGCTTCCAGGGTTTCTTTTCATCCTGAACCTAATGTGTGACTGGCAGCAGAGTTCACAAGGATTTTCAAATGAGCTTAGAGCAGCTAGCTCCTGAGAATTCGGATCCTTGGCAAATAGCCTACAATAGCTGATATTTTTCCATTTTATGGGGGAGAGTGCTTACCAGTTATGTGCATTTTTTTAACTGCCATAAACCAATATTTTATTTTAATGCTTATCCCTTTGCCTCCCCCTTGGAACCATATGCACTCTTTGGAAGGACATTTGTCCCTGTCTGAAAGACTCATGGCCTTTTCATGTGGGTGTCCCTTCTGTCACTCCCATGTGTGAAGTCTGGCTCCTGGGTAACCTGAATGGGCTGCACAAGTGGAGCTGCCACAGGCTGGCAAAATGGAAGGGTGGAACCTCTAAAATGTGGGTTAATGACAGTGAAAATTCATAATTGATGGACCTGACATACCAAATAAAGAAAAAATAAAAGCCAGAAGTGAGAGGAGGAAGAGGAGGCCAAAGGCAGGTCCCTTTCAGACACGTTGTCATTTTCTGTCTTGACCAGCTGGCTGCACCTACTGCCCATCTGAGTCCACACTCAGTCTGAGTAAATCCTGCTTCTTTTGTCTTCTGCAAACATTGGGGCTAATATCTGCCATGTTCCACCCTCATTCATTGAAGAATGTTCTGAAAATGAACTGCTGAAGACCAAAGGCTTTAGAAATACCATAACCAAAAAGTTATCTTGAGTAAATCCATTGCCATGAATAGAGATACTGCAGGGGTTATGCCCCCTCAAACCTCTCTTAATCAGTACCATTTCACTCTAATTTCTGTAATAGTTTGGAAGTAATGCTGGGAACTGCTCTAAATGCTTTTTTTGCCTTTTTTTAAACAGAGATTCAGCAACATGAAAACACTTTGAGAATTTGCTTCGTTTCTGCAAATTGTTCCTGCTGAGGCAAACAAACATTCAGAAAAAGCACCCTTCAGAACAGAATGTTTTGATTTTCCAATGAGAACAAATATCTTAACACTTGCCACCATCCTTAATGCCAGTTAAAAAAAATTAATGAAATTTCACAAACTTGAATGCAAACATAACATTCTGTCCCAAACAAGCTATTCTGTTGGTCCCAGTGCTAACTGTAAATTTATTTGCTTTTCAGCCTGCTAAAATATGTAAATCTTTTGTTTTCTGAGTTGATCCATTAATATTGTTTTATGAACTTGTCAGAGGCACTAACCAAGAAATAACAAGCAAACAAACAATGATCTTGTCTGGCCTTGCATGGAAAGCTGGAAAGAGCACGGATGAGTGAACTGAGTGGAAGCATTGACTTCCACCACTCCAAACCCAGTGCGCAAGTGGGATGGGAACATGGGACCTGCTGGTGCAAAGAACAGCTTCAGCCACAGGCTGACTTAACAATGCTGCTGCAGCTTCCAGAATGCTCCAGATGTGACAGGGATCAGAATTCACCCCGTTATTTCAATATATCGATTCTCAGTTTGTGAAAGTTGCTCTGAATCTGCTGTGCTGTTTCATCTCAGCAACAAGCAGGATTGTGTCAATACAGCAACACATCTGCTATAATCATGGGAGCTACCTAAAATAACCCTGGGGCAGTCATCTCTCTTCCAAAATCTGGGCTGAAAATTCAGCAGCATTCACTTGATTGGGGAAATGTGGCTTTTCCTTGGGTTTCCCTGTGTGCCAGGAGCCAATGTGAAAGCCAAGACCTCACCCTGATTCTGACACACAGGTTGCTTTGTTAAACAATATCAAAGTTTCACTTCACTGCTTCTCCTTCCGGAAGCAATGAACCAACTGTTCCAAGAGGAAAAGTTGTACAAACTTGTACCAACACACAACTTGCAGTGCAATTTGCAAAGTTTTCCTTCAAACCAAGGATTTCCCCTCTGACTTCACCAGGGGTCCCTTCATGTCCCTCCCCTGCACCACATCCTTGGCAATTCCAAGGAATTCCTCACGATCAGAAGAAATTTTCAACATGGTTAATTGGTGGCTCACAAGACTGGTTTTATTCTGTTTTGTTTTAGGTTTTTGTGGAGTTTTTTTTTTCTTTTGTTTCGGTTTTTTTAAAATTTCTACATATTTTTTGACATCTCACATTCCCAAACTGCTCTGTTGAAATTTGCATTTGTGTTTCATGGTCACCTCTGGAAGATCCTTTCAGCAGACTGCAGACCCAAGGAAAAGGGGAAAAATGGATGTATCTGGATAGAACCACAGATCTGAAGGAGATTGTTGCCTCCCTACTTACCCTTTATATAGCACTGCTCTCTTCAAAAATTCCCCAGCCCTTTGCAGCTTAAATTAACAAGTGTGCCTTGAGTCCACAAGTGATGTAGACACAAATCTGGTCTTGTGTACATTCTGAGAGCATGACCCTCTAGTCATTGAAATTAAACCATTACAAAAAACAGTACAAAGGAAAGGACACTCTAAGCCTGTCTATTTTGGTCAGGGCTGAAAATGCCATTAGTCTGTAAAATGCTATGCTACTGTCTGCTTTTAGAAGACCACCTGGGTTTCCAACTGGGCAGGTAAAATGTTGGTCAAGTGGCAAGGACGATACACTCCCATGGCTTCTTTAATTATTTCCTAATTTTACATTCACTGGAAGAGCAAGAGAGAAGCATGGCAAAGAGAAAATGTCCAATGTGAGCTGACATAACTCTACCATTTCTCTATGGTCAATTTTGCACCAGAGCAAAATGAGTCAATTTAACTCATTGAAGAGGTGCTGCTTGACATGTGGGACCAATTCAGAATCCAAGACAGGGAGCTGCTTGCTTGCTGTGAGAAAATAAAGCTCCATTTAAGTTAATGGAGTTACACTAATTTACCTCCATGGGGATTTGCTCCTGCTCTCAGAAGTATCAGATCACAGTAGTTAATGGGTGCTTTGGCATGGATTTAGGAAAGCCTGGGTATTGTCCCGGTCCGTAGGTGATATTAAAAATAAAACCAGGATAACATTGAACAGAGAAGCCATGATTTTAGTATTATTTAAGACATGCCATCTACAAGACAATTAGTCTATTAAAAATATATTAGGACTGGATATCCCAGGTACAGTCTGTGTTGTGTCAGCCTGATGACTTCTAAGTGGGTTATGCACTTCATGACTTGTCAATCCATAGTCATTCTGCTGTTATAAACCTCTAAAATTGATCCAGTTAACTTTATCATTATCTAAAGAAAGAAGTTCAGCCTGAGTGGCTGAACAAAGTGCTCTGAACTCCATGGCTCCATCCATCATGTTGTCCCAAGGACCTTGCTCTCTCTTGCTTTCTTGGAACTGGCTGTTGTTCAGAGAGAGATTAAGCAGCATCTTCAAAAGCAAGATAAAAAGCAGAACTATAGGCTGTGTTCAGCAGCTTCCACCTCCCTTCTTTGAAGGAAGAAGGAATGGCTGGAGAATCTGGGTTCTGCAGCTGAGCAAGGCAAGGGGTAGAAGAAATCTCAGCGTTGCAGAGGATGGCGTGTGCTGGTGTGCACTCAGTTACAACTGTGTTAAAAAGTGGATGTTTTCAGGGGAAACATGGGAATCAGGTTTATCTGTTCACTGCCCCTGATTGGGTTTCACAGCCATGTCCTTGTCCCTGCAGGAACTGCTGAGACACCACCAGCTAACAAAGGGAATAACAAAGGGAATAACAAAGGGGCACCGTGTGCTGCTGGTGTCAGCCTGACCCTCCCTTGCCCTTTATCACTGTGTTAACCAAACATATTTACTGCAAGGAAGTTCTAACACATCTAAACGCTTCCTGCTGCCTGAAATGCTTTCTGTCAAATACAGTGGAGACAAGTGTAACACTAAGAGAAATGCCTGAAGAAATCAGGAATTTCTAATGGCCTCAGTGATGGCCAGTCAGATAAGGTGTTTAGTAAGGTCTTGCATACTGGGAAGGGGTGTAACACCGAATACTGGATGTTGATTAACACTGCTTGATGGGTGAAAAGGGAAATATTTCATAAAGGGTCACTTTTTCTATGAAAGAACAGCAGTAACATTTTTAAAGTGAGCTGAGAGAACAGCTGATGATGTATGTTCACCAGTAAACCATATGATGGGCCTGATTTTAAACAACACTCAATTAAATGGTGCTGCTGAGGACAGCCCCTGATGTGGGTAGTGTGAGACTGTGTGATCCTCATCACCTTTCCCTCAGTATGCAGGAAGTTGGTGCCCTGGTAGGTGCTGGACAAGACTGTACAACAAATATTCCAGGCATTTACAGGCTCTGCTACTCCTACAAGGATCAGTTCAGAGCATAATATATTTCAATGCGTTTAAATGAAATAAAAAATGAGCAGACACAGAAGCTTAACTGTAATTTCCTCCTTGCTGTCAAATTTTGGGGTTTGAATTTTGCCCAGCCCACCCTGAGAAAGGGTGAGGCAGGCCTTGCTATGTCTGCCTGCTAAACCACTCTGTGAACTGGATTGCAGCTACTGCCTGGTTTTCTCTTTGATTTATATGGACTCCTACAGTAAAAATTAGTGTGTCTAAGAAGAAAATTAGGATAAGGTCTGTATCTTCCTTGAATGTGCTGTTCAGTTAGCTAAATGACAAATAGACCTTCAGACACCTGTTAAATTGTGGTATAAGTCAATAGCCCACTAAATTGCCTTACTGATTTCTTCTGCTGTTTGAACACCTTCCATTTAGGCTCTCCAGGATATTAACAGTCCTTGAGAAATACAGAATTCAGTTAAAAGCACCAATACTAGACCAAGGGCACACAGAAAATATGGGCTTGAGGGATGTGTTCTGCTCTAAGCAAGGACAAAAGACTCCCAAGTCCTGCAGCAAAGGATGTCTCCAGGGATGTCCAACTCCACTGGAATCTTGCCTCTCCTTATCCAAAAACAACCATGAAGTCCTGGGGACATATCACAGAGTTTCAGCTATTACGTATTATTTTCATGTGTGATAATTGTTAACCTGGTTACATGAGGCAGTTTCAGTATAAGATCCCAGAACTATTTCTTTCTGGTCCTTTCTGAGTGATTTATGCTAATTGTTTAGGAAAACCAGTATAAAAACACTGGTCCCTTGAGAGGTTGGGCTTTGTGTCAGTCTCAGGCAGAGTTCAAATAAAAAGTTGTGTTAGAGTTGTGCTTAGTGAACATGCACTCTTATGCAATCCAAGTATCCAGGAGCAGAGTATTTTACTCTTTCAGTTTAGGGCATCTGTCCAGGAATTACATGTGAAATTAAATCCACTGGAGTAACTGATGTGCTGTTTTTGTTGGACTCACAGGGAAAGATTTCATCCAAGATTTCTCCTCAGACACAGAGATCAATTTTACTGATGGCTCCCCTGCAATCCTGTTCCATCTGAGCTGCAAACAGCTTTGTTCCTGAAGCAGAACCAGGGGATAGGCTGAGCTGCACACACCAGTGGCACAGCTACTGCAGGGAAAGCCTCCTCTCAGCCCTGGATGCTTGCAGTAAGTGCTCTGCTGAGGTAAAATGGCAAAGAACTACTTGTTTCAGGGATGCTCTTGCAATTTCCAATGGCTGTTTGACTCCTCCAGGGCTGCCATGGGGGGAAAGGGCAGAGCATGGGATGTGGGAGAGAAATGGGGATGGTCACAGGAGGAGTTGCCCCAGCTGATGCAGTTTGGGCTGGTGGTTCCAAGCAAAGGCAGGAGTGGTGTTACCACTGACAAATCATCCTGCACCATCTGGTAACTGGTCCTGAGTTTTGTTCAAGGGCCATTTTTAAAAGCCTGGCTCAGCTGATTGGTTACATGCATGTTGGTTACATCAAGAAGGTGTGAAAACCATATTCTGCTACCAGGATGGATGTGACCACCACTGAAGTCTGGGCAGCTGCCAGGTGGTCCCAAGTGATGCAGTGCAGTCTGTGCACTGGATCTTCCCTGGCAATGTGAGTGGGTGACCAAAGGGTTAAAGCACTTTTCTGGGGCTTTTCCTGCTCAATCTGCACCTGTCTGCCTGCACATACCTCAATGAGTGCCTGGGACATATAAATAAACTGCTTCCTGGCAGGTCATCTGAGATGGTGTAGGATGGCATGTTTTTATATCATTCCCTCCAGTCCTGGAGATATGAGCTGACCTAATCATTGAAGATAAGCAACATCAGGTCTGGTCAGTGTGGGGAGGAGAGACCTCCAAGACAAACACAGGTGCTCCAGGAAATGCCACTGCTGATCCAGCACTGCAGACAAAACTGCATGGGGCTCCTGGAGCATGGCTGAAACAGCAGCAAATCCCCTGGGAGAGCCATAAACCCCTGGGACTTCTCCTGGGAATGGGGTGTTAACTCCTGTGTGTGTGCTGTCATGTTGAAATTCTGCATGGGAGAGAGCTCCTGCTCTATTCTCCTTCTCATGCACCAACCAACACATCAGAGTGACTGTGGTGAGCACTCTAAAGGCTTTCACCATCATGCAGGGTGCTTTTAAGGGGCACATGTCTATCAGACAAACCACAATATGCATATTTATTTGGCTACCTAAAATACAACCTGTATCCTGTTGTACCTTGTGGCTTCTTCCCTCGCCTGCTAAAAAGGTGCACACTGTGCCTGGTACAAACCAGCCAAACCTGCTCCACCCTGGAGCTGGGGGAACATCGGCCCTGACTTTGTATTTCTGCAGAATGAACGATGATAGGAGTTTATTATTACCTCTAGAAATGATGTTGCAATATTGGTCAGTCACCACTAGCAACTGGAGTTGTAATGAAGTCATACTTCAACTCCAAAGTACTGCTTTTTAATTCTGTTTGGTGGTTGGGTTTTTTATTATTATTTATTTTGTTTTGTGAGGGGTTTTTTTTCTATTTTTTTTTTCTTCTGCTGGCAACTAATCTGGTATACAAATATCTGACCTTACTGGAACATTTGGGCAACTTATGTGTTATGAAGTCTCCTTCATTTGCTAAAGAAATGAATGTTGCAATTTTCCTGATTCTGAGAATACATCCTTCTGTGAATTAACATTTCACAGAAGCTGCACTTATGTGTTTTGGAGGAGGAAAAGATAGGAGAGAAAAAAAGAAGTGAAGAAGACATTAAAAAAAAAATCCCATAAATTGTCTGTAGTCCTCAGCAGACGTGTGAGTGAGAAGTGCACATAGTTTTGAGTAAGGGAGCTGTGACAGTTGATTTCTCCACACATAAGAAAAATAGAGCTATATTATGCCACAAGGTAGACTGAACAGCAGCCCAGTTTATAGTTTAAATGTCTTGGGAGCTTCCAGAAAAATCTTTTGCATCAAACCTTTACTACTATTGCCACCATGTGGTGAAATTTGACAAACGGCACCATTAGCTGCCACAAAATGTACCTGTTCATTGTGATTTATTTCATACCGACTGTATTTGGAGACATTTAGAGGCCACTATATTTTTAATAATGACAGGAGTTAAAGCCTTTATCTTGTCTTCTCAGAGAAATGATGCAGAAATTCTGCCATGTTTCAAGGCACAGCTTCTGTAGAGAAGTTCCCAAAATGAGTTGGGATTTTTAGTTGGACTCAAGCTCAGGGGATGAGGAACCCTCCAGCTCTCCTGCAGCTTTCCCAGACTCCCCCCAATTTTCTGAGGCTGTCGAAAATCCCCCTCTCACCAGCCATGGCATGGGCACTGCTACAATAAAATGCTTTTCCACACGGGAGAGCTCCCTGGCCTCCTTTCCATGCAGATGCAGATGGACACAGTGAGCAGCCCTTCCTCTGGCACCTGGCACGGGTTCTTGTCACCAGACTGGAGACTTCCACCTGCTGAGAGAACCCTCCTCATGAGTGACATCTTCTGTGCTGCTTGGATGGAAAGGGGTTGGGTGAGAGGTGACCTGACAGGACCAAAA
Organism: Passer montanus; assembly: GCF_014805655.1. NCBI lineage: Eukaryota > Metazoa > Chordata > Aves > Passeriformes > Passeridae > Passer > Passer montanus. Next base: position 5,971,022 of record NW_024373256.1, read on the forward strand.
TGCAGGGCAGTTCTGGCAGCTGCCTCTGGAGCTCTAATTTGTTTCCCCTAAAATATGTCTCATAGAGATTTTTCAGAAAGAAGACTGGTGAGATGCCTTATTACTGATGGAAACCTATTTTTTATTTAAGGTCACAAAGCCTGTATTTTGGTTATTTCAGCAGTTTGCCCAGTGTTTTAATCACTGCATTAGGGAATCCTCCTGCAATGTATGTTCCAGTTGGACTATCATGTCTGTTTCCCCTCAGGTCTTGTTCCTCCACTGCTATTAAACATATTTGAGCAGATTAAACATTTACCAGGCATTTGATCCATACCTACAATGCAATTTTTCTTTCCATTTAGTCCTGTCCTCTGCCCTGACCTTTTTCTTAATTAGTCATTGGAGCCAGCCTGGTTTCAAACATTTAAACCACAGTACCAGTTTTGCCTTTGTCCCTTTGTGTGGCTGAGGGCTGTCCTGATGGCAAGGACAAGAGCAGGGATTGTGGCCATGCCATTATTTTTCTGTGGGTTAGGTCTGAGAACACAACAATCATTCAGCACGTCCAACGCCCCATCCCAACAGGTGGTCTAAGGCATCCACTGCTTGCCTCATTCACAGGGCTGATTTATTGAAGCCTGTTTCCAATTCAGGCTGTTTAATGGCTCCTTTCTTTTTTTTTTTTTTTTGTGTGTGTGTGAGCTGAGTTCACCCAGTGTGGTGACTGCAGTCAGCCACCCTACATCCCTGTCCCAGTGCAGTTACAGAAATGAGCACTCATGGCATTGAATTCACCTGACCTGACTGAGAAATCTGCAGCAACACACACAAATCAGGCTTAGGAGTGTCTTGACTGGGTCTTGCATGGGAGGGACACAATGGGCAATCCATATGTAGACACCACAGAGGTGCATATATCACCCTATATATGTATATACACCACATCTGTCTAGATATTTACATGTACTTCACTTCTCCTTCTCCTCCCCTCCTTGGTGAGGGATGTCACTGGAAATCTTCACTGCTTCAACTTTGGCTTAACTCAGGCCAGCCCAGGTCAGACTGAAGCTGCCTGTGCCCCTCCTGAGCACAGAGCTCCTCCAGGCATCAGCCAAGGATGGCTCCTGGGCTGCCACGTTCCTGCCCACGGTGGGAGCAGCCCGTCCCCTCTCACAGCTCCTCTGGCTGCCCTCCACCCTCACCAAGGGTGTGGGAGAGCACCCCCTGACTGTTCTAAGCTCCAGTTCTAAGGCCAAACTGGGGAAAAAATCCCCCCAAAACAAAAAAAACCCCAAAACCCATGCAGATATGTGAGAAAAGTTGGTTGAAGTGAAAGAGGCTTGAGGAAGTTTTTGAATGAAATGAAGATACACACCCTCTTGCCCCCAGTTTTTCATTGTGGTTCCAGGCATGGTTTTGTTTGACTGAAAACTCAGTGTTGTATTTAATTTTCAAGCTATTTGTCCTTCTTGAAGCTTATGAAGTGATTTTTATGAAAAGAAAACCAGTGTTTGCAAAACAATTCAAAGAGTTGAACTTTGGGAAGCATCAGAATATGAACTGTGAGGTTTATTCAGAATAAGACATTTCCTATAAGGATCACTGAAACATTCTATTTTGAAATAGAATATTTTGAAATATTTTGAAATTCATTAAAATTATCCCTTTGCCTTCATTCTTTGGTTTGTTTTGTTTTATGACTGGAAAGATTTCAGAACAAGTTTCCTGCTGTATTTTGTTTTCCACTCATTCAAAAAATAATGTTTAAAAAAGTGTCCAGATTGGATTTGTCTAAACCCTCCCATCCCTTTAAAAGGCAGACATCCGTGTTATGTCTGGTTATAGGTGCAAATGGAGCAAAAGAATGGGCTCAGGGGAAATAAAACCCCTGTGCTTCGTGCATTTACCTGTCTGTGGATGTGTGCCATCATCTCTGCAGTGTTGCTACTGAGCACCCTTTCTCTGTGATTCTGGCTGACTCGTGTTCTGGAGCTGCTGATCACTTCTCAGCCACAGCAGATGGCTGAATGTGGGTATGATAAACCCACATTCTAACAAGCAGCCATTTGGCCAAAAAAGTTTCTTTGCTGCCCTGTGTCAGATGGCACCAGCAGTGCCCCTTCTCACAGCTCGTGTTCGCTGCTGCTTCTGCCAACCAGGGGTTCTGCTGCTGCCCAAACGTGACCCCCAAGGCCACAGTTTGGGCTGGGGGTTGAGTGTTTTTCCTTTTGTATTATCAAATGTATCCATGGAACCCTCTGAGTGCTCACAACAACCACACAGCCCCATGCATTTACTGCGAGAGCCTGCCCCGAGCCCCGTCAGAAGATAATGGGGCTTTAATCACAGCAAGACTCACCCTTTTGAACTGTGCTCTTGAGCAAAAAAGTACATGAGGCAAACACAGTCTTTGGCACATCTACATGGAAAAACTTCATAGTGTTCCTCGGCTTGGCCTCCTGAGAGGGAGTCTGAGCTCTTGCTCTGTCAGTCAGATGGGATTTTTTCTACTTTTTTTTTTGGTTGCTCTGTTGTTGGGAGAGAGAGGATCTCTAGCTGCCAGATACCAAACTGTGTACAATCTCCTTGAGCAGCCAGTGAAAAAACATATTTACTTCCCTTTCTATAAATGGCTCGAGAGAATTGTGGCTTTCTCCAGGGCTTAGTCTTCTTTAGGGTGGATTTTAGATAGGTCATAATGGACCTACCAGAGGCTCATGATAGAAACTCAGGTCCAGGCACTCAGCTAGAAAAAAGTTCCTTGTAATTAATGTCAAATTTATCCCAAAATCTCAGAAGCATTGACCAGGCTAAAGATACTGTTCTCAGCAAGGAAAGCTGCTGGTAGTGAATTTAGTAGCTATTCCAGCTGAAATAACATCAGGGCTCTCTTTTTTCCTCTTTACGAGCTGAACTTCTGCAGTGTGACTCCAGCATCTTCCTCTCCCAGTGTAATTCAGCTGTTTTTTCTGTAAATATCTGTACATGTTAACATTAGAGACAGAAGGTATGATAAACTCCCATTAAGGGGTCAATGCCAGTAAATGAAAGGAAAAAAGCATTGAAATTATTACTTGACTTAAAATTCCCTGTTTGGCTCTGGCAGGGCTCCAAGGCACATGATCGCCAAGGTCACACACTTTGATGAAATTCCCTGGCACAGTGGGAGAGTTAAAATACTGCATTGTAGTTCCTTTTGCTGTGGGGAAATCTTACAAACGTTGTTTATTTGGGATCTTTCCTGCCTCCAGTCATTCCCCACTTCAGACTAGGAAGGAATCAGCTCTCATGAAGTAAACAGGGTCAAAGCTGGTGGGGTGTTGGGATGGGAACTGGGTGAATGTTTGTGGCCAAATATTTCATTAGAAGAAAAGGAAAAAATGTGGATGTGAGTCCTCCTGACAGGCTTGCAAATTAAATCATGTTTCTCAGGTGCTTGAGCCAAGAGAAGATGATAACTAAGAGTAATAATAATTCATAATGCTCTAATCTTACAACATTCTCAAGATGAAGCTTTGCTTTGCTTTCCTTTGATTCCGACATTTTTGTTGGAGCTTTTGTTTAGAGATGGAACTAAATGTGTTTGCGCTTCAAGGAGAGAGGACTAATGGGAGTTAAATATTTCATGGTTGATTTTTGCTTGGAGTGTTTTACTTGAGTGAAATTTAAGGTGGTTTTTTTCCAGTCTCAGGTTGTGTATGTTAAAAAAAAATCTGGTGCAACTCCCTGATATCTGCTGTTCAAAGCTAAAAATGGGATGCTCTTTTCTTGGAGGTATTCACCCCCTGGTTCTTCTTGAGGAAGCACATTTACTAACCAAGAACCAGTGTTGGCTGTGGTATCCTCAGACCTTCCAGATCTTTGGGTTTCAATGCAAATCTCACTGTGTTTGATGCACAAAATGTCTCATCTCCTGGAGCTGATTCCTCATGTGACAATTTCAGCTTTTCATTAGGAGAACTTCAATACCTCAGATTTATGGGGAACAAAACTTGCTTGATGTGTCCCAAGTCACTCCTCATTCTCAAAAGTTAAACTGCAAACAGAGAAAACCCAAAATAGAGAGAAGGTGTTGACCTGGGAGGAAAGGTTTGATCAAAAATTGCAGGTATTTTAAGCAGTCTAGGGGTTTGATTCCTGGAGTGTTAGGTGCACTAAGGCAGGCAGCTCTCCATCCTTCTCCTGGCTGTGTCCCAGTTGTTGCAGACTACCCCTAAAGAGATACTGGTTTCTCACCTGGAAGCATCTGCCTTTTAGCAGCCTTTCCTTGTTTTCCATTGTGTTGGAAGGTGCTGAGATGTACCTTAGCACTGCTAATTTATATTTGTTATTGTCTGTCATAGCAACTTTATTTACAGTTGATTAAAGCTCTTGGTTAGGGAGGCTGCATTCATACAAGCAGCTCTTGGCTGCTCTACATTAAAGTGAGGCCAATATTTATGGAAAACAGAATATGGCAGAAAACTTTGGGTTTTGTGGTTACTACAGAATGTCCCCATTGTTTTCTTTTCTGGTGCTCATCCCTCACTGCTTGCCTTCAATGGCCAGGTTTGCTTTTGTTTCTTGACAGAATGCCTTGCCAAAACCACTGTTTTCTGATTCAAATCACAGTCTGACAGCACTTTGGATGGATAGATGGAGGAGAGCTTCTCCTGCTTCTTGAAAAGAAAATGGGATTTCTCCTCATGCTGATGTCTTTTACAAGAATGGTGATGCAAAACAGCCACCTGTGCACACAGATAAGATTAAAACAGAGAGCCTGGGAGGAATAAGGAGATTTCAGACTCTCCAAGGGAAAAAAGATTGGAAGACTCTCAAATCTAAGTTTTTCCCAGCTTGAGCACTGTGTTTCTTTGCATTTTGCTGAGCTGTGGAGGAGCTGGAGATGTCCCAGATCTGGGGGAGCGTGGAGGAGATGAGTGCCTGTGAGGTGTCCCTCGTTCTGTGGGGATTTGAGGTGGGGCTGTGGCTTCTGCTGCTCCTGTGTGACCAAAGGATGGATGTCCTGAGTGTCCCTCCCTGCAGATACTTGCCTTCCAGGACCAGGGTTTGCCCCATTTCTGTTCACCCAGAGCTGGGGCTCCCTGCAGACTCATAGGGCAGTGGGGAGTGTGCACATCCATCACACACAGCTGGGATGAGAGGTGTCCCCAGCTGTCCCCAGCCTGCTCCCACCGTGTGTCCCCTGCTCTGGCACCAGAGCCAAATCCCCTCCTGCCCCACAGACCCCACCAGGCTGGCCCAAGCCCAACCTCAGGGGCTGCAAGCCAAAAACCAGAGCCCAAACTGGGGGCTCTGCTTTTAATTAGAGGATTAGTCTGAAGGAGGATGAGACATGCTTGCAGCTCTCCTAATTTTAACCATAGTTAGCGCCTAATTAATGAAACATTTAACTTGTCTGGGACATGGGCTTGGTGGGGGGAGAGATACCCCAGGCCAATCAGCACTGATGTATTCTGTTTCCCTTGCACTGAGGCAGAGCATTTCTAAGTGATGTGTGTGTGATTGCTTCCAGATTTACGATTATTTCCATCCTTTTAATGCTGAATTAAAAAAAAAAAATCCAAAAAACTCCAAAGAAGTTGGTTTGGCATAATCTAATTTTCTCATGTGAAACAGCTTGTAGACCAGATGACCCCAAACAATAGGAGAATTTGTCTGAGCCTGGCTGCTCTTGCTGCAGGCAGCTTTCCTCTGGGCTGCCCTCCTGGAACCAAATGTGACCATGTCCCTTACTGGCACTCCTCAGCTCAGCTCAGGGACTTCAGGTCTGCTGCCCTGGCCAGGCTGCAGTGCCTGGCAAGGGCTGAGCACATCCCAGCAGGTGAGACTGGATGTGTGTCCTGACAAGGAGAAGGCCAAAACCAGACCGAGATGGAATTTCCCCCCACAAAGTAGCATATTTTGGAAATTCTCTGTGAGGTTAGACAGGGTTTAACCTGGACTGGTTAGGATACATGAACTCAAGAGCTTTTAGAACTCATCTGACTGAATTGTATCTTAAATAGCTCAATTCATATAAGCTTGCCTTAGCTGGAAAACTGCATTTCACCAAGGAGATGCTGAGAGGCTTCTTGGCTGGCAAGGAAAGGATGATCTTCAGCACTTCAGGATTGCATGAGGGGAAAGAAAGAGCCTCAGGAGCTGGAAGGCTCTAGTAAACTCTGCTTACAGCAAAGACAATCTTCTCTGCCAGGGTGTGACCCTAACAGTATGTGGAAATTAGATTAAAATGGAAACTAGAGACTTTATAGTGCTAAAGAACTGCATACCTGCCCTGTCCTCTCCATTTATTCATTGTGCATTCCATATATTCCTTGTGTATATACATATTGTGTATGTGTACATTCCATGACTAAAGACTTTATAGTGCTAAAGAACTGCATACCTGCCCTGTCCTCTCCATTTATTTATTGTGCATTCCACATATTTCTTGTGTATATGTATATTCCATATATTTATTGTGTATTCCTTGGTTTTCATGCAGTAGTTCTGGCATCTAAAACTAGGTATGGACCTTGCTCCCTAAGCTGAATCCTGACTTAGGGATGGAGAAAGGGACTGGACCTCAGTGTTGGTCTGGTTTTGGTGCTGTGGATGGCATCAGCAATGGAAGAGAAACAAAAGTTCAGAGAAAAGAATTAGAAAATAGAAATAAAAAAGAAATCCAAGTAATTTTTAATTCCTCGTTAATAATTTAGATGCAGTTCCACTCTTCTGTGATCAGGGTATAAAAGAGAAACAAGTAATTAGTGATCCTCCCACTATGACTTCTCTGTCTGTGTGCTCTGTTCTCTTTCCTTCATTTTTTTGGTGGTTTCTATTTCTGCTAATTGATTTATTTAATACATGAAATTAATTCAACTACAAAGAGGAATTAATAGTTTATTCTAAAGGGAAAATGTTATGGATATTTATATTAGTATAAAAGAGAAACAAGTAATTAGTGATCCTCCCACTATGACTTCTCTGTCTGTGTGCTCTGTTCTCTTTCCTTCATTTTTTTGGTGGTTTCTATTTCTGCTAATTGATTTATTTAATACATGAAATTAATTCAACTACAAAGAGGAATTAATAGTTTATTCTAAAGGGAAAATACTATGGATATTTATATCAAGCACCCCAGAATGGCAGCAGCAGGGCAAACCCCAGTGTTGCTCTTATCTTTACACACTGCTGATGTTTAACATCACAGACACCTTCAGATGGGGAGCTCTGCACATAATTAAAGGAGGTCACACCAGAGCAAGCCCAGCAGAGCAGGAGATGTTGTTCCTGGTGTCTACTGTGAGATTGAGAGGAGGACTAGCTCATGGATGGCTGTAGTGGCTTGTGTAGTTTATTCTATTGTCCTATTTTTTTCTACAAGAGGCCAGATGTCAGCAGTGAACAGGATCCTCACGGAAGGAAGCTCTGCTTTCTAGTCCTGAGCTGGCAAAGCCCAGGGTTTGAATCGGTTTCAGTCAAAGGAAATCAAGGGAACAAGTTTCCAAAAATTAAAGAAAAAAATTAAAACAAGAAAACAAAGACAATTTTTGAAAATCACTGACATTTGGCTTGGAAAATTGCATTGCAGTGATCAGAATGTTTTATCTGAGATGATCCGGGGCTGAAGGTGGAGCAGGGAGGAATTCTCACCTTGCTGACTGCTGTGAAAGAGTGGGAACATCTTCCTGTGGCAAATCAAACCCCCCACCAGCAGGGCAGGCCCAGCAGGGCACTCCTCTCCCCACCTACGTGGGCACCTCCACCTCTGCAGACTTTCTTGCCCTTTTTGTGTCATCCTTGCCATTTGTCCTAGCCCATGGGACAAGTGCATGGCCTTGATTACTGGTAAGATAGCTGTCCTCTCTGTTTGAACTGTAGTAATGTAGGAAGAATTCCCAAAAGTTGGTGGTTTCAGAGGTCCCACTCCATCCAGCAATTTATTATTCATGTCCTTGAGATTTACTCTAGCCACATGTGGTTTTTGTGCTTGCCTTTGTAGTTTTTTTTTGCAGTCCTTCCAATTAGCATACAAGTGAATGACATTGTGAATATTAATATGATTTTCATTTATTTCCAGAGACAATAGCCATGTGAATCAGCAGGGTTCCACTAATCTACACTGAAGATCTCAGAGTTGTTGAAGCTGGTTTAAAAGGCATGGGAACTTGTGGAGCAGCTCATTATACACTCATTATGATTCCACCCTTGAAGGTGAGGAGCACTGAACATTTGACTAGAGTGCTGTTATAAATAAAACAAATGTATCTGAAAAATCTGTGAACAGGTAAATCATGTGAAGGGAAAAAGCCAATAGTGAAAAAAGTCCTAGAGTGTGCATGGGCAGAGACAGACTTATATTAGCCCAGAGATTTGCTCTTCTCAGCCAAATGCATTGCAATGTTTATCAGATTCCTTCCTACAGTGGACCCGGGGCTCATGTTTGACTGCAATGCTTTGGATTACAAAGACATTTTTCTGCTTCCTCCCAAGGACAAAATGCAGAGGCGTGGGAGTCTGCTGGAGGTCGGGGTGGTCTTAATCTCCTTCTGCATCTTCCCTTGCCTGCCTTGCTCTGAGGACCTGGTTTAGGCAGGCAGAGCAGGCTGTCCCCTGGGTGGTGTGTGTCACACAGAGAGCCACAGCACCTTCTGTGCCCTGCCCTGCCCTTCCCCAGCCCTGCCAGCCTCCACAAGCTCCACGGCAGGAGCAGAAGCTGCCCCAGCTGAGCCAGGGGATGCTGCCTTTCCCTGCTGTCCTCTGTTCAGCTTCCAGTGCCTGAAGGGACACGGGAGAGTTGGAGAGGGACTTTCTGCAAGAGCACAGAGGGACAGGACAAGAGAGAACCACTTTCAAAATGAAAGATTTAGATTGGACAAAAGGAAGAAATTCTTTATGGTAAGGGTGAGGAGGTCCTGGCACAGGTTGCCCAGAGAAGTTATGGATGGCTCATGTCTGGAAGTGTTCAAGGCCAGCCTGGATGGGGCATTGAGCATCACTGAATGTAGTAGAATGTTTTCTGCCTGTGGCAAATGGGTTGGAACAAGATGAGCTTTAAGGTCCCATGCAGTTCAAGTAATTCTATGAGTCCATGATTTTGTGATTCACAGGTGTCCTGGAAGGCCCCTCCTTAAATTTCATATATAGGGCAAGGTCTGTTAGAGGCAACTGAAACATTTTTGAAAGGTCCCATCACAGTCATGAGACATTTGCAAGCAAATATAAATACAAGGTAAGTAAGGACTGGAGATTCTCTCACCACAATATGTGTGCAGAGACAGACAGTAAAATCTCATTTTTAATATTGATCAGGCAGAGGCTCAGAGTTTAAAGCCATGAAGATTTAGCTGGTTTATCCACATGGGAAGGTGCTGCCTGGCCCATCTCCATTGCTGACACATTCTGCCACTGCTGAGCTTTGAAGAGTCCCATCACTGCAGAATGGAAAGCCTTTGGGACATTTTTAAATGAGCTGGGTCTTGTGTCCTTCCACATCCTAATCTCACTAGAAGCATCCTGGACACCTGTTTGGATCAATGCCCTTCAGGAATTTGAGGGAAGCATTCCCACTGTTTGCTCTGCTAAATTAAGCAGTGAACTATCTGACTGCCTTTAAAGTACAATCCCCCTGGACTTCTTGCAGCTATTACCTGCTACTCTCTATTGTTTGTGATTCTCTCCAAGAAAGAAATAGGACATGGAGATTGAGCCAAGGAGTCTGCAGTGCTTGGAAGCACAGAGTGCTCCCAACTTTGGCAGGCTCAGCACCCTGCCCACCCAAGTGGCAGCTGGAAAAAAGCTCAGTAGCTCCCATTTTCTGGCTAGTAGTGACCTGGGAGGGATGCTGCTATTCTTGAGGACCTTCTTTTGCAATTTCCTAGGATAGATAAAGCTCAAAAGGTTCGTTTTATTTGTTTATACTCTGAGGTCTGGTGACCTGATTTTCAGCTTCAAGTGAAGAATTCCTGGCCTCACATTTCTTTCATGAAGAGAAGTGGAAATAAGTTTCCATCAGTGGCTGTAATGATATTTTTCTTGCTGTTTTGGCATCAGTAACTGTATTCCATTCTGATCTAATTTGTGGCATTTCCTCCTCATATTTGTTGTTTTATATTATATATTGAAATATTATGTATCTGTAATATAGAAAATGTGTTCTATATTTCTGAGCACATTTATACAAAGGCTAATTCTTATGCTGTAATTTGAAAAACATGAATCAAACGCAAAAATTAAAAGGAAAACATGCCTCAAACATACTTAAGGTAATGGCATACTTTCAGAAAAACAAAAATGTATTCATTTTTATACCAAGTCAAATGTACCCTGGAAGAAGATCTGGATATTAATATTCACTTATTTTAAAATTGGTGCTATATTGTAACTTGAACAGGAAGAGGTAATCAATCTTTACATGGTTACATAAACAGAGCAAACTACTTAATTTATTATAAGTTACAAAGACCTGGACTCCTAACAGGAATTGAGTGCATTTGTGAATTTATGTAACAAACATATCACTACCAACACCAAATTACATCTCAATCAATGTTAAAAGGCATCTGACATTTCCCTTTGATTTATGGATTAACCTTTACAGTTAATACAGTCTAGCATTTATTGTTTTCATCAGTTTGTGGTTTGGTAGCAACCCCACAGTTCATTGCTGGGAATTGACTAAATTAATAGCTTTTCCCACCATGATCAACCAGCTAATGAAAAAGGTCTATTTTGCACAGCTGGTGGATGCTAATATTTAAACAAACAAAGCAAACCTTTATGAAGGACAAATGAGTCTTGGGTCCTGATTCTGCCAGTCAGGTTATTTATCTCAGGAAACCAAGGTGCACCTATTGACTGGGGTTAAACCTGGCTAAAATGTAATATATTAAACCCAAAGTAACATGAAAGCAGTCCCAAACCAGCAGCCAGAGGAATACATTATATTTCAGGATCAATTTGTAGGCAAAAAATAGAAAGTTTTCATTCCTCATTGTCTGAGATGTTCTCTCTTTGGCATGGAAAAATTGGGGGAAAAAATATACAGGTAGCTTTGCCAAGTTCTGCTCCCATTAATACTGTTCAGATGCTGAGGGATTATGTGTTAGAATGACAAAGCATTAAGCAATTATCTGCATCACTTTGTGGAAATAATTCAAATACAAAAGAGTTTTCTTGAATAAAAAATAACACTGCCTTAAAATAACCCAGCTACCCCTCCAATTTACTCTGATTGAGGACTAATTATCTTAGCAAGAAAAACATTGTGCTGATTTTAGAAAAAATCCAAGAAAAACTTGGACTGATTTTAGTGATGACAAGTCAATTTACTGGGGACTTTTCATTTCAAGCATCATCTTGCACATATTTAATAATGAAATTGCCATTAACTTCTGCACTGCAAGAAAAAGGAGATTAGCACCTGTTTAGGGGTGACACAGCCTGGCTTCACACAAGCCATGGAGAAGACAGGAGAGGCTTGCCCAGTTTCTGGATACACTTTTCTTCCACTTCATTGTCATCAGAGAGACCAGAACTAAAAGTTTTGACAAAATTGACAGGTTTGCCTACATTTGTACAACTCTTCTGAACTTCTATTTTTTCCTAGACACCTCAGAGTAGCAGTGAAATTTCCACTCTGTCCCATTTGGAGCAAGAAAAAATTCAGTAATAAAAGTCACTTTCACAGCATTTTGGCACGTCTGCTTCCTTGCACTCTTAAATATTCATTTTTCTTAAGGTTCACAGAAGGTTTCCAAGTCTTAAAAGTCAGGGTTGGTTAGAGCTAAGCTTTTGTTTGAATTGCAAACATCTGGCAGCCCAAAGAGACAGAAAGTGCTGCACTGCATCCTTGCTACAGCTCACAGTGGCCCCAGCAGATGCTGTCTTGCACCTTCAGCCGCAGTTGCAGGTGGAAAACCTCTGTAATTACAAGGCAGATTTATCTGTTTTATCCACACTCACAGCTGAATTCTGCTGTGGCTTCATCCTACATGCAAAGCCCCAGTGATTTCTGAAGGACAGAGGAAGGCAGAGCTCATTAATGAAAGTTTTTTTTCTCACAGGTCACAAAATAGGGGAAAAAACCCAACCCAGCAACCCAAACAACTTTCCCACTTCTGGTGAACTTTTCCTCTGGAAAGGTTGCCCTGTTGGGGAGCCACGATCCATGACAATCCACTTTTCCTCAGCCACGGATCATTACTCCAGGATGGCACCAGGGCTACGTCTGCAGCAAGTGAAATGAGCCCAGCTCAGCCTGGGAAACTCCTCTGGAGACAAAGCCAGAGCTCTCTGCTTGCACAGCCTCTGTGTTTGTGATATTGCACTCTGCTCCTGTTTGGAATAGCATGGGGAATACCACAAGAGGCAAGCTGAGCTCTCCAGGAGATTTTGCATCCAAGCAGTGTTCACTGTGGCAAAATTATTTTAAAGTTTCTGCATGAATTCCTTAGATTTGAACATAAATCCTGGCATTATGGAGATCCTGTGCAGAGAGTAGTTCAATAACTCTCTGCAATATCATTGCTGCCAGTGCCAGGGACTCCTCTTGAAATTAGAGGTGTTGTCTGCTCATTTTTATTGCCAGTAGAAGAGGTTTTTGTGGGCATTTTCTTGAAAGAAACAGCTGTAGAATGCTTCTACTTGCTGCAACTGCACAATTTTTGCTGGAACGGGTGGCAGTGTGAGTTAATATGGGATAGAAAGTTTCTTTCCTTTAGCTGGGGACATGGGTTTGCTCTATATGAGCTTTAAAATCAGGAAAAAGAAGATTATTTCCAAGCCTTGCAATCTGATCCCAGTTCTCTTTATACTTTTATGCATTCCTTAAAGTCCTGCTCCTGGAGTCTCATGGAATCAGAGTGCTGTTAGTTCCCACACATTTAAGCACCACTCAGTCCTGTACAAAACTGCTCTGGGGTAACTGGTCAGAGGCAGGATGGACAAGATGCTCGAGCTGTAGGGGAGGTTACAGCAGAGACAGGAAAGGTGACAGAAAGTGGAGAGAATGTGGAAGGTCAGTAGTGTCAGCGTGCTGATACAGCATGTTTCTAACAAAATTCTATGCAAAGGTGGACTCTGTCTGCTGCCCAGAGGAGACACAGAGACATAAAATGATTTTTTTTCCAAGGCATTGCCCAAGTTGGAGACAAACCAGACTGGATCTCTGAGGCCAGAAGGTTTTCTATTTCAGCTATCCCAGAGAAAAGCATGAAATACAGAAGCAAACAGAAATGTTTTCTTGGCTGTAACTTAAAAAACAAAACATGGAATTTCCTGCTATCTGAAGTAAGTGCATTATAATCACAGTATGGCTAAATCTAATATAGGAGCCTATGTGCCACCACCAGCAATACTTCTTTTGCAATTGCCTCCAGCTATTGCTACTAGTAGTGCTGATTGCAATTTCCTTGTACCTTATGTCAATATTACTGGGTCACAAGCGAGGAAACAGGAAGCCTGATAATCAATTTCAGTAGCTGTACAGTCATTTAGCTCGGGAGTTTGGTGGTTGGAAAAATTTAGACTTCAGCTCCAGTAATTACAACCCTGAATTAAGACAGAGATATCAATTTCATATGTGCTGTGCACATGCCCATGTGGCTGTAGAGCCAGGACACAAAAAACTGACTTGTTTTAGTAGGAATATTCCTGGCAGGGAAAAGAATTCAGTTGGATTTTCAGCTCCAGTATTGTCTTCCCTCTCCAAATTCAGCTTATGCTGTTGCCATGGTATAAATGGTTCAGACTCAGGCAGGCTTAGAAGTAAAGAAAAAAACATATATATTCAGGTATATTAATTTTCCTCCCTGTTTGTTGTTAAGTAACAGGCTACAGCTTTATGATGCAGAGTTGGCATGATTATTCATTCTTATTTTGGAAAATATCCACTAAATAAAAACTGAAGCTCCTCTCAAACAAACATCTGTCAAAGAAGGAGTGTTTCAGGTGAGAGGACTTTGTTACAGAACCTCCTCTGCCATTGAGTGCTGGTGGACCTGCTGGTGGTACCCAGGTGTGTGTCCCCAGAATTGGGGTGGTCTGCTCCTCCACATCTCCCCCACAGCCCTGTACTCCTTTTGCTGTCACCCGATGGGAAGGGACAGGGGAGAGAGCAAGGTGCTGGGAGCTGAGATTTCATGGGAGCACTTCATGTGGCTTGTCCCATCCATCCCCAGCTGGGGGACAATTTGGGTGAGACAAGGCTGAGTGATGGTCCTGGAGACACAGGTCCCACGTGGCACAGATGGTCCCAAGGGTCTTTATAAAACCATACATGATGTCTGTGGACAATATGTGTTTCCCATCCCAAAAATGAGGTTCCCTTAAAAGCAAGTGGGATTTTCTAAGGAACAGCTTCCCCTCGACCACGCCAAGGTCAGTGTGCACGGGCAGAGTACAGATATTTTGACATCAGTGCTTTGTGTGGCTGAGGTGGGAAGTCAGGCAGGTCCCCCTCAGTCTGCTGCCCTGGGGGCTCCTTGCCCTCCCCCTGCAGCCAGCCTGGGCTCCAGCTGCCCCCAGCAGTGGAGGAAGCAGTGGGAGCAGGACCTGCCCAGGGTCTCCTCCTCTCCTGGCCTGACCCACCCTCCTGGCCGTGGGAACAGGCTGCTGCTGCCTTCGGGCCGTTTCTTCCCTGGGTGACAAGAAATCTGTCTGCTCTCCTCCCAGCCCAGCTAACCTGGCTGACTGCTTTTCTCCCAGGACGGGCTTGTCTTGGTTTCATGCACTGGGAAGCAGAAAAAGCCAAGCTTCTTCTCGATTTCAGGATCACAACCTGAAATGGATTAAAAGGTTGCTGCTTGAATTTTAAAATGTTGTTTTTCATGACATGATTATGTGACCTACCTTTGTTTATTATAAAACTAATACCACAAGTTACAGTTCAATGAATTCACATTTTATTTGAAATTTTTGTCTGAAGTAGCCTAAAGCTCTTCAAGAAACAATTGCACAAAACCATATGAGAGCTGCTAATTTATAATCTGCAGCATCACAGCACAACTGGCTTTTCATTTGGCTAAAAGGAAATAGTTACTTAGAACAACAAAGCAAACCATGTGTCCATAGTTTATATTAAATGCCCTTGGTATTTATTAGGGATACACAATGTATCATCTCCAAAATATTTATTTTCTTGTAATTTCAACAACAGCAAAACAAAATGGAAAGTAATACAGTGACATGCCTTTGCCAAACTGAAGCAGATCTTGGGACAGTTTCCTGTTGAAAGAAAATTTGAGATCCTGAGTCTGGATATTAGCTAGTGTGACTTGTTTACTTGAGTGTGTACACCAGCCCCAGAACAGAGATGCTCTCAAAGAGCATACAAACATCTTTGCACCAGGAATCTCACCCCAGATGCCAACATCTGGTTCTGCTGTGTTCAGCCCTTGGGCTTAGGGGAACTTATTCCCTATTTGGATACATTTCCCATTGAGTTCATGAAGAATTTTGTCTGTCTGAAAGAGAGATCCAAAGAAACCTGTGGAAGCAAGCTGCTATTTTGTCTTGAGAAGACACCAAGTAACTGCTAGAAGGTATTTAATTTTCTCTGCAGTCCACATGGCCTTTAATCTGATTAATCTCTGGCCCTGGTAATCGAAGATGAAGTTTTGATCCCTTGAACCCAGTGGCAAAACTCTCATTCATTTCATGAGAGTCAGGATTCAAGCCATGTAGCCAGTCCCAGATGCTCCAATGCAGAAAAATGTTATGGGCTGATTAGTGCTGAAGTGCCTCCCAGGGTTTGATAATTGCTCATACAGCTCTCAGCCTCGGAAAGGCTTGAGACAGATTAATCATGAAACACAGCTCATTGCACCTGTTATTTTCCACATCCACTTTTATGGGAAGTGCTGCTTCTTTTCTGCAGTCTCAGAGAGGCTGTGCTGGAAGGGGGGGATGGCAGCAGAGGATGTGCATGCAGCCAGTACCAGCAGAGCACAATGCCTCCAGCAAAGAGGGGAAGATGGGGAGCAGTTTTGTCATAGGGTTAAACATCTGTGGCATGAATCCTCCAAAAGCATTTTCAGCTAGAGCAGATCTTGCTTGAGACAGATGGCTAATGGTCAGCAGAGCCTTTGGGCCCAAGAGGGAAGTTGGTTCTACCCTAATGTTTTTCCCTGCACGAGGGGAACATGACAGTGTTTCACCATCAGCAGCTGTGGAAAGTGCAGCTTTGGGGGGCAGTTGGGTCCAGAGTGGGGCTGTTTGGGCCAGTGCAGGGCTGACAAAAACGTTTAATGGCTGTGGGACAGAGCAGAGTTCTTTACTGTGCAAATTTCAGGAAGCCTTGTTTGGTTTTGGTTGGTTTTTTATTTAGAACCACTGATATCAGCATGGAAACTGAACAAACTTTCAAGCCCATTAATTCTTTATCATGTCTCAAATAAAGACCTAAGAGGGAGCAGCTCTTTTTTTCAGTCTGTGGAGCTGGACCTCTGAGAGAGCTGCACTGGGCTGCACCATGCAGGCTGACAAGTCAAAGAGCATTTCCGTACCTTATTTTCAGCCTGCTCAGAGCAAGACAAGGTGGTGTGTGCCCAATGCAAATGCTGATGATGGAGACCAGCAGCTCAGCTTTGCAGTGCAAAGTTTTTTGCTGAAATACTCTGTCAGAAGAACCACTCCCAAAAGATGAAAGGGGACTCCTGATGCTGGCATAGCAGGGTTCATTTGCTGCTACAAAGGGCAGTGAACACACAGAAACACGACAAAAAGAAGTCTGGTTTGGGCTTACTGCATCTTCTAGTTTTCTTCTTCTGTCAGTGCTCTGCAAGGGCTATTTTCAGTTCCATAGTTATGGTGAGAAACATGGTGTATTTTTATTCCTAATTTAGCTTGTTTATCCTGAGAGATTCCAGGATCTTCATTTGAGAGATAAATTCAAACCTTCTTTTTTCCTTTGCAGCCCACATTCCATAACAAAAACATTGCATGCCATACTTCATTACAGGGCTTGGAAGACCTTCATGACCATAAATTTAGGAACTTGTGGAACACAATGGACTTTAGGATGGAAACAAGCCAGTTGGCCTATCTGGTCAGGTCCATCCCTTCTGTTTGAATTAACAGCTGGATTTCACAGTGGGAGAAATCCGGCAGTTCTTTCTCAGGCAAAATTCTCACAGTTGGATTTGCCTCCAACCACTGTAGCAAGGGTGGGAGGGAGCACAACTTACTTTGTTATTTTATGTTTGCTCTCCGGGTACAAAAGACTCCAGTGGAAGTTCCATAGGACTTGGACCTACCCTGTTCTTTAATTTAATGACCCTAAGTGCAAAAAGAAAGACATTCCCAGTGCAGCAGAGACAGAGACAAGGTTCTTTGTGCAGAGCAGTGCAGATGGTACCCACGTTCTGGTGAAAGCAATTAGAAGCTCATGCTAAGGCAAAATAAAGAGGTTAGGACCATTTGTTGCTCTGAGAATTCTATCTAGGAGAGGAGGTGCTGGCACAGTTTTGCAGACTGTGAGATGGGAGGTGTTGGGTATAACATGCAAAGGTTGGATTCACAGACGCTGTTTCAGTTCCAGAGGTAATCACACCAAAGTTAGCAGATTTGCAGGGATTTACACCCTCACAGAGGGAGGAGAACATGGCCCAGAAGAAACAGAGAGGGGAGAGGCCAGCTGGAATGAGCAGCACAGGATTTCCATGTCTTGACTTTGGGATCTGAAGGGCTGATCACAGGCAGGGATTGATGTTACACAGCCAGAGCTGAAGTTCAGGTCCCTGTGTGCTCAGGGGTGTGTGGTGGAGGTTCCCTCTTTTTCCCTGAGCTTGAGTGCAGCTGGACTTGGGGTATGGCTGCCCTCAATTCACAGCAGAGACTTGGCACACAACCCCAAGAGCCCCTGAGATATCAGCTCTGTACTTCTGGAAGATGTGTAGCAAAGTTTTCCTGAGGCTCTTCCTCCCAAACCCCTTCCCCTCTCCCTGTGTCCTCTCTGTTGCTAGAGAGTGGGAAAGACTCACAAGATTTGGACCTGGGTAGGTAAGTGGTAGCCAAAACAGAAACCTCTGTGATCAGAAAACAGTGCAGAAATCAGGATTTGGTTATGAGGGAGAAACCAACCTGCTGAGTGGCTGAGGAACACAGTGGCAATTCAGGCCATGGCATGGAGCACAACAAAGCAAAGGCATGGGGAGAGCCAGATCACCAGGGTGGGTTGACCTTCAAATGCTCTTTGAGCACAGCTTCTCTTTCTATGAGGAGTTAATAGGTCTCAGCTAAGAGAGACTAATAAGATCTTTCTGACTGGCAGAAAAATAGGGGAACTTGGCTTTACTGACAAAGAAAAGGTTTGATTTCAGCTATCCTAGTCTGCATTAATGCTCCCATAATGTGGAGGGGGTTCTGCTGAGGGAGAGGTCCCAGTAAGTGAGGTCAGCTGCTGGCCTGCCTTGGGTGTTGTCTGGCCTCTCTTCACTGGGGGAGAAAAGATGCATCCTTGCATCCTTGCCCAAGTACTTTGAACTTCATTCTGAGTCTGATGTTCATTTTGCCGTGCAAAACCCACTTCTGTGACACCAATGGCAAAAGCCAAAGAAATTAAATCAGGAGAAGTGAAATTGCTGCATAATAACCTGGCGTGGCTCCATCAAAATCTTTGTTTTGTCATGGGAAGCCTTCCTTTAGAAGGATAAGCAAACAACCCCCCTCCAGGGTCCCTCAGTGGGGCCAAGCCTTGCCTCTCCCCAGAAAGAAACCTTTCATCTTTCCTTTGCAGAGGTATTTATGCTGCTGAAGGGAGAGCTCTAAAGGATTGTTCCCCCTGACCATGCCCCCAGCCCAGCAGGCAGGAGCTGCTGTCCCACTCCCTCCTCCTGCCTGAGCTCAGCCTCGGGACAGGGTCAGCCCCACCTGAGGCACCTCTGCTGGGCTAAGGAAACCCACGGCTCTTCTGGGTCTCTCTCTGCAGTCAGGAAGGTGCCATGAGATGAGGAATTGAGCCAGCAGCTTCTCCCAGCCTGCCCAGCCTGCTGATGGTCCTGGAGGGTGCAGAGCCTTGCCCTGCACTGCTCATCCCTGGTTCAGCTCAGCTTTGAACCCCGGTGCCAAACGGGAGAATATTCACCTGCTTCACACAGGGCAAAGAGGGGTGTTCCTGTGAGATTTTCTTTTTTTTTCTTTATGCAAGTGGCTGGCAGGCTGTGATGGAGCTGTAGAAATAGCTCTGGATTCAGAGAAGAAAGAGACCTGGACTTTTTCCCTTCTTCCCTGAGAAAAAGTAATTTACGTAAATTTATCCACGGCCAGCACACGGCAATAGCTCACAACTTTGTTAATGGAAACCTGGTGATCCATAACACTTGTGTGGGAGATATTTGCTCGGGGGTAATACAATATTAATGTTAATATCAATGATCGATCAGAGGATTTGCAAGAAAGGCATAAAGTATTTAATTATAATTACATTGGGAATGGCTTTGTAATGGCTACGACATTTGAATAAGGTCACGTCTAGCCCTCACCCCTGTTATGTTGTTCTATATTAAATGCCATTCACTTTAACTGCTGGAAACCTTTCTGGAGTCGTCAGAATATAATATACTGGGTAAATTGAAATATGTCCCTTCATTTTTCGAAATATGATTGATATCCTTTGCAAAACAAATGTTAACACCTCTTTGTACACAAATTTCTTTGATTATATGTTAGGGAAACTAAATTACGGCAGTCTCTCCTAGCAGGCACTTTTCTGTGAGCAAAGGACATGGCTATTTGTGAATATTAATTCATCTTACAGAAAATGGCTTTGGATCTCTGCTGTAATTCCACTTGGGTGTATTTCTGCCTTTCCTAATGCATTAATTCTACATTGATTAGTAGCCATAAACTGCTTCTCCACTGGTCTCAGCAGCCCACAATGTTCACCTGACCCAGGTGTTGCTGGGGAGGAACTTTTGCTGTTACTGAATTATCTCTTGTTAACAGCATCAACCAAGAACACATAGTAACAATCATATTTGCATGTTTCACAGCAGGAAATATGTATTTCAAATATACTGCAGGTGTGTACCATAACTATCAGCCCAACAGCAGCATTGCCATGTTTAAAACAATCAGGAAAAAGATCTGTGTGTAAAAGAGGAATATTTATCTGTAGGCAGGGTCCCAGAGGTGCACAAGTTCCCACCCCCCATGAGTGCATGCAAACACTGAAGCACTAAGTGAGGACATGCTCTTCCCACACATATTTACTACTGAGCATAAACAATAAAAGAGCAAATTCTCATCCCTCTTCAAATGAGAATCCATCTGTGCAGTGCCCCCACCACCCCGAGATTTTCTACTCTTTCTAATATCAATGTAAACTCTAAAGAGTCAAATTTTGCTTTCAGATTTTCCCCCAGAATAACTGTTGATTCACAGAGAATTGAAAGCTCCCATTTGAAGGCAGAATTTGTTCTTAAGAAATCATCCCTTCAAAGTTTGGAAGACATGCAGTGATGTAATTGACATGATTTTCCATTTTCTCTTTTCTGAAGAAGAAGCAAAGACTTTTGCATGCTGTAGAAATGCTTGAAGAGAATAAGTTTTATAGTTTTCCAAAAAATGGGCATTTATTACCAATCAGTGTGAAATACCACTGATGGTGAATTTTAAGTATATGGCAGGAGTTTCAGCATCATGACAACATACATCATGCATTTTTACAACGTATAAGTGCAGTGATATTGCTCCCTTTCTCAGTAACAATTTATAAGAATATATAGTATAAATGTACAGTATATATTAGACACAATGTAAAATAACTTAGTGAAATGTCGAAGCTTCTGCATAAAAATTCAAGTCATGCCTGAGCATACCTCTATGCTGAATCTTATCTCATATACCTTCATTTACCTTTAGTTCCTGTTGCAAAGATAATTTTATCTCTGTATTTAATTGCTTAAAACTATCAGAATTCTTGTCTTTTTTTCCTTTTATCTGCAGTAGGTGAAGACTGTAATAGCCAAGTGAAAGCCGGGATATTGTGGAGCCTTTGCTAACGCTGTTTATGTTCTCGGAAGCAATTCATTGTGAACAAGTTGTATAAAAGCAACTTCTTAAAAGCTTATTACAGTTCCTCATTGTCCATCAGGTTCTGTTCCAAAATACCCCACTGCATGTAAATGATAATGAAGTGGCTTTCTCAGAAATGGAGCTCACGAGCTAACATTGATATCTGGAAATTATAAATCTCACCAGTTTAGCTGAAATCATATCAAGCACCACTTTGGTAATTGCTTGCAAGAAGGATCAATAAAAATCTGTTTAATGGGAATATACAACTTGTCTCAGAGCAGGTAGGTGGAATTTTAGCTTTGCTCAACACTCGACAGAGCTTTTTGCAGTGCCAGGTTTCCCTTCACACTTGCTAAATGAAATATGGTTAAGGACTTTTCTGCAGCATCTCAGGAATATTTCTGATAGTACAAGGGAAGAAGTGTTGGGGTTTTTTTGACCAAGGCATTAAGAGACTCCTTGACTGTCACATTACCTATCAAAGCACCAGAGTTCAGCATCCTTGCAATTAGGTCTCTTGGAATTATTTTGAATACAACTTCACTTCAACAATTTAAACAATTCTGCCCCGAATATAAACAAAAATATACTTGAAATACTTATCAACAACTGTGTTTCCTAATGAACAATGAATTAAAACTGCAAAACAGTTTGAAATAAGATGTTAAAAGAAAAAAATCAGGAAAGACAGGGCGATTTTCTCTAATTCCTTTTAAGAAACAAATTTCCACCCCCTCACCCCCCTACATTCCCAGCCAGTGTAAGTCGACAGAATTACACTGTTTTAGATCAGCTTAAGTTCTGACCTATATACTCCAGTGGAGTTAATCCTAATTTCCACCACTGAAAGTGGGATCAAATTCACTTTGTCTTTAATAAAGCAGTGGATGATAAGCAAGTCTCTTCTCTGTCAGATTCTGCTTGAGAAAGGAAATTCTTTGTGGTGCTAAATGATGTCCAGGACAGTTTAGAAAAAAAAGCTAGAATTTCATAAGTTTCAGCATGGTGAAAACCGATATTGGTAACAGATATTTATGCTTTAATCTTAGCAAAGTTCCTTGGGTACAGACAGGGCATCAGCTGGTGAGTCTGTAACCCTTTCTGAGCACTGCTTGGGAGGAAAATGAGGAGGCAGGCAGCTGATTTTCAGTGACATGAGGCTGCTGAACACACTGTGACTCAGACTTTGTTACCACGAATAAATAACATCACATTGTCCAGAACTGGAGATTAATATGCGGGGCCTCCAGTAGGTGATATTTATTTTCTTGCATGTTACACTGAGATCTCAGGACAGGCAAAGGGTCGGGGGCTGAGAGGATGTAATCGATGCTGAATTTGATTTCAGAATCCGATTTTGCCAAGGAGGAATTGCTTAGGCTCTGCCTGTTGGTCACGCTGTTTGGAGCAAACCCACAAGGCTCCAGAAGTTTTGGGCCCGGTTCAATTCTCTCATGTTTACTTTCAGAAGAGGAAATGTTGTTCAAAGCAGAGTCCACAGAAGAGGTATTGGGGGATGAAGGACTCTTCACTCTGCTGGGTCGCTGCTCCTTGTGCTCCCTTTTCACATTCCTCCTCCTCCGTCTTCTCCTGTAATTCCCATTTTCAAAGAGATCCAGCATGGATTCGCATCCTGCTGCAAAGCTCCAATAGTTTCCTTTCCCCTTCTCATTCCCTTCTGTTCTGGGAACCTGTATTTATTTAAAGGCAGTTCAGTGTTTGTATGTGTTACAGATGCTGCTGTTTAGCATCTGCATTCATTTACGTTTAAGAATGGTGTAAACACATATGACAAGACTTTTAAGCCTATTCTCTGTCATTATATGAGTAAGATGTAAGCCCCATCCTCTTCAATTTGTTATCTATTAACATACATCAGACAAGGATATATTCCTTATCTCTGTAATTGACAACTCAGAGGGATTTTAAGTGATTTGCAGCTCAGCTGTTTGTTTCCCTTCTTTCCTAGTGATGAGATTATTGCTGCCTATATTTTTTTAGCCATGCACAGTGTGTATGTAAATACACAGTAACTGATCTTACCTTCACAAAACAACTGTTAAGTGATAAGTTATGTCGGATGGAGTTCTGCCAGGCTCTTTGATTTGATCTGTAGTAAGGAAATTTCTTCATTATAAAGTCATAAATGCCAGAGAGGGTGACTTTATTTGAAGGGCTTTGCTGGATGGCCATTGCAATTAAGGCAATGTAGCTGGAAAAAGGAAAACTTGCTGTTACACCATCACCCTACTCACAGACTCAGTTTTTTAGGACCACATGGGTACATGTGTGCCTATATCCTGCTTCCAAAATTTCCCTCACCCGAGGTGTCCCAGGGAGAAGCCCTGAGTGTGGTCACTGCCTGTCTTCCACGAGCCCCAGGTGACACAGCAGGGTCACTGCCAGGCACTCAATGCAGAGGACAGGATCCTCTACAACTCCTTCTGAAAAGTTTCCCTGAGCAGGAAGGCTGCAGTGAGGCAGAGTCACTGTCACAGGAGACCACCCCTGCTCATGGAAAGGACCCTGGGTGTCCCTGTGAACACCTACACCGTGCCTCTCCCCACCACTCCGGGGTTTTCTGCATCCTATTCACCCCCTGGCACACTGAAATTCACTTCTCCCAGGGGTCCTGGAGGTTGGAGAATGTCTGAGATCTGGAAGCTTAAGGGCATGCTGGAGTTGCTCTGACCCCTCATGAGAGGAAACAAATCATGAACACTTCGGAGACAGAAAGGGGGAAACCTGCCCACTGCAGTGCCTGCAGCAGGGCCAGACCCATCGCACACACCTGGCCCCTGCTTCCCTGTGAGCTGTGATCCCACCAGCCCAGAAACCTCACAGAGACAAGGGGACTTGGAAAAACTTCATCTTACCTGTACGCTGGTCTGGTGAATTTTTTCTCTTCGTCAGAGCTACAGGTAGGATAATCATCCCCATCATAATTGAAGCAGTTATAGGGGTACTGCGTGTTGTCAAACATCGTCCTGCTCCTTGCTCAGCTCCTGTGGAGTGAGAGAGATGGAGTGATGTTTCTCAGAGCTTGGACTCCCTCCTCCCTTCTTCCCTCCCCTCTGTCTGTCTCATTCCCTCTCTCCCCCCTCCCCACACTCCCTCTCCTCCGTGCACACACACTCTCCGTGATGGGGTGGGGATTGTTTTTGCAATTCTCGCGTCCCAGGCAGCCCGTCTGTTCGGATATTATTTTTTGGGGGGTGTGTTATTGCTGTCCCTGCAGCTGTCCCCAGCAGTGGGGTGGCTGGGGGGGCTGGCGGAGCCGGGAGTTGGGGTGAGCCTCTGGAGCGGGGTGCGCGGTGCCGGTAGCCGCGCTCAGCTCGCTGGGTGGTCCAGGCTGGAGAGGGGCCAGCGCTCCCCCGCCACATCCACAACGTGACAAAGGCAAGCAGCATGATGTTCATAAATCATGCTTCAAGGTCTCCACTTGGAAATTAAACTTTGAGAACGGAGTGCAGCTCCCCACAGCCCCCGAGTGCTCCCCCTCTGGATTTTTCTCTCCCCAGCAGAGCAGGGTGGCTTTTCTTAATTATTTATTTTTAGAAAACCGACGTACAATAAACAGACGTTCCAGGCAGTAATGCACGCTTGTCCTGATCTGCAATCTATAATGCAGTATAATAGACATAAATTATATTTCCATGACTAAAGGAAAATCTGTATGTTCAAAGAAAGTAGAACAGAGGGGTATGAGGGACTACTGTCAAGCAGGAAAGTAAAAGGAAAATAGCTGTAGGCAGGAGAGCTGCCTGTGTGGGCTTTGATCTGAAGGATGAATTAGACTAATAGCCCTGTGTGTTGGCATCCAATACTGTAACAATTTAATAGTTTTTCAATGCTTTGGAGTGTTTTCCAACAAGTGATGTAAACCAAAGGCATCACGCACCATTTCAGGGGGGACTTAAAAGGTGTGTGCCACACGATAATTAAATTATTTGAAGACAGCTCTGTCCCAGGAAATAGCCCCAGGAGGAAATGGGTTTTGGAAAAGAGAAAGCAAATTGGTGTGCAGAGTGTTTCCCTGGATGAAAATATAAAAGCAGAACCACTAGCAATGCAACTTTTTTTTTCTGTAGCATCTTTCATACAAAGCATGTCCCCAAACCCCTTTTGGAGGTAAAGGATACAATTAGGAGAAAATTCATCTGAGTGATAAAGAGCCCTTTAAAATGATGCTTTAGTGGCTTCTAGAGTTCTGACAAAAATGGACATAAGAAGGCTTTTTGTGTGGAATATAACAAGACATTGTAGCAGGGCATAGGGGGAAATATATGGCATGAGAAAAACATATAGATGAGGTGTTTTCTTGGGAATATTAAACCAGAGCAGATAGCCAAAATAAAAATTATCTCCACTCTAAAATACATCAATAGGCATATGCATGAGGCATCCACTGCAGAGGAGGTGTTAATTCAAAGGGTCAGCTACTGCAGCCTAAGGCATTAGCAGGGCTTTAATACTGAGTCAGATAGAGGGGATTCAGTGGAGGAAAATGAAATATATAATGTCTGATCTTCATTGATACTCTGTCCAGCTGGACTAGAAGGTTTAAAGTAAGGAAGAAGACAAGTCACAGATATGGGAAGATTCTCCCTCCCTAAAACCCATGATCCTTGACAGCAGTAGACTTCCACTTTGATTTTTAGCAGTGGTTCTTCTCTTTGGAGGTGTTTTACCTCACTGAAATTCCAATAACTTAGACTAAAAAAGGTCTTGCTTCTGATTTACAACAATTTCAAAAAGCAGAACTGGGTTGGTTGTCTGCTTTTACCCAATGTCTAAGCATCCTTTTTTCAGTTCTTTGTATTCTGTTTATGAAAATTGGCTTAAGAAAAGTCAGACAACACACTTCGACAAAAATCCTCTCATATTTACTGACAGCATTTAATAGGTGAAATTTTCTGTAATGGGAATTAGAGCAAATGACTGTAGTGTCACGTATGTAGTAATGTTAATTATCTCTGTTCCTGTATTTTCTTGCAGAGTGAGTGTAACACACTTATCCATCTCTAGCACATCTGCAATGTGCATTACAGCTCATGGCCACTGTATTCCTCACCCATTCCAGTGGGAAACACACGTGGATTAGACTTCCCTCACAGCAGTTGGTTTGTGAGGCTAAATTGAGCCACAGGAGTCAGATCATGGGTTGATGTCCCTGGGCATCACCTCAGGGGTGAGTGGGGCCATGGGTGGGGGGTGCAGGGGCAGCTTGGCAGGACACAGGAAACTCCTGCCACTGCCATTTGTGTCACACATCATCTGGGGATAGACATTATCACTTCCTGAGAGCTGGAGGATTTGGTTTCTGGCTCTGTAAATATCATTATTGTCACCTGCTGCAAATTCATACAGACCCTAAGAAGAACACAAACCATTTCTCAGTCCTGCAAGATCAGAAAAAAATTATATATGATTGCTCATAAACTTGCTTCTGAAATCCAGATATGCAAAACTGGCAGAATATTTCTCAAGGTAATTTTTAAAGCCTGCATGCTTATATTTTATTCCCAAGTGAGTGTTTATGGTCCAATTATAATCCTTGAAAATAATATTCATAAAGAAAAGTTAACATGCTCTTGTATGTACCATGGTGGAGTGAGCAGGTGCCATGCTTATGGTGGCAGAGCATGTTGTACTATAGTTTTTTTCCCAGCATCTGTGCAGCCATTACAGTTTAACTAGAGTAACTATAACTCATCCCTGTCATTACCATAAAAGCATAATTTTGCCAGGCTAGTCTTTTCTTATGTTGTATATTTTCAGAACACAAAGTTGTAAACCATTTGATTTGAGATAGTAAATAGGCAATAAAAATGCTGTGAAAGATTTGACTAATCTTTTTAAACATTGATATTAAAAAGTTATTTGCAATTTTTATAATTATGACAAAGATCATGAAAGTTAAATTCAGACAAGTCATAAATCCAAACAGGGCTGAATTACTGCTAATTATGGGATCGTAGAATCACAGGGAGCATCTCAGTGTTTGGGACTGAATGCTGGCATGCCATCTTCCTACTGGTGTAGACTGGTGTCTCCCAGCAGCACAACTTCTGCTGTTTCTCACACTTGGTTGCAGTTTAGCACTTTATTCCAAACCTTTAAAATTTATCATATAATCAAAGAATTATTTGGAATGGAGAGGACATTTTAGGATCATCTAATTCTACTCCCCTGCCATGGGCAGGGATACCTTCCAGAGTGCTCCAAGCCCCATCCAACCTGGCCTGGGACACTTCCAGGGGTGAAGCTGCCACAACTGCTCTGGGCAGGCTGTGCCAGGGCCTCCCCATCCTCACAGGGAAGAATTTCTTTCTTCTATTCAAACTAAATCTACTTTCTTTCAGTTTAAATCAATGGAATCTAGTGGTGTCCTTCAGCAGGCTTTGAATCCCTCAACAACTACACCAGCAGTAAACTGCTTTCTTTTTTGCACTTTTTAGTACAAGATCTGTCTGTGGTGAAGAAGAGAGTGGGGGAATGCAGGTTCTTGTGCACTTTTTCTTATAGTTATTTTGATATGGGATGATGAGAAGGAGACTTCCCCAAACTTGGATGGGTACTTGGCTCTCCCTGTGAGAGATCTCATGGCATTCAACTTGGTGACCCTTTTTCCTAGGAAAAGGATGAGGCTTGCCTCACTGCCCACCTGAATTTCACCCTAATTTTCTCTCTGCTTCACCCACATCCATCAGCTGAATTCCTTTCCCTTCTGCATCTTATTTGTGTTCACATGCAGAACTTCATGGAAATAAAATTTCCACCGCAATTTGTGGTTTTCTGCTGGAGTTCAGTGAGAATTGTTTATATTTCCTAGCTAGGGGGTTATTTGGAAAAGCATTCCTCATCTGTATGCCTTCTAGCTGCAGCAGTGTAAAGCTCATGCATAAAACACAGCACGTGTTTCTACCAAAACAGGAACGTGGATAAGAAACCTTCAATGAGAATCCATCACATCAGCGGTGGTAAATAAGTGAGCAACTGCAGACACTCAGACATATTATCCCTGCCCTAGCTGGAAAAGGAGATTCACAAGGCATATGTGAAAATCCACTTCTGGAGATTCTCAGTTGTGTTTTGGCAGTGAAGAATAAGAAAAGGAGGATTCCCAGGGTGAAAAGTCAGTTGTCCTACCTACTCTAGTGTTGTGACTCTCTCGCTGTCATGAATTCATGGCTTCAGAGACAGTGGAGGGAGAATGTGGACAAGTGTCTAACTTTTAGATACTTATTAAGTGAAATTCTGCAATTTTAAAACACATTTTCTCCTTAAACCCAAATGTAATGGGTTTAATATTTTAAAAGCTTTATAAATAATTGGAAAATAAATAAATAATCACTTCTGGTTTGACAAAATTGGTTGGGTTGACCCGAAAGGACAATTAAAATTTTATATTCTGTCCTTGGTTTGCCCAGCACCTTTCTGCTGGAGGATGTTGGTGGTTAAAAGTACACATCCCTTTTTCTCTCTTTGATATGGATACATAAGGCAGAGATTCAGAGTTTGTGTGCTTGTGATTTGGTATTCTTCTCCTTCTTAGCAGCACAAGATTAAATCCCTCTGTCTGAGATTGCAGACAGAAACACAGGAGGGGATGTGCAAGCTTTCACCAGAGACCTGCCAAGCAACTCCAGAATGATTTAGGTTGGAAAGGACTTTAAAGCTCATCTCATTCCACCCCCTACCATGGGCAGGGACAACTTCCACTATCCCAGGTTGCTCCAAGCCCCATACAACCTGGCATTGGGCACTTCCAGGGATGGGGCAGCCACAGCCTCTCTGGGCAACCTGTGCCAGGGCCTCACAATTTCCAAGAATTGGAATCCAAGCCAAGAATTTCCTCTTAGTATGTAGTCTATCCTATATATTAGTGGGATTTTTCCTGCCTCTGCTATGAAAGCCTCTGAAATCCTGATCCACGGGGCTTTTGGAGTCAAGAAGGAAGAGCAGGGGGGTTTGAAATGAGGGTAACTTCATCGATGATGCCCACTTTTTGCCACACAGAGCACCTCTTGGGCTGGCACAACATTCATACCCCAGCTCAGTGTGAGCTTGTTTACCAGAAATGGACACAGCCTGGCACAGCTGCCTCACCTCGTCCTTCTCTGGCCATTGCTCATTCCAGCTGTCCAGAATCATTTGGCCATAGGCCTCCCTTCATACATTGTTTGAATTCTGCACCAGACACAGCTAATAACTCGGGCCAGGAAACTTGTTCCAGATGTTAATTAACTCCCTCTGCATTAACTGGAATCACACAATTAAGGCCTGATTATTTATAAAACCATTTTGTCAAGAGAATTAGGAGAATTAGAAACATCCTGGCTCACACTTTCACACAAATGTCCATGTGCTGTTAAATTGTGGAAACTGGCACGAGTTGTCCCACACATTTATTTTCAGCCATCATAATTATTCCAGAGAAGGGGCAAGAGTCAGCCAGGCGTGAGGGAGCAACACTGGAGCAAAGGAACAGATTCTCAGCTGAGCAGAGGTCTACTGCTGTGGTACCAGCATCCCTCAGAGATTCCTGTCAGCCATCCCACAGGCAGGGTGGCTTTCCTGGGGCCATCAAGATCAGTGATGCTCAGACACAAATTGCAATATTTAGGTAGCTACTCAGGAGATGGAGGAGCTGAGTGCTTTGTCAGTTCTCTACCACACATTTGTTGGTTTAAGGGATTTTTCTGGGGGTCACACAAGCACTTGACAGATCCAAACCAGCAAATTTGAACTAATTCAAAACTGTTCCTCCCATCTGCCTTGCACACATTTCAGACAATCTGGCAGTTTTCACTCTCTGATGTGGAAAAAATGGACAAATTCAAGGCAGACAGATGCAAGGAGCACAAGCTTTGTCCCAGCTGGCTGGACACACCTGGCCCTGCAAGTGCAGAGGTAATGCCCCATGGTGATAAAGTGGATGGATGGGGAGGGGGAGGGATGGATGCATGGATGGATGATGGATGGATGGATGGATGGATGCATGGATGGATGGATGGATGGATGGGGAGAGGGATGGATGGATGGATGGATGGATGGATGATGGATGGATGGATGGATGGATGCATGGATGGATGGATGGATGGATGGGGAGAGGGATGGATGGATGGATGGATGGATGGATGGGGTGATGCAGTGGATGGATGGGGAGGGGGCTCTGAGCGGCTGGAGCATATGCACAGCAGTGTCTGTGTCTCCAGCCACCAGAGAAGGTCCCTGGGAGCAGCTGTGACCCTGGAGGGGCTGTTGGAATCAAGGCTGAGTGGTCAGCTGGAGTCGAGGATCCCCTGATGGATTCCCTGGCTCAGCCAAGGGCAGACTGAGCAGGGGATGGGCACTCACTGCCTCTTCCTGGACCCTGCTGACACCTTCACTGTTACAAACCCTGCACCTCAGGGAACAGGAGGGATAGGCAGAGGCAGCGCTGTGGTTTGTTGATTTTATTTTCCTTTGAAAGTAGTAATTCATTCCAGTTCACTTACTCACAGCTCTCTCCCACGCAGAAGTTTTCTGGGAGCTGCATGAACAATCCCAAAACAATGCAGATCAAACTGGCAGGGGAAAAGCAACTGGAAACTGGCCCCTGTGCAAGTGCTGCTATTTCTTTAGGGGAAGGGGATGGCAGGCAGGAACACCACCTTCCTTCAGGATTACCTCCCCCCAGGTTCTCAATGTACTGGCTTCTCTTCAGGTATAATCTATTCCAATTTCTCCATAAAGTGCAACCTGTGGATGCACAAACCTCCTAGGATAGTCCAGTTTTGCACAATCCCCATCTTTATAATAGGATCACATTTTATAATCTGATTCGCAAGTCTTAATTACCAAGTGACAATAATATTTCACATTACCAATATGATTTCTTCTCTTGCATAACTCAACTCTCCTCACTCATAATTCTGATTTTATGTATTTCGTCCCATGAGTAAATTCAATGATCAAGAGTTTTCTTCATTCCAAAAAAAAAGAAAAATAGTTCATGTTTTGATAATACCAGTTAAACTATTCAACTTCCTTCCAGGATAAACACTTGATGGTTAATGTGTCAGGGACATGGGATTACATTTTCCTCAAAGCCAGACATGAACTGCCTTCTCTTCCTCTGAATTAGAATTACCGTTCACTGTTCACATCCTTCAAGTATTTGGCTTTCCACCACATGAAAGCCACTTGCAGCAGAGAACCAGAGCTAACATTGTATTCTGAGGTTACTGCTGATAGCTCCTGAAAGAGGTGTGAACTGCCTCCTTGCTTTTTTCCATCCTTTTCATCTTATGAGAGGCTTTCTGATGCACACAGCAGAGTCTAAGGAGAAATAAGCTTTGATCTCTGCCACCTCAAGTGCATCCTCACTATCAGTAATTTCAGGTGAAAATATTTGTAGAGTAATGCTAGTCCTCAGTGCTGCTGAATTTAGCAAGGTTGGGAGCTTTGCTGTGTGCCTGTTTGTGAAGTCATGGTTTATGTTTGAGCTAGTTAAGTGTAATAAAAAGACTCTCCACGTAAATATAAGCCAGCTTTGCTTCTGCTTCTTCTCATTAAATTTTGGCTTTAGATTATTTTTCTTTATCAGTTTTCAGTTTGAAATTTCTTTGGGATTTAAAAGTGCCTGAAGCCAACTTGTATCACAAAAGGTTTTTAATTTTCAGTGTCTTTAAGGCAGGTGAATTTAACAAAATAGGACCTTCAAGCAGCTCAGCTTCTTCCCATTAATCTGTTGTACAGTGCTTTTAGGAATAGATAGGTAAGTTCTCAGTAAACCACAAGTCTTGATTAAGAGTAGATTTTGTTATTTGAGAGTCAAATCCTGTGTATTTTCTGAATAACCTGTTTCTGCAGCAGCTCATTTGGCTGTGTGTAAGTGAAGGACTGGTTATTCACAAGCACATCTCTCTGTTAATGAGTATTTGTGAGAGTACTTTATTTTTCTTTATTATCTTCCTTATTTTCCAAGTTGTTCCTCGATTCCTATGAATAATTCTCAGGAGTTCTGAATTTAGAAATTATAGTCCTAATTCTTGAGCTCTGGATAGAATGCTTTTAGGGAAATAATAGAAGATGATTTATAGTATTTTGCTGCTGGTGTGAATTTCCAGGCAAACAGCAATTTATGAAACTTCAAGGATTCAGGGACTCTGTATTTGGCTGTGTATGATCCAAAACTAAAAAAATAGGAGCTGGGGAATCACAGGGTAGCCAAGTCAGCACTTTTACCATGTGAAAGACATTCCTAAATCAAACATCTTCTGTGCTCACCTGCTCCAATAGTGTAGCCCCTAAAATAAAGTCCAATGTCTCTTCCTACAGCTGCAGCCCAGATCTATGGTGAAATTGGTATTTTATGAGGTATTTTGCAGCATGAAGCTCCACCAGCAACAGAGCTATTTTGTGCCCTTCTGCTGCCCACAGCACACAGACTGCAGCCACAACTCCAAGGGCACCCAAAGAGCCCAGAGCTGCACTTGGCAAACAGAGCCCCAGAGGAGCTGGATGAACTGACACCATGGCAGCTGCTGGGGGGAGTGGGAGCAGGGCAGGAGGAGCTGTGTGGGTGGTGACAAAGGCAGTCACCAGCAAACAACAAGGAATATGTCTATATTTAATTGCAGATCCTGTTGTTAATGATAGTCTGAAGGATGAACTTTGGAGTTACCATTTGTAGGTTGGTCCTCAGCAGGGTGATCAGTGGGTGGCGGTGAGATATGGATTATTTCAACCAGTATTTCAACCATATTTACCATTTCATCCATATTTTATTTTCCAACCATTATTTCAACCATAAATTCTTTAAAGATGCTTGGGAGTCTTGACAAATTGACCTTTTGTTTTAATTTTTTTTCTTCAATATCAGTCCATTTGGAAAACAAAAAGCTAGTAAAAAGGGATTTTAAATGCTCAGATCCTAATGGAGAATGTACTGATTCTTCAAATCATGCATTGCCACTGCCCAGCACCCTGCATCGTTGAAAGGAAGCAATGGCACAAGACAGTCCTGGTTATTTTACTTCATATCTCTGGTTTTATTCCATCCAAGAAACACTGCCCATGCTAAAATACTAAGCAGTGATCTGCAGGACAAGTGACCCCACTCTGCAAGCTGCCTTTTCCACCAGTATCCAACAGCAGAGCTCTTTGCTGACTTACCTGGGCTTGGTGGCTCTTGTGTGATTTCCTCAGCGAGTCTGAAGCAGCCCCTCTGCTTCCTGAGATGGGTTCTGGGCTGTTAAAGGCCATTTGTGCTGTGGCAGCAGCCTATAAACAGAAAAAAATCTCGAAAATTGCTCAGATGCATTGGTGCTGACAAAGGACACTGGGGTGAGAAAAGGGTTTCTAGGAAACAAGATGCAAAGAAGTCAAATTTTCACTTAAAATAAGCAGAGAATCCTATTCTGGCATGTGCTGCAGAGAGATCTGCTGGTGGTTCATCACTCTGCCCTGGTGCTTGAGAAAACTGGAGCATGGGAGTTTCAGGGGTCATACAATGTGCTTTGAGCTAGTCTGCACTAACTGAGCTTGGGAGGGAACACATCTTTTTATTCATTTTGTCTCATCAGTAAAAATCAGGCACCAGGATGAGAAGATTGTAGAAAGGGTAGCTGAATCATGAACTTTTATTTGCATTTTGAAATAGAACTCAGTAGAAATCTTGGATTCCAAAACCCTCTAAATCTGGAGTATGCAGAATTCATCTCAGTTTTTTGTTTTTTTGTGGTTTTTTTTTTTTTTTTTTTTTTTTTTGTGGTTAATGGACTATATATCTCTATCTTTTGTGGGTAAAGCATCTTCTAGGGGAAAAAAAAAAAAAAACCAAAAAAAACCAACAAAAAACAACCATTACAGCTTTTTATGTTTGTTTGGTAAAGGGCTGAACAGCATTGAGCAGACAGCCAGAAATGTATTTAGATTCATTTCCCTGGAACACAAGTGGGGATGGACATGTTCTTAATTAACTCTTGGAGTTTAGAAGATTGTTTCCCAAAGTTATTTTTGGTTGCTGAAGTCTGGATCTGAAGCTTGCTGACTATCTCCAACCCCAATGCATTAATATCTGATTTGGGCAGTTTCAAACTTAATCTTTATTTGAAAGCAAAGAAGAGCAACCATTCCTCAGTTTAAGGGGTGTCCCCAGTTTTCCTTAGGACAGTGTAAAGCTGTTTGAGCCATCTGAATCTTACAAACTTCTCCATCCTGCAGCAATCTGAGTCTTACAAACATCCATCTTGCAGCTTGTCAGTGTATTTTGCTACCAGATGGGAAACTTCTGAATTTCCTGGAGGTGTCTAAGGAAAAGACAACACCTTTGGGAAGGGAATTCAGCTGAACAGATTCCTCATCCTGTTCCCCTTCTCTGGCATCAGCTCCCCCATGTCGTGGTGCTCACAAGCTGTGCCATGGTGGGAGAAGAGATGGGAGGGGAAATGGGGATGTGCTGGAATGGGAATGGTGCTCCAATTAGTAGCAACTGGTTATCCATTTGGGGGTTATTTAACATAATTCAAAGAGGCAGAACTGCTGCAAATGCTCAGTATTCAGAAGAAATAACTAACTTGTCCATTCTGAGGAAGGTAATCCAGTGGAGCTAATGAAACCATCCTAAAAACCTGCATTGCACGAGGTCATCAGAAGCAATTTGGTTTCAAGTTGTAACATCAAATTCCATTCAGGAACTGGCAGCACTGTGACACTGGAACAGGTTTTCCCATAAAAATATCCCCAGAAAGGGTTCAGCTGTGTCCCAGACCGGGGTATCAGTGGGGCACTGGGATGTGGCAGGGTGTGGGGAGCTGGTGAGGGAGTGCAGAGCCACTGCCCCTCTCTGCCCCGTGCAGGCTTTGTCCTCCTCTGTGCTTATCATGCTGAGCAAGAGCAGAGGGTCCCTCACTAGATATTCCTCCAGGTCAGCTGCTGTTCACTGCTCAGGAGCAAATTCCTCTTAATCCCTTGGAGGGAAAGACCGCAGATTTTGCTTGCTCAGTTTCATCACACAGGAGTAGAACTGAAACCATTAGAGAGCCTTTTTCCAAGCACAGCTGCCTAAAGACCCCCTGGTGCTTATTCATAACTTTTCTCCCCTGGACAGCCAAGAAGCAACAGCTTTTTGTGTAAAACTCATTGAAAGATTTAACTCAGCTTCTGTGCTGTCCTCCCTGAGGAGAGGGGAGAAGGATCAAGGTCTTGCAAGGATGAGAATGTTACTAAAAATTATTGAACTGTAAAATGAAGGCAGCCAGAGCTGTTCTAGCCATTTATTTTTTGCATTTTCTTTCTTCTCTCCCAACCATTCACTGTCAGCCTGGTTGCATGAGAAATGAGAATTGCATGGTCTATCTGTATCAGGAAGTTTCTTGCCTCAATCTCTAAACTTCTTTCAAACAGTTCTAGCAGCAGTTGAGACTGTTATTGAATTAATATTATTGACAATTCCTTTATTAGCTGATGGGAAAGCTGAATTTGGACGCATCGCTTACTGGCTGTCAGGGACATCACACTGACCTGCATTTTGGAGGCAGAGCTTGGTGGATTTGCCAAGCTTCACTGCTTCCTGGACAAGCTCCAGCTCCTCAATGTCTTTCCTGTCATGAGGGGCCCCAAACTCAACCCAGGATTTGAGGTGTGGCCTCACCAGTGCCCAACACAGAGGGACAATCCCTGCCCTGGTCTTGCTGGCCACACTATTGATCCAGATGCCATTGGCCCTCTTGGCCACCTGGCCACACCTGCTCATGCCCATTCACTGTGGACCAGCACCCCCAGGTCCTTTCTCACTGGGCAGCTTTCCAAGCACTCTGCCCCAGTCCTGGAGCACTGCAGAGCTTGTTGTGACCCAAATGCAGGATCTGGTACTGAGCCATGGCTGTATGTGTTAATAACCTGATAATAAACTGATTAATGGTTTGATATATCAGATGGCACACTGCGAACCAGGAAATACTCCCCTTGCCAAATAAGAGGTCACTACCAAGTTTAATGTGAATTTAATAGGAGCACACACACAGCTGGTGGCTCCAGGTGGTGGGCCACAGATCAGGGTCATGTCCTCTGCTCCCCTTGACAGAAATTCACACAAAGACAGGAAAATCTTTTCAGAAACACGTGTTCCTGCAGAGCTGCCCTGATGAGAGCAGGGATATGGGAGTATTTTCTGTGCAGTGGGACAGAGCAGTGTCTCCATCACTGGTACTCTCCTGAGCTGAGTGATGCTGCTGCTGCTGCTGCCGCCCTCTAGATGGTGCAGTCCGATAAAAAATTTGAGAGAAGACGATGATAATTTCCTTCGCCTTTTTTTTTTTTTTTTTGTTCTTTTTTCTGGGGAGAAATTTTTTAATTGCATTTACAGGAGGGCATATTGCTAATGGCTGGAAACTGGAACACTGCACTGCTGGTAATTCCCTTAAGTGCAGGGATGGGAGCCTGATCCACCTGGTTTATGCATATTTTGTAAAACTTGATACACTCTACTGTATTGTGCGTTGAGACATTTTGCACTTTAAGTTTCTACCTGTACTGTTGTATATTAATTTTTTTCCCTTTAAACCAGGACTCTGTGTAAGGAATTGAAATGTGTTTTGGAGGTGAGACTGGGAAATAATCACAGACCCAAGTACGAAACCTGGTTTAATTGTTTTGGGTGTTTCTGTCTTGGAAGCACAGGTTGCTGACTGCAGATTTTTAGGGAACAATCCCAGTAGTGTATATGTTGTTCTGCAAAGGAGATATTTCACTAAGATGATCACTGTCAAGTGGAACTGATGGAGAAACCAAAAGAAAAAGGAAAGAAAACGGGAATGGGAATATGCCAATTCTTAAAATGCAAAATCTTTGCCTAAGAGAGAAAACAGCAAATTGAGGTGAAAGTCTGTTTTTGATCCTCTGATGAAATACATTCACCAGCTGGAGTGAAAAAAGCAACCTACACCACATGGGAAAATGTGTGTGCAGGGATGGGCAGCAGCCAGCTCAAACTGGATGCCATTTGGTACAGAAAATGAATGAGGTGGAGATATAGATCCAAAAATCTAGAGCAAGAAGGGTTAAGAAAAACAAAAAATATATTTGTTTTCTAGTAAAAACATATCCTAGCAACATCACTGGCCTAATATTAGGTGGAGATACAGAAGCTGATGCAGCCATGAGAAAGGGAGGGGTAACCAGAAGATACTTTCTGTATTTGTAAAGCCACTCTCTTCTCACACAGGCTTGGCTGTTACCTCCTGGTCCATCCATCTAGGAAACATTAGGCATCATCTGCTAGAGGAAAAATCAGATTTTATTATTCTCACCACTAAGCATCTCGGAGGAAGTGGCCAAGGAAATTTCTGGCCCATGAGAAATCGTTTTTGTGTAGCTTGAACAGTAAAGTCCAGGACTACAAGGATGCTGCTGCTACATCAGTATTAGAATCAGGCCAGCTGTGGACTTTTTGTCATCCAAGAGGTGAAGAGTGAATCCTATGAAGATAAAATGCATGGACAGGACTACAATTAATACTAATTAATTAGAAAATGAATGTTCTAGATAAGACCTAGATTTGCAAAGTTGGTAATTTCCTAGGTGGGATCAGACTGGAGAGGAGGCAGAGAGGAGAAAGTTTGCTTTTGATAAATACCTGTGCTGGGACTGTTCATGCATGGAGGGGTTTGGGAGGCTGACAGGGGCTCAGGAGAAGCTGGCACTGCCAAACTGAAAAAGCTGAGCTGTATGGAAAGCTGCAAGGGGATGTGACTGCAGGATTTATATAACCTGGTGAGAAGGGACATAGCAGAGCAGTGACACATTCAGGCTGGAGAGGAGGCACTGGGCTTGAATGGAGAGCATCAGCAGAATGGCCAAGGGAGCAAATCATCACCCTGTCATTTCCTTGTGGTTTCAAAACAGCTGGAGTTGCCTTTCAGGTAACTGCTTTGGTCATATAATTATGGGGTCAGTCTGGGGATACTGGGTGAAATGTTGACAGAAGGAAGATCAGGTTTAGATCTGGTCTGAGATCTCTTCCTGGCCTTTAACTCTGGAGTGATGAAAATCATTCTGCAAAAAGATTGCATGAGAGGAAAGGAAAAGCTGGAAGTTTTCTTCTGCCCCTTGTTTGTGTAATTTGAATTTACTTATTTCTTATCTTAAGCTTGGTAAGGATTGTGTATGTCCACACCAGCAACCATCCTGCCCAGCAATAACTCAAAAAAGAAAGCTGAACATTTGTCTGAATTAATTTTTGTGGGTTTTAAAGTTTTTAATTTTCAAACCTTTACTTTTTCTTTTCAGTTTGAAATTGCTATTTCCAGTGAATTCTCCCTCTCTTGCCCTTTGAAGTGACCTTTGCTCAGACCTGCTGGCCTCTTCTCCAGGCTGCAAGAGGGACAGCAGGACTGGAGCAGCTGTGGCTCCTTCAGATCAGGAAACCTGGTGGCAAAGAATGTGGCTGTTTTCTGCAATAGAATGTAGAATAGAATCCAG
This sequence comes from Passer montanus, assembly GCF_014805655.1. NCBI lineage: Eukaryota > Metazoa > Chordata > Aves > Passeriformes > Passeridae > Passer > Passer montanus. The sequence continues at coordinate 6,009,479 of NW_024373256.1, forward strand.
TCCAGTGGGTTTTCAAAAGTATTATCAGAAGTGAAAGGCTACATTTAAAAATGTATAAGCAGGAACTTTCAGCACTGCATGCCTTCATTCATAATTCACCAGTGATCGTTTCTAAAGAAGATTTGATATTTTTACAAGGTAAATGTACTTTAAAACCTTTCTTTACTTTGCAGTGAATGTGCAATTAAGTGAACTTACTGAAAAGGAGAGGGAAACAAGGTTTAGAATAGAGTTGTCCCGATAGCCATAAAATTATTGTAATTTTCATGTAATTCAACTTTGATTGGGAAATGTTGCTGCATTCCTGTTCATAGTAATTCCATGTTTGGGGCTGGTGAAACACCTTTCCCGACAAGATCTCCAAATCTGTGGCTGGTGACTTTTATTACCCGCACCTTTATGCCCAAAAATCTGTGGTGGAGAGGACACAATTTTCAACTCACGTCTCTCTGACATGTCCCAGCCCCACATTTCTGAAACCAGTTCAGCAGCCTGGAAGTTGCACCAGCATGTCCCAACACCCAAACCAGCCCCCAGGACCTGCTGGTATCTGTGGTGCTTGCACAGAGCTGAGCTGGGGGAAGGACTGAGATGTTTACTCTGACAAGAGATCCCCACTGTTCCAGTCTCCACAGTAATTATGGGGGACAAAGCACTTTCCAAGCACCTTCCCTGCACCTTTTCTGCAGGCACAGTGTGAGGTGCAGCCATTAATCAGAGAAGCTGCTGGAGATAACTGCTAATTAAGAGCAGCGTGGCTCCCTGAAGTTCCCTCCCTCCTTCCATCCGTGCTGAAAGGCATCATTTGTTCTTTGTGCTGGTGCTCAGGAGCAGGCTGTGGTTGGACTCCTCTGCTGAGCAGGGGTTTGGAGGAGGGACAGTGTTCATATAAAATACAGCCCACGGGTTTGTGTCCACAGCCACACCACAGAGTGAGTCTGGGCATCCCTATGCCAGTTCTGCAGGAAGAGGGAAGAGGGTGTGGCTGATAGGAAGCCATCAGGGAATTCCCATGGACATCTGATTTGAAAGTCCAAATGAGTGGCCACCAGCATGAAAAGTGTTTGCAGCTGGTGTTGGAGAGCTCAGCGGGGCTGTGTTGCAATGCCCATTACATCAATGTAAGGAGGATATGTTTTTTGCACTAATAATCCTCTTAAAGGCAGAAAGCCACTGGTGGGGAAAAGTGCTGCTCAGCAGCAGAGCCCCTGAGCAGGACTTGCTGAGTTGACACAAAGAAATGAAGAAAAAACTGTAATCAAAAGTCTGTCTGGATAAATTAGGTGGAAAATTCATGGAAAACACTGAAGTTCCAGCACAGTGAAACCAGAGTTAAAGGAATCAGCCAAGCTCTATGTCCCAGATGTGCTACACCACACTCAGCAATCTCCAGACAAGGTCACTTTTACCTCAAACACTGTGCAACAGCACCTGCTGCTTTATTTTCTAGCCAAACCCAGCATTTTCACCCTCACTCTCATTTCTGCTGATGGATCCACTGTCCTCTATCATGTTCAGATAAAAAGAGCTCTATTAAAAACCAAGTTAAGCCAGGATTAACTACAAGAGGCTTTTGGTCTGACACACCCCTCTTAGGCACTCTTGCCCTTCTCTTTGGTGCTGGCCTGGGTGGGTGACAAGAGGATCAGCAGTTTGGGTCCCCCAGATGTGCAGGGTGGGACAGGGACAATCCCCTTCTTGCCTCTGCAAGGGCGTGGGGAACTACCCCTGGCTGGACCCAAGAGAACTCTTTGTTCCTGCTTGGTTTTGTCCCTAACTCAGTTTTATTACTCAAAGGGAAGTCTTTCCAGGGAAAATGTAGGGGAAAAGTCTCTGTCCCTAACAAGGCCATTTGGGGACAGTGTCTGTCTAAGCTTGTTCCCATGTAACTCTCAACTGGGTCTTGTTTTTTTTCTTCATTGCTCTGTTCTTCATCCTTTAAGAGTTGCCCAGGACTTAGGGATGAAAGCCTGCCTCGTTCCCTCAAAGGATCAAATCATTAGGCCTGTTTTCCAACTTGATTGATGTTTATATCTATTAATTGTTTTCCCTCTCATTTTCTGATTTCCTACTGATATCACAGAAAACCCTGAAGAAAACAATCTTTGATGGAGAATAACATATTTCAGAAGACAACTTCCCACCTCCAGTGTTTGTGGGTAATTAGAAGATTGAAATGGCTTGTGAAGCTGTTTATTAACATATTTTTCTTACCATTACCTAAAATAGTCCATTCCCCTGTGCATTTTGGACATCCCAGGATCTTTTCCACACCAAAGGCAAAGGTCACTCCCTCTCTGCCTGTTGTCCATGTTCTGCCAGCTGTGATATGATAAAAATATCATATTTTTAGCATCTGCTGTGACTCCTGGTGTTTACATGCTGCTGTATCTTCCACGTGCATTTGCAAGTGGGACCAGGCTTCCACACCCTTCCCAAGGGATACAGGTCCAGCCAGGTTCCAGAGGTGGACAAATGGAGGTGAAAAACCCAGTGACACCATGAGATCACAGGAGCAGTTGAGATGAACTCTGGAAATGGAGATTTTCCTCCCCAGTAACCCCTGGCTCCAGATGAAGGAATGCATTAATGATGTGATGTGACCTTATCTAAGTAAGGTTAAGATTTTTAGCTTTGAACAAAGACCAAGCTGGGAATTAAATGGAAAAATCTTTTGAGTCATAGTATATGGCAAATTCATATTCAGGACAGATGGTATTTTCTAAAAGTAGCTGTTTACTCCTAGAATTACTCTTCTTCCTTCCTGTGGCATTTTTTTCCCTCATTCTGTGTTCTTCTGCCCACAAACTTGTCTTTTTCAGTAAATTTCTAGTGACAATTTTAACGATCTCTTAAAAAAACCCAGCTATAAAAAACCTCTCTCCCTGTCTATGTCTTCTTACCTTCATGACCCTCTGGGGCAATATCCTGCCCTAATTATGGATTAAAGTACAATATTTAGCTATTTTGGAAAATGTCTTTTGTCTTCATACAGGAGGTCTAATTAGAAGTTAACTCCATCTTGTTTTTTGTCCAGCTAAATGCTACACTCTCTATTTGTGTTGCTGCTGCTGGTCCCAACTAATTACGGAAAGCAAGAATAGATTGCAAAAAAAAACAAAACCAAAAAACAAAAAAACCAACAAAAAACAACAACAACAAAAAAAAACCAACCAAACAAAAAAAAAAAACCAAAAAAACCAAAAAAAACCCAAAAAAACCAAAAAAACCCCCCAAAAAAACCAAGCAAAAAAACCCCAAAAAACCCCAAAAAACCCCAAAAAGAACCAAGCAAAAAACCCCAAAAACCCTATCTTGATTTATTTTCTTTTAGAAAACTGATTTCAGCTGCACTTTTGTCTCCTTCTTTCACCCTTTGAGAAGGAGAGCAGACTGTTTCAGATTTCTGCCACCTTGATCTCTCCCCTCTGACAAATCCCCTCTGGATTTGTGCCCAGGGACAAATCCAGTACCAAGATTTGGCCCAGCAGCCCCATCAGGTACCAAACACAGGGCCTGGCCCACATCACCAGGCACCTTATGGGGCAGAACTAGCCCAAATTAAATGCCTTGAAGTTGCAGTCTGTGTCAGCCTCATGGTCCTGTGGCAGGGCTGGCCTCTTGTCTCAGATTTTCTGTTATTTAAGTAATATTTTCTTTCAGTTTGGACGGCGGTGGCTTTCCACTGGCACCACACTCATTAGAAGGTCTCTAAGTCCACAGCAGTATTCAAAAGTGTTGCTCATTAAACCTTGGAAAGCAGACAACCTTCCTCTTGTATGATGGTGAGGATGAAAGATCTTGTAAAAGTCTTCTTTGTAGAAATAAAAATAGTCCCAGAAGCACAGGGTTTTTTGGTTTTTTCCCCTTCCTATTCCACACAGGGTTCTCTGTTAACAATTGCAGCTAATTTTGTCTTCTGTTATTTCTGGATATATTTATGATAACCCCAGAATAATCTGACAGAGATTCTTCTCTTCACATAAGTAACCAGCATTCTTGCTGTAGTGTCTCACTGGTACCCATCACCCTGGTTTCAACACTCATTTCAGATATAAAATTAGAGACACAGATGCTGAATATTGTACTATTCAAAATACTACAGTTTGTTTGGTGTGCTTTTTTTCTTTTAAGTTTTCTTCTCATTAAAGACATTCCAACTCTCAAGTTATGGAGTTGCACTTATTTTAGGGATAATTAACAGCAAACGTGGTTATTAACTTGTGTGCTCGAGGGAGAGAGAGAAAAGGTAAGAAAATTAGTGTTGGACCAGCAAAAGAAATAGGAGGAAAAATATCTGGCTTCAGATGACATGTAATACGTGACTGACAAAATGGAGCCAAGTGGGAACCTGCAACGCCAAACTCCAATTAATCCTGGCTCACCAAAGCTTCAAAAGCAGATTTTCAGCTGACATGAATTACTCAGCATCTTGACTAGGCAGGCAGCATCTCCCTTCCTCTGGCAAAACTGCTGTCTGCAAGAGCAGAATTGATGTGTGCAGGAGACAGAGCTCCCCGAGGTCAGGCTGGCTCCTGTGGAAGGAAGAGGTTGTGGAGAGCCAGCCTGGTGGATCCTGACAGGGCAGGGGGATGGGGGTAATGGGATCACTTAAAAACAGATTAAAACAGTATACAACATCCACACTTTGCTCAGTGCACAGTGCAGGGCTGGGTGTGGAATCAGATGTCACCCAGGGTGCTACCAAACACCCCAAGAGCAGCAGCAGCATCACTGCCAGGGCATCAAGCTGAGCAGGCTGGGCAGGAGTGAACAGGATTTTCAGTTAAAATATTGCAAGGCCACGTGTTAGGAAACAGTTCTGGTAATGAGTATTTTCAGCATCACCTTCTTGTCCTTACTAATTTTTCCCCTGTGAAAAAAAAACTCTTTTCCTTACCATTCATCTGACTTTTGGTCTTTGAAGTCTTGTTTCTCGTAAATTTAAGAAAAAGGTTAGGCTTTTCCAGATAGTGTAGGGATTGGCATTTAGGGAGATAAATACTACTTTATTGTCAATTGAAAAAAACCCCAAAACTGTAGGATAACTCCTGCAGCTAAATTCCCATGGAAGACTTTGTCCATCTTCCTTGCCTGGGTGGGTCCATTCTCCAGGTCTCTTCCCAAAGTTCCTGTCCTTGTTTGGGCTTGGTTTTATACCTCCACCTCTGTTTTATGTTGCTGAAGTGGAAGCATATACATTTGAAAGCAGCTGCCTTAGACCCAGTCAGGTTTTCCCCACCAGAGCCTTTTCATAAATCTGGGCATGCAGAACTTTGACAATCTTTAATGCTACTGTAGGGGTAGGAAAGAGCAGCTCCTTTCATTGGCAAGCACCAAGCATATTTCTGCAGTCAGACACAGAGCAATGGTCTCATGAGCAACACTTATTTCCACTATTGTTCATGCTCATGCCAAAGATTAATCTCTTTGCCCACAGCAGACTCCTTGTCTGATTTATTTGTGTGTATGAAAGGGACCCTGCCCGGGGCTCTGGCTCTGGGCAGTCATGGCAAGGACATCCAATTATCAGTTCATCATTTTATTTGGATTAAATGATAGTTATGATGAACAGCCCCACTTGCATTGTGTCCTCCTTTGTGTGGCTATTAACACATGCCTAGCATGGCTGCACAAGGGACCAGCCCTTGCCTGCATGCAAAGCCAGCTGGACTCAAAAAGAGCCTTTGTAGTGGCTTCAGACAACCTTGGAGCCAGGCTCTGATGTAAAGTATCACAAGCTGGTAGTGATAATAATTTGCTTTTTCAATCACAGGAAACTCCATGCTTCTAGATGCAGCTCAAACAAATACATATTCAAAAGAGAACACACCATAGGTGGGAAGAGAAATATAATTGCACCAAATTTTGCAACTGCACTTGTCCTCCAGGAGCTAAAATGGGATTTTTAATATCCTTATTTTGAATATGTGCATCTGCTCTGTCATTTTTGCATAATGAGCATATTCCTGATACTTAAAGAATTAGCTTTCCCTCTTGCTAAGATATAGGCAAAATGAGGCATGCTGTTATTCATGTATTTATTTATTCATTCATTATTTCTTTTGCGTGAAGCATACTGGGCAATCCATCTTGTTCCCAGGAAAACCCCAGGGGCTATGGGGAAGGCTCAGCATTCAGCTCTGAACTCAATTATCACAAATCTCATCCTATAAATTAGAACATGTTGCCGAGAAAGAAGAAAGTGCAGCTCCCTGTAGCACATTCCCTGAAAAAGAGAGAGAGAGAGAGAAAAAAATGCTTTTGGACAGATGCCTTGAGAAATGCAGGGAGGGAGTTTATCCAGTCACCATCAGATCCATGCTGCAGCAAGGGAAGGGGCCCTTAGCTGTATTTTCAAATATGTTTTGCCATGCCATGGTTTCATAGATCAGCAAAGGCCAAAGCACAGGGGTAGACATGAACAGCCCACACCAGCCTCCACTCCAGGATGCATCCGGAGCTCAGGCATGATCCTTCCCTCAAAGGAAAGCAACTTTTCTTGCTCAAGTGAACCAAATAATGAGCTTTTATTTCCCCTTTTAATGACTCAGAGGATAGTTCTAAAAATACAATTTCCCAGAGTAATTCAGATGCTAGAAACCCATCAGGAGAGCACCTACAGGATATTCCTGCAGCTGGACTTGGGTCCATGGTAAGTGACCCATGAAACTCCCACGGACCTGCTCCACAGCTGCAGGAAGGGCACCAACACCTCTGAATGCTGTGATTTAGAGGTCTCCAGGAAAAATATCACCAGCTCTTGGGGTTTGACGTGCTTGCAGCACCCGTCTTGCTAACAGGTTGACAGAGAGGATATTTTCCTCCAAGTGACGTTGGTAAGAAGGTGTGATTCATAACCAGAATAATTGCTGGAGTCCTTCTATTGACTTCACTCCCAGCCAAAGCTGGACACCCACATGTGACTGGGAATAGGGGAGCAGGGTGTGCCAAGTGTGCTGGTGCAGCACAGAAGCTGTGGAAGTAGGAGCTGCTCATAAAAACTCACTTAAAAACTCATGTTGGTGCATTGCTGACTTTATTTAAATAGTGCTCCTGTTTAAGCATGTTTCCTTGTTTTATGTAACTTTTAAAACTTATTTAGGTTCTGAATTATCCTGGGCAGCTGCCATAGCCTTTGTGGCAGTGGGACACCACTGTCCCTACAGCTTTGCTCTGAAGGTGCCTCAGATGGCCAAGTAGAACAGACAACCCACAGCTCCATGTTGTGCTGGTTTAGTTGAACTGCTCAGCCTGAAGGCTGATGAATGAATAAGGAGGTTGCCTGGCTGAAGCAGAGTCTAAACAGTCAGTCCACCACCATTCCTAGCACCAGAGGGGACTGTGAAGCACTCTCAGGCTGCTGTGGGATGCTGTTAGACAGGCAACATCCCTGCAAATTGCCAGCACTCCTCCCTGGAATCATTCAGTCTGGGGTGCAAAGTGTGGAGACCTGGTAAAAATAGTGTCTGAACCTCTCAAAATGCTAATCAACCACCACAGGCTTGAGGTAGGATGCTCTAATAAGGGTGAGGATGTGTGAGATGTTGTCATAAATATGCAGCAGCCTGCCAGCTGGTTTGGAGACTGCACAGGATGGTGTAGTCCATATTTTTTTCTTTTGACTTCTTACCCTCCCTCCTTGGTAAGGAATATCTATTTTCTCCTGTTGCAAGACTGAAACCCAGCTAAACAGCTGTGGCATTACTCTTTAACCAGGGACCACATATACCATCACCAGGTCAAATAAAACACTTGTAATTTTTAACATCCCTATTTCCAGGGCGATTCTCAGAAGCTCAGGTGAGCAGCTCTGTATCTCTGCAGCTGCTGTAGGCTGGATCCAAAGAAAATTGAAACAGCTGAGAAGGTTTCCATTAACTTCACTAGACTGGGTGCTGTAACAGGAAAATATTCCTAATTTCAGGCTTCATGGGATGGCTCTGCCATTGCCTCTTTAAGGGGTGAAAAAATGCACTTGTGGGGACCGCACATCCTGAACACTACAAAACCAATTTTTCCACTAGAGCTATAGAATCATGGGAATGTTTAGGTTGGAAAAGACCTCTAAGATCATTGAGCCCAGCCATTAATCCAGTACTGCCAAGTCCACCACTAAATCATGTCCCTCAGAACCTCATCACTGAATCCCTCCAGGGATGGTGACTCAGCCACTGCCCTGGACAGCCTGTCCCAGTGCTTGGCTATCACTGAAACATGAGTCACGACACAAGTTTTCTAACCTTATCTGAGCTTCTCCTGAAAGAAGAGCTTCCTTCCACTTCCTGCATTAAACCTGAAGACTAGCAGCAGGCTCCTATTTTTTGCCCTGCTCTGAAGAGCTGTTGGAGCCTTCAGGACAGCAAGGAATCAGGGAGAAAATCCCACACAAACACTGGTGTTTGAGCAGTGCTGGAAGTTCAAAACATCAGGTTCAGTGCAAGTGCCAAGTTATCAGCCCGAGTCAGGAGGATTTGTAGGTGCTGAATCAATGAGGTTGGATTATTTCTTACACCAGACAAGGGGGTCGCTCGTGCCAACAACATTTACAATCCCTCCTAATAAATTTAAGAAGGAATAAGTGATTTCACAGGAACTACAGAATCCTAGAATCCTTTGGGTTGGAATGGATGTCCAAGATGATCTCGTTCCAACATCCCTAGACCACATTCCCCTAGACCAGGTTCCTAAAGCCCCATTCAACCTGGCCTGGAGCACTTCAGGGATTATCACACAAACTCCTATTTCAGTCTACCAGACATGTCACAAAGTGAAGGCATCATCAAGGCAAGGAAACTTGCTGAAAAATTGGAGGCTAAAGTTCACTTCCAACATTTAAAAAAAGCCCTAATTACAATGAAGAGTTGGCTATAGATGCCTCAAGTTATAAATAATGAATGTTGGTGTTTATTCAGGCAAAACCCACAACCATTAAATATGGAAATGCAGTGCAAATCAGTGAAGCAAACATCTAGAAATAGAGAGAAAAGATAAACAATAATAATAAATTATTAAAGCTTATAACTAAGAAAGCCAGGGGAATGTCAGAGAGACCATTCATCTGTAAATGGGGCAGAGAAAGAAGATAATGCACCTAAATTCTACATCTGTAAAACTCTCACTGACTCCACTGATTAAGAAGGAGTTTCTTAAAAAATCAGCAGAAAGGTTCTGATTTGATCTAGAAAACAATGCAAACTTCACTCAATGGATAAACCAGAAATGCTTTTTATCATTGCTATTTATAAATGCTGCCTGTAGCAAAGATTCCTGGTGCATAAATTTGTTATGGTGAAGGACTACCAGGAAAAGCTATGACAAAAGCACTTTGCAGTTTTGGATAGCCTGGTTTGCCTAGTTTACAATCAGATTTGTCCTCCATCTCCAAAGCTCAGACAATGATCAGAGGAATAAGTGCTGCTCCTTAGATATTTGTTTTCACAAGAATGGATTTGACCATCAGCTTGCCTCTGTCATTTTTGGATGGTTTCTTTCCCCCAGCTCCCTCAGCTGCATACCTCACATTTTGCTTACAGCTTTAGCTCTCATTTCTCATTTTTGTGTGCATGAGGAGTCAGGAGATGAGGGCAGATTGTTGTCCTGCCTTGATTTATGGCACCTTCTGCAGGCACCCAGGTGCTCCAGCGAGCACGGGGATCACCTGTTCCAGGGACACATGGCTGGTGCTGCACAGCCACAGCAGCTGGGGGCTGAGATTTTAAATTCTCTGCCTTAAGGCACCCTGGGATGTATTTAAAGTTATGTCAAGGTCAACTAGCAGATGCCATAGGTGGTTTTGGGCATGTGTCTGTCAGTCAGCACCTTTCCAGAAGTGTCAGAGGAGTTGATGATGAGATCCTAATGAAATTCATTACTGTGGCCAAGGCACAACGTGACCCAGATTCCCACATTCACGGAAGTGGAGAGTGCTCTGATCTGACATCTCCAATTTTGAGATGTTCTGCTTTAGTTCCAGCTGCTGATTCCATCTGCAAGCTGCTGGGTCTGGGCCCACACCTGAGCAAGATTCAAGGCTTAACACGAGTTCCTTGTGACAGGGGATGGGGCTGATTGTGTAGTAAGGTCATTTGAAAGAGAGAAGCTGATATCCCAGCACCTAAATCCTCACAGAGAAGACTGGATACAAATATGAGCATTCCCCCCATCCTGCTCAAAACCCCCTTAGCTGGTCATTGTAATTACATCAGAGTCACATAAATGGAAAACCATGGAAAGTGTTTAATATGTCTAAAAAGGTGGAGCACCAGGTATTCCAGCAGCTCTTTTCTAGACAAAAATCCTTGCTCTGCCCCTGCAATGGAGGAACAAGAGTTGGTGCTGCCAAATCAACAGCCTCCTTTTTGCTGATGCTTCATTTCCGACCATGGCCAGAACTTGTCTGACCTCAATTCTCAAGTCTTTTGACCCACCAAATTGAATTGCTTTTAATTTTTTTTCTAGCCAGCCCCCAAAAGCATTGAAGTGGTACTTTACTGATGCAAATGTAGAAGGGAGCAGATAATTGAGTTTGATCTGGTCAGACAGAGTTACAGCTGGAGGCTACCTACGAAGACTTTAAGCATAAAAATATTATTGTCAAGAAATCCAGCAGCTTCCAACTGGTAATAACTTGAAATTTCATCTGAAAACTCATCCCACAACACTCAAAATTTCCTCCAAACACCCAATTCAGTTTCAAAAGAATTTTCCTTGTGCACAATTATTTCTGTGTATTGGACCCCAAATAAACAACCATGGGCAAGAAACTCTGTAGAAACAAATGATAGCTGGAATAATTTCTTGGAAATTAACTTTGTGGTTATACACTCAGTGCTAGAAGAAAAGTTTGCTCCCTCAGGATGCAAATGATCAATGCTCTAGTGTGTGTCCTGCTCTGAGCTGGACACTCAGCACTTTCAGGCTGGGGCCACAAGAGCCTTGCTGGCAGTCATTCGGTGTGGTCTGGATGTGCCAAGGGGACACAGGGGACACTGCCATTGCTGCAGGGGATAGCAGGGTGTCCCCCTTGGAGCTCCACCATGTGCAGGCCCACCAGATGGAAGCAGAACACCCTTTGGATGCTCCTCCCTGGAACGCCCACTGAGGTTCATTTTCAGTTCAGTGCCCCAGGGCAGCAGCCAGGCTGAAATCCCAGTTTCCCTCCTCCTACACAACACATCTTGCTGCTGCTTACTCTGCAATCTGCTTCAGGCTTCCAGCTTGTGCATACATCACGGGCTCTGCTGATCACAACAATGATACCTACTTCAAACAATGAGAGCTTTCTGTCTGCAATTTCCCTTTGATGCTTAAATAACAGAAAAACCACAAAAACAAATGAAGCTCTCCTCTGAATTACTCAGGAGAATATGGTAAGCTACTCTGTGCTGTCAGATACCATTGTAATTAGGTGCTTTTAGAAATATATTATCTATTTTTATCTGTTATTTATTGTGCATACTGTATTTATTGTGCTGAACACATTATGCCCCTGACAGGCTATCTCAGATTTCTCAGTGTGTTAATTGTCTGGGCCCTGCTGCTACACCAACTTCTGAGATTCAGAGACAAACCAATTGAATTCTGACATTTATTTATCTTTCTAGAGTGAACATTTTTGTCTGGTAGATATGTAGTGCTCCTAAAGAGATGTTACACCACATCATACTAATCCTCCTCATTTCCTGGATTACTGACCAAACACACAATGACAGCCCTTTCAGAGCCACGGGCTCACATGGTGACATCCTTTGCCTAAAGGAAGACCCACGAGGTTTCCAGAAGGAATTTAGATCTGCCTTGGGGCAATGCAGATGCACCCCAAAAGTGGGGGTTTGCCCCTCCCTGGGCTGTACAAAGCTCTCCTCAGGGCTGTGTCACCCCAAGAACTGAAATGCATGGCCACAAGTTCCCTCCTGGCTCCAGTTTCCTGTCTCTCATGCCCACTCACCCCTGCCCACATAAAAAAGGAATAGCAGAACAAGGCAATAATTCTTTTCCTTTCCCAAAAAACTTAGAAAATGAACATGAGTCAAAGCTCCAGCTGCCTGGCAGTGGGAATGCAAACACACCAGAGTTTCCTGGTAGATACTGAGAACTAACTGCACAGCCTGTTTAATTAATTAATCATCCCTTCCAGCCCTGCAACATCCTCCAGATGAGCTGTGTCCTCAGCTACCCTGACCACAGGTGGGGTCTGGGCTCAGCTCTTGCCATCCATCTCCTGAGCACCCTGCAGGGAGCTCAGACTTGCACTGCCCACGTGGGGCTCATTCACCCCAGTTTCTCATCAGATGCACCAGAGAAAGGAAACCTCTCCTTGTGAGCATGTGAGCCAGTATCTCCCTCCTTCCAAGGTATGTGCATGTCTTATGCCAAAGAAAAGCCTCCCCTTCAGCTTTTCTGTATGCTTAATTTAAGACTAGAAATGAGAAGAATTTTTATTAGTCTAGAAAGCTGTAGCACAGAGCTTACAAGGGGGAGCATCAAAGTCCAGGAGGAGGAAACTGGAGGCCCTCAGAACTCTTTACAATGTGGCAAGGATTAATGACCTTAAGTTCTTCACACCCTGTACAAACACTACTTATTCCATATTTAACACCACTTAATCTATAAAAAAAACTACTGCTTTTGCTTATAGAAATTCAGAACCAGATGCATAACAGTAAGTTCATATCCCTGACAGCACCAGGCAGCCTTCTGCAGAGAGAGAAGCTTGACCCATCCTGCCAGGAGCCCCTGACCTACACCCAGCCAAGAAGAACCATGACCTTCACTGATCTGATCCTCTTTGAACAAAGAAGCTGCCAAGTGCTGCTTTCCAAAAGCAAACCAGGTTTGCTGAGCTGAGCCCAGAAGTAGAGAGCTGAGCTGCCCTGGGAAGGTGATTCTATAGCTCCTCTGCAGTCCTGGCACAATTTCATGGTGAGAAAAAGCTGCACCTGCAGGAAAACCACAGCCAGGCATTGAAGGTAGACCAAGGATAACACCAACCATTTCATCTTTTTATATTCCCATGTTTTGCTTTTGGGGTTTGTTTTTTGGCTAATGGGGAGAGAACACTGCAGTTCCAGTGCTGTGTTGCATAGGAATCCTTGTCATCATAGGTGTGTCTTCAAAAGTGAAAAAAAGCCATGGGATAAACCAGAAATTTTCCAAGTTCATGCACAGCTCTACAATTTGAGATATTCTGTTGTCTTTGTATGCCATGTATGTGAGAACCATGGGAATTCGAAATGGGCAATAAAATATAAAAGACAGGTGTTTTCTAGTAATAATAGATCAACCTAAGAAGTGAATGAGCCCATATAGCAGCTTTTTCTCTCATTCATAATTTTAATATGCTGAAATGCCTACATTTTAGTCTACCTGGCTTTTAAAGTATATGGTTATGAATCCCTGGGAAAAAAGACATCAAATGAAATAAATGGCAGCTTTGAATTAAAGTTGTGATGAACACTGTCACAATAAATTCTCTCCTCACCCAGAGGAGTGATGAGGGATTCCTGCTGTACCACACCATGTTTTCACAAGTCAAATACAGCCACGTGTTCAATTTATAGCTTGCTTTTGAGCTGAGAGTCTCCACAAATCTTAAATGAATGCAGCTGAGCATGATTCAAAGCTATTTGGATAAGAATACCATGTTTCCAGCTAATTTAGGTTGGGATTTTCTAGATTGTACAAAGGTTTTTGCAGCCCAAGTCAGAGGCACTGGTGTTTCTAAATCCTCTGGGCAATGCGTCAAGGCTCTGTGTCAATGAGGTGTTTCTCCACAGCTCGTTTCTACAGCCATAATTGCAAGAGAAGGGATGCTGAAATGACAGTCAAAACAATGCTTTCATAGGAAAGATTAACCCTTTTCAACACCCCAGCCCTTACTGGCATTGCAGTGTGCATTAATCACCAATTAATCACCAATTCCCTGCTCCAGCTCCATTTGCTGCTGCTACAAAAGGGGATGACAATTTAAACAACCACTTCTGGGACACTTGGCTGGTGCACAGAGCTTTGCTCTGAACAAGATGAATGAATCCATTTGGACAAGATGGCTACACATTTTGCATATCTTTATTGCACTTTTACCACGTTGCAAACAATTCCACAAAAATGCTGCAAAAGTAAGCCTAGAGCTGCTGAAAGCAGCTTTTTACCCATATATGTATATATTTACACAAAACTATCAAAAGCAAAATCGAAAAGTAGCAGCTCAGCTATGATAGTCTAGAAAGATAAGAGCTGCCACCTCCTTATGGACAAATAGTACAACTTGTCATTTTACATCACTTTGTAAAACCAACATTCAAGTATTCCTGTCAAAGCACAATTAGTGAAATTCCCTTCTGGTAACCCCTGTATTTATTATCATTATTATCATCATTATTATTATTATTTTTTGCCCTTAAAAGTTCATAATGCCTTAACCCTTTAAATGCTGATTAGCTGGGGGGAAAATAAGCATTCAATTTAAATAAGATACAGTGGATTAGAGCACTTAAAGGGTTAACACAAAATACTAAGTGGACTGTCACCACAAATAAAGTGTGAGTCACAAAACTATGCTGTCCCTCTTAGTTAAATTTGGAAGGTAGGTCTGGGGTTTCATAGATATGCCATATATAAATACAAAATATTAAGTAAAGGCCTCCTTTCTATACAAAAAGGACAGGAGGTGTTTTGCTATCAGACTGCTGTCTGTCCATGATTGAGTATTTTCTGAATCTTTTCATAATCTCTCTTCAGGAACTAATGAAAAGCATCACATTAGACTTATTTTTCTTAATGAACTAATCCTTTGCAGAGTCTACACTTTACCTACTTTGGGAACAATTATATCTCATTTCTGAATTCACTGAATTCACAAAGTAGCATACACAGTCTTTTGCAAGACTTAATTTTTTTGTTGTTTTGTTTCTTTTCCTTCTTTGAATCTTCTTGACTCAGCTGGTAAAAACGTAGTCTTGCCATTTCACTACCTCTCAGTTGTAACAGTGTTCACATCCGTGTTAAAGTCATTTTCAACCACGTTGTCATACCCATCCTTCTCTATGCAGTCACTGACAGCCTTGAGCACAATCCGCAGCCGCCTGTCCATCGCCTCCAAGTGAGGCTGGTAGAGGATTGGAGCTATTTTGTCTTTTAGCAAAGATTCTTTCATCAGGAGACTGAGTTTGTACTCCTCCTTGGCTAGCAGCTGTAATCGCAGATAGGTAGACTTCCTGATTCTAAGAAGAAAAGGAGAAAAAAAAAGCAAATCAGTTATTTCCGTCACTGTTGATCTCGACAGTGCTAAAAGGCTTATGGTCAGAATTACAATAATAGTGTAAGAGCCTTATTCTGTGATCTGGAATGAGGAGAAGCAGGCACTGTCACAGTCCTGGCGAGCAGCTGGCATTGTGACCTGGCCACTGATCTTTCGGGGCCCTTATGGGTGCGGAGGTTTTGGAGCACAGATCCAGGGGACAGTGCAGGCAGCCTCACATCCCTCACTTGGAAAGGCACCAAGGGGAGCTGGTGCAACATTCATAGGACCATGTCCCTTGTGGCAATGACACGTGTGACACATGTGTGACAGCAGCAGAGGCTCCTCAGATTCACCCTGCAGGGCTGCCCAGAGTCCCCACAGACACAGAGCTCACCCTGCAAAGATGAAACTCTAAATAAATGTCACCCTCTGAAAACCCTGGCCATGGCCACCAAGGAAAGCTGTTGAGAATCATGTGAACAAGCTGGGATTTTGTCACTTGACTTCCATGGGATCTGTAGCTTGTCCTAAAGCTTCTCTTAAAGCTCACAGCCATGCTCCTACAGTGTCCTGGTCCCACAGAGCATTTAATGTGGCAGTGGCAATGCTCAGGGCTAACTGGGCAGGATCATTCCATCTCCTCCTCTCCACAGTGGGCAATGAAAGATTCACTTGAACGTTTTCAAGTGTTGTTAGTAGAAACAATGGTACAAACCAGGAAACACCTCCAGAGGGAAAACATACCTGCAGCACTGGTTTAAAGGCACCAAAATGGAAAGTTCATCATGGGAATATTTTCCAAACCTATTTAAAGATAAGAGCAAGAATGTAACAAAGGCAAAGACTGACTATTTTTTTTTCTTTGAGCCCAGAAGGATTATTAAAGGTATTTACCCTCTTCCATTATCTAAGTGGATAATAAAAGTTTCATTTCCAAACTTCTCAAAGGTTTCGTAGTGATGTCGATCCATGTTACCTATGGGACAAAGAGAAGAAAAAAGACCATTTTCACTCTGGCTTAAGCCCGTAGGCCAGGGCAATGCAAAAGCCCAGTGCTCCACAGAAACAGAGCAGAGAAAGCAGCAAACCTGCGGAGCTCATTTGCTCCTACTGTAGACACCCCAAAGAGTGTGATACTGGAAGGGTTGTTAAATCTCTGGCAGCTTTTCAAGCTCTCTGTGGCTTTTATACTTAAGCTCTAAAAGGCCCATCAGGAGACAAAACCAACCTTCCCCTTCTCCTGCAACCCTCCTGGGGTACACCAAGGAAACCCCTCTCCAGCACAACAGCACCTCAGCTGCCTGGGGAGCGTGGTCACCTGTAGGGTAGCTGTGTTCCCTGCTGGCAAGGGAACAGCCTGGGCCCAGCAGGGTGTGTGAAGCAGACCTGGTCCATGTGACATGTGCAAGGTTTTGCTCAGGGAGGAGAAAATGCCTGCTTTGAGCAGGGGTGTTAATCCAGATCACTCTGTTAATACTTCATTCAACTTCCTGAAGCCCAACCAAACATCCTGGTTTTCCTCTGGTAAGAGGTTTGCCCCAGCTGCTGAGTGCCTGGGAAGCCAGAACAGCATCATGTCTGTGAGCTATGGATCAGGATGGTGCTGATCTGCACAGCTGCACAGCTCTCCCTGTGTGAGCTGCTTTTTAAGGCCAATGTGCAAAGCACTGCTGCCAAGCCATGAATTTTGTCTCCCCAGCAGGGGCCTTGAGCTACTTATAGATGCCACATATGGCTCCTGAGCTGTCACCTGGCCTCTCCTGCTGCAGCCTATTGCAGGAATCTCAGTGGGGGCAATGGCACAGGATGTGTCCCTGCTGGCATGTGCCCAAAGATCAAGGATGTAAGTTGGCAACTTAGAGGTGTATTTGCTGCAGCAGGGAAGGTTTCATATGACAATGCGAATTAGGCTTGGAATGGTACCACTAGTACCTGGCTGTAAATAATTATTTTATTGAGATCAGGTTACATAAACAGAAAAATTCCTGATACAATCCACAGCTGCCTTTGTGACAAAGCAATGCCTCTTCCCCCCCAGCTCTGACATTTCATAGAGAAGCAGCAGAGAACACTCCCACAGGATGAAAACAAAGCACCAGTAATGAGCAGTCCTTGCATGTGCATCCAGGAGCCATATATCACAGGGGTAAAGCACTCACTAAAGCAAACTGTGAAGCCCTTCACTGCTGTGAAGGAGACTGGCCTGACCTGCATTCATCACCACTCTGCATTTCTGAACATCTTTGTTCCTTTAATCTGCACTGATGGGAATACATAACCATGTAAATCTGCATTTTCTCATAATCATCTAGAAAAGCACATACAGTAAATGCAGCTTCAGCCACGCTTTAGCAAACTGCTGAGCTATGCAGAGCAGTGCAGAAAGAAATGGTTCTTATTCTAATTAAATGTTGCATTTAGTTTTTGAAAGAGATGAAACATACCCATTAGGAAATCAAAAACTGTCATATCCATTATATCCAGAATTCTGGTCCCACTGTCATATGGGGGTGTTTGTTTAACCTCTTCACAATAATCTGGATCAACTTCCCATCTGGAAAAGGCAATATTTTGATATTTTATGTGACATACAAAGCTTACTGAAAATGACAAAAAAAAAGTTATTTTGCAAAGATCTACTTTTATCATGTTTGATTGAGGGCAGGGTCAGCTAGAGGCAGCAAATTCCAGCAATGCAGGCAAGCAAGGAAGGTTGTCACTGATGAAAAAAGAAAATCACAAGACTGAAAACTGTCTGCTTCAGGATTTAGGAGACTAGCTGCACCATCAGTCATGTGGTGCAAACAGCTGAGACTTGCTTAGGGCTGCTGAGAGCAGTGCATCTTTCTCCCTCTGACAGGATTGGACAGGTCCCATTGCACCCTGCCAGTGCCACTGGAGGTACCTGTCCCATGAGGGAATTGTGTCCCTGAAGGTCCTTTTGGGTTCAGACCAAAAACTGGAGCTCCTGGCACATGCAGTGTCCTGTCCCTTCCCAGGGGCTGGGAGAACCCTCTCAGCTGCTCTCCTGGGGCCAGGGACTGGGTTGTTTCCCTGTCACCCCGTGCAGCTCTGCTCACCACTACTCACTCTGCTTTCTTGCGCTTGTGGTAGGAACGCCTCCAGGGGTTTCTCCAGGTTTTCCTTTTTGCTAGTGACAAATCAGGCAGGAAAGCAGCCAGGGACCCTTCAATCTGATCTGGTTTCCCACACAGGGCGTGCTCTGTTGAGCAGTAGTAGGAGCATTCCCCATAGAAGCAGATGTTGTTGGCTGGCAAAGAAAGGAAAAGAGCTTTAAAGCCTACCCTTAAATTAGTATTGAGAATTCATAAAAGCACTGATGTATGTAGGAGCAGAAATAAATCCAAACTCCTGTTACCACACAGAGTTTTCTCCACTGAAACCACTAGAAAGACAGTATTTCAGTGGCTGGGATCACGCCCTGTGCAAAGCTCTTTGTGACTATTTCCAGTCTATTTATATTCCCCAAACATTTTTTTTTAAATCCTGTCCTTTCTCCTTTCATTTTCCCAGACTGATACATTCCTTGGGAACTATTTGCTACCCCAGGCTGGAACCCCAAATCCCAGAGCTGAACAAGTGGCATGTGCCCAAAATTAAGTCACTTCTCAAAATCTTGGCTTGTTTCTTTAAGACTGGAGAACTTTTCATTCATTTCCTTGCTGGTATGAGAAGAACTGGCAGCTTTTGCAAGGAGAATTATTTACCATCCAGAATCCTGTGGGGGTGTGCATGGAAGGTGGAAATAGCGCGGATGTAACGCTGTCAGCACACATCTCAAACACTAATTCCTTCCTCCACACCTCACATTACTCCAACAACCACAGAAAAAGAATCTGCAGCAGGTTTTGGACCCTGTGTTACCTTAAAACCTCCCCAAAACTGCCACCACATATTTCTGTACCAACAGGAACACCCACGCCTTTACAAGAACATCCTGCCCACAGGAATTCATTGAAGGTGAGAGAGAGCAGCTCATCCCCAAAGCCCACCAACAGCAGACTGTGAACAGGAATAGGAGCACACTGCTGCTCTTGCCAGTGTGCTACAACTCTTGTGACATTGCTTTATGCACATAAAATGTCATTAGAGGAAGACTGTGCCTTTTCCTCATGGTAATGCATGAAGCTGAGAAGTCACATTGCTCCCTAATTCCCCACAAGGCCTCTAAATTCAAATATTGTTTCTGAGCTCCTCTCCCTCTGGGCAGGCTCAGTGTAAATGAGGCAGGAAGGGTTGGCAGCAGCAGGAGGTGATTTTCTGGCTGCCACAGGAAGGTAAGTGTGGGTTTGCATGGCAGTGATGCCCTGCAGCACACGGCCCTGCACGTCACTGTGACATCCCCAGCCCAAACCCCATCCAGCAGAGTGCCCAGGGGAGATGGGGCACTGCCAGTGGGAGATGGTGAGTCAGGAGGACAGGGGACAACTCTGAGGATGACAGGAGGGAGGGAGGAACACAGCAAGGAGCTGTGTTTGAGGAAGGAGAAGTAGGGGAACATGGAACAGCAAAAAGGTCTCGTGATGCTTTTGATTAATCAGCTGCATTATCTAGGCTGGCTGTTAAACCATGGAATTGTACCAAATAACCACACTACAAGGCTGATGTTTTGGTACTTGACAATCTGTCCCAGCTTCTCACTGATGTCCCAGCTTTCTCAGTTGATGGCCACCTGACTTGTCCACGAAGTTGTGGTTACTTCACTCTAAGACGGTCTTTTTGCATCACCCTGCTGTGGCTGACTCACGAGGGCCACCCATCCATCAGGAACAACTTACCCAAACTGTATGTTTATATTTACAAGGCTAGATCATAGCAGTTAAATATATCCTGGCTAAGTCCACAAATATTTACTCTGTGGCCAAAAACCTTGTTGACAATTACTCAAGGAAAAGAAAAGTACTTCAGGGAAGAGAAAAGGAAGAACAGAAATTACAAAAGGAAGGAAGGGATCACTCAATATATCTGTACTTCCGAGTTTGCAATTTAAATGTTTTACCAAGTGGAATATCCTCTCTTAAAAATTGTTTCTGCTGATTTGAAGCTGCAGTGGGACTTCAGCTTCAATTCAGCTGTGTCAGCATCACCCCCTCATCGGTGGAGGGAGGGAACCATGCAGATTTATCTTGACTGCCTGAGATAACTTATCTTCCAGGGTTTCCATGACCTGCCTTCCACCTGGCAGCAGGAAGCCAGTGCTCATTTATCTCCTGCAGGATCAGTTTTGTAAAGAGCAAAAGGCCCAGCAAACGCCCCCCACACCATCACAGCCTCTGCTGCTCACTATGTAAATCTGACCTTTCAAGAAAAAGGAGTTGTATTAAACACAGCATTTTGCTCAGTGGGAAGAAAAACACTCTGTTTAATAGTTTGCTTCTGTATTCAGCTTGGGGAACAATGAAACCCTGCTCTGTATTGTCAACGAAAGCAACTGGGGCTAATCACTTGACAGTAATCACACACTGGTACCCAGGTAAAACTTGAGGAGAGCTGGGGGCTCTGGCAGTGCTGCTGTTTGCTGCTGCAGGGCTGTGCAGTGAGCACATGTGCTGCCTGCCACTCATCCCACTCATCCCTGCCAGCATCTTCCAGCTATTGATCCTCCACGGAGCCCCACCGCCTGCTCAGCATCCAGTGCCCTGAGCAATGGCAAGATGTGTCCTGCCACTAAGACAGTGAACTTGCAGTAAAACCACAAGTGTATTTCTCACTGACAAGTTACATTCAATGGCAAATCTTTTTCTGCCAGCTAAGTTGTTCCCCCCATGGGCTAAGACCTGTGGTACCTACTCCCCGCAGCTCCTGTTCAATTTCTGGAGATAGTGGAGGTGAAAGGATGCTGGATCTCAAGCTACTGCTAAAGAAATTAACTGCCTTGATTGATACAGAACAGACATCTTATTATGTCTGTCCTAATCCTTACATACCAGCAGTAAGATGAAGCAGCCTGAATTATCAGGGGAAACATTCATTTTTAAGGTTTCTTAAAAATGTAAGGGGAAAAAAAGAGGCACCAAATATAGAAAACCACAGATCTCATTTAAGACTTCAAGGTGCTGTAGCAAGGCTCTTTGAAACCTAAGTAGGTGACCCACATTCTGCACAGCAGGCTGAGGGTGAAATTCCAGCTAGAGCCACAAGCCCAGCGCTTCATGGCAATCCCATGCTGAGAGCAGGGTTTGGCTTTCCGAAGCAAAAATAAGAGAGAAAGGGGAGATGAGCTCCCTGCTGGGGCACAGTCCTTCTCCTCTCACTAAAATTGCCCAAACCATATGTTCCTCTCACCAGATAAAGGTGTTTCTTGCATAAGTACACCTGCAAAAGGAGCAACAGCCAGGAATTTGTGCTCCTGCAGGGTGGGCTGGAATGGTAACAACAGCAGTGCTGGCAAACCAGACAGGGAGGGATGCTGATACATGCTGGAATGTCCAAATGCTGAGCACTGCCAACATGCAAAACACTTATTCACTACAAACCAAAATTGTTTCCCAAAGCACCAGAAAGACAAGAGAATCCTAAGTTGCGGTGTCTGATTTTCATTATCTGAGGAGGAATGGATGTGATTGGTAATGAAATGCAGGCAAAAATCATGGCCTGGTGATCGAAACTGCAACTAATTACAACAATTAAGAACCAGAGTGTCTGTGTACTCATCTGCAAATTCTCTGTGCATCCTCCTGATAGCTGAACAATAATTCTTCTCAGGAAGAAAAGGAACAAGGGGGGATACCTTAAAGCAAATTGCTCGGCAGAGCAATTCTTTTATTCAGCTTTGCATGACTGTTAATAGAGGACATTTAGCAAGCATGTGCAACTGGAGTACTGGAAAGAATCCTGAATATTTACTACAGCAATGCATAAAAAGATCTTTCATTTACCTGCTCAAAATAATAGGTAATTCAGAACTGCTATTGTATGCTGAGAGGGAAAAAAAATCCATAATCCCTTGGAACTGGTTAATATGAACAAAAACATAGTGCTTACTAGCTGTGTAACATTGATTTCTTTAAGCTGCTGCCTCAATTACTTCCAAAATGAAGGCTGACATCATTAATATGTCTCTTTTTTCCTAGCAAATTACCATTCATTTATAAAAGTAGCAGGGCTACTACAGTCTGCCTTGATGCAAAGGACATAAAATTAATTTAAATAATTACTGACCTAATTCCATTTCTCATGTTTAAGTCCAAACTGCCTGAAAGTGCACTTTTCTGCAATCTGCTTTCTCTCTGAGCACAGCCTAATGCATCCACTGACCTGCCTGCTCACAGCCATTGTCACTTTTCCATGGGAGCAGGGACACTGCTGGGTACTGTGCTCTGAAGTGGCTCCCTGGCTGTGATTTCCACACCTGATGGGACAAGGGAGGTGGCCCAGGAGTGGAAATGCAGTGAGGTTTCTCCCAACACATCCCCACACTGGTCTGGGAGATAACACAATGCTCCTGGGGGGATCCTTGGGGTGCCCTGTGCAGGGCCAGGAGCTGAACTCACTGAGCCTGATGAGCCCCCTCCAACTCAGGGTATTCCACAGTGCTGTGATTGATGAATATTATCAATAATCACCCTCTGAGGGTGCAAACCACGGGCTCCCAGCCTGAGGGGAACATCTTCCTATAAAATCAATTTCACTTAGTGCTCATTCCATTTTAAGAGCTGTGTATGTGTGCATGGAGAGGGATATTCTGCCAGCAGGCACCAAGTGTCATCATGACCATTAATTGTCACTGGGGATGGAGATGCAGTGACAGAGCCACCTGAAAGGGAGTCCCAGAGGGTCCTCTACAGGCTTGTGTTGGTGCACAGCCCGGTTTGTGCATGTACCCAGAGGTCACACCTCCATTTCTCACCTTTGGAGGCAGCTCTCCCTCCAAACCAACAGCCTCAGCTGCCCTTCATCTGCCAGAGGGGCAAGTCAGCCCCTGAGCCTTCCTCAGGCTCCCTATTCCCTCTTCATCCTCACCCCCCAGACCACGAGTCTCACCCCAGCACTTCCCTCTTCTCTTCCTTCCCTGCCCTCAATCTGCTGCCTGAGCTGCCTGCTGGCCTCGTGGAAGTTGTTTCTAAAAGCTTAATTTAGGATCTTTGTTATTTTTTCATTAAGCATTAATTAATGCCTGCCTTTTAAGGTCAGTATGAAATACAAGACAGAGGTTGGGCATATGTTAATGAGAATCTGACTAATTAAGCTGGGGACTTGTAGGGAAGAAGTCTGACAAGTAACCAACGTAATTTAACCAAAGTATATTGATTCAGGAAATGTAAAATGGAAAGAAAAATTAATTGCTTGAGCATTTTATTCTCCAGAAAAGCCTGATTCATAGTTAATCAAATATTTTAATTGAATTTATCTGAGACCTCTAAATAAATTTGAATAAAGGATTATGCTTGCATGTCTGGAACTTCATAATGGCAAGATAAAGATCTTCATCTGAATTAGCAGCCTTAACTCTGTATTGCCCTGCTCTGGCTGATGTAAGCTGCTCAGTACTTGAGAACAGTTTTGTAATTCAATTTCATCCCTAAGTCTTGAAATATAACCTAGGAACACTAAAAATCAAGCAAACCTATTAAACCACATCTTACTTGACAAAATAGGAATAAAATGGCTTATGTTTAAAGTGAGCCAAAGCACCTTGTACACAGTCAAAAGATTTTTTTTTTGCCATTTTTGCATGTATTTACCTAAAAAATCCAGCCAAAACCAAAAAAGAGTATAGAGAGACAAAGAGGGAGGAAAAGCAATTAAGGCAAATGCAGAAATGTTGTGTCCACCAGGTTTGGTGAACATGTATTGTCTCCATAAATGTGCATGTAAAATTGGAGTGCTCATGATACTGGGTAAAATGAAACCTTCTGCAATTAGGTAATGTAATTTACAAGTGAAGTTCCTGGAATAAATAACTGTCTGCTCAACTATGTCCTGCAGAGCTGAACATAAATATGTAGCTAAAAATAACAGCCGTAATAATGACTTTATTGGGGATCAGAAAAGTGTGA
This sequence comes from Passer montanus, assembly GCF_014805655.1. Taxonomy (NCBI): domain Eukaryota; kingdom Metazoa; phylum Chordata; class Aves; order Passeriformes; family Passeridae; genus Passer; species Passer montanus. The sequence continues at coordinate 6,033,743 of NW_024373256.1, forward strand.
TAAACATTTTAAGAGCAAATGCTCTGCAACGACAGCTCTGGTTTCTAGCTAACAGCAATAAATTACAGTTACATTGGGAGAAACTGTAATTAAGTCTTTGGATCTCCACTTTAGGGATCTGGGATAAACAGCTTCTGGCCAATCACACACAGAGCAAGGGAGAGATCTCCAGAGGTTTCTGCTCCAGATTGCCTCTTATACAAGTCACAGCCTCAGATCAGCAAAGCACACTTGCACACACAGCTGAAACAGTTTGAATTAAACTACTGAAACATGGCACTGTGCTTTAAATTGACCCTATAACCTGGTATTTAAATTGAGCCTATAACCATAAATTCTATATGTAAGAACAAACTTAAACTTTCGGTGCCTTAACTCAGAGCCTTCATTTCTCCATCTCAGCATCCCAGATGTTAAATAAGAGATGTTACCACTTTTTCCCACCTTTTGCTCATTTTTCCCTATTCCAGTTGTACATTCTGGTGAGCAGGACAGGGTTTTATCCTGTGCTTGTAAAATTCCCACCCTGTGGAGCTCCATCCTTGACTAGGTCCACAAAATGTTGTGAAAGACTGAGGAGTGAGTGGTATCAGCTTCTGGGTCAGCCCTCAGAGCAAGAGTGAGGACTGGGAACAATTCAGGTCACTTCTAGCCCAACAGAGAATTTGAGCTGGAAGCAGGATATATTACATATCTATTTCCTGATTTTTTTTTTTGTCCAAACTGTGTTGTAATAAAACCTGAATGACTCTGAGAAATAAGGTTTGGTACTCCAGTCAAACCCAGAACTAAATGCATCTGATCAACAGAAGTGACAGATCACATTGCAGTGGGAAAAAAACCCTGAATAACTAATGAGCTGGGTAATAAGGGTTTGGGTAAACTGAGAGCATCAGAAAAAATTGCATTAGAAATTGTTCTACATAAAACATTTTTTGAATACACTGCTTTGGTGAACATAAAAGCCTCCCTCTGCAGATAATTTGTCAAGCGGAAAAGGCACTCAACTCAAAACAATAAAGTCTTCTTTGTAAGCTATGTCTCCACATTTATTTTTATTCAAAGGTCTAGAAGACAGTTTTATTAGAAATATCTGAGCAATTAAGCAATCTACACATCGTTTCCTTAAGTATGTGTTCAGTGGGATAGAGAGAAGAGAGAGTTATTTCCAGGACTACCTGGTGAGATGAAAAATGTTCTCCAGAGCTTCTTGTCACGAGTAACATCTCGTATTTCCCTCGTCATGTTAACCAGTCTGCCTGCGACCGGGGGCACGCGCCGGAAATCCAGGATCCTGCAACAGGCACAAGAGACGTGGGTTATGGAAAGGATTAAAGTGTAATGAGAGTTATAGGTTTTAAGAAGCTTCATTACACTCTGAAGGCACATTTATCTGTGGTCTTTAAGGAGTATAAAGCCCATCACTTTAAACTGGATAATTCCTCATAGCATGTATTACAAAATATGTCCTGAATATGAGCTCCGCATTGCCTACGTAGTATGGAGTGAAATACAAGAAAAGTATGGAGCATTGTTCCATGAAAAAAATGAAGATACATACGATTCCAAAGACCAGAGACAGCAAAAATTTATATTTTCACTTTGTGCTACTTCATGATTGTTATGACATGCATTTTGCTCACCAGTTTTTAAGTGACTTGGGGAATGGGATTTCAGCCTCTTTCCTCCGTAAACACCATGTAATTCTTTTTCTGACAGCCTTAGTATGTGTTTGATTTATTTCCTTCTGCTCCTTTCTGTTTTAATACCCTTATACCAACCTAAACAATCTCCGTGAGACCAAAAATCTTCCCACAGGCCAAGGCTGGGAGAGAAGCCTCTCCCTACCCTGAACTCCCCCACCTTCATAGAACATAAAAACTCCTATGAAGCACTGCTATTAGATGCAGTAAAAGAGCAAAGACCCCATACAAAGTCTCCCCACAGGCAGGATTTTTATATCCACTGTCTGCTGTTCAGATTTTCTTCATTGGGTAGCAACTGCTTTTCCTGCTTAGTGTGTGGATATTTAACACACCCCCCGTAGGAACTCCACTGATGTTTTTTTCTACAGCACCATCTGCTTAAAACGGCAACATAAAATATAAAGCAGAAGGGATCAACACCAAGGTCAACAACAATAAAACAGAGAAGATCCTTGAAGGATCTGATCAGGATTGGCTCTTACTGGAATATCTACCCTGTGCCACCCACCAACACGTTCCCATATCCCAGTCATCTTTCCAGAGGGCAGTAATTCTACACAAACCCCAAATAATTTGTGGCCCCAAAGCTTTGCACTTTCAAAATTATGTTTCTTGCCCTTTTACAGTGTGAAAGACACTTCAGTGAAATGCCATTGTTTCCAGACATACTGTTAATCACTAATTAGTAATTCCCACCCCTCATCTGGGCAGACATGGAGGGCTGCAGTCTTGGGGTAACCACCATCCCCTGCACTAACTCTGGAGGGGGACATTTTCCACAACAGGAGCATGAGATGCCCACCATTGCCCTCTCCTTCCCACTAACTCGTGGCATAAATATGCTCCTGATGTGGGACAGTCCCAGCTTTTTGCTGAGAAACCAGAACTCGCTTCCATCTCAAGGACTCCTCTCTGAATACACCATTCCCAGGGCTCGTTTGGATCTCTGTGCCCTGCAGTTAATTGGGGTGAGCCAGGCTCCCATCACTAACGTGACACATTCCCTGGGAGATGGGTGCTCTCCATATGTACTGCAAGATCACAAGGGAAATTAATTTCTCAGCTTCTCTTCAATAAAACTTCGCTTTCTTTTTGGGAATTACTTTTTGCCAGGTTTCTCATTCCCAGAGTAAGTCACATTTCCTAATTATTAACTTACTCTTTCATCATCTGCCATTTCATTTATTCATGGCATTTGCCCACCTTTGTTCCACTTTCCCCTTTTAAAAAAGTAATTCAGTTACAGGAATGGCCAAGTGCAGCAACTTATCACAATATCTGCCCTTTTACTGTAAATCTGTTCCACTTGCCTGTCGAGATGAAATGCTGCTATTTCTGCATTATGTCTCTCATAGTCTGAGAAGTAAAAAAAGTCAGGCGGGGTTTCTTGTTCTCTGGTTTGCCTGCAAAGGAAAACAAGGGAAGTGTTTTAATGAAGGGTTAGCATTCCTAAGGAGCAGTGCTCAGTCATCAACATGCTGCTCAGGAGTTCAGTATTGTTTGCTTAATGGAAGACCTTTAAATACCTCATTTGTGCATTATTTGCCATGCAGCCTTCATTTTATCTTCTTTTTTGAGCTACTCTAACAAAAAATAGGAATTCAAGACTTGTGCAGGCAGTGTGCTGTCACAAAGCTGTTCCACTCAAAACTCTCGCTCTATTTAACAAGATCTGTTTTATCACTCTCAAACATTTCATTAGCGATAGCGGTGAAGACAATGTCATTTCATTAAAATATCATTAACTGTAATTATGAAATTTCCAAAAGTAATAACATTTTTCTTTCATCTTTGGCAGCCATGCAGCTCCCATCTAGAATATGCCTCTCCCTTTGTATTACTTAGAGCCAAAAGTGACATGTTTTTCTCATTTCAGAAGGAACGGGATCATTGCAGTTTGATGGCCACAGCACTCGTCATGTTTCAAAGAACATTAACAAGACTGTGCTTGAGAGAGGATGCAGAATTTGTTGTTTCTTCAGTTTAAGAACCAATAAAAAATGTCATTCTGATAGGAAGGCTGGAAATAGGAAGGCTAAAGCTTCCACACCACAGTAGATGGAAAATACAAAGCTCTGTGTAAGAGAGGAGCAAATCTCCATCTCACTTTAAGCAACTTCCAGTCCTTTTGGATGGAGCACAGCTCAAGCAGCTGACCAGTGCAACATGGGGGTCCCACCTCTACCTGTTTTGAAGTCCTCAGAGGGAGATAAGCCCAGCAATGCTGACTGAAGAGCATCTGCAAGGGAGGACAGCTCTCCAGAAGATGAAAACAAAGCTCTTTCTCATTCCTGCTGCCACAGGTGGCCCAGCTGACAGCTCATGTGTCACTCGTGCTGCCTGCTGGCAATTAAAATACAGCTTCTACACAGGGACCTTGATGCATGAGAGGCTTTGGGATTGTGCTGGTGCAGAGCTCAAACCTCCACTGAAATCCTAATTTTGGGGTTGTTGGGGTCCTGAAGCTGTGTATATCCACCACTGTGACAACCAGAGCTGCTGTCTGCCCACAAATCCACCTGGGGCTCTCCAAAATGCTGCAAAAACCAGATACGTTTTGTGGGTTTTGGCTGTAGGAAGATTTTGCTGTGCACCCAGCAGGGTTTGAAAGCCTCATATCCTTTCTCAGACATTCATTTTTATTATATTATATTAACATCTTGGCAAGGTACTCCATCTTGCCCTGAATGATGAACAACATCAAGGTATTTATCTTGTGTTCAGTAGAACTCAAGGTCAGAGTGACCTTAAACACCCCAGTGGTGCTCTGGTAAAATGGCACTGACCACTGTCACAGCAGGGTCATGGAGGTGGCCAGCACTTGGCAGAAGTTCTGCCAGGGAGCTGCTGTGGCCACAAAGAGTTCACAAGGACACAAGCTAAAAGCGAGCCTGGCATAAAAAAAATAGTATTTTACTTTGTCTCCATAAGAAATGCAAGAGGGGAAGGAGAACACTCACAAAGAGGATAGGGTGTGCACCTCACACAATGCACTAAGCAGTCAAGACAAGAGTTAGGAGAACTGAGAGCTCATCGTGCATATTCCCTTAAAAAATGAAGGAATGAGCCTGAATATTAATATAAAGAAAAAAGATTAACCTATTTCTGCTGGCCATAAAATTACATATTTGTATGTAACCTTCCCTCCTCTCCAGATTTTCAAAGGGTTGATTTTTTCAACAAATCCTCATCTCAGAAACTTTACACACATCAAGCACAGCAGATAAGGTGCAGAAAATATTATTAATTAGCTAATAAATGTCATATGCTTTTCATCTCCTGGACACTTTAGAAGAAACCACGGCTCTTCCTTCATGAGAAAACCTTGCTGCAGAAAATCAGACTGAACTGGGGCTGGATCTCAGCCTTGCAAGCACAGCCCTGCCCAGCCCAGCCCCTGCTCCCTTTCACTGCTCCCTGTGCCACCCCCGGCAAGCGCTGAGGATATTTTTCATTTGGGAGTAGGTACAGCTGTCCTGCAGGCTCAGGCTTGTTTGTACATATTTTCCTGCTGTCATAATGTATTATTAAATGGTTGCACACTCTCCTGAGGAAGTAATGAAATTGATCGCCCTAAAACCTTCAAAAATGGACACCAAATCCACAGTGCAATCTAGACAATGGAAGTACCAGTTGTTTTTTTTAACCTGATGAGACATCATGAAACAAACTTCCAAGCTTCTTCAATGCTTAAGGTGCTTCCCTCTACAAAGGTTTTCACATGGTCCATTCCCATGTCCAACACACAGTACCTACTTCTCTGCCTCTTGAAAATACCACATTATTCAGAAAGTAGACTGGAAGGAGAATTTACCAACCCCCCAAGATGCTTTACATTCCTCATATTCCTCTGCAGAGCTTTCCAGAACTAAGATGTAGCAGATCCAAACACGAAACCCTCTCCTGAAACAACCTTGAAATATCCTTTGTGCTGACTTACTGCAATCTTCCACGGATATAACAGAAACCTGGTTTCTTGGATCTAATATTAACTAGACAGGTTTTCACTCAAGCAGACATTTATTTTTAATTTGATGTCTGCAGCAGTACCTGAAGAGGCTCCTTGTGAATTCCCCAGCCAGAGCAAGCTACCACACCAGCAGCAAAAACTAACATGTGTGTGGATTGTAGCCCAAGAAACACAACTGGACTCACAAAGCCACATGAGGCTAACAGAGCTCTGAACCAATGCCATTAACAGACATATGAGAATGGCTTCAAGTGTCAAAGGTTACCCACATCATAATCTAGAATGTTTATTTTATCCAAATGCATTGATATATAATTTTATTTTATCCATGCTAATAAGTGCCCTTTTTTTTTAACTGTGCATAATCTAATCAAGTCTGGTTTTTGCAAATTCTAATGATTTATTCTGATGTAAAAATATAGAGAGGTAGAAGTTCAAACTTCTCTCAGCAAGTTCAATCTGTTACCCCATCTTTAGATCATGGTAACTAGTCTTCAGCCCCTAAGTGACAGGCTGGGAAAGGGGAATGAACTCCCAGACCCTTCCAGGTGAAGTATAACACCTTTTAAAACAGCACTGAAACTGATCCACACCAATGCATGTTTTAAATCAGAATTGCATTTTAAAAGGGAAAAAAACCCCACCCTTACATACAAGTAATTTTGATTTTGTTATCTGATGGTTATTGAACGTTACTGTCTAATAAAATAACACATATAATGAGATACTTGAGCAAAGAGACCACCACAACTTCTGAGTGACAATGAATTCCATTCTGAGCTCCTCAGTGCCAGCAGTGCCATCCCACCCCGAGCAGGGACAGGTTCTGCACAGGTTGCAGACAGTGGGAGAGGATTTCTGGCAGCAGCTCTTATTTTGCAAACAGTTGGAATCTGGTGATCCTCTCTTTGGAGAAGGATTTGGCAGATATTTATAACGGCAGGCTGGAAAGCTCTGGAGGAGAGACAGATGGAAGTCTGTTGATACTGCACACAGTTAAAAATTACATGGTGGCACCAGCCCAATTACAGCATGAGGAAAAGACAAATCAGCATGGTAACACGTGTAGGGAAGAAGTAAGAACTAGGGGAAATCAAAGCCCATGAAGATTTTCCCATCATGGAACAACTCAGAAACAAACTTGAAGCAAAAGAAGGATTTTAAACAGGACAGGGACATGTTTGTCTTGACACAAGACAAAATGCAACTGTGATCTGATCTGGTGGCTATAAAAGTGAGTCATGCTTACAAACAGAAGAGAGAAAGCTGCTCTGATAAATGAATAGTCATGAATAAATCTGGTGAGTCAGCTCCTTTCTAGCTAGGCTTGGGACCTGGTTTGCTGTTCAGTAGTATTTGGATAAATCAACATAGAGATTTGTGTTCAGAAATAATTGTAAAGTCTCAAGATTCTCTTCAGTGTTTCTGCAAACATTTTTTTTTCTTTTTTTTTTCCTTTGGTCCTCCAGCCTCAAGTTTAATAACTTCTCAGGAGTTTTCTTTTTGCTGTTCATGAACCAAATCACCACAGGGCAACTGCAGGCTCTGCAGACACTCTGGTATTTCAGAAAATAGTATTATAAAAACTAAACCTTTACCATGGAAATCTGTGTTTAGTTTCCAGGATCACTAGCATACACCTGCCTAAACCACCAGGATTAATACCTGCCAGGGCTATGCATTACTCGAAAGAATCCTGCTCAGTGCCAGACTTCCTCTGCTCTGGAGGGGTTCTATTATCTGTACAGCAGCCAGAAAGCTAGAAAATAGGGCAAAGAGCCCAAAGCGAGCTAAGTGTTATCCTGACAGACACATGCTGTCTTCCCATGCTGCAGTCCAGAGCCATCTCTGAGACACCTCTTGTGTCAGACCCACATCCTTGAGCTAAGGGGAGGAAGTGCTGCTGCTGGAAAACAGCTCCTTTTAAACGGGCTACCCTCATGTTCTGACACATAATCAGGGGAATCAGCTGCTGGGATTAGGGATGATTAGGGAGCACGACAAGGAGCTTTGCTGCAGCAGGGAGCAGGTTTGCTTGGGTCAGGCCATTTTGCAGACAGAGCCCCTGCCTGACCCAGCCAGGGGAATTGGGCAGCAGCAAACTCACTAAGAGATATAAACCAGTGAGGCTTTGTAATTGCATTGGCAGGGACAGGACTAACACTGATAGGAGCATAATTTGGCTATCAGAACAGATAACAGGAGATTAACTGGGTCCACCCACAGCTATAGGTTGCTATTCTTCTCCTTTGGAAAGCAGCTTTCCTCTCTTCCTGTGGAGCACTTAAATACCTGTCCTGAAGCCCAGTTGCAGGCTTAACAGTTCATACACAGTGTTATCTAAATGATAAAATATAACCAGACTAAAAGGATAGTTGCTGCAAGACTAAAAGGTCTCACTCAGCTGTTTGCTGCTTTTCAGTGATTTTATGGCCTGGAATGGACTTGGGAAGTTTTTGCACTTGGAAGCTCCACAAGCAGCCCCTTGATCCAGCGCACCACGGAAGCACAGATGCTCCATCAATTCCAGAGAGCCTTTCTTCCAACACAGACAGGCATGAAATCTCCCAAGCCCTCACTGATGAACTTCTTCTTTGTACTAATGGGAAATTCAGACTGAAAGTCCAGTGTCTGCTTGCAAGATTTTCTCCCTCCCTCCCCTCCATGCAGCACTTATGTCAAATTGGATTGTGCAGCAGGGGGATCTAGAGTGCCCTGAGATCATCTAAAGCTTATTATTCTAAGTAAAGGAGGCAGCCCATGGGAAAAAAAAAGGTGTCTCTGAGGCAGCTGCAGCCCTTAGGAGGGTACTGAGAATTTGTATGCAGAGTTGTATCCTCTGGGAGGGTTCTCAATGCATTTGGCACCAGTTAGAACAGGTGGAAAAAACACCATTTAATTTTATAATACATTTTAATGGCTCAGTAAGTCCTTAGGACGAGAAATGATATGGCTAATGCAGCTACATCTACAGTAGCAGAGATATCTGGTGCCTATTTCTGACTCCTTATGGAGCCTTGGCAGCTGATGGCTCTGGCTTTATCAAAGCATTGTGCTACAAAGAGCACTCCCAGGGATGATAGGAGCTGTTTACAAGAGCAGAATATGGGCCAGAAAATGAGTGGCCAATGCAGGAATGCAAAGACATGCAATTTGAGTGGTACAGAAAGGATGTTTGGCCCGTTTCACTGCTATCAACCAAATGACAATATGGGCCCCTGCAGGATATTCAGGCTTCTCCAGTTTAAGTAGCAGCTCTGCAGCTTGAAAAAAATGAGAGAATATTTACTGTGGCAGAGAGACAGAAATTCGAGCAGGGATGTGATAGCAATAGGAATAATTAGCAAACTGCCAAAAGGATAAATACCCAGATCATGCTCTTGTGTGCCAGCCCCCGAGTGCTTTTCTCCTGAGCAGACGGAGAGAGCTTGACAACAGCACATGCTCAAGGACCAGTTAGCTTAATATAAACCATAAACTTATGCAGAGAATAACAAAAAGCTTCTGAAAGCACAAAGATATATAAATATCTTGTTACCTGGCACAGAAGGACAGTAGGGGGAAGAGGGAGAGAAAATCCACAGGGGAACAGAATACTGAGGTGGGTTTTCTTTCCGTTTCCAGTGGAAAAGCAAAAGGAGGCTCAGGAGGTCACCTAGCCCATCCCCTGGCCCCAGGGTGAGATCAGATGGAACTAAACCATTCTTGACAGACATTGCTTTAACATGATCTTCAAAATGTACTTTTGTGATCACACAGCTACAGCCCTCCAGTGTGCTGGCTCTTCCTCCCCTGCTTATTTCCAGCCTTGCTCGCTCCCTTCATTCCATGATCAAGGCAAAACCATCCCAGACACACCTGCTGCAGCTGATGGAAGTGCCTTTCTGAGGGGGGATACATGTGACAAACACACCAGAGCAACTGGCTCTCGTTCCTGAAAAGAGCAACCCCAAGCCAAGACCTGGGAATGAAGCCTTAACACCCTGAGATTGCAGATTCCTCAGCTCAGAAGCCCCTTCGTTACTAAGCACAATTAACTCATTTTTAACTCGCTAAAACTCGCCAACCAACCCAGAGCCCTGGAAGCCTATTTTAGGCTTTGCCATTAAAACCAGGACTGCTGATAGAAAACAAAGAAGCAACCTCTAATTTCTCTACGGAGGTCAGGGCATTTGTGAAAAGGTTGTGAAAAATCAGTTCCTCCCCCAGGAGCAGCACCAGTGGAAGGTTCCTGCCATCCCCTGCACTAGATGTCTACATATATATATGTGTATATATATATATATACATATATATATATATATATATATATCAGATTTTCACCTGAGCAAAACATTGAGTTACCACTCCTGCCTACACAAGCAGACACGATATGAAGGGATGAATAATCAAGGCAAATAATATGATCCTAGAATATGAAAAATTCATCTTGTTCTCCACTAAACTATAAAAATAATAATACACCCAGACATTTTCCTCTTTTTGGGGGCTTTTCTGTTTCTTTTAGTGGTATTAATATCTCAAAATGCACCTTCTCTATACTGCTGCCTTTACTGACATTGTGCTGACAGTAAAGTCAAGGCATAATCTCACCAATCATCATTTCATTGTCTACCAGCTCAGAAGAATAGCTCTTTTCTCATTCATTCTTTTGTGCTTTCAATGCATAAGACATGAAGAGAATCTTTGATCGGCACAAAGCATATAAGAGTTTGATCAACTGGGAAAATTTCCTTCAGCAATTCAGAATATCACTTCCAGCTCTACCCAATAAGTAGCTGACTGTCACCACAGGAAAAGCAAATGGAAAAAAATCGATTAGTGTAAGCACATTTGTCAGGATGTGTTCCCCACCCATGCTTTTTGGTGTGACAGCCACTGGTCCCCTTCCTGTCCCCTGGGAACGTGGCTGAGGAGATGGGGTGAGCTGGGTGCTGAGCTCAGCCTGGTCAGAGCTCAGATTCACAGGCTGCTGTGATTCTCATCCTTTCTTATTCTTATTTATTCTTATTCTTCTTGTTGTTATTGTTTAGGAGGTGGCTGTAAAGGAAGCCACATTCATGAAATGCTGTTACAGAGCAGGTAAACCCTACAAAACCAGAGATGAGCTCCAGTGCTAGCCAGCTCCAGATGGATGTACAGAGAGGCATTCAATGTATAACCCAGCACATACAGCAATATCTAACACTGCCTGCTGTGGTTTGGACATGATGTGACCAGACAAGTAGGAACATGCTTTGTAACATTTGCTTGTATTTCCCCTGCACCCTGCAAACATGAGTGAGGAGCTTTTTTTTTTTTCTCCTTTCTTTAAGGAATCTTTACATTTAAAAGGCAGGCATAGTGTTGGAAAGCACACAAGTTTAAAAAATATTTGAGGTGAGATGAGTTTTTCCAGCATGATGCGGCTGGTCTCAGTTATTATGGAAAAGCAGCCCCCCTGGATGCTGGGGTAAGGGAAATAAAGCTGCTTTTCACAACCACTGCAGGGCTGCTTCTGCTGCAAGCATTGACACACACGGCTGCTTTTGGCCAGCAGTAGGGGCTGAAGTGTGTATTTCCAAAATCAGAAGCTCAGCTCTTCACACCCTGGTTTAGAGAAGTCTCCCCCTGCCCAGGGAGCTTAGGAGGAGGGTTATAATCCATACTGGAGTGAATTGCACAGGAGGCAGCATACACCCCCAAAAATTACAGGGGTGCAAAGGTGGGACTTGGTGAAACTCATCTTTGTCTCCCTCCTTGGGATGCTGGTGGGGAGAGGGAATGTAGAGAGCAGATGAGCACTGATGCCACAGTGGCTAAGTGGCAGTGCTTGTTGGGTAGAAATGTTTTTCCATCATCCAGAACAAGCAGGGCTTGCACAGAAAAACAAATGAGTCACGGTGTAAAAAGAACGGCAAGCTCTGGGAAGCTCCTGTCACTAATTTACTCTTCAGATAAAACAAAATTCTTGACCCAGAAATAAGGTTTGGATCATCCTTGAGGTAGAAACTTGATTTGACATACAAGAATTGAAAGATTAAAAGGTACTTGACAGCACAACAAAAGAGTTCCCAGTGCCAATGTTAACGTGGTCAATGCTGTTGTCACAGCAGGGAGAAAAAAATCCTCACAGCAATTAAAAAAGCAGGAGATGTCATTGATGAGGTGTTGCAGTGATATTTTGTGTCTTTTTAAAGACATCTTCATTAAGAAATTATACCACCATGAATATTTTCTGTCCCTGCATGGCCTAGATTCGTTTGTGCTCTTAAGCAAGCGGTGTGAGCATTTTTGCCATGCCAAGCCCATGCTATCTGTCATCCTTCCCCTTGTTTTATCCCTTTGAGGCTCCACTGTACATTGTCTGCTCACCACAAACTGCAAACATGAAAAACGATACAGCTGCAAAAACTATTTTTGAAAAAGTGTCAAGAGCCAACAGAGCTCCATGTGAGCCCAGTTACCTGCAGCCTCACTTCAGGGAAAAGACTGCAGAGCATTTTCTACAGAGGTTTTTCAATATATAAGTTTTCTAGAGGTCTGAGAGCACAGGAGGAAAAAAAAATGTGTAAAATTAGAAGTCTGAAGCATTTCTTCAGCCCTGAGAATGTTATTTAATATGTCTGGGGTCATTAAGGGTAGGGATTTAATGGAACAATAACATTAAACATATTAGAAGCATAGCAGAGCTCAAGTTTCTTTCAGCTTCTTAGATTTTTTCTTCTCACTGTACGTGATATATGTGCCCATTGAAATTCCTGGGTTCACAATAGGTTTATAGGTTGGAAAAAGTAATTACTGTGAGTCTGATGTATTGATACATAATTCTTCCTTTTTATTCATGAGTTTCCTTGCTGTCATTATGAGAACCATGAATACTAGTAAGTTTGTCCTCAAAATCTCCCAGGAAGCAGGAAAATATTAGCCCCGTTTTTCAGCAAAAGCTGCAAAACCATGGAGCTATTAAGGATTCAGCCCTGCCCTGAGCGAAGCACTCGAGCCTCATTAAGCACATGCTTAACTTTGGGCACACATCTAGCCAGTGAACTGTGTGTCCTTGACAGTGAAGAACAGACTTAATCCTTCCTCGGAGCTGTTTTGTGCTCAGCACTTTGCAGGAACGAGCCAGCGATCAGCACCAAATCCCTGCAGCAGCTCTGGCCACTCAGACTGGCCACTGCCACGCTCTGAACTGCTCTTTCTCCTTCTTCTTTCCATCCATGAGAACAATTCCTTTGGGGAAAAATCATTTCCCAAACAGCATTCTGCCAAAGGCACAGGTCAGTTTGGCCACGGGCTCTGGTAGGCCCCAAGTGTCACCTTCCAGCTTGACCCTGAGGCCTGCAGGGCCCTGGTGTGATCAAGACTCTTTGTAAGTGAGATGACAAACCTGTCAAGTCAAAAAGTCAAACCTGCCTTTTAGTGTGTCTCCTGCCCCACACAGGCAAATACAAAGAGATGTAGAAAGGCTCAGACAACTTTTGTGAGCTCTTGTCTTCCTGAAATGCCTTTTGAGCTGTGCCAGGTGGAGGAAGGTGCTGAGGGGCCACAAGGCCCTACGAGCAACTTGCATGAGCACAATGCACAGACCCAACGTTCTCCTCTCCAGGCCAAAATTTGTCTGAACTTTGTATTGACACCTCTAGAAGCACCACAGTGTTTGCACTCTCTATTCAGCACATATGGCCCAGGCTCCCTCTTCCAATTTGTTGTGGGGAGTTTGAATTTCTGCACCCCTCTCTCACTCATGAAGTGTTGCAGTTCTTAAGATCATGTAACAGGAATAAAACTTATGGCTCAGAAGAATAAATAAAAGCAAAAAATCTTTTGAGAGTTCACTGTTTTGTGACATGGCTGACCTATATATCTGCATTTGTGTAGGAGAGCTGTGTTGTCCCAGGGACCCAAAAGCAGTAACCAGAACCAGTAACTAAGAGCATGCTCCCTCCTCCCTTCCCATCTGCCCATGCAAAAGTTTAAACATTTTTGGCTTTATATTTCCAGTTTACTATTCAAGTGCTTCTGGATACTGAATTGCACTGAGCGCCCAAGACTTCAGACAAATAACTACCATCAAAATCATCAGTGGGACAGAGCCTACAAAACATGTACACCAATATTTTAAGAGCATAACATTCTATTTGTAGAGCTGCTTTACCTGCTAGGTATATCAAAGTTTCACTACAAAATGATAAATACGGGATCAGAGCATCTTGTGCCATCTCCTCCTGCAAACCCAGACCTTGTGAGTGCCAGCAGACAGCTCAGCCCCAGCCCTCACACATCATTTTCCCTGAGAATGCCCCACAGAGGGGCCAGAGGATGCACTGGTGCCCCATCCTTCTGCCCATCAGAGAGGACTTTCACCCAGAGAACCACAAGTTTTGCTCTTCAAGCTTGCTTCAGTCCCAGATCCTGAGACTTTTCCATAATTCTGCCACTGAGGACAGCAGGCATGTGGTTCCTGTGAGAATTGCTCTCCAGGACTGAGTGTTTCCAATTCCTGGGAGGTGTGAGTTCCCAGTAAAGCACACACACCCCTGAACTCGCCTTCCTGCTGCTGTTAACATTTCTTAACTTGTGGCAAAGGGTGATGTGCCTCTCTGAGCTGGAAAGGAGGTGCAATTGCCTGCCTCAGACTGCTTCATGGTTACAAAAGAAAAGGGAACTGCTTTGATATGGTGTGGTTATTTCATTGCTCTAATAAAGCAAACTATGCAACCTCTCTGTTTCCTCATTTATTTTATTTTAACTCCTGCCTCATTACCACTCCTGCCAGCAAACACAATCTCTGTGAAGAGTGCCCAATTTATTCTTTGCCCTAAGCTGGTTCTGCAGTTCATGGGTAACCCCTCATTTTCTCATGTGTTTTCTTCCCAACCAGAATTTTGCCTAAACAAGGAAAATGGAGCAGCACTTTGCTGCTGGCCATCCCCCAGCTGAGCTCTGGCACTGGCCCCATCCCACTGCAAAGCCCTGCAGGTGATCAGTACACCTCTGAGGCTGATTTCTCCTCACCCACACATCTCCCACCTGGATTATTTCCATCTGCAGAGGGTTACATGTTTGGCAATGTGCTGATATCACCACTTTGAACATTTCTCAGGGAGTTACTTACTGCCTGCAGGCTGCCAAGGTGACTTACAAGTGCAAATATTCCTGGGTGCTCCTAAACCTCTCAACAACTTGAGAACACCATTCAGCCTCAGTCAGAGGATGCCTTAACTTCTCAAGTAGGACACAGACCTAGGTCATCTTGGTATTAACTCAAATGTTTCACTTCCTGGCTAAATTTGATGTAGTTAAGTCTATCTTTCTCATCCTTGGTTGTTCATTTATTGCATGAGGAAGCACGTACTGGGTTGGAAGATTTTTAGTAACCTTTTCACAGAATAATCACACTGTTTTACAGACCTATAAAAAAAAACTCCTTTCCTTTCTCTCTAAACTTCTCCTTTTCCAGGCTGGAAACCTTCCCTGCTAATTCACACTTTATATTAAGGGCACCACATGAGTCACAAATTACACTGGAAATTGCACATCAGGGTCCTTTAAGCTTACAACTGTCTGCATGAAGGGGAGGTTCATGCTCTGCAGCCCACAGGGAGTCACTGGGTTATTCCAGGGGAAAATCAAGCCATATTAGTATCTCTTCCCTCTTCTCCACCTCCACTGAGAAGGAGGATTTTAACCTCCTGGCCTCCATGTGGGCCCTGCTGCTGGGGAGCTGCAAATATAGTCCCTGCTTGCCACAGAGCATCATCCTTCTCCTTCTTTTATCCCAGTTATAGACACAGCATTTTAGGGAAAAAAATGGAGCTGCAGCTTTGGAGGAGAATCTTAAAATTACTGGATGCAGGATTTCAAAAGGGCTCAGTATTGGCCTAAACTTCTCCCCTTAAATAATAAAAATAAAAAAGACCTATTGAAATCTCTGAAAAATATTCCATATGAAAAGATAAAGAGCAAAAGGATGTTAGGGGAAGATCCCCATGGCACTGCAAGGGAAGGAAGGCTGTGGCTGGCTTGGCTGCTCAGGGCAATCACTGTTTTATATAAACATCTCCCATCAAGTGCAATCATTCGGTGAACTCCCACGCTCGAGGTGCAGACCAATATTCACGCTTGGTGGGTTGCAAAAATGCACCCACTCAGAGCTGGAGTGGAGATAAAGAGAGGGATGTGTGTGTGTGTGTGTGTGTGCAGGCAGACACAGGGAACACTTCCCTCTGCTGTGCTGAGCCAGTGGTCAATGTGAAACAGGTGTGCTCCCACTCTTAGACATTCAGATAATTTAACCTTTAAAGTCTATCTACATTGAGGATGTTTGGTAAGATAAGGGGAGATTTCAATAAAGTGTGAGAGGGTTGATAAAAAAAAGTAGAGCTCAGAAAAAACAACACATGAAAAAAAGAGGCAAGAGTAGAGTACAAGAGAGGGGAGGAAAATGATGCAAAAGATGTGCAGTAAAAGCTTTAGCGAAATGATATTGTTGCCAGATTTTTTTCTTTTTTTATGGAGCGGATTTATGACATGCAGCTGCTTTTCTCTAACAGTGAATGTCTGGTTACCTCTCCTTGGATTTTTAACTGTGTTTAAATGTCTACAAAATGTGAAGCTTATCTACTGTATGTACAGTGTGATAGCTGTGTGTGTGCACAGCCGACAGCAGTTTGGTTTCAAAGACAGAATGATGTTTTTCCCAAAGCCAAGGACACTTGTATTTCAGTTTTCCTACTGTGTGGACAAGTAAATGGCAGAGCAAAGTGATTGTGTGCTCTAACCATTGGACTTCATTGTCCCTTTCCTGCAGCACTTACTGCTTTTCCTCTGGGTTTGATCCAACTTTCCTTCTACTCAGTGAAAGGTTTCCCATGAGTTCAAGGTGAACTAGATCAGGAAAGACAGAGCCAGTTCATAAACTGGGACCTGATCTGTATGTACTCAAATGTAAATGCAATGAATTCATGGGAAAAGCTCCCTGTTGACTCCAGAGGATTGTGGAACAGATGCAGACTCAACCAAATAACTGAATGAGCCACCTGTGAGAGCAAACACCCCGTTCTCATCCACTCCTGGATGAGGGGGACAGAAGGCATAACCTTTGGATTTAGCATTTAGTTTGAATACACCCATGATATCCTCCACTGCTCTTGCCAATATCAAGGCGGATAATGCAGGATTAAGGGAGAGCAGGAGCTGAAGAATCTTAAATTAATATTGGAATTTCAACTCTGTCTAGAGCACACTGAGTGTCTGACGCTTTCAGGACCTGAGATCTCAGACAGCAAAGAATACACACGCCATCTTTTTGTGTTTTATTATAGGTCCCTTGAGTTCCCTCCTTAAGCAATCTCCAATAGGCTGCTATTACCAAATGCCTGAGTAAATTCCAATAAAGTTGAGTGAACATCTTCATTTTATCACAAATACTAGCAAGAATTATACCTGCTCTTTTTTTTCCTTTTTTTTTTCTTTTTTTTTCCCATATGTGCTGTTTTCCATGCAGCTCACAGGAAGTGATTGTATTGACAGAACGGCTCAACATCAATATGAATGTCAGGGAAGTATTACAGGATTAGTTACAGCCAGCCAGAGCACCTCCAGACTGAATCAGCTCATTGGTTCAAACAGCTGGAAGAAGAAACCAAAAGAAACAAAATAAAGTGGGTTCCTTGCTCACCTCCAGGAAAACGAGGAAAATGACCCAAAGGTGCAAAGAAGATTAAATTCAACATTCCATTTTTTATACATATACAGATCTTTTTAGCCACCTCTTTAAAAATATTAGCTCTACCCTTTGATTTCCACACATACGCTGGTGCTACGATGTCACAATGTCACATTCTCCAAATTAGGGACTTCACCTTCACACCTACAGTGCAGTCTGAGAGCATGGGGTGAGGTGTCCCAGGAATGCCAGGGAACCACCTCCTGCTCCCACCACCCAGCTCTGGCAGGGGCAGAGGCCAGAGCAGTGGGGACAGTGAAAACAAAAAAACCCAAAACTACACTGTTTTCATAAAATCCTGTAAGAATTAAACACTCAGTTGTTCTAAAACCTTTTCACCCAGAGGAGAAAATAAGAGGACAAACCAAGTGAAGTCAAGTTTTTTAGGGCATATTTCCACCTACACCTTTTCTTCCCAGAACATGCAATAGGTCTTTAAATGACATCCTAAATCTGATTGCCTTTGTAGCAGACCAGTAAGCCCCGTGGACAAATAGCAGATCTATTTTTGATATGACCTTAATAGTTAAATCCTGCCATTAGGTACATGCACACAGCTCCCAGGGACATAGCAAGAGTTCCCCTTCATCCTGCAGTGCTGGTTTTGCTAATGATTAATATTCTGTTCTGTAAGCTTAATGAAGACATTGTTTCCACTTATCTACAGGTCAGATGGCAACTGCAAAGCAACTTAGTTGTTAGATGGCTGTGGATTCCCTGCTGATATGTCTGATTATTTATGCACAATGTGCATTTTTAATAGATGACCATATTAAATTATATGCTTCTCCCTTATTATTTCATGATTTTTAATGGTTTTCAATTCCTTTTCTTTGTAAGAAAGAAGGAACAATGACTCATGCTAATGAAGTACCTATGTACCACATCTGCGTCTTTAAAATTATTGGAATTTCCTTCTTGAGGTTTATCAAAGACCATTAGCTTGAAATTGTTGATTTTTATAATGAAAATAAAGATGAGAAATAAGATTCAGGCCTTTTTATTTTTTCTGAAAAGTGAGATTTTTCTTCTTTCTGAACTATTCTGAGAGATCTAGCCATAACTTTTCACAGCAAGCCTCGTGCCCAGCTGAATTCCCTCCTGCACAAAGCTCCTTTGTGCCAGTTCCATCCAACTCCAGCTCTGAAAAGTGATCTTCTCCAACACCACTGGGCAAACACCCGCACTCCATGCAGGTATCACCCCAGCGGGATCAGAAAACCTGTCCTGGGCTGCCAAAGAACAGCCGTGGTCCACCTCCAGAGCAGAGCATGTGGTTCAAGCAGGCTGGGAGGGAAGGAGGAAAGGCACAAAGACCCACAAAGCTGCTTTGTTTAGTTTAAATCTGTGTCTGAGCTGCCACTCCTTGACCTGCAATCACAGAGGCATGTGGCAGCTTCTCCTCGGGGACACAGAGTGTGGGGACACTGAGATTTGAAATGAGACCCAGAGAGAAAGGTCTGTCAATTGCAGGAGAATTTTCTCGCTTCTCTATAAATGTGACTACTACTGTAACGTTATTGAACTAAAAATAACCGAGCCAGTTCTAGCTCCAAATGTGATCAGCCCATAAATAGTGGGATAAACTCCTTCCAGGCACATCATGTACTTGATTTCCATTTGCAACACGTACTAAAGCTCTGCTTATGCATAATACCCACGGATGGGAGACGGCAAATTTTCCTTTTTCTAACACACAAAGCACTCTCACCTTAGTGAGCAGAGACACGATGCTGCTTTCACACACTGAGTGATCTTTGCTCTCAGAGCGCTGCAAGAGCCACGGCTGCCTTTGTAGAGGGGAGATTTTAACACCAGAATTCCAGATTTCAAAAAGCAACATATGCTCACAGACAAAAGCAAGGCTGTGAGGAATTTATGGGGAGCTTACATTTCCAGAACTGCTTAAAAGAAGTCCCATTTTCACCACGCTCATCGACTGTGTGTGTTTGGGGTGGCAGGGGAGGCTCCAGAGCTCTTCATTTCCCTTCACCTTCTTTTGCACTTCCAAGTCCTAACCCTGGGTTACAAATTCAGAGCCACTTTGATGGATCACAGTTTGGTTGCCATGATGTTAAGTTAAACAACAGTCTCATTCCACACTATAATTACTGCAAACAATTTCATTGTCTAAGGGGTGCTTTGCAAGGTTATGCATTAGCTAATGCTGCTTCTGTCACTGTTCATCACATGAATATTCCCTTTACCTGCTGCGTCTGTGTGTGCCTGAAAGAACTGTGGCATTTTTAATGGCATAATTTCCTGGGATGAACTGAAAATCAGCACAGCATGGCCTGCATTATTTATATGCCGAGTCCTACAAATGGCAAGGAAAATACTCCAGATTTCCTGGAAATAAATCTATTCATTATTCTGAAGCCTTGTGCACAGTAGAGTTTATGTCACTGAAAGAATTTAATTACTACCTGAAAGGCATCTTCATTTTGCTAGATTTGCAACAAAAATAGAATGTCTAGACACATTATAATTCAAAGATAAAAGACTCCTTACCCACCCAAAAATACCCCATGTTGATAAATGTTGAAACATGCCCTACTGTTGCTGCTAATCAGTAGAAAATTCTTAGCATTTTTACAGCATGAGATAAATTGTAGATTGAGCCAATTGGGAATACTAATGACAGAAGCCATAAAATATTTTGTAACATCAATTATGACTAAAGGAAAAGGACTTGCACCATAGATCAGCAGAATATTTTGCAGCCGTGCTTCATTTAAGACTATGATTTCTGAACATGATTTGGGAGTTGATTTGCCAAGAAGAATGTTCAGGAATATATAATTGGCAGCTCTGCAACTGTGGTGCTTCTGCAATTCAGCTGTAGCTGCAGAATTGCCTTCGATGGGAGGCTGCAGGTCTGTGGAACCTGACAGATCACCAGACTCCAGCTGAGTTGTTCAAATCATACAAGATTCAATAATAAATGATCTGATTGCAGTCAGAGCCTTAAAATGGTTATGTTACATTCAATCCTAAACTAAAAAGTGATCTGACAACTAAAAAAGCACTTTTCCTAAAACTCAGATTTGTTTTTACATGTTGTTCCTTATTGTTATGGCCAGACGATGTCCCCGACCATGCTCCACAGTCAGATTCCAAGGAAATGCCAATTTCTGCCTTTTGACATGCAGGTCTTATCAGAGAGGGCCACTATTTTCTGCTTTACACTCTGTCACATATTTCAAAACATTATTGTAACTTCACCAGCTTGTTTTTAAAAACCTGCTTATAGGGATCCTTCCATCCTGATGGAATTGCCATTTTAAAACCAGAGATGATAACCAGAGAAATAAATTGAAATGGGGACTGTGACAAGGAGAAAAGTTACATAGCAAAAAGGAAAAGCCAGGCTCATATTTTCTTCTCTTCTTTCCCTCCTTGACACAAAAATTATTTCCTTGCCCCAAAATAAACCAACCAGTAGATTCTGAGCCAAACAAATTTAAAAGCAGCTGTCCTCCTCCTGGTGCAGAATGAATTCCCAATAGTTATACACACAGGAAAATAACTTCCCACCCAGATACCTCTTGCATTCTCACACCAGCCTTGCTGCAGCCCTGCATTAAAGACAGACAATATTTGGTCACAAGGTGGTTAAATTAAATCTTTCCTCAATACAGAGGAGTTATCCACGTTCAGCCTCCAGTGTTCCAGCCAAATAATGCTTTGCTAATGATGTCTGCAGTTAGATGACAAATCAGGCTATTTAAATTGCTTCGGCACATACATCCTTTACAGGCAGGGTATCCAGGTAACCATCCTAGCACGGCTTCAAGGTGGGAGGGAGAAAGCAAGAGCTAATTTCTTCAGCTAGGTGGAAAATTAATCCTGAAGAGATCTGTCTGGTTTGCTGGGGTCAATTTAAAGGCAAAACGATTTAAAAGTAATTGTTTAAAAAGTATTTTTAAGATAGGCGGATAGGCAAGAAAGGACAAAATTACTGTGTTTCAAAAATACAATAATGGCTAGTTTTGTTTCTGAAAATAATTAAAAATATTTAAAGGCCCTTTATAGGAAGCTTCAAATGCCAGGAAAATACCAGGGAGGAATGTCAGATGCTGCAACCAAACACCTTTTTGTAAGTGTAATGCTAAATAAAATATAAAATACTGGATTGCCTTGTCTTGTTTTGTTTTTCCTGAAACAAGCTCAGCAATATTTTCCATACCTGGTCAAGGAAATATTACTTCTGTATTAGCTGCTGCTATGGCCCCACTCAAGCCATGTCTGTTGATGTCCTTGAACACCTTTGAGATGGTTTAGCTCATTAGTAACTTTAGCTCTGGGTGGACATGGGCGATATGGAAACTTTTTTGTGTCCTGGCCTGGGCTTGTTCGGGGTCTCAGCTTCCATTGTGCTCTCCCTGGATATCTTTGGACATCCTAAATATTTTAGGGAGGGGAAGGGGACTCCTCCAGCTGATTCACACACAAAATGCTGGGATGAGACGAGAGAGCAGATTTTATTTTCTCTACAGGCCAGGAGGGCCACAGCATTTGACCCCACACACAGGAAAGGGGTGGGACAGGGAAAGGACCCTCAGGCTGCCCCATCCCTGGGGGCTCAGCCCTAGCACTTGCCAGCTGGACAGGCTTTTGCCATCTGCCAAGGCAAAGGAACCACTCACACCCTGGTGTTGCTCCTCTCCTGATACAGACCAGATTTTAAGTGTTCACTAAGTCTATTGAAAAGAAAAATACAAACAACTTCTGATATCCCTTTCCTTGAAAACTATTTTGGAAAATATGACTCATTTACTTCTCTTCTAAACAGGAGAAGTAATATTTTCCAGCACTCCCTGAGGATGTATGTAACTAGAAGTTAAGCCAGATGTAGAAATGTCTGCAAAGGTTTTCATTCCTTTCATTAAAAAAATAGAGGGAAAGAAAAAAAAGAAAGGAAAAACGTAAAAGAAGAGTCAAGGTATTATTGGGTTTTAAAGCACTGTTGGTGTTTTGATTACCCTTAAAATCAGATCAGATCACAAAGAAAACACAGCGTATGACCAGCTAGAGAAGGTCACATTGCAAAAGGATGCAGGTGGTCTCATTTTTTAACAGTGAATGCAATAGAAGCACAAATCTTCCAGCCACCAAACAGCCTCTCCTGGCTTGGCAATTGCCACATATAATGTCTGATGAACTCTGATGTCTCACTGCTCAAGGATAAAATCCCAGCAGGCAGGGGCTGGAGGAACAGCTACACAGTCAGAGGGGAAAAAATCTTGTATTATTCCAGAAACCACTTATTTTATTCACCAGAATTAAAACCTCTTCACAGACAAAAATTGGGATTTTTTTTTATCCCATAAAGCAATTTTAGATTTCTATAGAATCATTCAAAAGCAATTAAAATCCTGCTCCTGTTGATGGATTTGTATTCCTTGCTCGCAGTGATGTCAGGCTTTGAAATTCAGGGCTGTTGAGTGCAATTCTTTGGTGCTTTGGAGTCACTGCTGAGTGCCAGAAAATACATTCCTTAAGTTCACAGATATTAAATATCTTTGGTAACACCAAAATAGTTTCAATACATGTAGCTTTTAAATCTAGAAGACATTGCAATAAAGAATTGGTGCAATACCAGGCAATTCAATACATTTTTTAGGAGAAGCGAAAGATGAGAGAATCTAATAACATAATAACAGTACAATTAGCTAAGAGGGATCAGGGAGCTTTTCCAAACTGTCCTACTGCAAGAGTGACAGGCTTACATTGCCAGGGAAAATGATTTTTAAAAAATCCTTCAAAAACAAGCAAGTAAACAACACAAATCCAGGACCTACATTAAAATTATTCATAGTCCTCATCCATTTAAAGGTCCATGTCATTTAAACCAGACAGTGAGCCTCCAACACCAGTGTTTGCTTTGGCATCATTTTGTATAACAAAGGAAATTGTTGTTAAAAATGTGATTCAGATGTCAGCAACAGGAGGCTGTTCCCAATTGCAGAGACACAAAATGGCAGGATTAACACAGCTGGACCTGGAGCTGCATTGGAGGGATGAGCACTGATTTACAGTGTAAAAGGAGCCAGCCACGCCAAGAATAACAAGGGTCTGGGCTCCTCCTGCAGCCCAGGAACCATTCTGATCACTGAGAAGGTCCTTCACCTGCCAAAGGATGCAGCACAGAACAGCAAAAGCGTAGGGTCAACAATATTGGACACAGAACAGAACATCAGCAAAGCACGGAGCAGTGATTGCTACTATTGGCTTATCAGCACCACTGATGTCTTACTGAGACTGGCATCACCCCAGGAATCTGGTGTTTGTGGGCAAACAGGGCAATTTCTGCCCTTAGGCCACATTTAGACTTCAGAATTGCTGCATTGTTGCTCCTTGAAAGGCAAATGCAGACAAAATTAGTGAAATAAAGCTATAATCATGCTGCTGCCTGACAGGGACATTGTTAGTGGTCACTAGGCAGAACTGGCACAAGAGATGGGCTGGCTCAAGATGATGAGAGCAAAATAAAGTCTTCAAGGACACCAAAAAAAGCCCAGCTGAAGCCAGCAGGAGAAGCACTGTGCCTTGTGCTGCTGTTCTGGGTGCAGCTGAGCCCTTCAGCACAGTTTGGGGCTGAAGAGCCGTGGGGAGGGAGGGAGGGAACCATGGTGGAGTAAACAAGGAGAGGCAGGACTGGTTTCCTGTCCTGATTTTGGGCTTGTGTAGCACGACCATTCCAATAGGAGGGATGGGACATGTGGGACCTGTGTTATATCAGGGACAGATCCTTTATCCTTCACAGCATCACACCCTACACAGCAGGGAAAAAGGGGAGTCTGAAAGGCAACAAGCAATTCCTTAATTTTTATTTTTTTCCATTTTCCTCTTCCTCTAAACTCCAAGTAATAGATACAAATAGCTGCTCTCCTGCAAAACTTGAACTGTGGCTGCCAGGAAATGAAGGCAGTTGATGGGGGCCTGTAAAAGGCTGTTCATTAGTCCTGCCTTCTTTATGAGCTTCTTCAGTCCCAAAGCCAGATGGGTGTGGGAATGCAGCAGCACAGGGGACCCCAGTGTTCAAAAAAATGACAGGATCCAGCCCTGCTAGGAATTCCTTCCCCATCCCTTCAGATTATGGGGTTAATTAATAGCAGTTAATTAATGATGTGCCAATCATCATGCAGTGCATGCCTGTGTGAGGAGAGCTGCCCCTCAGGGTGATGAGCATTAAGGCCTTCTCTGGAGAAAGTCCTTGTGACAGTTTCTGAAGCCTCGAAGAGGATGTTTTAATCCCTTTATCTCAGGATTCACTTCTCATAGGAAACCACCTAGCAGAGGTAGTTAAAAAAATAATTGCTATGCTGTTGACTTCAAGCTGAGTCTCTGGAAGACACAGGATGGTGGCAGGTGCCAGCTGTCCCCAGAGGGGAGCTTGGGCTGAAAGCATCTCAGAAACTGCCTTGTCCTCAGTGTTGGAGTTGCAGGAGCCCAGGGCAGGATGTGGGGGTATCATCTCTGCTGTGAAACACCCCATGCCCATGCCAGACACCCCCTGTGCCTGCTCTTCCCAGGGTAACTTCAGGAGGGACAGGCATTTGGACAGGAGCAGTGAGGAGCTGTGCTCCCATTCCCCTCTGCCAGCTGAGCATCCCAGGCTCTTGGCTGCCAGGACAGCCAGCCCATCTGCTCACATGGCACTCTGCCTGCTCACAAGTTGTCAGACAATTTCACGGGTGCCAAAGGAACCTGGACTTGAATAGGTGGCCTGGATCTGCTGCAGAATCCATCTCTCACTGACTGCTAACAGAGCAGGGCCTGTCTGTGCTCACAGAGCCCAGGGCCATGGGCTCTCTCTGGACTGGCACTGCCCTCCATGCTGCAGCATGAGAGCTTTGCCATGCTCCAGGCAAAGCATCAGTGCCCTGAGTGCTACTGAAACACAGAAAAACCAGCTTCTGTACCATAATACCCAGAGTATGCCAAGATAACTTCAAGGCACCATGATAGCACTGGGCACAAAAGCCTGACTCTTGGAAGAGAAGCACAAGCGGAGCAGAAAGCCCCGCGGCTCCCCACGGGCTGTGACAAGTAGGTCAGGCAGAGCATTAAAGGACAAGTTTTGGGCTAAAATCCCAGTTACCCTGTACCTGAGAGGCTGCAAAAAAAATTGAGCTGGCTCTGGGAATAGGAAAATTAGGCAATGGGAAAAGCAGAGTCAGCCGTCCTGGTGGCACTGAGTCAAGCTGAGGGGACGGCTGCTGTCCCCATCTTTTCCAGGGCTGGCACAAATGCTTCTTGCTGGACCCCATCCTTCTACTGCCAACAGCCCCTAGCCCCACATTTCAATCCTATGGAGAAAACCAGGATTTTGCTGTCAATTGTCTGCCACTGCCAGCCCACAAGGCAGAGCTGGCTCAGAACCACAGCACTGCTCTCCCTCCTCTTGGCTGGGGCTCACTCAGGGCCCCAACACAAAACCTGGGTTTGCAACATGAAAGGCTGAAAAATCTCTGGGTTTTATGGCTTGGGAATAAAATTTTCTGCCTAATAAACCCCCTAAAGAATCAGATGCAAAAGAGATTTGTTTGAAAATTTTGGCTGTGTTATCTTACAGCCAAAGAGCGGTGATTCAAACAGGCACAGAATACAGGAAAACACAAATATACTGGGTCAAAATTCCCTTTTTGTGTATCATGAAATAGACTCAAACTAAGCTTTCATACTGGAAACCAAAGCAAATTATACCAATTATTGCCAGATTTCCCATAAACCTATAGATTTATTTAACATCTCCATTCCTTTTGCTGCTGGTGCCAGCTAATCAAAGCAGTTTAAAATCCATACACCGCCTGTGTATAGATGAGGTCTGTGTGCAATATTTCTGCTAGGTCTCCATGGCCAGCCTTACATGTTCTCTGCCCAGGTGAACAGCCTGGCACGAAGAATTTGGACTACCAACCAGCAAGGTTTACAAAAGGGCCTTGAAGTGCTAACAGGATCAGCTGGATGCTGCTGCTGAGAACAGTATCTGGCTTATGTGCAGGCTTGGGGTGTTTTATTATCCATAGCACATAATCCTGCACTTTAAGCTGCTTCTATTTACAACAGTTTTGCTGTCCCCCCGCTACTCTCCAGCTCCCACACATTTGCAGATGCTACTTACTCTGTGTTTCTGCCACTTCTTCACATGCAAATGAGTCTTTCAGGCTTTCTCACTTTTATTTACCCATATGCAGAACACTACAGCAGGGTGAAAAATTATAAATTAAGAAGAAAAATACTAAGACTATTGAACTAGACACTGAAAAGGAAAAAAATAAAAACTCAGGAACTTTCAGCATGCCCTAAATCTGTGTTATTAACAGTACAGTTATTATTTGTTGATTTACAGCAGTGAGTCACCTACAGCACCATTCCAAGGGCGCCACTGGGATTTCTGCTGTGCCCTCTCTCCTAAGCTTTGCCAAACCCTTCCTGTCTCGACCTGCAGGACAGGCTTTGGGTCTGTCCTCAATGCCACACCATTTTTGCATTGTCACTGACCACTGAACTCTGCTGCCTGAGCTGCTGACCTCTGGAGAAGCTGGGCACGGGTCCTCAGTCCAACACTTGCTGTTTCATCAGATCCATTTCACTGCTGCTTATCTCCTGCCCCTTTGGATGGCCAGCAGCCCTAACTCAAAAACCTGTAGAAATGCTGAGGGCTTAAATGAGCTGACAAACTTCAAACAAATCTTGGCACAAATGGCCAAATCCCCAGTTGCCTCCTCCAAAGCGCTAGTGATCCCCAGAGCTATCTCTGTGTGAGATAAAGACCAGGGGCAGAGAAACAGCAATTTAGCTTCATAAAACATCCAAAAATAACTCCTCCCAAAGGGTGAGATGAGGATGGTGCAACTCATCCTCAGGACAAAGCCATGTGAGCTGCTCCAGAGAGAAAACAGCCTCAGCCTGTGGTTTATGCCACAAGTCTTGCACAAATCATTTTCCCCTCCCTGAATTTCAGCCTCTGGAGACTAGTTTAAGGATTATAAATTGTAGAGAAACAGAGACAAATTCCCATGGAATGTTTCAGGGTAGCAGTATCTGCATAACCCACTGAAAACATTGCGGACACTTTTTTTTTTGGCTTAGATTTACTAGGACATCTTACCTCAGTGCTCCACCAGTCCCCTGTGTGCCAAGCCCTGCTACTCAGCAGTAAATTACAGACTATGCATTTCATGCCAGCTCTTTGCTTTTCTGCTCCGTTGATACATGGTAAACTGTGTGAAATAAGGAACAGAGGAGCTAAAGTGCCTCTCTGATTAAAAGACAAAGCCACAGGACTGCACTTCTTGGTATGCAGAAAATTAAAGTGAAGAAGTGGCTTGATTAAAATCAGACACTGAATATGGTTCTTTCCTAATATACTGTGGTAATGTAAAAAAAAAAAAAAAAAAAAAAGCTGCTGCAATGACTGCCTTTTAAAGAAAAAATAAACACCATCATGTCTTTGTTCCCAAAGACTAATTAGCAAGATTCTATGAGTACCTAGAAGGCAGCTAATCAAGCAGGGACAATTCTGTACTGTAAAATGTGACTGTAGACTCAGGTCTCCCTTCAAACAGTGTTAAGGGGCAGGTACAGGCAGCACCTGTGCCCATTTGTGTTGGTGTAAGACAAGAACAAAACCAGATATTGAGCATCCTGTTATCATTTGGAAAAAAACAGCCCAGCAAATGAGCTGAGGAAAAATGGAAGGCTGTACAAAAAGCCCCAGACAGAGATTGTGGTGTTGGCATTTCTGTGAGCTGCAGAGCATAGTCTGTCAGGAGCTGAAGATGCCATGGTGAAGTCAGGAGAGAGGGATTTAGGGGATAATTCACCAGCAGTGGTGGATGGCAGCTGCCCAGTGCTAGGAAGTGGGATGGAGCTGAACCCCATGGAGATGGTGATATCCAGCAAACAGCCCTGGTTTGTTGGAAGAAGGTCTGGTCCCTCCCAGCACTGGGACTCACATTGTCCAGTCCTGGCTTAGAGCAGATCCTGCCCTGCTCCAGGAGGGATAATCCAGGGAAAGCACACCAGAGCTGCTGCCCAGAGAGGGAAGGAGGTTTATCTTCCCTTCCTGGCTGCTGGCACAGTGAAATCTGCTGCCACAGGTCCCTGCAGACCCTAATCTGAACAGA
Source organism: Passer montanus (assembly GCF_014805655.1). Lineage (NCBI taxonomy): Eukaryota > Metazoa > Chordata > Aves > Passeriformes > Passeridae > Passer > Passer montanus. The sequence goes on from NW_024373256.1 coordinate 6,062,270, forward strand.
CAACCTTTGAGCTACCTGGGCTTGCAGACATTGACTCTGGGGTCATTCCATGAACATGTCTGCAGAATTTGAGAACAAATGGCTCCCGAGCTGGATGGGATTGATCAATATTCCAACCAGCAGTTGCTGAGCTGTGGCAAGGGGAAATGCAGAGCACAGTGGTGGACAGAGATTGGATTTCACTGATGTCCAGGGCCATCAGTCAGCCTCAATCCTGATCCAACTCTCCTTGAAGTCACCACAAATTTTCCCATCTGCATAAATGAGATTTGGACCAGAGACACTGCTGAGTCCTGAAACACAATTGGCACTGAAATACTGAAGAAGTCTGATCAGATGAACAGGATTAGTTATAAAAGAGAAAAACAGTTCATGCATAATATACCAAAAGTTAAAGAGCTAAAATACTACACAGCATCCTCCACTGTCCTTATTTAGGATCACATTCAGATCTCATGCACTTTAAATATCAAAGGATATAATCCATCCAGTTAACTCCAGATTTATTCCTGATACAAGTACAATCAAATGTGCCCTATCAGTCTTATTCAGGTAAACATTTCAGCAGGGATTTGGCTGGCAAGGATTTGAATGCCCTTAAAAAGCCCAAATCTCACGGATGAGATCCATAGAATATCTGATTACTGATTATTCCTTGCAGCAGCAATGAAAGCACTTCCTCTTCCTGATATAATGAGAGCATTCCTTGCAATTTTAAAATACTCCTACATGAACTGAATGCTGGGAATGCCAGTTTCAACCTTTCCAACCAGTTCACCCTCAGCTCCCCAGTAAGGCGCCTTGCACAGAAGCAGTGGCTGGCACAGAAACACTGCTTAGCCCAGGGACAAAGCTCAGTGGCTGGGCTGTACTTTGACCAGTGACCATCAGCTGGGTTTCACAGAGCACATTCCAGAGTGCCAAAGTGCTAATCCTGCAAGGCTCCTAGCAGAGCAGCTACTGGATGCACATCTCACTTCTCTAGCTGCTCAGAGAAAACATTGCAATTTGATTTAATTGCTATGTTGACTTATAACAGTATGTTTATACTGGATGCCTGCCAGCTCACATGTAACAGGTTGGCAAAACGTATTTCCTCAAAACAGCATGAGATGCAATGTAATAAGGAAAGCAATCTTTCAGCAGCCTCCATCCTGGAGTTCATTTCAACTCCTCTGGCTTGGAAGCAGTGCCACCAGTGCAGAAGGATTACACCACCCTAATTGATATGATAATCAAGCCTGGAGGCTGCACTTCCCAGGTACAACAGCCACAACTTCAGAAAGGGAATAGAACTGTGGGAAATTAAAATGATTAACAGTTGTTTGTATTACAGGGATTGTTTGGACTATTTAATATCCCTATCAAAGGATGCATTATTTGTCAAACAGTCCAAAAGCAAATCAAAGAGAAACTTGAAGAATGTTGCTAATCCTTTGTCACTCTAAGTATGACATGTAAAAGCCAGTGAAAAGCTGTGCTTTGCCAATTGAAAGAAAAATCACAGAATCATAAACTCATTTAAATTGGAAAGACCCCTAAGATCATTGAGTCCAACCACTAACACAGCATTGCCAAGCCCAGCTCCCAACTCAACCCCCAGCACACGGTGTTGACCATTAAACCACGTCCCCAGGTGTCACATCCACGCCCTTGAGGGACACTATTAGCTTTTCTATGACCTTGGCTGCTTGATCTCAGCCCAGCTAACAACAGCTGTGTCTTGGAGCCACGAGGTAGCTACAGGAGCATTACAGAACTGAAAGGTGGGTGTGCTTCTTTCATTAGAGAGCAGTTTGCCCCAGTCTGTGGCTACCAGTCAGTTTTGTGCTGGCACTGGGATGGGTCAGGGCTCTGAAGGCCCCAGGAACATGGAGCTGCTCCCATGGGCAGCACTATTTCCACAGCAGCAAGTTTCAGGAGGGACAGTGAGAGTCAAAGTTACAAATAACACAGTCAGCAGTGTTTGATCAGTTAATGAATGCTCATGAGTCAAGGGGACTGGATTTCACAACCCCAAAATCCTCTTCTGGCCTGCTATCCCCTTGAGACTAATTGGCTCTACTTTATTAAAGACTTGAACTGCAAACTTCATCTACTAGAAGAAAGAGTCATGTGGCTCTTTCTAATCCGGTACTGTGACTTGTAAAATCAGAAGAATAAAAAGAAGATGTTAAAAATATCAAGTAAAATCTAAAGTTGGAGCAGAACTGGCTTTTATGTGTTCAGTCAAAACTGAGTTCACTAGATACAGTAGTATTTCTTTGAATGGAACAAATAAGTCTCAAAGATTTTATAATGAATACCCCTTGCACACATTTGTACAATGCAGTCTATAAAAATGGGACGAGAGATGTCATTCCTAAACACAGACAACAGGACACTTTTCCCACAACTCCAATAACAAGGTATAATTTTCTATCTGATCCTATTTGGCTTTTCCATAAGGAACTGTAAAAACCTCTCAAAATCCTGGCACCAGTGAGTGCAATAGGAATCCTAATGCTTGCTCTGCTGGAGCAGAATTTCCCTCTTCAAGAATAAAGCCTTGGGAGGAAAAAAATAGTGTGTTGGTTTTGTGGCTGAGCCAGCTATTTAACTCCACGAGCCAGCAGAAACAAAGGGAAACCAAATAAAACTACAAAGCTACAAATGCTCCTTTTGGACAAGTGAGCCAAAACTCTTTTGACATTTATGGCTCTACCCATCCCTACCTGATAAGTCATACAGAAAGCTGCAACTGCAGATAGCAGCAGTCATGGAAATAAATTTTATTATGTTGCATGTACAGTACTAGTACAGTTAGATACACTAATCATGGGAGGAGGGGAGGTTGCTATTTTTTTTCTGTCCCATATGGTAATAATTTTGTATGATTGAACTGTTATGAGCTGAATAAAAGTACACATTAACTGTAAGATACATTGCAAATACATTAAATCTTCCCTGGAGTTTTAGCAAATACGTGCTTTTTCTATCATGCATTTGGAATTATTATTACTGGGCCATAGGATTTATAAATAGATTTGGCTTCTTCTGCAATACTTTATGGGCAATTATTTCAGAAATGAAGATGCAGAGCCATGGGTAAATAAAATAATTGCAGCTGATCAGGCTTTATTTACAGCTATCACATTTCCCTGACTGCTACACTTCTCTCATTTGCTCCACTAGCCTGAATCAATGTCCAGATGAAGAGCTGTCAGTTAATGTCAAACACAGAGCACAAAGATGCCAAAGGCTGATTCTCATTTCCCCATTTCCAAATTCTGCCTGGGCTTTTCCGGAGCTGGCTTGCTCCCTGGATAAATTCAGTGTGGAATTGGGAGGCTGGGAAAGGGCAGAGACAGCCAGAGCAGTTCTGCAGTGTGTTCAGCAGTTTTCCAGGGAGCACATTTTGCTGTGGCTGCCCTGTAGAAGGCACTGCCAAAGGTCTGGAGAGCTCCCCTCCCATGAGCAGATGCCCAAATGTGTCAGGGAAGGGCTGGCATGTTTCTGCTATCTGCTGCAATCCCACTCAAGCAGGTATTAATTCAGTTTGGAAGGCACTGAGTACAGTTTTGTGTGGCAAAAACAGCTTTCCAGGCAATTCCAGCAAATCAAATCCAAGCAGAGCCTGGGACTGGCCTCATGTCTACAGAATACCCTCCATGTACCTCACAGCATGCAGCTTTCAATATTTGAGATCTCAGGATGGGAAAATCCAGAGTTTCCTGTCAATATTCCTTGGGATCAGGCTTGAAATCCTACACTCAGCCCTATCTAATAGTTGTGTTCATGAAGGAGGTTGCTTGTCTGAAGAGGCTTATCAAGTCATGAGGAAAAAAAGTGTAATTTCTGCTGCTTTGAAAAGCCTCAGAGCTGATAACACAGAAACAAGTGAAATGTAGGATGCACCAGGTGGAGACAACCTGAGTACCCACCAATGGCTTCCTTCAATGAGCTCATCTCAGATGTAGCCCCCAGAATTATATTTTATGGCTCTAAACTACTTAGAAAAAAAATGCCTGCCAGGCCTGATGAGCAGAAATGTCTCTGGGCTACCTACAGCCTCCTGTCCTGGGAAGGAACATCCAGCTTTGAGAGGCCTGGTTAAAAAGGGTGCCCTATAGAAAAGGGGAAGCACAAGAAACATCATGGAAGCTGTCAAGGACCTTAAGAAGATCCTACAAGCATAAGTCTCATAGATTTAAAGCCTGTTTTTTTCTTTTTATTTATTTCATTCTAGGCTGCTTATTTCTGTATAAAGAAATGATGCTGCAAACCTGTCCAAGAACTTCATCAACCACAGTCCATAAGGTGGAGAAAGAGGCCAGTGGGACCAGATGCCAAAGGAGCTAGGAAGATTTATGCTAGCTGAGCATCTGGCTCCCTGCTCCCTGTTATCAGAGTGAAGACAAATGCTTGCAAACACCCTTACTCCAAATCACTAATGTGCTCAGCCACACTCAGCACATTTGCAGCAGTGCTGCTCCTGGAAGGTGTGCTGCCTGGAAAAGCAGCTGCTGAATGCTTCTTCCAGGGGTTTATGCAGTGCAAAGAGCAGTGAGAAAAGAGGGTGTTTCTGCCCCTCAAATCAAGCCAAGGGAATTATTAAGATATCATAATTTTCTGGTATCGTTCTAGTAGGTGGTAGTAATTGCTTCTATACAGGAACGTGGCTACACCTCTGTTGTCATCCATCATCTTGCTGGGGCTGTGCATGGTGCAGTATTTTGATCTGACCTCATTAGCACTCCCAGAATCACAATGTCATACCAAAGACAAAGGCTGAGATTATCTGCATCTGAGGAGATGCAGAAGGAACATGTCACACACTATGTGAAAAGCCAAGAGTGCAACCATGACTCTGCCAAATACTCAAAGGCAGCCTGAATCCCCCTGGCTCTGGATTTTGCATGTGGAACAAGACATGATTAGGAATTGTGCCTGTATGCATCAAACCTGCAGATAAAGGGGATGGGCCCATGGCTTGGTGATCTAAACCCTCAGGGAGAGCACAGGGAGAGCAAGGGCAGGTGCTGGAGCAGATGCTCTCTGGTACCACCTTCCCTCTGAGCTGCCAGTATCATCTGTGCTTCCTCCAGCCTCTCCCAGGCAGCCAGCAATCCCCTAGAAACATGGAGAGATTTGTGTGCAGTTTGGGAAATGGCACAGAGGCATTTGGCCTTTGCAGAAATGCCTTGTGCTTCCTGGAAGTTCATAGGATTTTCTTGTGATTCCCAGGATAGAGGCACATAGGGAGGGTTCTGCTTGAACTTGGGTTAAAGGAAGGTCAGACCAATTTTTTGACCTTTCTGGCAGTAAAATAAAATCAAGTAAAATCTGTACCTGTCTAAAGTCAATCTACAGCAAAACCTGTTGTGGAACAGGGAATCTCAGTAGCTCCCTGCTGAGCTGTGTTCCCCACTACAGCTCTAACACAGTGACAACACATACTCCAAACCTCCCATTCTCAGCTACTCTAGTCTTCTATGGATCATCTTAGAGGAAATTAACTAAATTTCTCTACAGTGGGAACAAAAAAAGGAAATTAATTTATTATTCCAGTGGTACCCTTGGCACAGATACTGAATAGCTCCATTAAACATTTTGCAGCCCTGGGTGGCTTTTGCTAAACCCTCTACAATGAGCTCAGAGTCATTTTCCTTCTTACAACATAAACATACAGGTCAGGATTCAGGAGTCTCTTTTGTATCTGAATAACTTCTCTCATCTCAATGGGATCCAGGCAGGCACAAATCAAGGCTGCACAATCCTAGTCCTTCCCTTTCTCTCCAGAGTCATTTCCTTGCAGTACCACTCTTGGATAAACTCATTTTCACAGATTCAGCATAGACCCCATGAAATGACTAATACCACTCTGTAATGCAAACAATAATAAATCAACTGATTAAATTCTAATTTATCAGACAAATACTCTTTAGCTCTTCCCAAAGCTGTTCTGAATCATCTCTCTTGGCTGGCCATGTTCCAGAGGAGCACTGACACAAGATAAAGCTCAGACCTCTGGAATAAGTTTACACAAGATAGAAATGCTGAAAACATCCTGTATTTATGACAGGAGATTTCACAGAGATCACAGTAAATAACATTCCTGAGAAGACTGTAATGTCTCTGAAGCCTCCTCAGCATCTCTTCCAAAGACCAGTCTAGCAGGACAAGGGATCAGCAGACCCTGAAGATCCAGGCTCAGCATCAAGGCTCAGGAACCAGACACATTAACCTTGGGAGATCCTACAGCACAATTTAACAGCCGAGGAAATGGCTACTCCACCACAATTCCCCTTTAAATCACAGACTTTTCAAACTTACTTCATTGGTTTAAACAATGCTTGTCCATAGTTCTGGAATGTCATGATCAGCTTCAGCTGGGTGCCTCCTGATTTCATTGCTGTGGGGGAAGAACACAAAACAGCTTTAAAATGAAACATAGATCTACTGACAGTTTCCTTGAAACCAAATCATATCTGCTTTTCTCTGCATCAGCTCAGCACTGTGGTATCAGAGTGATCCCAACTGTGCAACAGATTATTCACAGATTACAGGGAAGGGCTTTGAGTGTTGGCCAGGTCTAAGCATGGATTGTATTTCCTGACCATTTTTGCCTTTTTCTGGCCACCATGGGCTCCATAGGCACCCCAGATGAACAGCACCCATAGAAGCAAACCATTGGAGTCTTGTTTTCCCCATCTCTTGCTTTTGGAGTCCCTTTTAACAAGGGGCTCACACTGGGAAAGGAGATGGGGTGCTTTCAGAGACAGCTGCAGCTGGGATGTACAGCCCAGTGCACAGCAGACAGCTCCTTAATTAAAAGTGTGAGCAGATACTGTAGCAATCTCTGATCTCTGCTGCGATTTTAATAACTGTTCCTGAGCAGCAGAGATATGGAAATTCACCTCCTCTGTGCACAATGGAAATTTAGCCAAGCCCAGCCACCACCTTCCAGGGATCCCAGGGTGGTTAATACATGAGAGCAGAGCTGTGCAGAGCAGCCTGGCTTGGCTGGGAGGGCACAAGAGCACAGTGAAGGTGACAAGGACAGTGACTTTGCTCATCTCCCAGCTGGGAGCTAATGGGAGTTTGATACTCATTCATATCATTCTGAAAAACTTGAACAATGTCACAGTAACAGCCAGATTATAGTGTTTTTAAAATCAGGATTAATATACATATATATAAAAAAGAATTTAAGAAAATGCATTTTACTTGATGGTAAGTCTGCTTTAAAAAGATAAACATATACTTCAGAAAACAGCTGCTTTTCTGCTGCCTCAATCACAAGCTTCATAATAAATGAATGACCTATAGCCTGACTCCTAAATGCACCTCTGTGCTGGGAAGGCCAGCAGGGCTGTGTGGATGAGTCAGTCTTTTAAAGATGTTTTCTAGGAATCATCAGATAATCAATCCCTTTCTTTGCAGTTCTGACAAAAGCCATGTCAATTGGAGAACTACAGAAATGTCAAGTTATCTTACTCTGTAAATTCTGGCTGAGACTTGCCCTTGTTCCACCTATACAGCTTGTACATGTTTTTTCTCTAACCAAAGCCATTAACTGCACATCTTTTTAATTACTCATCTCTGTGCCTTATCACTGATAGTTCATCAGCTCTCTTTCAACATTTGTAACCTATATTTTTGCAACAAAATGCTATGCAAATCTGGTCAGTGTAATTACACTTCTCCTAGAATAAAATCCCTCCTGTCCTGCTGTTTTGCTGATCCCAGCAGTCTCTTGCCTTTTCACTTTATCCCACAGGAACAAATAAATAATTAGAAATTAAAGGGCATTAGCAATTTGCACTGACCAGGTAAAGCAGAAGCAAAGGGCTTTCCTGGCTTAAACTCCCTCCCCTGTGCAGGACAGGTCTGCACCTGAGGGCAGGAGGAGGACAAAGCTTTTTCATGCCCAGCTCAGAGCTTGAGGACGATGAGAAGAGAAACTTTCCAGTGCAAACCCTGCCTGGGGTGCCCTGGGGCCATCTGTGCACTCTGGAAGCAGCCCTGGTTAGCGTGGCAGCTGGAGCTGCCCTTGGCCATGGCCACAGGGACACACACAGGGCACTCCCCACCACCCTCCCTGCTCAGCCACCACCACAGGCCTGGCATTTCAAAGAAACATGGAATCACAGAATGGTCTGGGTTGGAAGGGGCCTTAAAGATCCACTAATCTAAACCCCCTGCCACCACAGCAAAGCAAAGAAGGAAAAAAGGAAGTTTCAGCACCCTTCTCTAGGCACAGAGCTTCAGACACTAAAAGGACTGGTTTCTCAGCTAATTAAAGCCACTCAACAGATAATGATTTTGTTAGCAGGCAAACTCAACAGCAAGGATGTCATCACCAAGCAGGCAAATGCATGAAGAAGATTAACAATTCAGAATAATTCTTCCATGAGACACAAAAGCCTGCCTTCCTGTCAGAAGGAACTGAGCTGAAGTAAGACAAAAGCATCTCCCTCATCTTTTTAGATCCATCTTATTGTATTGCCTTAATTGGTTGCACCAGTAGCCTCATCCCAACACAAGTTTTGCTGGCTCCTCCATTGCCGCTGGGAGCAAGCTTTGGAACTCTGAAACCAGAGGGGGACACTGCTGGGGATTGTGTCCCATTGTGCTTTAGGGCAGGGCAGGGTGGAAAACCCTGCAGGCTGGAAAACCCGTGGAGCATGGAAAACGCCTCGGTGCCAGAGCTCCACCTTGGCTTCCCCCATTCCTCAGACTCACTGCAGCTCTTCCAGTGCCACAGCTGTGCTGGCCAGGCTGGGGGTGAGGCAAGGCCACCCTCCACATCCAGGCTGGTGTTGACATTGTAATCCCTGCAGAGAGGGGAACACCTAAGCTTGGACTGTTCCTTTGAGCTCAACAAGACCCTTGCTGTACCTGCAAACTGAGCAGCTTTGGAACAGCCAGGGTGCCCAAATTTGGGGGGTGACAATGCCAGAGAAGAGCAGATCTCACTGGAGATGATCCACTCTAGGTCAAATCACTTCCTCTGTCCTAACTCAGCATCACATCTGCACACTGGCTCCCCTCTCCTTTTCTGAGCTGTGCTTCTCCCTTTCCTGCCCAGCCTCAGTGAAACATGTCACTCTGGCCACTGTGGCCTGTCATCTCCCAGGGGTTTGTCCCAAAAAAACATAATTTGCTCATCTGGAGACATCCTCGTGCCTTTATCTTCTGCCCATTCCTGAAGAATGTACAACACCCAGGAGCAGCACATCCCATTTTCCAAGGAGTGCAGGATGCTGCACCACTGCAATCTATCACATCTGTGATCAGCAGGTCCAGGGATTTTTACAAAATCCTTGCAACACAAGGGTCTGCTGATTCCAAAGGAACCACTAGTCACACTCTAAATTCACCTTTTATTTTCTTTTTAATATTTTAATATACTGTAACACCATAGGTCACAAACAGCTCTGTACAGGCTTTATAAACCTGCTAGCTCACAGCAGGTACTTCAAATCAAGTCTCACACAGCTCCTGGATGTACTGGCACACTGCTAAAGACAAATCCCAATCCCATCATTACTTTTCATCTTCAGGCAATTCAAAGCCTCTCTTTTCCCTCCAAAGTAGAAGGAAATGGAAAGCAGCATTAACCTTTCCTGTTAACCCAGTGTAAGGGCTCTAGGGTGTGATCAGAAATCTTCCTAACTTCAGGAGGCTTTGCAAAAAATTCCCTGAGATATCTTTTTGCTTGAATGTTTGGGATTAGAGTCTTGTCCAAAGATTAGTGAAATTGGTGGGATGCCTTCTGTTTTCTCTGACAGACTTTGGATCAAGCCTGCAAAAATCCCCACTCCATTTACATCCCTGAGCCTGCTGCCATGGCCACCTGCCATGCCTGACTTCCCACCTTGTCACCTCACCAGCACAAGTCCTGGATTCCCTCCCTGAGCCACAGACCCCATCCAAAAGGTGTCCCAGCTATCATCTCCCAGGCATCTTTTCAGTCTGTATGCAACACTCCCTGGCACTGACAATGCTGCCCAGAGGGATTTGTCCCAAAGGGATTTATCCCAAAGGGATTTGGAATTCCAACTGCTCTGGCTTTCCAGCTCTTCTGTTTTGCCCCATGACAGCGCTGATGCTACCAGCCTGGCTACACCATATGGTTTTCTGGTGGAGGGAGAGAGTCCCAACAGGATCGCTGAACTTTTCCTGATTCTTTTGGTCAGCATCCAACACATATTTTAAAATGTATTTAATTATGCAGAGCTAATGCTTGAGAAGTGAGATACAGTCACAGCCTGGGATGCAGTTAACATCTGAAACAGAGGATGCTCAGATCCATTTTGAATTCCTATTTATAGATCAAGCTTAAATCTAACATAAACATGTTGATTTGCTTTAACAAGTAATGCTCTGCCCCAGGCTGGAGATATGGCCTGTACAAGCTGTAAAGAACATATTTTAAAAATAAATTCAAGCCCTCATCATCTCTTAGTTTGTGCTTGTTCAGCCAATTCTGCTAACTTGTTTTTAAAGGACTTTTTGGACTTTTAGTCAAGAAAGTGAAAGATTTCAGCAGGGGAAGAGATCTGTGAAATGATTCTAAGGCTTTGCTATACATTTTAAGTCCCTTCCTTTCATCTGGAATTGTACATTAAATCAATCTGTTGAATCTTGGCTGATTCATTGTTTCCTTACACAGTAAATCAAAGATGCTACATTTCATTGTTTTTCACAAGTTCTCAAAAGCACTTCTTCCTTTCCTTTGGATGAAGTGTTCACGATTTTCTTTAGAGCCAGAATTTATGTTCAATATTTAGAGTCTTGTCATTCCCTTTTCTCTTTTCTTTCCCTGCCTTGAAGCACAGTCCACCTCAGGTAATTGCAGCTCTTATTCCCAGTGTGAGTAATCTCAAACACTTGCTTTCTAATTACTGCCTGCACAAACTGAAGGCATCACAGATTCACAAATTACCTCAGTCAGGTAGTCAGTTCTCTTTATAACCAGAGATCTTAAGGAATCAAAAAATAAGTCCCAGCTCCTCAGAGGAATTACAAAATCTATTCTGCTTACAGGGAATCTCCTCTGGACAGCAAGCCCACAGTGCCCCTCCAATGCACCAAGCCAGAGCTGGTGCTAAACTGCTGATAGTGCTGCCACAATTATGCACAGACATCTTGTAAATATGCAAGAAAATAGCTAACTATGGTTATTTATGCATGCAATAAGCAGCTATGAAAGGCAAAGGAAATGTGCAATTGCCTGTGCATGTGCTTCTGAAAGCCAGGCTTCAGTGCTCAGTGGAAAAACAATTCTCTCTAGGCTCCTATTTATGGCAAGAGGAAATTTTCAGCGAATTAAATCGAATTAAGAGCTATCCCTTTATGCTGAACAAAATGAATAGGAAATGTGTGTATATATAGATGCAGGGCACAGAAACATCCCCAGCCCAGGCCTGGGTAACCCTGTCCTTTCCCAGGCCAGCTCTAGGTGTCACTGTGGGAGCTGGATGGGATGCTCCTTCCCACCCATGGATTTGTTCCATTTAAACTTTAACATCAAGAAAATGTCACCTTGGTGCTCCCTGCTCTTGGGAATTGCTTCTGTCACCGTTTTCACTTTAAAATACCACTGCACATGGCAGAGTCGTGTGAGTGGTCCCAGCAGATGTGGGGGATCAGTCTGCTCCCCACTCTCACCCATAAATAATGCAGGGTGAGCAGAGAAATCTCAGCGTGGCCAGGAATGCTGCTTTGCTGCAGTTTGGATCTAATTACTGTAGGTATCAGGCAAATCATCTAATTCTATTAGAGCCAAAGTAAATCTGAACACTGGGAAGAAACTGGATGAAGCCATATCCCATTTCACTTAATGCTTGTAACCCTGTATATTTAATTGTTCTGCTTGCTAAAAGGAGTCTGAAGACCAGGCATTATCAAGGTTTCAATTTATTTTATACTCCTAACTTGACATCTTCCAGATGCCTTAAAAAAACCCCAACCCAGCAAAAATTGACCATAAGGAAAAAAAAAGGCTAATTAGAAGATAAGCAGGAATATGCAAAGAATGTAACAGCCCTATAAATGTCCTTTGGTCAAATATATTACTCTTTATTAATCAGCTTACATGCTTTTGAATCCCTCTGCTACTCCGCAGTAAAGCCGAAAACTGGCAGGAATTACTTTAAAACATGTATTTTTAAACATCCAAAGAATGTGCAACATAAAATAAGAGAAGTTGCATTGTGCAAAAAATAATTTACAAAAGTGTATTAGCAATATACTCTTTCTTTCTTTCTTTGCAAGTTCTTGGATCCCCACAGGGTCACAGTATGCTAACACCAAAATTCAGATCCCAGCATCTCCACATTGGCAAAAGTCCCCTTCCATTTCCATGTACTTGATTTTAGACTGGGATTTATGGGTAGGAATCATTCCCTGTCAGTTCCCATAGCGGCCAACAACAATACCAAATATACCTCATGGTTTAATTTATGGAAATTATCCTGATTCATTGCTAGAAACCATGGCTCTGTGTTTTTGTTAGAGGCATAAGAGGCCCTACCATGCTCTTAAGAGCCTTGTCCAAACATTAACAGAGACAATCCCAAAGGGACTTGCTAATAGCAACCATAAATCTTCCTCTGTGCTCCCATGGCCCTTTCCCCCCATTGATCAGAAAGCTCCATCAAAATCAGAATTAATGGGAACCCCATGATACATCTGTATGACACATTAGGTGAAATCATGGCCCCAGGGAAGTAAGTGGCAAAAACTTCCACTGACGTCACCAGGGTCAGGATCTCACTCCTATTTTTTGTGATAATTACTCTTTGCTGCTAGGCCAGCTGAAGCAGAGAGAGGTGAAGCTGCATGCCCAGAAGCACAAGTGAACACCAAGCCCAGAAGATCAAGTGAAGAGTGAGCACTGAACTACTATTTCTTGCTTGTACCTCCCTTTTTCTCCCACCATCTTCTATGTCCCTAATCCACCTCAGCCATCCCCTGCACTGCAGGAGGGACAGACTTCATGGCTCGAGCACTGCTGAGTTTGCTGCAGATGCTCTCCTCTTGCACAGACAGCGTAGCTGAGCTCTGGACTGCTGGGGAGGTGAGCAAAGATCAATACTCAGCAGCCATGTGGTACAAACTGCTGCAGCCACTGCACTTTGAGCAAACCTCAAGAGATGGCTCAGTTGGGCATCACCTCTGCCCCTCTGGGCACTGCCTGGGCACTGCTGCTCTCTGAGGGGACAGGGATGGGCACAGACTGCATCTGTCCCTGCCCAGTGGATGTGCCCAAGGAGCAATGTTCACACAGTGTTACCAAGTGCTGGCTCAATCCCCATTTGCACGTGCCACTAATATTCCAAAAATTGGTGGGTATTGAGGGGCGAGGTCAGGAAAGGTGAGGGCTGTGTCTGGGGGAAAATCACCCAGGCTGTGTCCATTCAGTGCCCTCGTCACCCTCCAGTGCAGGCCAGAGGAGCATGGGCAGTCTGCTGCTACCTGCAGTGTCACCTCTGGGGAAGGGAAAACACATGGCTTAATGGGCAAACATGACCCCCTTAGTGAATCACCCCAATGCAGACTTTTGGGGACAGAAAACCCACCACAGGTTAATAAACAAGCCCATGTTTGTTCTCTTTCCTGAGCTACAAGTCCACTGGACACTTGAATCCAACATGTGGGATGGCACCTGGGTACCACAAACTGCTTTATTCAAAGTGCTGCTCCAGCAGAGCAGTGCACTGAGCACAGCCAACACACAGAGCAGGATTCACTGTGATGAAGGTCTCCTGTGGCATCCTGCATTTTACACCTACTCCATCCCAACCAGCTAAATCAGCCACTCCTGATGACCAAGGAGCTCCTTTATTCCTGCTCAGCAGCCACTGTGATTCACACAATGGAAAATGTAAACCTTAGGGCTGCTTGAGCTATTCTTGCCCAGACCATTTCCTGCTGAAGCCAGGGGAATTTTTGCCTTGCAGGGTTAAAGACCTGCTGACCTCATCCCACGGTGCCAACACACCATCAGCACTTTCACAGAGCTCCTGCTATTTCATCCCTCTGAAAGGGACTTTGCAACTTTGTGGTCAGCACAAGTAACTCCATTTTCTGCCTGGTGGATGGAAACCACTGCCTGTGCTGCAACTCCCTACCTCTGGAAACCACGGGATGTGCACTTGTTTAGTATCCCAGGGCTTTCATCTGAGGTTGTGACATTTCTTTCCCTGTGCAGCTACGCAGCTAAATTCAAGAAGACACACGTTGCCATTAAACAACCCTGGAGAAAAGCCCCGAACGGTGTCACCTTGTTTAACCAGAGCCAAAGGCTGACATGGGCACATCCCTGTTGAGGATTTACAGGCAGAGCAAACAGAGCTGAGCCCTGCTCAGCAGGAGGCTGGCTTGCCTGGAGCTCCCTGCCATGCCTGGGGAAGCTGCAGCTCCCGCAGCCGCAGAGCCCGCGGTGCCGGATGCTCCCGCAGCCACCGCAGCAGGGCTGCAGGGCAGCCTCTCCTCCCCTGGCAAGGCAGGGCTGCCAGGCACAGCCTTTAAATAATAATCAGCCAGTAATACAAATCTAGCTCGTGCAAGATGCTGTCTGCTTTCTGCCATCCTTTTTTTTTTCTTCTTTTTTTTTTTTGTCAGCGTATTTATTTTAAATAACTGAAGAGGGCACTTTCAGCCTGATTGTGACTAAAGGATCTCTGACATGAATGGGGCTTGCCTTGCTGGCAGATTTGTCAATTATTTAGATATAGCAGAGCTGGAAATATCTCTTTATGTTTAGCAGGGAAAATGAGCAGGGAAGTCAGAAAGCAAAGTTGCAGGGATGCTGGAGAGAAGCCATGCAAAATATTAATACTCAAACAGCAGTAAGATCCTGAACAAAGAGCAAATAATGATAAAAAAATAGCATATATCCAAACATACCAACACTGGTTATCTTTTGGGAGACAAGGTCTTGTAGTAAAGCCTCAATTGCAGGATTGTGTCTGGAATACAGCTCGTACCGATTAATGCCAATGTGGAATTTTAACCAGTTTGGGTAGGAGTCTATGGAGGTTTCTCCAGTTGGCAAAAATTCTTCATGATGATCTTCATTTTGCCTACCACCAAAAAAAAAAAAAAAGAACAACAAAAACCCAAAGTTGAAGAGAAAGAAATAATGTTACAGTTTGTAGCACTCATCAAAAAACAAGGCTTCAAAATGTGACAACTTGGAAAGGCAAAGCGCTGCAGAAAGGAGAGAGGTCCCAGGTTCCTCCCTGCACCAGGAGCCTTCTCCCACCTGGGGCCAGTGTGGAGATGGATTCTCACTTCCCCTCATCCTGCCTGACTTATCACCCACAAAAGTCAGGAGCAAAACTCAGAGAGGCATCACTGAGCATTAGTAGAGGCCCTTCCATAGCAGAAACACAGAGCTCAAGTTTTACCTTGTGTTTAGGTCGCTTTATGTTGCACACAGCTTTTACAGGTCTGGCTCGAACAACAGCATCATCCTGAACCTTTATTTAACAGGGACATGGGGCAGGAAACCCATGCAGAAAAGAGTGCAGCAGAACCTGAACTGTGGTGCCCAATGCACCCCTCCCTGCTCCTTCTTAAAGAGGGAGAATGACAGAAACTGCATCACTCTGAACTGGCTGCTAAAGAAGAACTGGCTGGTCTGGCCCCTTCCTGAGCAATAGGAACCTACTACAGCAAAGAATTAATTAAAATGATCACTACCTTCTGAAATTCACTTTAGTTCTGTGAATCTTGGCTGCAGCAACTAAGGAAAATACGTACAAAAGGCAGCTGCATTGTGGATATCAGTGTTGATTTCACTCCTCGCCTACTGAACAGACTAACCCATATTTTCAATCCAGAGTTCTCTGTGTTTACAGTCATCTCCAGATGTTCAGGCATTTGTGACTTTTTTCCCCTTTCTTTTTCTTTCAGAGAACACAAAACTTTCCAGGTTATTTCCCTTCACAGTCAGTTAGGATTATTAGATGGAATGGGCCTGGACAATTCACATGCTCATAGGGCGGAAATCAGAATTATTTATCCTCTCTTTCTAAAGGTTTAGATCATGCTGGCTGCTCTGCAGCTTGACAGAGCTTTTGCACGGTACAATGCAGCTGTTTAAACATTACAATGTCAGTGTGTTTGGAAGAGGGTGCTGTTGTATTAGACAACCCTTTTGATTTTTCAGTCATTGAATATCTCAGCATTTCTTAGGAGCCAACAGGGCATACGATTCACAGAGGCAACTGCCTGCTTTGAAGGCTGGAGAGCAGCGGAGGTGCAGGGCACTGGGAATTAATTGAGGATGAAAAATGTAGCACAGATCAGATCCTGAAAGCGGAAATACCTGCCAGGATGAATGCCTTTGTGGCACTAGAGCCTGCTTTTGAGAAAAGTTAATGTATTACTGTCTGGCCTCACTGCTCTGCCCCTTCACCTCTGGGTGGGAGACTGGGAAGGTGCTGGAGAGGAAGGCTCGCTGTGAGCTCACCCTCTTCTTCACACTGTTCTTCTGGCAGCATCCTCCTCGGCTGCAGCTGGAGATGGGGCAGACCGACCCCTTGGCCTCAGCGCTCCAGCCTTGCTGTGCTCCCGTGTTTATTCTGTATTTCAGGGCATTTATTTTCCAAAGGAACACTACCGGGCGAGCCTGTACTGGGCTGCTCTTTTTCCCGGTGACCCCGAAACGCTCCGTTCACCCCTCTGCCCACTTCCACCCTAAACCCCGCGTTCCCCACCGAAAGGCAGCGACCCTGCGGACACACCACGTCCCCCCCCGGTCCCACTCACCACTCGGGCTGCTCGGCCGCCCGCGGGTTGAACCTGATGTCGCTGTTGACATTGAAGAGGAGGTCTCCGTCGGCCAGCGGGGGCAGGGCGTTGCGGTAGAGCGGGTGCTCGAAGAGCGCGGCCAGCGGGGCGGCGGCGCGGCGGCGGGCGGCGGGCAGGAGCAGCCCGGGCGGCCCTCGGGGCCCCGGCGCTCCAGGCGCGGCAGCAGGTCGATCATGATGTGCATGGTGCAGGCGACGAGGAACACCATCAGGATCAGCACCCGGAACTTGCGGACCAGGAGCATTTTCATGGCCGGGGCGGCGGATGAATTACCGGGGCAGGGGGAGGGAGGGGAGGCGGCGGACAGAGCCCGGGCGGGCGCGGGGCTGCCGGGCCCCCCCCGGGGCTCCGGCGTGCTCCTCTCGGGTCGGGAAGCGAGCGATCAAGTCAATAAAGTTACCTCCATAGGCGCCGGGAAATAAACAGGCTAAACCCGATAGGTCCTCATGTCTCAGTATCATCAAGAACTTGGGAGGGGGAGGAAAAAAAAAATAAAAGGGAAAAAAAAAAAAAAGAAAAAAAAGAAAAAGGAGCTCCGGACCGAGCTTTTAAAATCAACAGGAAAACAATGCCAGCGGCATGGTAATATAGAAAGCCATCTGTTCACGATTTCTCCCTCTTTTTATTACAGGGATCACAACAAACAGGGAAAACTGGCTCTTGGAGAGAAACCGGCATCAGATACAGGCGCTGATTAAATAAAATTAAAAAAAAAAAAACGGGGAGGAGGAGGGGGAAAATAAAAATATTAAGAAAACCTGTGCAGAAAGACGACAGAAGAAAAAAAATCATCCATAATATTTGGCTGTGCTGGAAACGCTGACTCCTTTCCCTTGGATTTGAGCAGTGATGCAGCAGAAGCGCTCCCCGCTCGCTCTCGCTTCCTCTCTTCTCTCAGACTCTTTAAGAACATTGGCTGGAAAATCATTTTCTTAGAGCGGTTCCCGTTTCTTCATCCATCGCATCCAGTGCTTGGGAGAGATTAGTAAGTTCAACTGAGATCGAGTCTGGGTGGTTGCTGTATCCGAGCTGGGCTTGTGCTTTGGCTTGGGTTGGTTTTTTTTGGCTGCAAAACTGTCTGATGGCACAACTGCAACATAAAGGTTAAATATGGCACAGAAAAAAAAAAAAAAAGGGAGAGAAGGAAGGATTAGAGGAAAGAAACTAATATAAATCAGTAGAGGTTCTTTTTAGCGAAGAGGTCTTTGATCTCTGCTGGGTCTTACAGATCTTTCTTTTAAAGAGAGAGAGAATGGAAGAGAGAAGGGGGGAGAGAAGGAAAAGGGGGGAGAGATCTTTGGCAGGTGCAGAGTGAAAACCTCTTTCAGCTACACTGAATTCTGGAGACTGGTTGGACTAGTAGCTCTGCAGCTCCAGCTTTCAGTGGGTGTGTTAAATATTATGAGCGAGCCATGATTCCTGCCTTCCTCACGTCATAGTTAGGAGATTGGCTAAATAAACGCTACAGTGATAGTAACAGGAAAACCTCAACCAAAAGAGGTTTTTTTTTCTCCCTCCTCTCCTCCCTCCTTCCCACCCCCCCTTTTCATTCTACTGCAGCTCCAACTGGGGCAAGGAGAGGGCGTCTGTTCCACAAAGGTTTGGGGAAAGAAAAAAAATAAAATATAAAGGGGAAAGACAGAGAAGCGACTGAGGAGAGAGGAATCTGCGGGAACAGCAGGACGGTGTGTCCGGGCTGGGAGCGCTTCTGCTCCGTCACCGCCCGGGCTGGCAAGTGGCGCATTGCCCCCCGCCCGGCAAGGTCAGCCCGGGCAGCCGCGGCTCCGCTCCCCCCGGAGCACCTTCCTGGCTAACCCGGCATCCCTCGGGCTGTGCACACCCGGCAGCGTGCTGCCCTCCCTCCTGCTGGTCCCGTGTCTGGTGGCTAGTGGGCTGATGGAAGTGGTGGCCATGGGGCCAGCACAGCCCGCAGAGTGCTGCTGGCAGTCGTCCGAGAGTCAGGGCACTCTGGAGGAAGGAACGAGCTGTTCCTGCTTCTTCAGGTGAGCAGGCAGGATGCGGAGAACTGGCAGAATCAGGCAGGAACTCAGATGTCTGTCTTTGGCCAGCGTTGCCCTGGATTCTGTGGTCCATAGCAGGGCTCCAACAGCTGTTGAGTTGGGCTGTAGGAGGACTGAGAAAGATGAAGTGCTTACCCCGACCCACCACCACCTTTCCACAGAACCATCTCAGTGCTGAATGTGGCAGTCCATTTTTCCCTGCATTAAACCACATCAAAGTATTTATTTTCCTCAGAAAGTCTTTCCTCACCCACCAGGCTCCATCCAGCACTGTTGGCTGGCACTTCTGCAGAGCCCCGTGCTTTGCACTCCTCTGAAGCACATCCATGCCGTGTTAAGAGTGTCACCACCATGTTTTGCAAAAGGGATATCACTGACTTTCCAGCAGGAAAAAACAGATTGATGAACCAAAAAAAAACCAAAAAAGACCAGCCTAACAGGACCATGACCCAATGGACTGCTCTGTACCTTTGTGCAGAGACAAAACTTGCTGTCCTAGAGAGACCTTGAGGTCCCAGAGTTCAGAGGTACAACTGGATCCTTCAAGAACAGGTGTAGTTAGTCGCAGAAAAACATTTTGCTACAGAGCCAGAAGCAAGGCTTTCTGTCTTTTCCTACTTTTTCCACCAAGATCAGCTTGGACAAAGGCTGTCTGGACAATTGACTACATGGCTGATGGAAGAGGGCAGCAGAAGACAGTGAGGGGTGTGTTCAGGGTACCTGGTTCTCTGTGTATCACCTAAGTTCCACTCTACTGTGGTTTTTTAAGAAGTGCTGGGGGAGCTGTTTGTAGCACTTCAAGTGAGGATAGATAAAATAACACATTATCTCCTTTAGCAAGACACAGCAGAATTTTTGGGTTGCAAATTTTAGCTGCATTTTCTTAGTGTTTGCCCTACTGAAACTAAGGCCTATGGTGTTAGATTGAGGGTGGAACTGAACAGGTCTGAGGAGAAAATTGCAAATTACTTAAATGAGTTATTTAAGTTAAAGTTGTTTGAATTTACTTTACAGTAAAAGAACATTGTGTCAAACATGTTGTAACTCCATGTGTAAGAGCTATATAATGAAAGAGAGACTGGCTTTGAAATATAATGCAAGCAACTAGTTGTAGTTAATTACATGACTTTCAAGAGGTGAAAATGACAATACCGTGAAAATGTAACTAATTCCTCTAAGCAACATGTTTTTGTTTTCATCAGTGTGACCTTTAGTGCATATTGGCTATTTAGTTAAGTATGGTTTCATCTAAATTGTGTCTGCCTGTAAACTGAATCTCCCTGTCTTCCACAAGCTCTTTATTCCTTGAGCCTTTTCAACACTTGAGTTTTATCTCAGGATGTGAGATTGATAGATGTCACTGTATTCTCTTCTGTAACTGACCTTTGTGGACAAGTTGTGCCTGGACCAAAGTGTCCCAGAGATGTGAATAAAAGAGTAAAAGAGTTGTCTTATGTCTCTGCATTTGTTTCTCAACTTCAATATCTAGGACCAAAGTGTCCCAGAGATGTGAATAAAAAAGAGTTGTCTTATGTCTTTGCATTTGTTTCTCAACTTCAATATCTGGAAATGCCTTCATCCACTGATTGGTCATCTGTGAAATGAGATGCAGTGGCCAGTTGGTGAACTCTGGCAGAGAGGTGAGCTGTAGCTTTGCTTTGGTCGATGGGAAATGCATAGTTCCTTGTTTCCTGAGCCTTTCTTCCCCTGTGCTGGAGGCTGGTGATGGTCAGCACCAGCAGTGTGTTACAGCCCCTCTGCGCCTCTCAGCTGTGCTGATTGGTGAAGCCCAGGGAATGAAGCCAGAGCTCAGGTAGCTCTTCCCAAACC
Source organism: Passer montanus (assembly GCF_014805655.1). Lineage (NCBI taxonomy): Eukaryota > Metazoa > Chordata > Aves > Passeriformes > Passeridae > Passer > Passer montanus. The sequence goes on from NW_024373256.1 coordinate 6,082,933, forward strand.
CCTGTGGGCTCTTCCTGTAGCCCATCACACAAGGAGGATGCCAGCCCTGTTTTCTTATGGACCTTCCCATGAGCAGGTGCAAGAGCACAGCCCTGCTCCTGTCCTGGAGTCACTGTGCCCTCTCACCTCTGTAAATCTTCTGTTTGGGAACACAAAATTAGTGCCAATCTCACATTTGCATTCTGTGGGGCTGGCAGAGAGCCTGTTGTTCTGGCCAGGGGGATGGGAATGGAAGGACCTGCTGGGTCAGGAGGGCTGAGGTGGCTGTGGTCAGGAAACCACGGATTGTTGGTGTGTGAAACCACTGGGAGAAGTCAGGAGTGGGCTGCAGGTCCGGATAGCCTGGAAATTGGGCGGCAGGCAGACTCAGGAACCAGGTCTAAGGTATTCCAAGGCTGGTGCAGCTTCCCAGGACGTTGCTGGCCCTGGGAAAGTGTGAGCTTGTTGCAGGAGAGTTTGTGCTTGTTTTGGGATCTGGGGGTTCAGTGATCCACCCCTGCTAGGGAAGGGTTCCCTTTTTCTGTTGCAAGGGAAGAAATGGGGATTTGTGTCCAACCAGCTGGATTTCAGCCCTACATCCCATGTACTGTGAAGCCCTGGCCCCTTCCCTTCCAGTGCAAGTGCAATGTTTTCATGAAAGTTACCTCCTCTGGCTTCAAATATTTGCCTTCAAGACTTGATAAAATTTTTGGTAACTGCTGATTCTTGTTCAAACAGGCTTTTAAGTACCAAACTTGTGTGCATAGGGTCTTGGTAATCATGCCTGATTTGGGCAGCTGTTAGTTAGTAGAAGATAGTTCTTTATCATTTAATTTTCCAAGTTAACTTGGTCTTAGTAAGGAATATTTAAATATTTCTCCTTCACTAAACTCTACACCTTCATATGGAATTCCAGTATGTGGCAAAGAGCTTTCTATTTCTGCTGTGCTGTGTGTTGGACCAGCATTACCCCTGTAATTGCTGGCATTATGTAAACATGAAAATAATAAGTTCCTAATGGAATATTATGACATCAATAAGTCATTGCATACAGCTCATTTCAATAATATAAATGAAATCAAGTCATTCACATCAACTCTTTATTTTATTTTTGGTCATTGAATTAAAATCTTTCCTCTCTTATTGAAGTACTTGAATGTTATTGGGAATTTCACATTGAATTGCTACAATCACAAGCCAGGATTGCTTTGGAGCTAACAGGCTTTTTAATTTGGTATTACAAATAGGCATTCAGCACTTCTTTGCTTGTTCTACCTTTGCTTTTATTTAATAATACAATCAAGAATTCAGGAGGGGTTACTGTTCTATGTCCTCGCATTTCTTCATTGTTTTGTGCATGAATTAATACCTTATCTGCTGCTGAAATCTGGGTAGATGTTTATTTTGCCCATTTTTGTCTGCCTGCCTGGCTGAGCAGTGACAATGGTCAGTGTACGTGATAGTGTATTCAGGTAAATAAATGAAGCATGGTTTTGGGTGAGTAAACATACCCAGCTATTATTTTCTGCTATAACGGTTTACAGCCTTCTGATGTAAAGCCTGAATGCAGCAGGGCAAGCTGTAAGTCAGGCCTGATTGCACATTTTGAATCAGTGTAATATTTTTATTGTTACTTCTAATGGCAAAATGGATTTTCCTTCCTGAGAGCCTCTGTCTGTGATGCTGGAAGTCCTGAGGGCACCACATGCCTTGCCTGGCCCCTGTGGCTTTGCTGCCCAGGGTGCTCTTCCTGCTCTCCCTCTCCTTCCTCCCTCTGAAGATTCATGTGCTGACCTAATTTATTGATGCTTTGCCTTATAAACACAGATTACACTGGCACTCTGATGGGTACTGCATATTAACCTCCCACACTGCCAAAATCACTTTTATTGCTGAGGAATCCACTTGGTACTGAACAGGAGGTGATTCCATAAGCTTGATTTCACTGTCAGCTTTTCCTGTGTATGAAGAATCAGCAACACATATTTCAAGTGATGTGCTGATATTTTTTTAATAATGCATACTAATGTTCTTTTGGCTGCCTTCTGGCCCAGGGTTTTTTAGGTATTTGGTATTTTTTTTTAAATGAATGTTGACCAAATCTCCGCTCCCAAATCATAGAGGCCGTGTGGTCACTTGCTCCTTCCCATGGTGGCTTTGCTAAGGTTGCCTGAAGGGACACTGAGCTGCAAGCTGGAGCTCAATAGAGCTGAAAGGAGGGACTGGTCCTGACAGGTCGTCAGGGCAAAGGGGGGCTCTGTGTGGAAATGCATCACCAGCCTCACCTGATTTCAGAGAGCCAAAGCTTCCAGCTCCAGCCTTTTGCTTTTGAGTGTTCCCATTCTGTAATTTGGAATACAATATTCTGGATGATCTAAACCCCCAGGGATTTCTTGATCAACCTGCTGAAAGCACTGAGCTGCTTATTATATCGAGGCAGTGGAACAGGAGGTTTTTTTCCCTGCCTGTTTGTTACTCCTCAGCTGTTGCTGCTGCAGATCAAGGGCTGGCTCCTCAGCTGGTATCAACTGGCCCTGGTTTCAATGAAATGCCATCTAATTATATCAGCTGAGGATCTGGGCCACAATGCTTAATTCTTCCACTGTTTGGAACAAAGAGCGTCCTGGCCATGCAAGAACAAAATTCTTGTTGTTGCTGGAGTGATGGGGTTGGGCCTGTGGAGGGATCACATTTGCTGCAGGCATTCAAGTGGAGTAGTGATCCTGCATATAGCTACATTACAGAAGGGCTGAGAAATTACCTTCCTAAGTGGTAGGATGTTATAAAGAAAATTAGTTGTTAGGAGGTTGTGTTCTTATCTAAAAATTATCCCTGAGACCAAGTCAAAACAAATTATCTTGATGTGCATGACATAAGAGCATGCACTGCTTGAGTTATCATAATTTCATTTTCTTATAGTAATTAATTCCTCTAAAATAATTGTGATCAAATAGCCTCTGTTCCTTGTGGACTTTCTGAGTTAGTACATTGATCTTTGTAAAGCATAGGAAACATGGCTTGCTAAATTACACGTAAAATAATTTTGCAGTTTCACTGAAATTGAGGAAGCTATCTGATTTATGCCAGAAAAAAAATGCATCCTGATGCTAAAACAAGCTACACATGCACACAGAAAACTTCTGCCTACTGCAGTGTGCAGTCACACATGGACCCATTTGAGTGTATGCAGAACTATGAACAGCTTAATTGTATATTGAAGAATCTCTTCTGGGAATTCTTTTTTTTTTTTTTTTTTTTACTCTAATTTTGTTTTGTATGGATGTTTTGACACCTCAACTTGAGCTTTTTTCCTCTTGGATGGCTAATTTTTTTTTTTTTTTTTTTTAGTCTAATTTTGTTTTGTAGGGATGTTTTGACACCTCAACTTGAGTTTTTTCCTCTTGGATGGCTAATTTTTCAATCAGATCATAAAAAAAAAAATACACCTGAGAAACTGAGAGCAAACCACAAGACATTTTAAGCATGTGACAGCCTGAAATAGAAATTAAAATACTAATAGAAACCCTCGTGGGAAAATCTTACAACTAGGTAGTGTATCCTAACAGGCTGTGAATTACTGTGCCCCTGGGAGACACCAGGATTCTCCCCAACTTGGATGCTCCTTGCCAATGTGATTCTGAGAAGTTGCTTCAGTTCTGTCTCCTTCTCTGATGGGAAGGATACCCTAGAGCATTTTGAGATCTATTAATAAAAGCCACCACAGGAGGGAAATGGTGGTGTTTTAGGTCTTGCTTCTTTGGGGAATAATTCATACTCCTGACTTTAACCCCATGAGAAATTCGGAATCCTAAAAATATCCTTTATAGGGAGGTCTGAAACCCTGGGACTTGGGGTGAGTCCTTGGGTCATGAAACCCCTTAAACTTGGCAGTGTCCTTATTTCTTGGCTTGGTGGGAGCTTCCTTTCTGATGAATCTCTCCTTGCCCCCTTCTGCCAGGGCACTGCTGTAACCCTGCTGAGGCAGCTGCTCCAGTGCCAGGTGTGCAGCTCCTGCTGCACAGCCCTGAGCTCAGAATTAACCCATTCTAGCCCGAATTAGGGTGGGGCCAGGGCTGGCTCAGCCTTGATGGAGATGTGGGGAGTCTGTTGTTATCTTGCCAAGGGAGGTGGCTGTGTCTTGGGGTCTCTCTCCCTCCCTTCCCATCAGCAGGATGGGTTTTCCTGGAACTGTTTCACTGTCAGTGATTTCTGCTCTTCTAGTGTTAACCTGTTTTTGTTTCCCTAAGGGCTTTTTTTTAATTCTGTCTCACTTTCTGGGTTGTTCTTTTTGATATGTTGCAATAGTAAATTTTAGCAATTAGATCTGGCTATTTTTCATTTGCTGTTCAAGTTTGGAGGTGTGTAGCCCTTGTGGTAAAGCAGCTATGCTGTTATGGGGTAGGGATGATCCATGAGTTTGGGAATATGTCAGGGTGCTGGGGGTAAGTTTGTTTTCTGTATCCATTTCTTCCTGTCAGGCCTTGGGTTTCTCCAAGGCATGGGTCCAAAACCAGAGACAATTGAGACAATTTAGGTGCCTGAGCTGGAGGCATAATTGCCATAGACTCCCTTGTAAATCACACCTAATTGCCTTTGGGTTTGTCATTTACTTGAGAGACCAACATGGTTTTCCACATATAGGTTGGAGTAATAAGATTTGATTTATCTCCTCTGTCTCTTCAGAGAGGGGTGCTTTGGGGCAGGGTGTCTTCTGTGTTCTGAGTTTGTACAGAGCCTACACCAAGTGAGCTGTGTCCTCAGGTGAAATCCAGGCTGGAAGGAGGGTGGGGATAATATCCATACACAGCACCTGTAATCCACTGGGAAAAGGAGTTGCTCACTTACCTTCACTGCTGGAAGATAAAACTCCAGGCAGTTGCCAGGAAATCTGTCAAGGTTATGGCTCTCAGGTGGGCTGGAAACACGAATGTCAGACATGCAAAGTGAAAGTGGCTTCCAGTGCAGGCTTTGTCCTTGTTGGGTTCTTTGAAGATTGAGGTAACTTTAAAAGAAAGGGGGGGGAAAAAAGGTTTCCATGGAAATTTTTGAAGCCAGAGGAGTGAATATTGGTGTTCCCTTTGTTCTGTGCTCTTCACAGCTGATAGAAGTCACAGTGTAAATGGACTTAACTGCTGAGTGACCTTTGACAAAGCCAGATAGGAAGTCTTTGTTGTTGTTGTCAGTGATTGTAATTTCCTTTTTTTTCCAAGCTAAGAAGTCTTTTTCAGTGTGGTGATTCACTAGTTTTAACTGAAACTTTGAGACAGAGACATGGTGACAAGATAGTGATTGCAGTGAGTAACAAGGCTCAGTCAATTATTGACCAGCCCATCTCAGCACCTTTGTTTTCCTTGCTGACAAAATATCACAACCTTTATACAAAGAGCTGAGCCGGCAGGAACCCAGCATTGCTCATTCTGGATGTCACTGTGAGAAATGAACATTTGCTTGTTATAAAGTGAATTGAATTCTCTCCTTGCAAAGTTTCTTCCCATTATCTTTTGGATTAGTGCTCTGTACATGGCTGTCTGCTCTGATTTCTGTCCTTTCTCATAGGAAAGCATGCAGAAGAGGTAAAAGCCAATGCAGTGGCTGTTAAAATAAAAAAAATATTTTACAAGACACCCTAGCACAGCCAGCTAGAGCAGGGCAAAGCTCTGCTGTGCTCATATTTTGTGGTGCAAAGCTGTGCAGCTCCCTTTCTCTTTTCCAGCTCTTTTCAAGTATAGGTTGTGCCCTTCTGGCAGACTAGCCAGGGCACAGGGATGGGACTTTTTGTGCATTTTTGCATAGTAGTTACTCCATTCAGCACTGGTGTAGCTCTGAGAAAGGGTTCATGCTTGAGATCCCTGAAGGGGTAGTGCCATAGCACAAAGCTTTTTGCCTTGATGTGATGGGAAGAGCCTTTTCCAGTTGGCTCTGATACCCTCAGCTTGAGGTGAGCCAGCAAAACCTGCCTGGCCTCCTTGCTAGCTCACTGAAATCAACAGAAATTTGATATTCAAGGGCTGAACAGATTGAAGTGAGAGGCTGGTGAAGCCCTTGCACATAATTCCATCACCAGGAGCAGAGGTCCTGCTCAGCTCATAGTGAATAACATCATAAATGTGAGCAGACTTTCTTCCCAACTCACTAATGATCACTACTTTGCTGGATTAAGTTCTGCAAGACTGAAATAAATTGTATTGGAGACCTTCATGTAAGGCCACAGATGTGTTTTTCTTGTTATCCATAGGGCCCACTTCAGAATTCCAGTCTACAAAAGTAGTTGAGGTGGGCAAGTCAAGTTCTAGGGGTAAAAAAGTGAAAATTAAATTTAGTAGTTACAGTGTGCAGTGATGCAGTAAGGTTCCTGGCATCTGATTGCTTCTGTCCCACAGATAACAAATAAGCCAGCAAGAAAAATAAAAGTTGCATGAAGAGCAAACTAGCAGCAAATTCAAAAATGCATGAAAGACAGCACATTGAAACTGGCAGAGTTTACAAAAAAGCTTTTGAAAAAAACCCAAAAGTTAAAAGGATAAAGGTCAAAGGAAGAATGAAAGGAAATAGGGACAAATAAATTAGAGAACAAAATTACGAAGCAAAAGAGCAAAATGTCTTATACAGGAGGACTAAAAATGAAGGACACAGAAAAATAATGAAACAAGGGAATAACAAACGGTGAGAGCAGCTTTGAGAATCATTTGTGTGGGTGTTCGTAGTGCAATACGAGCACTTCCTTTATAATTTTGATTTTCTTTTCTTTTATTGTTTCTCAACCCAGAAAAGATAATTATAAGTTCCTTCTAATAATAATTACAGGTAGGCTGTGCCTCCTGCCTCTAGGATCTCTCAGAAATAGTGCTGTGGGTAGCCCAGACCTGCCTGGAGGCTTTGCTGTGTGCCCCTGGCACAAGTGGGTGGGGGTGGCAGATGGCAAAGGGCAGAGCATTGGAAAGTGCTGCAGTTTGGGCAGGACTTGGGGGTGTTCCTGACAGTCGGGTGAAGGATGGGGAGGAGTCTTTGATGGAGGTCTGACAATGTGTGACTGGTCCCATCTGCTGCCTACGGAGCGGCGCAGAGGTGCATGAAGTACTCCTGCAGTCCACAGGGTCCTTTCTGCACCAAGGAAGATGGCATTTTCCAGAGTCTTGTCATGTAGCTGTTAGCTGGAAACTCCTTGTGGAGGTTAGCACATAAATTAGGGTCAGGAGGTCCCCATGTGCCCCCCTGCCCTGGTGCTCAGGGCACAGCAGCCCTGGGTGAGGGCTGCGGCTGCTCTAGGGGTGTAGCAGATGCCCAAGAACACTCCAGGGTGATCCCATTACAGAGGCAGCACAAAAGTCACAGAGCTTAATCAGTCTATTTTCCATCTGTTTGGTATTTCAAACCTGTGGCAAAATGGGAGTGAAGTGGCCATTGTACCTCACGAGTCCAGCTAGACCCAAACTATTTCCCTTGTAAAGGAACCTTCCCTTCCACACTTGATCTGGCATTTTGGTTTATCCACAGAAGGGAGACGTTGACATTGCTGCAAAACAGTTCAGAGTTCAGTTTTATTTGCACTAAAATACAAATAGTCTGTGGTGAATTGACCCTAGATGGACACCAGGTACCCACCAAAACTGCTCTATCAGCTGGACAGGGGAGGCAAAATAAAACAAAAGGCTTGAGGGCTAAGATAAGAGCAGGGATAGATTAATCAACAATTACTGTTACAGGCAAAGGAGTCTCAACTTGGGTAAACAAGTTTAATTTTTTCCTAATCAAATCAGAGGAGGATAATGAGAAAAGAAATAAAATCTTAAAAATGTCTTATTTTGGTTCCTTTTTTCCCAGGCTCAACTTCACTTGTGTTTTCTCTACCTGCTGCCCCAAAGTGGCACAGGGGGACAGGGAATGGTCCTTCCCCACAGACTGCAGGCAAGTCTCTGCTCTGACATTTGGAGCACCCCTTTCCCCTCCCTCACCGACCTGGGTGTCTGCAGGGCTGTTGCTCTTGTGTGGCCCCTTCTCTCCTGGCTGCAGCTGTGAGGTTTGTGGGGTTATTCCTGTTCTTAAGCAGGGATCCCAGAGATGCAGGGATCCCTGCTGCTGATGGGCTCTGTGGCAGGTCCCTCTTGGAGCTGGCATTGGCTCCACAGGGCACAGGGGAAGCTTCTGGCAGCTTCTCACTGAAGCGAGCCCTGGAGTCCCCCCATCTACCCAAACCTTTCCATGCAAAATGAAAATATAACCCTGCCCCAGAGGGAAATGTTGGCAGTTTCTATGCCCTGGAGCCTCTTTTTCCACCATTAAATTTATTGAGGCCGTGCTCTGGTGCAGCTGCTTGTCTGCTCCTGCCGTGGCAGCAGGAAATGGGGGAAGACAGCAAATGTGCTCCTGGCTGTACCCCACAGGATGTGCCATCTGAAGGAATTTTGTTCTTCACTTGCTGGCACCTGACAGCCAAGAAGGGCTGAGGAACAAACTGCAGTAAAGGAGAGTGAGGAGAGAAAAAAGGACTGAGCCTTCAAGAGGTGAGAGACGCAGGAGTGGCAGTCACTGCTGAAGTCTTTTAATAGAAAATCATTTTCCCCTTTTCTTTGCTCTCCAGACCCCAGCGTTCAGAGGGCAGGGGCAACTCTGACTGCTGCCAGTTGGATCATCCAGAGGTGCCATTCTTTCAGCTTGGGCAAGCTAATGCCAGTAGTGGGAAAATACCCTGGATGCTGAATATTCACATTTGCATTCTTGAAACCCAAGCTGAACTTTTATTTAGTCTGAGTCATGATTCAAAAAATAAAATATGCATGGATCACAGTTGTGAAGAAAAGCAGCAGAAATGGCTTCTTGGCACAAACATATGCAAGCCATATTTCTCTAGAAGTAATTTCCCATGGAAATTTAACCTCTGAAGGACACTGAAGTTAAATTAAACTGTAGGTTTTGTAACATAAGATGCTATTGTCAGTCTGGCAAGTCTGGCAGCCATGGAGGAGTAACACAATATGAAAGAAATGGTACACCCGTATTTAGAGCTAAAAACAAGGAGCTTTTCCCAGAGTCTGCATTAATGTTGCCATCTCTTTGTTACTATGGCCATGTCATTTAATCTCATTGCATCATCTGAAAATGGCTGTGAAATTATTACCATATGTAGCCAGCACATAAGGGCCAGGGGAATAAATCACAGGGAGAGAAGATCACATTGTCCTTAAATAGGAGAGCTTTGGGAGTGTGCACTTCTGAAGCGACTTGACCTGATGGGCAAGTGGACACATGGTGAGTGCTTGCCCTGCTTGAGGTGAGGGGAGCCAGGGGCATCTCTGTGGGGATCAGCACAGGAGGTAGATGAGCCCTGTGGCTGCCCCAGTTGCTGCCAGTTCCATCGTGGTGATGGTCTGGGACCTGTGAGTGCTGGGGGCTGGCTGTGCTGGGCTGGCCTGGCCAGCCAGATGTGCCTCTGCTAATAATAACAGGAATTGCCCTACGAGCAAAGCTCCATCTGGGTCACTTGTGTAAGCTCGGGGTATCAGCTCCTCTCCTCCAGGACAGGTTATGTAATCGCAGCAGAAATCAAATACACAATTTGGATTTCACCTTTTTCTGAACATCTGGCTGTTCACGTTTTGGGCCTGCTGATTTCATAGGGATCCTGGTTAGAAAAAGGTTTTCTGTGCATGCAAGAATGGAAAACAAATGCTGAAAGGCTGCCCAGACTGTGACCTTGGAATTAATTTTCAAATTTGAGTGAATGTCTTTATATTTTCTCCACTCAAAGTTTCGATAAGAGCAGTGCTGTGGTGTGTGACCTCTCTAGCCCTAACTCGGTGCTTGTTTGAAAGTGTTCCTCTTTTCTCTAATGCTGCATTGCTGCCTTTGAAATCAGCAGAGAGAAGGGCAGTGGAGCCCTGCAATGAGATGTGACCTAAAGCTGGTGGCATCTACAAAGAGCGTCCAGTTGACTTCAGCAGGCTTTAGAGTGAGCTCCTAAAAGGCTGCTGCTGCCAGGGCACTCAGTGATGCCCTCCCAGTGTTTTAATTTCCTCTCTTTGCTGGTCTCAGATAGTGTGAACCTACTGACCTCTGGTGCATGCTGATCATCCTCTGTTTTTCACCAGGGAAGCAAAGCTTGGGACAAGTTTTGCTGGAGAATTGTCAGAGAAGCGATTGCAGCTTTTAATTTGCTTGACTTACTGGCTGAGGTCCACGTTGGCAGAGCCTTCAGTAGCTCGTTATTGTTGGAGGCTTTTCTTGATGGGTGTTCTCTGCAGCTGTGCTGAAGGTATCCGCTACACCCCGAGCTCTGTGCCCAGCCTTGGGATCCTCTTCTCCAGTGAGCAAAGTCAGTGGGATTTTTTTGTCCCATCAGCAGCATGTAAACATAAAGAAAGGTTTCACAGCCTTGTTCTTGATGGTTTTGAGTCCAGAGACTTTGAGGAAATAAGATAAGTGCGATAGTCTGTTCCTTCAAAGTGCCCACAACGTTTTTAGCTGTACTTCTGATCACTGTAGTAGATAATAAATACAATACATGCACCCATGCACATAAAACAGTGTTATTTTGTGCTTAGTCCATGTGTTTAATGTAGAAATCTGGATGATGGCCAGATCAGTAAATGACTCTCATTTTTAATGGAAATCAGAAACACAACAGATGTACTGTACACTGAAAAGAGTTAAAAATAGCTGTTTGCAATCTCTGTTCTTGCCTTTAAACAAAATACATGGTATAGAGCAATGGTGGTTTAGCATATGGAGGCTTTAACATCCGATATTTCTGAGAGTTTGCCAGGTTTGTGCAGGGAGGTCTTGAAGTTAATGGCAAGTTTCACAGATAGGATTCATGCTAACATCTTAACTCTCTCCATGGTCAAACCCTCTGGCTGCTGTGAAACTCTTTATGACCACTTGCATGCTGCAGTAAATTTGTGAAAAGAGAGGGAAAGCCCAGTAGATGCTGGTTCCCATCCCTGCCCTAGTGGGGAGCTGGGTGTTTTTATTTGGTTTTTATCTGGATAAATTGAGATGTTAATTCTGGGTCACACAGCAAAATATTTTTAATGCTGGTGCCTCTTTCTTATGACTGGTGCCACTTCTTTCTCATTACAAATCAGAATAACTAGAGCAGCATTACATGGGGGATTGGCTGCACCTGGCAAAACTGGATTAATTCCAATGTGCTGCATAACTCCAGACTGACTGCAGTCCTTGGGAGAAAAGGATTTGCCTTTAAGAGTTAAGTGCTGTCCCAATGTGTACATCTTCCAGTGTGCTTGGCCTCATTGCAGTTGTCAAATGACTGGGGAGCCTTTATGTAAATCATTTTGATAATACACATTTGTAAGCTGGTGTAAAGAAAACATTTTCTTATGAATGTTATATAGTGGAGGAGCTTCATCTCCACATCACACTTATGCTTTAATGCACAACAGCTTTTAGTAGTCTCCATGTCAGATGCTCTGTGTAGACTCAGAAATAAAGTCTTAGAGAGCAATTACTCAAACTATCTGAAAGGCTGATTTTTTAAAGAGAAATTTTACCTATTTCTGCTGACTTCCATACAGCACATTTTTGATTCAATATGTTTTTCTTGTTTAAAAAAGACCTTGTTTTCCCAGAGTGCTAAAAAAAGCCCTTTGAAACCCCATGAGACTATAGTGATGAGCTATGCTAGAGAAACCAATATTATATATTTCATCATTTGTCTGGTGTCCTTGCCAAACTTCTAATTTAGTAGCACACAGTAGTGCACCAAAGTGAGTCATGAATTCTTCAGTATAATTACCACGCAGTGCAAAACCAAGGCTACAGAAGTCTGAACCTTTTCCTGTCTGTCGTTTTTCCCTTCTACTCGCTTTTCAAATACCATATGCTGTGCAGGAAAGCTGTGCATTGCATCACAGCTTCAGCCCTGTTCTCAGCAGATATGATTAAAGGCTAAATTTTGAGTTAATAACTAAAAGTCCTTTTCCATGGGACAGTCACAAGAAAAAGAAGAAAAAGGTATTTGATTTCTTTTACAGCTAAAATGTGGGGTTTTTTAGGGAAAACACTCTAGTAGAGACAGCCACTGTGGAGTTGTATAGCTTGATATAAGATCTGAGTAAATGCTAAGAGAAGGTCTTGTTGACATTTTAAAATTAGTTTTTCTTTGAATTGATTTTTATGTCTTCATATTTGTCATTTTAGAAAGCGAGCCTTACAGGTGAGGTAGTTGCAAAGGGCAATTGGAAACCTCGTGTGTTCATTCAGGGTTCACCCCCAGGAATAACCCAGCCCAGAAGTGTGCTGATGACTTGGTGTCATCAGTGAGCTGTGAAGATGTACCTGCAATCTAGAGTTTCAAAATTGCTGCTGTGTCCACATTCATGTTCAGTTCAGTGTCTGCATTGAGGCTCACTAATTTTTACCTGTTTTATAAGTGTGTATACAAAGGCTCACATTCTAAAAGGGCATCCCAGAAGTCAAAGATTTCCAGAGGTGCTAACAGATAACATCTTGCTTCAGAAAGACTAATTTCAGGATGGTTTTGAAATTTTGCATTATTCAAGTTGCTGCACATGACTTACACATTCCTGCCTCCTTCTGAAAGTAAGAGCTTAGAAACTCAACACAATTTCTGCCATACTTGTGTTTCTTCAGACTGCAAGAAGATGAATCCTCTTTGCAAGCTAAAATGTGTTGATACATTAAATATAATCTGTGTTTGAATTATTCCTGCCTCACTGCCCATGTTATGGGATGGTTTCAGCACAGGTTTTACCAGAGCACAAAGAGATGAGACAAACAGACCCAGGGGACTTTGCCTCCTTCAGCTGCTGGGAGGTTGGTGACTGTTCAGTTTTGTTTCTAGGTGTTGTGAAAAGCTGTTTCCTCAGCAATTAACTGCAGAATTTTGCTTCCTGCAGAAGGAACAGGAAAATGTGGTTGCATTTCTGAAGGCACGGTTATGTTTCAGAGAGCTGCTACAGAAAAACTGCCATTGCAAGGTTCAACTACATAATCCTTCCCACCTCCCTCTTAATATTTCTTCAGTATTTCTTACTATTTCCAGATTTTCTAGGGAAATTTGCCTTTCAGACCTAGGTCTGCTCATAAGCTATAGATTAAAGATTATTATTTTCTAATGGTGACTATGGAAAAATATACTGACAAAAGATGTTGCAAACTCCCCTTGAGTTTCTGGAAATTTCTTCCCATCCTTTCTAGTTGCTATTTTGTTTGCTGTATCTTCTCTTTCTGGCTTGTGGCTCAGCCTTGCACTTGTTTCATGCTTGGATAAAAGCAGATAAGGCAAAGGCCTTGCTCATGTAAGTGGGGCTGTACAGATGCAGAGCACCCTCAGTTCACTGTCACTGTACTCTGCCTACACTCCTCTCCCAGCTTTCAATCACCCTTTTTCAGTAATTGCATTAACTCAATGCAATAGTCTGACAAATTCCCAGATGTGTCATTTTTTTCCTTTTCATAACTATGTTTAAAGGAACACACTGTGGTGAGAAGTTAATTCTACATCCACGCTAAATTAGTTGTATTGGTTCCCTTTTTTACCCCCTCAAATGTTCTGTTTCAGAACTGCAGAGTAAGAGCTTAAATAGAGGTGAGACTATTGTGTCATTGTGGGCACAGTATTCCTTTGCTTGGCAGTTGAATAGTAACTTATATTTGTAAGGAGGGGGATGGTTCAGGTTATGGAGGTTTTAGGCTTGCCCATTGTGTGATCTGCTCTCTTCAGTTGCTGCAGCATCAAAACATTTCTCCCAATTAATTTTTTTTGTACTTCCACAGATGCATGAAAAATTGCAAAAAAGTAAGTAAAACCACTTTCTAAAAAAGTGCACAGCCTATTCTTGAATTTGTATCAGGAGGAGAAAATAGCAGGTGATAGAACACCCTTGGTATGAGAGACTACATAATTATGTAGTGTGCTCACTGGGACAGGTGAACAAATGGGGTGTTTTGATGAGAGTGTGCTGGATGGAAAACTTAGACAAGAGTTGCTGGGAAAGAGCTTATGCCAGAGATGAGGCATGGTGGATCAAATCCAACTTGAGGCACTGGGACAGCATGAACCAACCCTGTGCTACTCACTGTGATTAGAATAGCAGCCTGAGAGAGATGGGCTCAGTCTGAATGCTGCATTACTTTGATTTTTGTCAATTAAAGCCTGATGCAATTAGATGAAGCCCTTGCTCTGCGTACTTGACACTGCAAGATGCTGAGGAGGCTGGCCCTGATCCAGCAAAGCACTTAAATGATTCCATTAGTTTAAATGGCTCTACCTGTATGCTTAAAATTAAGCATGCACTGAAGTGCTTTGCTGGGTTGATGCCAGTGTGTGCAATGGGTGGCAAGATCAGATTTTTAGTGACCACCACCACAGCCTTTCTTTGGTTTTGCATGCAGGGGAACTCTAAGGTTTCCTTTATTGCCTCTTTAGGGCGGCTGTCTAGCTTGTGATTTTGATAAAAATAAGTGGCAACAGTACATAAATCACCCCCAAAAAGTGCTTCTCTCACAGAATTTTTACAATGCACTCTATCAGAAACTGTCCAGCCAGAGTATTGCTAGATTGAGCCATTCCAGAGAGCAGCACTGAGCTGTTGGAGGTAGTTAAATCCAGAGACCTGATGCCTTGTAACCAGTGAATGGTTTTTGGGAGCAGTTGAAAACCATTATTTGAAATGGCTGATGTTCTTGACAGAGTGAAGGCCACGTAGCCAGATGTCTAATGACATTCTTAGATTAAATGGAGCTATAGTCTGTGTATAATTGTGATAAAAGTATATCATAAAATGCTATAATTATAATCACGAGGTTTATATGCCATTCTTAAAAAAGAATCCCTAGGCACTGTTAATTCAGAATTAAGCACATCCACCATGTCTGCAAACTTAGAGGTCATATAGGTGCAAGGCTGTATGGAGAAATTTGAGCTAAATTAAAGAAAATGGGCTTGGAAGAGACTGAGGAGTTCACTTAGTTCATCTGCCTCTTTAAACCACCAACACCATCTACTCCCCAGTGTCCCTAAGCTATCTGTTTCAGGACATAACAGTCTTTACCAATAGAAAGTATTTCCTGATGTCTGAATTGAATTTCCCTAGCTGTAATTTTATCTCATTATTTCTTGTCTAACCTACCATGCACATGAAGGATAGATTATTCCCTTCCCATATGCAGCATCCTTCTACAGCAGTCTCAGGGCAGTGCTGAACTACTGTTCCTCCTGTGATTCTTCCTAATTGTTCTATTTTTTTTCCATTTTCCCACTTCTCTCATTTCCATCCCTTTAGGATCTCGCTCTGGACAACCACCTGTGAGGGACTGAGAAAGGAGCTGAGACTGAGCTCCTGGGGTTTTGGGCAGCAGGAAAGTCTGGTGGGTAGAAAAAATTGTGCATCTCTGCCTTGGTGGATCTCTCCAGCAAGGCAGAGATGCTGTGCTCTCTGTGCAGAGCCCCACTGTATGGGCTGGTGCATGTGATTTTATTTAGATGGCGCTTTTTTTTTTTTAATTAGAGAAACATCTAATTATCAAACTTGTAATTTCTTTCACTTCACAGCAAGTGAAGGAGAACACAAAGCTGTGGTCAGACAGCTGTCACTGACAGGTCCGTGTTTTAGCTGAGTGCTGGATTTGCATTCCTGCTCTTTCTGGGTGCTGCTGACTTGCTCCTCACAACGGAGGCTCAGTCCTGACTTTTGGTTGTGTTGGGCACCAGAAAAAGGCCAAGGCTGGAGCAGCTTATGAGCCACACTGCAACTTCTGCAATCTCTGGCTGGTCAGCTTTTAGAAAGAGACCAAGGCCTTGCAGGGAGGTGTGGAACAGGAAAAAATAAGCCAAGCAACTCCTGAAAGCCTTCTGCACTTCTTTAGCTCAAATCCAAGAAAGACTATTTCAGGCTTGGGAAGTTTCAGTTACATTCCAGTGATTGATTTTTATTTCTCTGCTAAAGATCAGGTTTTCTTAACAGCTTGGCACACTTGAGAACCCAATCTCAGCATTTGGATACACTTTAGGTGCAGAATTCTTTCCCCACACAGCTCTACCAGTATTAAACATTTTTTTCCCCCCCAGGAACATCCCTGAGGGCAGCCTGTAACCATCAGGGATTCAGAGGGCAGCTCTGGCACTGACCATGCTTACAGAGCAGCCCTTCCTTCCACGTGCTTGCTCTCTTTAGGATTCCCAAAGCACCTCAGGAACCTTGTGCAGCGCCCAGCCCTGCCTTCCCTGAGCTCTGATAATGCTGCCCTGGTGACAGATGATACTCACGTGGGTGCAAAGCCAGTTCTATTTACACTCTCCCAGCAGGCTCAGTGCAGTTGTCACAACTTGTCAGTGGTCGGGGCCCAACGGTTTGTGGTCGGCGTAAAGATATTTTTCTGTTACAGAATCTGGCGTGTTTAAAAGGGAGCTGGCTGACTGTGATTATTAAGATGTAATCAAATGCATTAAGGCAGCTATTTCCTTCACCATTAATAATGAGAAAGCTGGCAATGTAATCTCCCCTTCGTTCTCTTGTTTCACTTTTGTGGTGAGAAATGAAATGAAAGCAATCAGGAGCTCCAGGAGCCTTTTGGCACTGTGTATTTTTGTTGTCATAAAAATCATAAAGTAAGTACTTCTGTCATGTATTTTTAGTTAAAAATTTTGCTGAAGAAAATCTGTCCTTTATCATAGCTCCTAACTGTTTCCATAAATAAGAATTAGGCACTTAATTCATTGAGATACTTTGGAAAACTCTCTT
Organism: Passer montanus; assembly: GCF_014805655.1. Taxonomy (NCBI): domain Eukaryota; kingdom Metazoa; phylum Chordata; class Aves; order Passeriformes; family Passeridae; genus Passer; species Passer montanus. Next base: position 6,099,633 of record NW_024373256.1, read on the forward strand.
CAACCACACTTGCAGTGTGTCTGTCTCCTTCCCAGGTAATCTCCAGTTTTCATTTCCTATAGGGTATATTTATTTGTTTACTACAGCTTATATAATTTATTTTAAATCCTCCTGAAGAGTTAAGGGATTAGAAAATGATGGGTTATAACAATAATTTAAAATCATGTTTAATACCTTAAATACTTTTCCACTACAGCAGGTTAAATAGTCACCAGCCTTTACCTTATAAAGCCTCATTTAAACCTAATGCTCAAGGAGAAATGCCGTAGAAATTACCATTTAACACTTGTGTTTGACATGGGTTTATGATGTTTTCTCAGCTGAGGAAAATGAGAAAAACTGAGTTGAAACAGTTGAACTCCATTATCTTTGATTCTGCTCTTTTTTAAAACCGATGATCTCACAGTTTGTCTAATGATTCCCTCGACTTTGTTACCCTTTGCAATTATGCCATTTAATTTTTCATCTATCTCTTTAGTCAACGTTTTTTTTAGGATAATCAAGACAATTTTTTCATATCCTAGAGTAAGCACTGTGTTCCCACTAGAACCTGGAGCTCTAATTAGGCACCCAAGGCTGAGGTCTTCTGTTGTGCTTTGCCTGTGCTGGTCTTAGACTCCTCTGGCTGTAATTCCCACTGGGACGCCTCAAATGTAAACTGGGAAATCTCAAAGGTAATTCAGACAATTAGAGGAATTTATTTATTCTTGCTTTCCAAAGTGATAAAGTGAGTGAAAAGGAAGGTGCAATGACTTGTGCAAGATGAAAGAGGTAATCCAAAAGTCCTCATGGTGAATGGCAAGACTGCACTCATTTTAGTGGTTTTGGAGCTGGTCTTCTGAGTGACACTCAGTGGATACATCTTCAAAGACTGGATGAGGAAAGCCCTTGAGATACAACCAGGCCTCTGTCTCCAGATTTCACTTATGCTGTGTCCATCCCTTGCAGGGATTTCTCACGGTACTTTCACTATTTCAAAGGCTTAAAATCCTCAGAAACGTGCTTTGTTCTCCAGTGCTTCTGTGGGCTCTCAGTTCCTCCTCTGTGCTTTCTCATTCTGGGCAATGAGAGCATGGTTTTAGTCCTCCAGCAGCAGGCAAAAGCCCTTTCTTCAAGGACAAGAAGTGTTTTATTGCTTTAGACCTGTGTGCTGAGGATCCCCAAAGCTGCCAGTGTCTCTTTTATGAGATGCCGAGCTCCTGTCAGCCTGTGGAGGAGCCCTGGCTGCTCACTCTAATCCTTCCTGAGGCAGTGCCATGCTCAAAGAGAGACATATGGAACCAGGCCTGATCCCAGCAGCTCCTTCCCAGCAGTGCCAGGCTCAGGGTGGCAGGGAGACCTTGCTCCATGTGCCACTGTGATCTCCTGTTTCTGGGAAGCTGTCTGGATGGCTCCTCCAAGAGAATCATCTGTGTTCCCAGTGATAAATCCTGGATCTATCCTCGCCTTCCAGCAGCTGGCTGTGCAGAGGCTGGCTGCTCCCTGGCATGGCTGAGTCCCTCTCCAGATGTTCCCTGTGCCAAGGGAGGGTTTGCCTGCAGCTTGCTCCTTCCCAGCCCCTGTGGGTCATGTCCCTGCAGAGCTGTGGCTCCTGATGGGGTTTGCTGCTCCTCTGGAGCTGGCAGAGCATCCTGCCATGTTTCCAGCCCTCCTCAGGTTGGTTTTGTGTCACTCTTGGTCTGTCCTCTTTGCTCCTTGCCTCTGCAATGTCTGACTCTTCTTTCCCATTCTCTGGACCAGTTGTAGAGGTGAGCTGGGATTTGCAAAGGGATTTTGTTGTTTTTTTTTTTTTTTGAAGAGACCATATCCTGTGCCCTACAAGGGAGAAAAAAGCAATGTAGTCTCTAAGTCTGTGTCACTGGATGCCTGCATTTTGTTCCCAGTATATGGAAGGGCTTTCTTAAGGACAAGGCCATCCTGTGCTCCATCAGCCCTTTCCTACAGGTCTGTATGGACCCTGTGTTGTCCTTTCAGTGCTGGATTAGGGGACAGCTTTGCCTAGATTTTTTCTGTATTATTATTTTTCCTCTCCCCAAAACACCAAACGGCCAGCTCTGTCTCTGATAGAGGGGCAAAGAAAAAGCACATTTTATTAATTTTTGCATAGAAAATCAGCTGCAGCACTGCAAGGCTGAATTTATCTTCTAGCTCTTTGGCTTGTACTTCAGTCACACTTTGTCAACCAGACAATGCTCATCACTTATATATAAAATCCTTCCACAGAATATACAGGTAAGAAGAATACATGTATAATGAAATAACAAGTCTTGGCATTTTCTACAGAAGCAGCCAAACATTCAGTTGTGATCAGTTTTATTAAGAGGAGAAACTGCTAGAAACAATGGTGTCCCAAATAATTGATGAGAGATGAATTTGATCTCTGGCTGATAGCTGTAATAAATTTCTCTTCTCTGTTCAGTCCACTTACTGCAGGTGGGAACCCTGTGTAGTGATTAAAGAAGCAAAATATTTTAGGCATAACAGAATGGAGCAGTTCTCCCAGTGAGCTGGACAAAAATAGCTCCACAGGTAGATAAATGGAAGGGGAAGTGCTTTTATTCAAAGTCCACATTAAATTAGGGAGCTGTTATTTTTGTTCCTCGCCCCTTGCAGCTGACAGTGAAGCAAAATGATATTTTTGGGATATTGCCTTGTACAGGCTCTGTCCAGCCTTTTCATTAGCACCTCAGGAGCCAAGGCAGGGAAAGGAGCTGCCTTCCCTTGGTGGAATTGTCGGGCAGGAGAGGAGGGAAGGTCAGAGGAGGGAGGGACAGCTCATCTTTGGGTTTGCTTTGACTCCAGGTGGTGTTCATGACCTGGATGTGCTCTCTCCCAGCACCAGGGCTGGGCAATCACTGCAGGGCAGAGCCAGGGCGTGGGCAGGAACTGCCCAGGGAGGGGGTGCCCACACAGCCCCTGCCTGGTGTGTGCTCCTGCCAGGAAAGAAACGTACCAGAGCTCTGCTCTAAATGTGAAATTGCGTTTCTTGAGGAGGTTGTACCTGCAATCCAGGCTCCCCAAGATTTAGGATTAGGCAGAGGAAGCCCTGTTGCCTTTCAGCAGGGCAATATTAGACTAGAAGGCACTATTAGGGCCAAAGACAGCAGCTATAAATAACTCCTTTAATCTGCGCAAGAAAATGAGTAAATAACAACATCGTCCTACGAAACAGTCATGTCTAATGTTTCATTAATGTTTTGTGAATGTTGATAATTCTTTTTTATATAATTTAGCATGCTGGGCTCTTCTATCCCTGGAGTTCCTTCCAGATGGGGTAGTGCATCCCAGAGAGCAGGGAGTGTCAGGGCCATCAGCATGTCATTAGAGCTAATGCAGGAGTTGTCAAATGATGCCTGTTCATAGCTGAAAAGCTCTGTATTAGCACAAGGCTGCAGAATTGCAGCATTCATCACCAGGGAGTATTATTTGAAAAGATCATTTAGTATCTGCCAAGGCTGCTGTAATATTTTTTTGGCCAAAAAATTTAAGTGGGAAGATGTGTGTGCATGTGCGCCTCCACTTCTGTTTAATTGTAATCTGACATAATGCACTCCTTAGCTTGACATTTTTAAAGTAAGGGGTAGGTTGGTTGATTCCTGAAATTAATTATAATTCAGATTCTGGAGTGTGCAAAATGGATAGAGAGCTTTCTATAAACCTTTTAGACACAGCCAGAATTTGGACTGATTTATTATGCACTTCTACTATGCTCTGCTGCTCATGTAACAAAATCTTTAGGAATTTATTGCAAGAAAATGGCTCCTTTTCACAAATTTGATGCAAGGAGAAGATGGAATTTGTGTTTTAATTGCATTTTGGTAAGGAAAACCAAAACCAGTCAGGGTTTTGGCCCTTTGTACACCTGATGAATGAGTCCCTGGTGTTCCTAATTCAGGGTAAGAGAATCTTATATCTGCATTAATGCCTGCATGAAATTTTTAAAGACATAAAAACTAGTATGTGCTGGGTTAGTTAGCTTGCTTTCTTTTGCAGGAATAAATTAGCCAAGTCAAAACACTTCCTGATGCTTCAGCAGAAGAGACTTTAGTTGGTTCTCCTTTAGGTGTTGCACTCGGAATAAATTAGCCAAGTCGAAATACTTCCTGATGCTTCAGCAGAAGAGACTTTGGTTCTCCTTTAGGTGTTGCACTTATTAATGCATTTCTTTAGAAAGATTAAGTGATCTCCAAGTTCTCCTGAAACATCAGAGATCCCAACTTCTGAATTAATGCATGCTCCACAAACAGTTTGCCCTGGAGATGATGTTTTGGAATGACAGCTGTCTGCACAAGGAGTTTGTGGGAAACAACCATTACAGACTGCTGTTATAATCCCAATCACCTTTCATGTATAAACATGGTGAAATTTATCACAATTAACAATCTTTAACATTTGTGGAGCAAGTTTCCAGCTGAGGAGTCCAATAACACCTGCATGGACCTCAGAAGTCCAGCAGAAGAGAGGGAAAAATATGGTGAAATGCTGTCTGGGTCCTTGTAGAAGAGCTCAGATGTGTGATTTGGATCTAAAGGAATGTTTGTAGCAGTGTGATGGGTATCAGAGTATCTCCATTGGGTATCAGTGCCTGGCTGGGAGCTGGGAGCAGATTGTTCCTGAAGAACAATAGGGTTTTTTCATTAAGCTCTTCCCTGTTGGCTAAGATAGATAAGAAATCCTCCTCCCCTACTTGACTCATGCAGTAGATAAGATAAATATCTATATATGAGATAAAACTTAAGTGCAGCAGGAACTTGGAAGAGCTATTTTCTAGGAGAAAAAAGCTTAGCAGGCATCAGTTTATAAAAAATAAAATAGGCATGGATTTGTACTGTGTTCTAGTAAAAGCGAAGCACTGTTGTTGGCTCAGTGTATTTTCTGTTGGAGACTGGATTGTAACCAAGGCGTCATCTGCAGGTGGTAATTCTCCCCTCTGGAGCTTTTGGAGCTGGGGAAGTCTAGTTTGCTCTGGGACAGCCTTCATGCCATGCTGACACGTGTGGCAGTCATTTGCAAAAACTGCTGACCTTCGCAGGCTGCAAGGCTTGTGTCTTATGTGGATGAGTATTTCCATCCACAATTGAATTTCCTTCTTATAGTGAGGTGAAAAAGACCTTTTACAGGTTTATCATTCCTGAGCCTTGGTGGTGGCAGCCTTCCCAGTCATTAGGACAACCCAAAACCAAGCAGGATTTTTTTTCTTTTCTGGGAACACTGCCTTTTCAAAGCAGTGACAGAGCAAGTGGAATTGTCCATTTTTTTCCCCCTTGAAGAACTTATTTCCATTTTCTCTTAATTATCTGCACCACTGGTTTCTGCCTGTGTGCTGGGTTTGGCTGGGCTAGAGTTAATATTCATCACAGTAGCTGGTCTGAGGCTGTGTTCTGGATTTTTTGGTAAGTCTGGGATGTTTTAGCTGTTGCAGAGCAGAGCTCACACAGTCAATGCCTTTTCTGCTCCTCACCCCACACACCTGCCAGGAAAATGGGGTGCACGAGGAGGGGACACAGCCAGGACAGCTGAGCCCCACTGACCCAAGGGATATCCCAGACCATGTGGATGATGCTCCATGTTTAAAGCTGGGTGAGAAATAAAGAAAGGGGGAACACAATCAGAATGATTTGTGGGAAGGTGTTTGCCTTCCCAAGTCATTGTTACATGAGATGGAGCTCTGCTTCCCTGGGGTGGCTGACCCTGACTGCCCATGGGAAGTGGTGGATGAGTTCCTTGTTTTACTTTTCTTGTGGGTGAGGACTTTTCTTTACCTATTAACTGTGTGAAGTTGGTTTTTTGGTTGGTTTTTTGGTTTTCTTTGGTGGGGTGGTTTTTTTTGGTTTTTTTTTTTTTTATTTTATTTTACCCTTCTGGGGGGGGTTTTTTTTTGGTTTTTTGTTTTTTTTTGGGGGGGGGGGTTTTTTTTTGGTTTTTTGTTTTTTTTTGGGGGGGGGGGTTTTTTTTTGGTTTTTTGTTTTTTTTTGGGGGGGGGGGTTTTTTTTTGGTTTTTTGTTTTTTTTTGGGGGGGGGGGTTTTTTTTTGGTTTTTTGTTTTTTTTTGGGGGGGGGGGTTTTTTTTTGGTTTTTTGTTTTTTTTTGGGGGGGGGGGTTTTTTTTTGGTTTTTTGTTTTTTTTTGGGGGGGGGGGTTTTTTTTTGGTTTTTTGTTTTTTTTTGGGGGGGGGGGTTTTTTTTTGGTTTTTTGTTTTTTTTTGGGGGGGGGGGTTTTTTTTTTTTTTTTTTTAATTTTACCCTTCTACTTCTCTCCCCATCCCACAAGGGGACAGTGAGTGAGCAGCTGCCTGGGGATGAGTTTCTGTCTGAGATTAAACCACGGCTGCACATTATCTACCTCACTGGCTCTCATAAATAAAGGTTCTAGGGATTGTGCTCACACATTTCCCCTTGCTCTGTGCTTTCCCAGTGCTCTGTGCAGTGCTCTAATAGCATATATGGGTCAGATTATATATTACATTCTGAGTTTGCATGGTGAGCTCTGACTGAAGCACCTAGGGACAAATAACCCAAATACAGGCCTGTATTCCTCTAGCAACTTGGTTGGAGTATACTGCTTATTATGTGAGTGCTTGAGTACCTACCTATCCCTTCATGATTAAAGATATGCAAAATATAATTTAGGTGTTCCACTGTCTGCTTGCTCAGGGAATATTTCCCTTCTAGGTGAATAAATCCCTTAGCTTGAAAAATGCAGTTATAACTTTCATATTATCCAAGTTTGTGGGGTTTTCACCACTACCCTCACCTTCATTTAGGTACACTGCAGGTTCTCTAGGGGAGAACTGTACCCTGAAACCCAGGGTAAATTTCAGAAGAAAAACATCTTAATATTAACTAGATTTAAAAAGAGTGTTGAAGCACATAAAAAACTCTTTATTAAGAGCTCTACATTGAGTCCCTGTTAAAAAATGCCCAAAGAACCTTCAAGGGAAAAGAACATGTGAACCAAAGAGGTCCTCTGTGCTGGGCAATGATTGACTGAGGCAGAGATTTGAGTAGAAAAGATTATTTGCTCTTGATTGTGTTGGATGTGTTTCATTTTAGGTGTGTCTGTGTGCTGGGCTGGCAGCAGATAATTAATGAGAGGAAGAAAATGTAAAGAAAAGAGAAGAGTGGGATCATCAGGTATCTTCCAAAATGGATTGTTATAGAAAGTGGCAGAATATGCTGGAAATAAAATCCAAAGATGAAGAGCTTTCATTTAATCAATTAAGATCGATTAGTGGAATCAAAGGTACAGTATGGGTAGAGCTAATGCAGAGGTTAAAGCATTTTATCACTAGTAATTATAAAATTGGCTCAATTTTCTATTTCAAATCCTCATGTCTGCAGTCAGCATTATAAATAATAAAATGTTATTATGTTTTATTTAATATTTATCACCCATCTTTGTTGCTTGAGTAAAATCATACCATACTTAAAATCATGAGTTTTTCTCTCTAATTCTTAAATAGCCAATTTCCATCACGTTTTTGTGACCTCTCTTTAAACCTGTTTCATAAGAGTATCCACCCATGATTTCTTCCAGTGAAATGAAAAATGATCAGGATTATAGACCTTTGCTTTTGCAAAACCAGTCTTTTTTTTTCCAAATGCTGACCCTCACTTCACCACTTCACAGAAGCACGATTTTTCTACATATCCTTTTGTTTTCATAATCGAGGAAAGCCTTAATGGGGACATGCTTACACAGCAACACCATCCTTTTTCTGTAAGAGCTGGTTTGCTCAGGGAGCCAGCCCGGGCTATCCTGACAAATGAATTATTTTATGGGTGTGAGCTGTATTTCCCTTAGGGGTGTGTGTAGTCGAGTTGTACCAGCACATCCTTGCTAATGCAAGCCAGTCCCAGGCTCAGGGCAAGAAGGGACAGGGACAGGGACAGGGACCCTTCTGCTGCTGGGGACGCCCAGAGGGGCAGGGGGTCTGTGGGATCTGTGGCTCACAGGACACTTCACAATGAGCACCTTCCTTTAAAGTTTTTCTCATCCTTCTGGCCCTATCAAATAAGAGAAGTTTTTGGCTCATAGAGAAAGAAGTTTTCAAATGACTCTTGGCTTTCAAACCTGGGCTCCACCCTGCTCCAAGGGTGCTGATTTAAATGCAATTATAGAACTATATTGAATGCAGCTGAAAAAATAGGGGTGGTTTCTCAGCTAGAGCAAGGCACTTTTTTTTCACCTGCACAGACAGGATATATCATGCAGACCCCTTGCCCTTGTTAGCTCCAAGAGGTGAATGTTTCTGTCCTGGGTGCTGCTTGTTCCCAGCCCCTGAGGGGTCAGAAAGCTGTATTTCTTCCATGTGTTGACTAGGGTGGGCTGTTCCATGCCTGGGTCTTGGGAGAATCCCTCAGAGATCCCCCTGGTGTGCCACGTGCTGAGGTGGAGCCAGGGGCTCTGATAAAAATGATTGGACCAAGAAAGGAAATAATCATCATATATACAACCTTTGCTCCAGAAAAAGAGAAGGGTTCTGCACACTCTTGTGTTTTCTAAGCCCTTCATGTGCAATATTGTTTTACATAGCTGTTGTTTCCTTGGATCCTGATCCTCTGAGAGTAAAAATCTGCCTCCCATCTTTGACGCCTGAGTAAGGCAGGAGGAGCTTTACCCTGATCCAGCAAATACAGCAAAACCAACAGTGGAAAAAAAGCTGTCAGGCTCAAATCACTGTGGGACCAGAGCTGCAGTGCTCTTTTGTTTTGTGTGGTGTTCAGACTTGAGCCTCCTCGGAGGAAAGTTTGTTTCAGTTCAGGACCCAAAGCAGAGAAATATATATTCTATCTTCAAGAAGGCAGGATAGTTCCTGACACATTACAAACCATTAGTGTAAGATTTTGAGGTGAGCTATTCTCTGCTTTTCTATTAAAAATCCATAAAACTGAGTTTCTCCCACCCACTCAAGCTGATAAAGCACAAAACCACAAAAACTTGTAAATAAAACATGAGGCAGAGGAATTCTCAATGTCTTTGGGGGAAGGAAGAGACAATAGCAAAATATGTAGCAGCCTAAAGCAAAACCCCACATGAACAGCAATTTGTACTTGATGCAGAGCAAAAAAAATGGTTACCCCACCCTCCCCAAGGTAGTTCATGAGTTCTGTGAAACCCCCTTACACAACTGATGTAAAAATTTAGATGGACCTTTTTTTCCTAAAGAGCTGCAGAAGTTCCTGCTCATCTCCAGAAAGTCAATTTGAGCTATAGCTGCCTCACATGACAGCAAATATCTGTAATTTGAAATCCTTCTTTAGGATCAGAGAACCCCAGCACTTGCAGAGTCCTGTGCTGAGCTGCAGCTTGGCCAACTCAAACTTTACATCGCACCCTGCTGCAGAAAGGTTGTGTTGATAGAGCAGAGGAAGAAGGGGAAAAAAGTGTGAGAAAGGTGCTGGGGCAGTACAGGCACATCTGCAAGCAAAAACAGCAGAGCAAAATCTGCTTGTTCAGCTGCAGGTGTTGATTGGTACCTTTGACAACACAAATGAACTGTTCATTGAGTCTGAATTTTGCCAGAACCAAAACTGTTTGTGAAATCATGTTGTTTAGTCATTTTGTTGTTGCTGTTGTTGTAAAAGGAACAAGAAAAGGAAAAAAAAAAAGGACAAGGAAATTACAGCCGCATGGGTCTGGTCTATGTCTGCATTAGTAAAACAAGAAACTGCAATTTCCCCTTGGGGGAATTTGAAATTATATTTTTCCTACTGTCATAGAAACTGTCAAAAATAAGAAGTAATTTGTGCCAAAACCAAATGTTTTGATAAATGCAAAGCAACTATTTCCTCAAAAAATTTCTTTTGCCAGGAATTTTGAAATGTTGGTCTATTCTAATGTGGAAGAGAAATTCATCTGAACATATTCTCCATGAAACAAGATGTCCAGTTGTGACCCAGAGCTGCAACAAAATGCTCTTACTGGTAAAGTTCCAGTGGTCTAAGCACCATCAAGGATTTGGTGGATGTGGCCTTAAATCCTTTCATCATCACAGACTTTGTTATGTTTAAATAGTTCAGTCTTTCTGCACCTCTTACCTGTGCAGAAATTATCAGGACTCTGCAGATCACAGAGCTGTAGATGAAAATCATGAGAGGATATAAAGATTTCAGGTAGAGCTGAGTTGCCAAAGAAACATAATTCTACAAAAAGCAGGGTGAATTCTCTGCTCTGGGAAGGAGGGCAGGACATGGGATTTTGGGTGGGATTCTTTTCTGTGGTGTGGGCAGGGCTCAGTACAGATAGAAAAATACTCAGTTTTCTGGTCATCTTAACTGCAAACAGTTGTGGAGAGGGAAAGTGCAAGGCATTGAGAAAAGTCCATCTGTCTAAAGCATACACTGAATAAAATCCTAATCTGCTTTGTTGATTGGTATGAACATGTTTTCTTATTTGTCTTTCATCTGTATTTAAAAAAAAATATGTAGGCATAGATGAATCTTACCCTTCAACAAGAATGTACAGTGATCGGGATTATGTTGTTCTCATACAAGAATGGAAATTAAACAAAGTGTTGTTCTTCTTTGTCCTCTTTCTGCAAGACAAAGCTTGTAAGATCTCCTGTGTAGTGTCTGCCATGTGCAAGTGCTCTTGGCAGGTGTGGTAATGTGTCTGCATCACTTCCACAGGTGAAGGCAATTCTTGGTGTTTATTCTCTGATTTAGAGCTGTGTATGATCTCCAGACCCCCAACTGGGCTCTGAGCCTTCATCCCCTCAAAGTCAATGGGAGTGTAGACACTTGGAAATTCGTTTTATTTCTGAAACTAGTGTTTTTGAGCATCTCAGTTCTCCTTGGGAGAAGGAAGCTGTCTCAGGTGGGAGTTGGCTCCAGCTGAGACATCCACAGGTATATCCCTGTGGCTGAGGATTGCTGGTACAAGCCCCAGAGGAACCCAGCAGTGACTGAGTTCCTTTCCTTCTCTGAAGTTTCTTCATGAAAAGCTGTGCGTGTTAAATCTGTGATTGCTTCACCTTAAGTTGTCCCTTCCAGTTGTGATTTTCCACAGCAAATATCTGGACCTGGGAAGCCAGAGATAATGTTTAACCACATAGTTCCAGATTTGATGATGATGTGATCTATTCTGGGAACAAGAACCATCGTTTCAGTACATATTTATGAGGGTGGCGAGGAGCCCAACAGGAAGCATGACGTGAATCTCCAAATTCAGGGCAGCCCTGCAAGGTGATTTGGACGAACTCCTGTGTCCCATGGAGTGGAGCAGGGGGCAGCAGCCAGGAGGCATGGATGGGTACATGTGGACCAAAGGTATTTTTCCACTCCTGCTGCTGAGCCCGTGCTGGCTCGAGGTGAGATCTCAGCAGCCCTGGTATCCATGTCCCAGCTGGGTGTTTGAGTGTGAGCAGCAGCACAGGGAGGCCATCAGCGCTGGCAGGGCTGCCTGTGCCACCCACCCTCTGCACAGGGCCTGCCAGGTGCAGGCTGGGGGTGCCCTCTGTGCCCTGACCTGCTCACGTGCTGCACCCAAACACCATGGGTTTGTCGGGGTGTTTTTCTCAGGAATGCTGTGTGGAAATAAAGCTGTTGTTGTTCCAAACCCCGTGGCTCAGCTGAGCTTGAGGCCGCTGCAGGCCCACCCTCTGTCAGCACAGGGCCTGCCAGGTGCAGGCTGGGGGTGCCCTCTGTGCCCTGACCTGCTCACGTGCTGCACCCAAACACCATGGGTTTGTCGGGGTGTTTTTCTCAGGAATGCTGTGTGGAAATAAAGCTGTTGTTGTTCCAAACCCCGTGGCTCTCCCAGGTGTCCCACATGCCACAGGCTCAGCTGAGCTTGAGGCCGCTGCAGGACCAGGCCTTGCTGTGGTCACACACTGATGGAGTGGATATTCCAGCCTGCATCCAGCTCTTTGGGAGCTCTGTCACTCAATTCCTCCTGCCCTGTCATACCCTTCAATCTGCCAGGAGTGGTGATCACTGCACAGGCAGGGACAGGCAAGGGCTGAGCTGCTTCATTCCCCAGCAATGCCAGGGGCGGCCCTGATCCCAAGGAACACGTTGGTGCCTGCAGTGAGAGCACTGATCTGCTCAACACCCAGAACCAGGCTCTGGGTCTTGGTCAGAGGAGTTTTTGAGGAAGAGTTCAGAGTTCAGAACTTTTTCAGTTCAGTTTTTGAGAAGGAGTTCAGAGGAGTGTTTGCTGAACACAGTGCTTAGAAAATCTGTGGCAAATTTAGGAAGGCCATCATGGAGATGTCTGCCAGGGTTTGTGAAATGTCACAGAGTTTCAGGGGCAGTTTCCTGACTCCTTTCAATGTTTACATTGCATTTTATAGTAAAAAACAGGATTACAGCTTTAGTTTATGATGGAAATAGATGCATCAGTAGATACTGAACAAAGAAAGGACTGTTTTTACTGGTGCAGATACATCTTGGACCTCAAACAGGGAACAATATTAATTCTCAGAGCTATAACCAAGCAAGCACTATGGGTGCAAAGCTGCACTTAGTTGTATCAAGTACAATGCAGTCTTTTAAAGGTAATCCCAAGCAAATGTCACCTGGGAATTTCCATGTGCCTGAATTAAGAGGAAACAGTGTTAAGTATGGTGAAAGTGTGGGAAACGCCCTAAGGCCCAGTTGAGAAGGAGAAACCACACACTATGATTATTGTCTGTGCTGGGAGGTTCTGCTCTTTTTTCACCCCACTATCCAGATTAAAATGTTTGTTTATGACCTGCAGCACTGCGCACCTGATTCTGCTTTTGCCAATGTCTGTGGCAAGGGTACATTAGTGTGATCTTCCAATCATTCACTTCTCTGTGAAAGGCAGGGAGAAGCAGAGTGGCCTTACAGGCTCCAATGACCATTTCCAGCACAAAATCTGATGCAATTAGGCTCTATTTGAGTCTATTATAGTGGAATTTTCCTGCCAATATTGTGCTGTGAATGTACCATATATGAGCAGTGGGGATGCCTGGCTTGTCCTGCTGAATTGGAGAGGACAAAGGGTGTTCAGGATGTGTCTGTGCTGTGGGATGAAGCTTCCCACATGGCCAGGCCAAGCATAAGTGTCTTTAAGGTAATGAAATGAGTTGCTGTACCCACAGGGATGGCTCAAAGTAATTTTCAAGGACTTTTGGCAAAGAGCATGTCCAACATGGACTTCCTTAGCTGTGGCTTGGAAGTGATAGTCCTGCCCTGTGTGACAGCAAGGTGAAATCCAGCTGGGGCACACTGTGCTGCTGGGACCTTCCTCTGCACCAGGAGCACCCAGGAACAGGCTGGAAGGGACAATGGTCCGTGTCAGCCATGAACATTCTTTCCCCACAGCTCTCAGATGCTTTTCTGATCCTCCCCAGACCTTTGTTCATGCTTCAAAATCCTGCCAGAGCCACTGGAGGAAAACAAGTCACAGGGAAAGGCTTCCAACAGTGACACAAATTATGTGAGGATTCAAACAAGTCCCAACCTGATGTTTTTCAAAGTGAAATGCAGGACCTGCCGCTCGCTGATTGCTTTTGGCCTGCAACAGCAGCTGAAGCACAAACAGCATCATTGGCTGTGGACGATGACAAGGAGAGAAAAGAGGAATGGGGAAGAAGTGAGAAAAAAAAGAAGTATTGAATCAAATTATGGAGGAAAAGCAGCTTCTTTATAGACAGTTTTGATCAAGCTATTAATTTTGTGTGTATGCTTAGAAATTATCATGATATATTCACTGCTCATGCCAGAGCTAGAAAGCTTGTTATATCAAATCCTGAGGAAGAAGGAATTCTCTTCCCTTCTTCAGCAGGGCTTGAGCACTAGGGCAGGGAAACCTGAGGGCTTCGTGCAGTCCATGCCAATGGAGAAGGTTGAAAGGAATTTCCCCAGGATGTTCTAGGCTGGAATGCCCAGGGCTGCCATCTGAGAAGGGTTTGGGCAAATGGGGCCGGTTTTGTGCAGCCCATCATGGACATTTCCCCAACAAACCAGGCAGCAGGCTTTTGCTCATGAGATTGAAACTGCCTGTGGTTGTCTAGGTGAGGTGAGGTGAGACACCTCCAAGCATTACCCAAACCTTGCAGAACTAACTTCTGCAGGAAACCCATAAAAACGGGAGAGAGGAATAAAAACTATATTGCATTCCAGTGGAGCCAAAGACCATGGTCTCTTTAAATGTTATTGAGTCAATAATTAAGTGAATTTGGAGTGTGAACTGTGTATCCACTTTAAATGGATTAATGATATGAGAATTCATACAAAATTGCTATGTTGATTTTATGTTAATGGCTTTTTGAATATAAGCTGAACTATTAACCAAGGATAAGTGGGACTAATGTGGCAGCATTACAATAGAAATATAATTGAAGGGATGGTCTGCCATTTGTAGAGGGCCTTGTTTCTCTGGAGTGGGTTGGGAAAACAAAGGGTTTTTTGGACAGATTAGAAGGATGTCAGTGGGGTGGGAGGGCTTTACATAGAGGGATGCTCAAAAGAACCCTGAATGCTTAAATGAAAGCTCAGGAGAGGAGTGTAATTCAGATATCAATAGTGACACTGGAGACAGCCAGCAGGGCAGGGTATCTGGTTTGTTCACCAGTTTGTGCCTGAAATCTCTCAGGATATTCCCAGGACTGCTGTGCTTTATGCCAGAAGCCAAGGAATAAATATTTCCAAGATCTTGAGGAAAAGATTGTGCTTCAAGCTGCATTTTACATGACTCAACCTTTCCCTTGGCTTCATCCCATCCTGAGCATAGCATGGCAGGGACAGGGCAAGCACAGGAAAAATTGTGTTGGTTGGTAGAGGGAGGCATGGCGAGTGGGAACAGCATGAAAAATGAGCAGAAGGAAATGTAAGTTGGCTGGCAATGTGGTTTTTTCCAAACAGCAAAGTCTGGTGTATTGTGGAATCCCCATTACTTGAATCATTTAAATATAAACTGGATAAAAGCCCTCAAGAAAATACTACAGAGTGTTGACTTGGGTGACCTATTCAGCCTTTCCAGCTCTCAGTTTTTGGCAGCTGTGGTTAAAATACAGGATTGAAACAGCTGGTGGATGACCTTCTTTGTTCCTCTGATTCTTTTCCGTCTCTTCTCAGAGGCAGCATCCAAGGTGCTGAGTGGACAGCCTGGGTACAGTCCACAAAGCCAGGAAATATTTGGGGTACCCAGGGATCCTGAAGCCTTGAATCTCCCCTCACTTTTGGCTCTTTCATGCTCCAATGTGGTTCCTTTTGATTTGTGCAGGGTTCAGATCAGTCTCCAGGCATTTGACACTGATAATTTTATATAATGCTGTGGTAATATCATGGCAATCTTTGGCAGTAAGTTGGCTCTGGGGGTGCAGAAATGTGGGTTGAAGGTAACTGAGGTAAAATTGCTAACTGGGTGGGAAATGTGGACAGTTTTCTGTTGTATTAGGGGTGGAACTGGCTCAGTGGGATCTCTCACAAGGGCCAGGCTGTGCAGGGAGGCAGTTGGAGCAGAGGCTGAGGGAGGAGGGAGCAAAATTCTTTCAGCAGTCAGTGTGTCTGCTCAGGTGCACCAAGTAACTTCACACTATGCCTGTCTGAAGCTGAGGGATCAAATGTGCATGGATTTCAGAGCTACTGCTAAAAAGCCACCCACAAGAGGAGATCTGCTCTTTGTAAAAACGAGTGTGTTCACCTCTGCCTCTCCAAGGACTGGCTTTAAAACCACAGACTTTATATTTTGAGGTGAAGCTGCAAGTTCTCTGTTGCTCTTGTGTTATTGCCAGTGATTGAAAAAGTACTGATGGGACCTGGTTGAATGCCCAGATGTCTGTGAAAGCCATTGATTCTTTAATGAGGGTTAGATCAGGCTCCAGAGGTCTGCACATAAAAGCAGCAAAGTTTTATCAAAAAAACCAAATCGGTGCTCTGAATTTATGGGCATTATATACACAGAATTGGGTTGGTGATTAGAGGTGTCATTTATAATATAATGCTGCTGATAGTTAAAGAAAATGTAAATAAATCCTTAATCATGTTGTGCATCCTTGTAAAGCCTGTCTGCCAGAACTACAAACAAACACACAATAGCAGCATATAGGTGTTTGGAAAATAAACTGCCTGATTAGCTAATCTCATCTAACTGAGGCTTAACGATAAACTGAATTGTAAGTATTTTGTCATTTGTTACTATAAATATGATTGTGTTTCAAGGTCAGAATTTTGATTCCTTTAACTTCATAAAAATGCATCCTTCAAATGAATTAAAGTTATTTTTTGTTATAGATTGAAAATATAAGGCATCTTACAGTTTTGGGTGAAATTTTGCCATTATTCATTGGGTCTGGCTATTGATACATGAAATCCTGATTCTTTGTTATTTTTTTTCCCCAGAGAGAATCAAATCTCCACATTTCCCAAATACTCAGCACACTTAGAAATCTACATCTTTGTGTGCAAATTTACACTTGCAAATATACAAATGCATATTTGCATATTTAAATGTTCAATTTGTCAAAACCCTTTCCCCATTGATATTAACATGTATATTATCATGCTCAGTGCTTCAGGTCTCTTCCCTCCTCTCTCTGGGACCAAGCTCAGTGCAGCTGAGCATAATTCTCCATTTGTGGTGGGATGAATGCTTCCTTAGTGCTGCATTTTGATACATTTACACATCTCCCTTGAATATCCCTTTATTTAACCAGCAATCCAGTCGAGTAATGGACATACCAGTCAGCTATTGTGCACTTACAGAGTAATGCAGTTCTTAACAGATGGGAAGATGTGTGAGCAGCTATTCATAAAGGGGAGGAGGAATGACTGCAGGTCAGCCCAGGAGCATGGCAGGGTGGGATTGCCAGAGGCTGGGAATAGTTTTGATTTTTTTCACAGTACCAGGGCTATGTATCCTTTCACTGCCAGACATATGGGAAGCCCCTAATGAGGCTTACATTATTGCTACTTAATATGCAAGTTGTTTCAAAGCAAGTGAAACTTGCAGTGGTAATGAACACTTAAGCAAAGCACATTTTTCTTCACTGGCCCATTACTATCCAGAGATGGTTAATATCTGCTAAATGATTTTTCTCTCAGAGATAATGCCCAGAGAAGCTGTTACTGCCTCCTCCCATGCAAAAAAATATGTCAGATTCTCTAAAAGTAGGAGGTTGACTTTACAACCACAGTCTCTGAAAGGAAAATATAAAATATAAAGTCTGGCAACCTTTCCGCTGCCTCTAGTGCCTACAGGGAATGCCCGGGTTATGTTTTTGAGGTTTTCTCCAAAGTCATCAGAGCAAAACAGTTGTGTTGTGTTTTGTTTGTTTTGATGGTTAAAATTATCAGTTAATTAAATGCTTCCAGTAGGTAACGCTTTTATAAAGATGCCAAGCATCACAGGAGGAGTGTTGTGGCCACCAGTGAGTGACCATGCCACAGCTCATCGAGGGAGCACACACCCACAGAATATCTGCCACGATATTTTTGGGCAGAGGCACTTCCTCCAGGAGCAATGGTAGCCGTTGTCTGACTGCTGTCAAAGCAGCTCTTCTTAGAGGCAAAGACAACTTGTGCACAACCTCCTGCCTGCCCCCTGAAACACAGCAGCTCTGATGGTCATGTGCCTCCTCAGCGTCACAACAGTTGTCCCCAACAAAGCGCCCCTTTATGGCAGCTTGGCTGCTCTGTTTAGCAGCAGAGAGGTTTTGGCACTGTCAGCAGCATCACTTGGCTGCAGCACACTTCAGCAAACCCTTTCTGAATGCTCGAGGAATGAATTGGAGCCCTCTGTTCTTTTGCAAGCCTGGATGTGTTGGAGAGCAGCGACACTGTGGAGGCGCCGACAGCGTGCACAGGCCCTGGCACCTGGACAGGCAAAGGGGAAGCCCAGCTTGGAGCAGGGTGACTGAAGAATTGCATCATGTATGTGTATCATTTGCCCCTCTGGGTTCAAGGCTGGTTAATTCAGGCCTGCTCTTTGCCCCAAGAACAGCATTTCCTTGGCTCAGAACTGGCTCTGGTTGCAGTCCTATGGAAACCAGAGGAGAAGCAGATGAGCCATGTGCTTGGGAACCTGCTTTGTAGAAAATGTCTTTTCTTGCCAGCCCATCTCAGCCAAAAAAACCCCTGTTCTTCCTCTGGGAAGCTGCATGGAGGGGCATTTCCTTAAAGGAAGAAAACTTCTCTTTCTCTTCTCTGCTTTTCCAGTTAGGACCTATCTCCTTCCCTTCTCCTCCCCACCAGCCCCTGTCTCCTCCCCATGACTGTTTCTCATCCAGTGCCAACAAGTCCTTTCTACTTGAAAAAACTACTCAGGTTGCTGTTCTGCCTCCAGATACAGAGTTTGTATTCCCAATTTATTTAATAACCTAGACAGTTAAATTAGAATAATATTAAAGGGCAGTTTAGCAAGGATGAAATGCAAACAGTGCTGCCAACGTTAATTGAAAAATATATTGAGTCAGGTTTTCATGAATTACACAGTAATCTTAAAAATCAGTTAAAATGGCTAAATTGGTCCCTTTTTCATTTTGTGTTCTGATTTCTGGGTCTTTAGGGTACAACCATAAAGTCTAGAAAATTACTGTTAATAAAAATTAAGAGAGGAACTCGCAGAGCTTCTCATGTCATTGCATGCTTCTGGCAGCCAAGGCTGGAGAACACTCAGAAATCATAAGACTCAAGATAAAAATCATGTGAGTTGGCAATACTGCTCCAAGACTCCCCAGAGACTCTGTACCTTCTTCAGGGAGAAAAACTGTTCTTTTAAAACTGCGCCATTGCAAAATTAATCAGGGGAGAGGATCAGCTGGAATAAATGGGAGGGAGCTTTGCAATGACTGGGGCCTATGGCCGGAGGAGGCTGACTCACGGCTCGCTGCAGCTCTGGTGCATGTCCTGTCACGCTGCTCATTCAGGGCCCCAGACACGTCTGGGATGAGATGAAGGCACGTTGTATGTCTTGACTTCCTATGGAGAATCAGCAGAATTGCTGTTCTCTAGGTCAGAGAGATTAAACAGCTTCTTATCAGGAGAGTGGCACGGCGGCAGGGAGTTGAAATCTCTACATGACCACAGTGCAGGAAACCCTTGTTTTCTTCCCCCAGTAAAGGGAAAGGCCAATTTTCATCTTCCTCCAGCCTAGACAATATTTCTGAAGTTAGTTATACTCCTGTTTGTGACCAGAGAGTTATACTTAGTCTGTCAGACCCTATTGATTTCCAAGTGTCAAAATTTTATTGCAATATTATTAAGTACATTATAGCTGTTTGAATAGTACTTTCAGGGCTCTGTTCCCTGGTTGATCTGTGAATGATTTACAAACTACTGCTGGTTTCTGAGCTTACCATTAGTTTCTGGACCATGTAGTTATTTGGAAATGTGTATAATTCAAGCAAATCATTGACAGGACACAAAATGTTCCTGTACAAAGGGAGATGTTCTAAAGCACAGAGGTGCCACATGAATGACAAACAAGCACCGAAAGACTGGAAAAGCACAGCTTCCATGTCCTAGATGTACAACCTTTTAGAGGCCTTGGCTATTTACTATTTGTGGAGTATAATCAGCCACCTTGGTTTTGACTGTGATGTGCTGGTTACAGCAGGAAAATTATGTGAAGGGAAGAGCAGATGGTGATCTGACCACCACCAGCCAGGCAAAGCCTGCATCTTTCTCCTTGGGGTCCCAGATTGATGTTCCCCGTAATTGCAACATGCTTTGGTCAGGATTGGGAAGGAGTTTTGCCTCGTCGTTGTCAGAACCAAGGGGCTGTGAGCTCCCCATGGGTGGAGGAGGAGATATTTCCAAGTGTTTTCACTGCTTCCTCACATGTCTGTAGTAAAGGAGTTGAATTAGATGTAGCTGCTTGACAAACTATGATCTCAAAATTGGTAAATAGGGAAAACCTAGTGCCCTAGTTTACTCCAAGCTGAGTCCCCCTGAATCCTTCATGTCACTTGAAGGGATGCTGATGTGCAGTTCTCAGCTCTGACTGAGACTCTGCCATGTGCTTGCTTCAAATATACCTTAAAAATATGTAGAGCAGGATTTAATTTTTTTACTTTGTGACTATAGTGCTAGAAAGATAAAGGGAACAGCTGTAAACACCTGGCATGGGTTGGAGATGGGTGGAAGACATGTTGGTACTTGTTAGAAACCAGAAAATAGAGTCCTAATTTTCCTTTCATTGGTATTGTACAATTTAGGGATAACTCCACGGCAATCAGTAAAACACTGAGAGGAAAACAGAGTGAAAAATGTCTTCCCACCTAAAAGGTGTTTCTTGGCAGATGCATTCTGGCTGTGGCCTGTAGGTTGCAGCAGTGTATGCTTTTCATTAGAACAAGCCACTTCATCTTTTGTTTTCCCAAAGTGGAATTCCCCAATGAGATAAATCAACTCATATTTGGTTGTATCATTTAAAATAAATAAATAACCAGCCTTGATCTTGATGGTGCAACAAAAGGATGTTGTTCTTTCAGCTTTTTGCTGCGTGGGTGTGAGCTATGCTGAGCCCTTTGGACCAAGTGAATCAGCACCATAAGGTCCAGCAGTGCAGGAGGGCCTTCCCAGCAAGATGGGAAAACAGTGGGAAAGACAAGGAGATGAAAAATGCTGGGAAAACTGGCCCTGGAGGTCACATCCCATTAGGTCAATTACATTTTTATATTTTCTGTTATTTTTAGATTCAAGGTTTGCACAAATCCATGTGGCTGTCTCTTAATCCAATGTATTGTGCAGCAATGAAATTGTGCAAGTAATGTCCCACCACACACAGGATTGCAGAGAGAAACTGCTCTACTTTAGCATGATCCTGTCATGTGCTACAGAAATTAAAAACTTTAGCAGATGGCACTGATGTAACTCTGCTGCAAAGATAGGAATAAACATCAACTTCATATGTCAAGTTCATTCACTTTGTTGATTACTCACAAAATATTAATTTTTTTTTTTTTAGTTTGTGACTGTAGTTCTAGAAAGATAGAGAATAGTTGTAAGAATAACAGCTAGTAGGTAAGACAAGCAGTCCAAGCCAAAATGAAAAAATGTCCTGTTGTGCACCAAGAAATGCTGAGAGGAATCCAGCACTTTGTAAAGCCAGTCATAAACATATAAGAATATATGAATGCCAATGGAAATTATTGACTGAACAATCTCTTTTTTGGTGGGAAATGTTTTATCAATATTTATGCTGCTCTGCTTGAAATACTAAAGGCAGAATGGAAAAAGCAGTCAAAACTCTGAAAAATTTAGAGCATGTTCTCAACTGGCTGAAAACCAGAAGTCATCATGTGATTTTTTTTTAAAAGAAAAGGCAGTCTCTGTTACTTCAGATTCATTTGGCTTAAGGCCAGAAAGGACCTTTAGATCATTTACTCTGGCATTTTGTTTAATGAAGGCAGTTACCCCTATATTTAGCCTGAGAACTTATATTTGGTTAACTTTTTTTTTCCAGAAATGCAAATAGAGTCTAGTTTTGACTTGTATAGACTGGGAACTGCGGAACCCACCATTTCCTCTGTATTTTCTGTGAGCAATGTATAGCTTTCCCAATTAAAATGTGCTGTGATTGCTCCCTTAAAATTGTCTTCACATTTCAGACCTTCCTTCTTGTCATGGTTTGCTGCTTTAGATTAAAGGGTCCTCCAGTTTTTTCTCCTTTTGTGTATAAACACACTGCAATCACCTTTCCATTGTTTTGCTGCTTAACCAGATTGATTGAATTCCATAAAAAGTATATGACATTTTACTAAATTACTTTAGACTCATCCCTTATTCAAGTTTTCAGCAGCCTTAAAAAATGCAAGTGCTAAAACAGGACAGTTTTGCTGGTGCTGTGTGCAGAGGTAAGAATCCACCCCCAATTCTCTTCTTTTAGAATATCCAAAGGTCAAATTTGCTTATTTGCCTATTTCTTTCTCTTTTCTAGAACGAGGGCTCACATTCAGTTGCTTAACTCTCTCCCAGCCCTGTGCTTCATGGAGTCCTCCTCACTGCCTGCATGACGACCTACATTCCTCACTGATAGCTGTCAAAAGTTGGATTTGGTTGAATTAAACATACCTTGTTTTCAGAGCCCAAAACTCATAAATAATGTATGTTGATGCCCATGATTAACCCCTTATATTCTGATCCTGCATGTCAGATCGCTGGGGCTTTGCAACCACTGGCTCTGGTTGCCTTCCAAGCCTGTCATGCTACAAACAACCTTCCTTCTACAGATGTTTCATAATGGTTTTATAACCAGAAGGTTGAGTTCTGCTGAGTCCTGTGACTCACCAAACTCCATGTGTTGCATCTCTGTGGTTCTCTTTATGAAGCAAATTTGTAATCTCATCAGAGAGTGAGATCAGGTTTATATGACGAGGCCTGTTTACCATAACCCATGATTACTGACGTTAATTATATTTCTATACTAGATTATTTTAATTAATTATCTTTATTAATCAGTGTTTTTATCAGCTTTGCCTCAGCTGGCATTGATGCTGGCCAGCTGGCTCACACTTGAGCTCCACTTGACTCTTGGCACCACATGAGCTGTCGTCCACTTTTCAGGAATTTCCTCCATGTTAGCATATTTATTAAAACTAATTCCAGCAGGCTTGGTCTTTGTGGCTCAGACACTTCATGTCACTGCTGTTCTCTGTGTCCTTCCTCTCCAGAGGCAGCAGCTTTCCTAGTAAGAGTTGGGAGGGGACACTGTCATCACAGCACTGTCACCCAGCAGTTCCTCTATGTCATAGCAACTTTCCTGTTAAATTGGCAGATGTTATCATCTTTGGGCTTTTCTGTCATTACTGAGTGATTGTTTTAGTTCATATCGTGGGGATAAAATCAGATGATAGAAGCATTGCACCTAAAACTTCAGGAGAGATATGTGAGATATACGAGCTTTAGCAAGAACCAGTTTCCAAAAGTCTTCTCTCATGTGAAGATTTCTGCAGTTCTGCCGTAGTCAGAGGCAGTGAATCACTCAAATCTGTCCTGTGCTGAGGCTAGCATTACTCCAGGGAGCTCAACCAGCAGGAATCTCCCAATGATCCATGCAGACTCGCATCCATTTCTCCAGCAGCACAGGCCATGGCTGCGTTCCTGGGGACCAATATTGGCCTTGTGTGGGCTGCAGTGGAGACTTGAGCTGTGACGTTTCCATGTGAGCAGCACTAAAAACAGCCTCAGGCACTCTGGGAGTCTTTCAAACAGAGCTTCTATTTAATTTGGTGTGTTATGGAAAACTCTGGGCAAGCTTTCCACTCAGAGACATTATATTTTAAGGGCACTTGTGAAGTACAGCATTCTTTTTTTATCATTTATCTCTAGGAAAATAAATAGAAGTCCTTATAACAATTAAATACCCATCTGTTACTCTCAGGAAGCTGGGGGTACAATGCCAGAAAAGTAAACCAATCTTTTCATCAGTTGTTGGATATTTAGATTCAGTGATCAAGAAGACAGTTCAATGAAACACATATTCTAGTTTATATGGCTAAAGGAGAAGGAAAATCATGCCAGAAGAACCATTTGTGCCCAACCAAAAAATAAATTAAATGCAAAGTTGTCCAGATTCACCATGGAACCATCCATCTACAGATTCTCTTCCTTCTTGGAAGTGCCAGTCACACTGTGGTAAAATAGCAAATGGATCTGTAGCACAAAACTTGTGATCAAAACCAAATTTGTGAGTGAGAGTGAAGAATTTTGCCAAAGAATCTGGTAATTTAGGGCAGGTTTAAAAACCTCTATCTCAGGAATAAGTATCAGTCTCATTAGCAGTACCTCCAACCTCCACATATCCCTGTTACTCGTTGTTCTGGCAAGAATCTCATGCACAAGCAATGGATGCTCTGATTTGGGCTGTGTTCATAGAATCGTTTCAAATCTGGCTAACAAGTGCCAAAATCTTGACTGAAAAGTTGTGATATCAGAAGCACTTGTTAAAGCTGCCTGCAAACATATCTCTCATCATCCCCGTTTTGCATACCCAGAGGTTAGCTCAAATAACCGACAATAATGTCAAGCATATCTCATTTATGCTATAATTATCTTTACTCACATATGTCACCAAACATAATTGTTTTCTCAGTGTTTTAAGAGTCCTTTTAGAGACAGGAAGATGTGGAAATGTCTTTCTAACATGAGTTTAGGAGCATCTGAAAGAAGCTGCAGCTGAAGAGAGGCTGGGATATGCACAGCTGTTTGTGCTTCCAGCTGGATTTTGTATATTCTCCGGGTGGAGCAGACATTGATAGCTGTTCCCTTATAAAATATGGAACAGTACTTTATGACCTAATACATTTTCCAGTCCTAGGGCCTGATCCAGAGTCCTCTTGGCTCCCTGAGCAGGCTTCCAGTGCCACCAGTAGAGCTCTATCAAGTTCCTAATGAACCAAGGCTAGTGAGGGGTAATTTAGGGCCATTATCTTTGTAGGGTTGCATATGGTTCGGTGATGTGATGCTCCAACATTTGCCTCCAGAGTTCTCTCCCTGCTGCTTCCCTTGCTTTCATGGGCTGTTTTCCACCACCCTTCAGAGATTTATACACGACAGCTCTGGGCCTCTCACACTGGCTGAGGCCACTTGCCATGGAGTAGCAGTGGTGCTCTCTTGCCTCCTTGGCAGCCTTCCCCAGGAAAGCTGCAGGCCCCACAGGGGTTGATATTGTCTGGTGACATTTTGTGGCACTCCTTCAGCCTTGTCACTCTTGTCATACTTCCCTGTGTCGTGCGTTGTCAACTGCAGCCTCCCAGTTGCAACTTGATATTTGAGTTCATTGGCAAGGCTGGTTTATGGGTCAGCCTGTGCTTCCAGAGCCTCAGAGAGTGGAGGGGCAGGGAGAGCACACTGGAACTTTTTGTCAGGAGAGAGCTCTGCAGAGCCTTTCACAAGAAGCTCATTTCCACACACAGGGTGTAGCCTGAATTTGGGACACAGGGAATATGAGCAAAGGCAGAGCCAGACTGCTGAAAGCAGAGAGACTAAAACCAGCCAGAGGGAACGGGAAGATTCTGTGCTTGCCTGTGGGCTTGGAACTCAACATCCCAGTTGAAACCCACCTCTACCTTCTTTAAGTCACAAAAAATATGGCTTCAAAGCCAGGATCTGGCCCTTCTGCCAGCAAATTCTGTGTGCTTTGCTCATTATGAGCACCGGGTGCTTGAACAAACACTGCTTTGCCTCTTCTGCAGAAAAGTAGGCTCTACTGGCTTTCCCTCACCTTGGAGATAATCCAAAAGGGCTAAAGCAATTTCAAAGCAAGCACGGGTGTGCCAAGTACATATACATCTCGCTGGTTTGATGTGGTTGTGCTGGGGACTCAAAATATTTCACACCTACTGAATGTTTCTGGGAAATGTTGTTTCCACTCCTGCAGCTCCTGGTTTTTGCTCTTGTTTGTGCTTGTCCTTAGATCAAATGAGGCTAATGGCTGAGGGATAGCCATGCTTCCCAGGGATTTGAGGACTTAAATGGTTGAAAGCTATTAAGAGACGTGCTCTGCTGTTGAATACATTGAAGCCTTTTGCTGCAGGGGATCATCCTAAAGGCTGTAAGAAAACAACAGCTCAGTATTTTGACAACATCCACTCACAACTTTGTCTTAGAACAGTCTTTTTCTGATCCTAATGTAGGTCATCACTGCAAGTTAATTTGTTCCATGTGCCATTATGATGCAGAATACATTCAGAAAAACAGGGTTTTCCCAGGGTGAGAAAAAATTATGTTTACTAAGCAGTTATAGTCTGGTTCAGCTTTTATTTTCTCCCTTGTGCTTTCCCATGCTTTGCTTCTCCCTCCTCCCTTCTTGTTTTCCTGCATTGGTAGCCTGATACACAGGACTGGGTAACTGGCAACTTGAACTAAACTAATTCAGGCCCTTTGAAGATTGCAGAGCCCAGAGAAAGAATAATTTATATGTATATATATATGTATGTATATGTATATATATGTGTGTGTGTGTGTATATATATATATGTTGAACTTTTATTGATATACTTTATTCGATTTTGTTTTGGAATGATTGTGCTAAAATGGCCCGAGACAAAAAGCATCATAGCATGAGCCCTCACTGTGGAAAAAACATTGAAAATGTAATGAAACTATACCATAGATGTCCAGGTTGAAAGTTTAAGCCTTTTTCTGGAGTGTCTTTGTCAGCTGCTAAGTCAGTCACATGAAGGCTGTGGGTCACTGTGATTATTTAGGATCCCTGTGCATGGCCTGTGAAATAAAAAAAGCAGTGAAAGATCACATTTTAAGTTCATTGTACTGCATTTCTAGGAAATCTTGATTTTTAAGCATGTTAGAGAGCAGGTCTTCTGTTGTTAGAATGGTGTATCTCCATCTCAGTCAGTAGATCTCAGGTGGTTTGTGGTAATTAAGGGTGACATTGATCCTGAGCACTGTCAGAGAAAGAAAAATATTTAGTTTCTCTACAGAAAAATGGATCTCTATTAGCTGTTAAAATCTGAGGGAAAAAAAATTTGAATTAATGTGCTTCACACCAGCAAAAGAGGCATTTTATCACTTTCACCTGATGTGTGAAAATGTTGTACAGATTTACAAGCAGTGAAAGTGTGATCAACAGTGAGACAGTGTTATTTATACAAAAGAAACAGCACAGTGTAAATATTTATAAAAAGACAAAATAATGTCTGTAAAATTATCCTACAATTGAGACATATGCATGCTATCACCAAGGATAATATATATAGAGAGAAACAAACAGACACAAAAAAATGCCACTTATAGATATTTTGGCATAATCTGGTAAAATTCATGTGGCTACACAGTACAATTTGGTTCTGCAGTTTTAAATTCAGGAAAATATCTCTCAGGATGACATTAATGACAACACCTCACACCTGTGCCCAGCAAGAAGCTGCTTTTCACCTCTCAGATCTGTCTCATGGTGGACAACAACGTCCATTTCTTGTTAAGACAAACTCCCATCACTCTCATGGTGCTAAATTCCCATTTGCATGGAGATGGAAGGACTGAAGGATGTCATTCTCAGGTCACAATATCAGTTTTCCAATCAGATCATCAAAATTAAACACCAGTTTGATAAACCAAATTTTCCAGCTGAAAACACAGTATTTATAATAATTGTAATCTTTGTAAATCATTTCTGACCCAGTTTTCATATATAAATGTCCTTGCAGCACTGGCATTTTTTCTTTCTCTTTTCAGGCCTATTTGCAGTTTCTTGCTGGGACATAAAACATTATCATGTAAATGGTAGTTTCCTTAGAAAGCAATTCCACTGGGATTTTTAATTAGAATATCTTTGTGAACATCTGAACCAAACTGTAGCACACTGTGAAGTCTTGAAGTGATGCTGAGCAGTCCTGGTCACGTTGCTATTTCACATTTGCTGTTAGAACTATTTGGCAAAGATAAGATTTCAAAATACACAGCTCAGTCACATAAAAGTTCTTGCAAATGTGACAAAGTGAGGGAGCTTGAAATATATACATAAACCTTCTTTGGTAGAAGGAGCAGGGCAAAATGTGCAATGAGAAATTATATTAGTAATCTTTAATTTATTATGAGGGCAATTTTCAGAATGCAATGTCAAGGTCCTTCATGTTTATGAACATTTTCTGCACTCACCTAATAACTGAGAGTCAAGGAGAATTTATCAAATTAATTTTAGTTTTGGCTGGAGAGTTAGACTTTTTAAAGAATGCTAATGATTGTGCCCAGACATTAATAAATCTGCAGTAAGGCCCAGCATACAAAAAAAAAAAAAAATGAAGGGACATTTTTGTCCTTCATTCCCTTTCTCTTGGAAGGCTGGGAATGCTATTTGTCTGTGCTGCTGGTGCTAGGGGCAGATTTCAGAGTGTGGGACAAGATCTAAAAGGCAGTGAGGGTTAGAGACACAACTCCGACAAAGGGCAGTGTTACTCTTTGTCTGCAGGGAGATGCCATTGTCCCAGTGTTGGAAATTTGAGGGATCAGCATCACCTTCACAAAGCAGAAATGGAGCTCTGGATGGCAGTAAATGTGTGTCTGAGAAGGGTGGTCTGTGCAGATTCTCGTTTTGAGCTTTTTACTGAGCATCTTTTGATGAGCACTGCTGGAAACAGGTACTCCTGAGCTGTTCTGGTGCAGTCTGGCTCTTCTCAGGAGCTTTTCCTTAATTGCACAGCAGCCCCAGTCACTGGTGTCCCACAGGAATGGGGATTACAGCCCAGGGGCCGTGTCCAGGCAGAAATCCATTTAACTAAAGTGAAAACCTGAGCATCTCTTAACTCCCATTTGCCTCACTGCCAGCTGAAGACATTAATCATCTTGCACAGGACCCTGAACATATTTTGTAATCCTAAATGAGGACAAACAATGACGTTGACTTTATTTTTTGCAGGAAAGTGGATGTTACTGAATATGAACCCCAGAATACAGTTTAGTCTCTTGCTGCCATCACTGCAGGGAAAAATGTAATTATATTGAGCTCTAAGTAACTTTGTTTGGGACAAGTTATTTAGTCTCCCTGAAAGTACCAGTCCACTCCCCAGAGCATTTAAAAATGAGTGCTGATGTCCAGCCTATTGCCATGGCAGCCCAATGAGGGTTTATGTGATACACAGCACACCAGGGCCTTCCAATAATTCCTCAGTAGGTTAATACTGAAAACAGAGCTCTGTAAGTCCAGGATAATACAATATGCAGAGGTACAGCAAAGCCTGGGCAGACATTTAAAGTGAAGGAAAGTAGTGGCCAGGAGCCAAAAGCCCAGCTTTTCTCCATTCTAATTTCCTCATAAATACAAATACTCAACATGCATTGCCCTCTCCTGCAGTGTCACGCACATGCTTGGGTTCAATGCTGTGAGTGTCTATTTCTGCTATCAGTGATGGATAAATTCTCAATGAGCTGCTTCAAGACAGCATGTGGATTTTTCTAGGTGGCATCATTCAAGAAGCTTCTTGCAAACTGTCTCAGTTTAAGTGACTGAAGGATTAACAGTGAGACACAGAGAGGAAAGCAAGCCCTGGGATTTCAAAGCAGCCAAAGCAAACTTACTCTGGAAAATAGACCTGAGGATCTTTGATAGCTTTGAGTAGTTTGGTTTGGTTTTTTTAAGAGCTGGAGTGCTATTTCTCTTGAACTGGGTTATGGGTGGAGTTCAGAAATCTTTCTCTGCCCTCCAGCTTTCTGTACATGCATTTTATCCCCATAGATACAGCAAATTCTCTCTTTCCTGAGCAGAATCAGTGAAGAGTATAGGCTCATGGTGAAATCTCTCCAGCATTATCTGATGTCAAATATGCATCTGGATTGACTCCCAGGTCCATTCTCATCTCTTTAAACTTGCAAAGCCATGGCAAGGATCCAGGAAAGAGGTGCAATACCCTATAAATATTCAGAGTGCACACTACACCCAAATACTTAAAATCTGAATGTAGTTCCCAAGGAGTTTGCTGTGCAAAGGAATTATAGTATAGAAGGCAACAAAAAAACCAAACAAATTTAAGATTATGGACTGAGATGTTTGTAAAACCACCTCTATTTCTATCTTGGCATAAATTCTGTCTGCTCCTCTTTCCTCCATTGAGACTATGGGCCTAAATGGAGCAAAATACTTAGATCATGTTATTTCACAGATAGTTATGTAAATGAAAACTCAGAAATACCAGGTGAGGCCTTGATTCTGCAAAGAGATGACACATGGAGCTGTCTGCTGGTGTGCAGTCCCCAGGGGCTGGTGTAGCTCTGTGGAAGAGATGCTGCAGAGAGGTCCTGCCCTCCAGGGATGTTCTCACCCACCATGACAGAATTCACGCTGCTCTTTCTGCTCCTATGAGCTGAGAAGAGCTGAGTTGGAATTTTCCATCAAGATGCTTTTTCTCAAGAAAATATAATTTCTGAAGGCGGGGGAGATGGTGCCTTTTTGCAGTTTTAATTGGGAAAAAAAATTTGCCTTGGGAGTTACAGGCTCGTATTGCCTTGATAAACACAAATATATTCTGGCAAATGGAACAACACTGACGTGCCATTTCCTTGTGAGTAAGGAGCAGATCTCTGAGTATTGCTGAGAAGAATCAGATTATTCTTTTTTGGCTACCTCACACTAGAGAAAATTTCCCTACTTGAGCATCTTTAATAGGCACTTCAATGCTTTCACATAGATCATTTAAGGGTTTTCTCGATGCTTTGAAAAAAAAAAAATAGAGGTAATGAGCCCTTATCTGGTACTTTTTGATATTGCAAGATTTTTGCCTCACTAAATAACAGGGATCAGACCCAAAGTGTCTGATCCATGGGTCTTTACATGAGAGAACCAGCACTCAGTGTGCCAAAGTACACATCTGGCCAGCAGGTCAACACATTTGTGGGAAAAGCCACGTTCCATTCCAACTTGTAACACACAACTAATGCTTGTTGGTTTAAAAAACAACCCCATACCCCAAAACATAAAGACTTGCTGTTGCAAAGATAAATTGCATGAGGAAAGAGAAGAAGAGGAGAAGACAGAGAAGAGAAGAGAAGAGAAGAGAAGAGAAGAGAAGAGAAGAGAAGAGAAGAGAAGAGAAGAGAAGAGAAAGAAAAGAAAAGAAAAGAAAAGAAAAGAAAAGAAAAGAAAAGAAAAGAAAAGAAAAGAAAAGAAAAGAAAAGAGAAAAGAGAGAACTTTGTTTTATTTTTCTATGTAAGCCATAATCCCACACAATGGAAACAGCAAAAAATCGAGCTCATAAGGATTCCTGATGATGGGATAACCATAGGTTCTTCCTTCTGAATATAAATTGCTGCATTAAAATGTGCTCATAAGAACTGCAGCTTCAGTGTGAGTAGCCAAGAATAAGAAACTCAGCTTCATAAAATGACACCTAATGTGAAAGCTGTCCAAAAGACATTACTCCACATACACTCCAAAAAAGGCAGATTTGCTTTTGAAGCAAAAGAACAGGTAAAAAATGCAGAGTGCACCAGACACTTGTTGTTCAGGAGTGGGTTTGTGTATAGGTTTGGAAGTTGGTGCATCTTTATTAAAAGCCTTCATAAGCCCAGTCAAGCCAATTCCAAGAAAATTAGCTTTTGCTGGTTTCATTTTCCTTTGTGGAATGATGTGAGTCATGAGTAGAGCTCTCTGAGCTGGTGGAATCATTATTTCTTGTTCCAGGGAAAAGTCGAAGTGGAAACTTTGCCCAATGTATTCACCCACAATGTTTACACCAGGTTTTTGCCCCCTTTCCCTAGATGTGGATGCATGTGCAGATTTGCTTTTAGTCACATGAGCATGTGGGGAATGGCTCTAGCAGCTGTGGGGAGGACACTCAGCATCTACCCCTTTTGCTGGAGTGAAGCCAAGATTTTGATAAACAAAATTTAAATGATATAGATTAAATTTCCATTAACTGATTCTCACTTAACTTATGCTGACTTGATGTCAGTGTAGTTCCAGGGATATACAAACAGAATTTGAAATGATGAAAGCCCTTTGGAAGATCAGAACTGAAAGCAGTGTAATTTTTTTTTTCCAATGTAAGTAAAGCTGGCTTGAAACTAATTGTATTAGGCTTTATACCCTTTCTGCTAGAGCAGCTGAGGATATGAATGTTTTAAATTAGTGAAGGCAGTTTCTTAGTGGAAATGAGCCTTGGTGGCTGCTTAGACAGACAGGTAGGGAGAATAAGCTCAACACTTTTCATGAGTGCAGGCATCTGGGCAAAGAAGAGAAATCCTATTAGTGCCCAGTTAAGAGAATGGCTGTATCATGAATTCAGTGCTTATTAGAGGATCCAGAGGGACTCCCAGCATACAGATGCAAATCCACAGGAAATTAGGTCCCTGAATTCTAGTGCTCAGCGAAATCACTGTTTTTGTGAAGGTACTCTCAAATATGAATGGTGAGAAATTGGTCTCATTTATATTTCTGTAAATCAAGAATAACCGCAGAGCAGGGAGATGGAGTCATCATTCTTAGATATTTCAACAGCTCCCATGGCCTCAGAATCTGAGTGTTCCTATATCTATGTGGATCAATTACTGCCTGTGAGCTGGGGAGATGCTAATATCCTCACTGCACAGACTGCATCTGAGACAGGGACTGGAGACTGGTTCCCTAACAAGATTTAAATGCGTAATTTTTATTGGTTTCACTGCTAATCAAGGGACTTTAGATGCTCTGTAGTAGGCAGGTTTTTTTGGTTTTGTTTTTTTTTTTTTTTTCCCCCAGAAAATATATCTTGAAGGATGGAATTGAGCAGAAAAGTTTTACATTCATGGTCACCTCTTCAATCACAGAACCTTCTTCCCTGGCTGGAGGTGACTGTGGCTCTTCCTCACTGTGCAATAACCTGCAGGAGGTAAATGGAAAGGGAAAGGGGGGGAGAAGGGTGGTTTTGTTTTCCCTTTATCATTTTTGGAGGTGATCAGATGCTGCAGTATTCTGCAAGGACGGGGTAAATAACGGAATCCATCGTCTGATGGCAGCTGCTCATTTGCAGTGTCTCACTTCAGGGCGTTGTTTCTTGCTTGTGTTTCCAGAGAAATTTCCTCCTGGGGTAATGATGAAAAACTAGTCACAAATCAACACAATTCAGAATATATGAGAATCATAAAATATTGCAAAATAAAGCAAACAATACAAAAGCTCAGTGCTTTCATCGTGCAGGGAAAGGCCTCCAGAACACCAAGGAATTTTGGAACTGTTTCAGAGACTCAGAAATCATGAAACTTGGATATTTTTCATCTCAAGGCTTTTCCTTCTCTCTTTCCCTTCTCCTCCCCAATGAATCACTCAGTAAAAGAATACATTACCTGGAAACACAGCAGGAGCCTTGGCCTTAGTATAAGAGAGTAGATTATAATGAGTATCATACTAAAGAAGAGGGAATAAAGAGCACTAGCAGCCAAAAAAGATAGGCAATTTGAGGGATGTGATGTAACTCAGACAAGATGTCAGTGATAGGCTGGAAATAAAACAATGTCAGTCACTGTGAATTAATTATTCTTCTATAAAAACAAGTCAGTGGAGCAGCATAGCACACAGTTGGACTGAGTCATGAGGTTTGGCTGTCAGACAGGGAAGTGGTCACTTCATGCTGCCCCAGGGCATGTGTGAGAGGCTGGTGGGTACTGAGAGTCCCATCACAGGGTAGGCAGGTTCTCAGAGCAGTGGAAAAATTGCAATTTCCATTATAATCCTTTTGTAGAGAAGGGCTCATAAAGCCAGCCAGAAAATTTTGCTTTAGGCTGTAACTGAGCTGACAAGGTCTCAGCAGAAGAGTGAGTGTATCCAGTGGGAAGTGCTCTCCTTTGAGGAGAACGAGGTTTGATTTAATGAATGAGAGAAGGTAAGGCCATAATTATTATTTTGGAGAATAAGAACAAGCATTTAAACGTACACAACACCAATTCACAGGTCTATTGGAAAGTGCAGGTATGTGTTACATCAGTCACAGATGTCTCTGCAAGGCCACAGGACTGCTGCTCTGCTTCATGGCAGAGTTGGGTTTCATGCACTGCTTGGCACTTTGAAATATCTGACAAAAACTCCTGAATGTGCCCATGCCTAAACTTTAGCTCTTCCTTCAAACCAGGACGTGTTCCACCTTTCTGTTGCAATATTCTCCATTTCCATGTCAGATGGGGAAAGGTGGAGGCAAAGATCCCCACCCTGAGTGTCTACAGAGCAAAATTTGCCATCACATCTTGCTGTCACTGTCATCCTTTGGGTAGCTGTACCAAAACAGCCTGTAAATGGTGCTGGAGATTGAATTGCCCAAAGCCCCTGGAGGGTTGTAATGATGCTTCAGTGTTTTTTACAGATAATTTGGAAAAAAATCTGTGCTCTTAATCATGCCCTTTATTCCATGCTGACAGTGCTTCCCATTCTAACAGTCAGCATTCATTAAAAAGCAACTGGAGAAGAGTTGAAACAGGGACAGGGGCACATATTCAGTTGGGTGGGCAGGATGGGTGTGAAGTTGCTATCTGCTTTTTTTCTATACTATCTGCATCTTTTTTCACATTTTTCCCTCTAAGCCAAGATTTAGCTGCAGAGGTGGGTTCAGAGTCACACTGTCAATTCCTTTGCTGAGGACTTGGCTTGTGCTATTAGTGAACACTGGGGGCTTCTGAGGGCTTCCAAAGTGAACTGCTGCAGGCACAGATGTAATATTTTACAACAAAAAAAAAATCCCCCAAAAACCCCTCTTTTAGTGTTTCCATTTCTGGGCTGACACTGTACATACATGGAGTAGTTGATAGCCAAAGGAGATGACTTTTTTGGCTGTGATTTTCAGAGAGGCTCAGAGGAGCACCATTACCAGTTATCAGTGATGACAGATTCTGTTGGAGCTGTAACTTTCTCACAGAAGAAGGAGGAGTTTAACAAGTCACTGCAGGGGGAACAAAGCGTGGAAGTTGCAGCTCTTTGAGTACCCCTAAGAGCTGCTCCTTCCCTGCTACCCAGTAAATGAGCAAAGCCTCAGTTAAGAAGTGAGGATTCCTGTATGCAGGAAATGCTGTAGCAGCTAGAAACAGGCAATTACTGTCAAATAATGGAGTGCCCAGAGGTTCATGCTGGGGGTAATCCCTCAGTAACCCCTGTCCAAACCCTTTGAAGATCCCAGACTCTGACAGCTGACACAGGGGCTCAGCAGCACACCGAGCTCCCAGAGCCTGCAGTCAGCACAACAACTTATTCTTTCACCAAAAATCTCCCTCTGAAATTTTAAGCAGTGGCAGATGGTGACATCAACGTGTACATCACCACTTTGTAGCACTTAGGAGTTTTACTGCATTCAGGAGTGGGAGACAAAATGACTCAGTCATGCCTTCCTTGGGTGAGTGGACAAGCACAAGTTCAAACTCCTGGGGTGAAACCTGTTTTCCTCAGTCCCCTGCTCTGCTTGGACTTGAAAGAAGAAGTTTCTACAACTCACCAACTTGCAGGTGTAAGGGAATCCTCTTCTGCTTGTGCATAGCCTGAGCAGATCATGCATTTACCTGCTGTGTGTGTTTTTACATTTTGGAGTCCTGTGTGAAATGTGCTTCAATATTTGCCACTGAGTAATCGAAAACCATCTTGGAACTTTTTCAAAGGATCACTAGCAAAAAAGCTTGTTTTATCTATGTACATATGCTAGTTTCTGATTTGGAAATTCGTGCTTTATGGATTTGATCCATCTAGATATCCTTAAAGTCCCTAAAGCCTGCCAGCAGCTCTGTCACCCTGGGGTTTATCCCTCTGGAGTGTCATAGCCCAGAGAGGGACAGGGTGATGCTAATGGCACTCAGAAGTGCCCCTGTACTGAGAATTGCACAAAGTGCATGGGCCAAAGGGCAATGGGACAATGGGGCTGCCCACATGAATGTATTCACATCCCCAAAGGTGACATTTGGGCCAGGCCACACATTAGGGTAATGCTAAAACCAAGGGGAAATCAAGGTCAGATACTTCCAGTGGTGTGTCCCAATGAAAATACTGGTTTTAAATGGAGCATCAGTTTCCCTGTCTCAGGTGAGGACAGAGGGAAAATATGTTTGTGGATGATGAGTGGTCTGAAGTGCTATCAAAGATTCTTTTCAGGCAGATGTGCAAAACCCTCTATTCTCTTCCCCCCTCCCCCTGCTCCTAACACAGATATTTCAAGGTTATAAATGGGGAGAAAATCTCTGGAGAGGAAGATATTGCAAATAAAATCTAATCTATAAATGTCTCTCTTTAAAGGCACAGCCCAAGCTCTCCATTTTATCTTCTTGACAAAGCAAAACAACTCAATTTTGAACTTGCTCACATTGATTTTACATCAGGGAATTCCACCAATTTCTGGGAGATTATTGATTTAAGCAAGATCAAAATCCATGCTTTTTCTTTCTTTTCCTTCAAAATTCTTTTTCATCTATTGATTATAGTTGTGTGCTGTGCCTTATTGGCTCTGAGCTAATAATGACCAAGTGCTTTGGGACAAACCAAATTGCTTAATGGGCCACAACACCAGCATTGATCCCTATAATGACCCAGAAATTAATTAAAGTAATCATTCTCATGTAGTCACATACCAGGGAGTCTCTAGGATCGTCCCCCACCTGCCTACAGTATTTAAGCCCATGCAATTCCAGCCGTTGAAAATTTGAAAGGATCACCCACATCTTACATCTCTAAGTGAGGTCAGCAGGCTGTGACCCTCACCAACACCCTGATGAGCCAGGTCTCTGTAGCACAGTCAGGATCCAGCCAAGTCTAAGCAAAAGCTTGTTTTTTCCCT
Organism: Passer montanus; assembly: GCF_014805655.1. Taxonomy (NCBI): domain Eukaryota; kingdom Metazoa; phylum Chordata; class Aves; order Passeriformes; family Passeridae; genus Passer; species Passer montanus. The sequence goes on from NW_024373256.1 coordinate 6,135,774, forward strand.
TGTTTCTTCTTTTTTCTTTCTTTTTTTGGGGGTCAGATGGTTCACATTTATGAAAGGACATATTTCTTCTTGATCACTGAGAGCCAGTAATTATTTCTTGCAGTGTTTACACGCCTTGGTGTTTTTAAAATATATTTGCAGGGCTTGGCTTCCTCAGTGAGCAGATCCAGATGGAGGATTAAAGCTGCAGCCCAGGAGGGTGTGTGCTGAGCAGAGTTGTAGCCTGTTCTTCCCAGTCCGAAGGAAGAAGGCTACGGATTAATTTTGCATGATGGCATAAAGCCCTGTCAAGTGGCATGCAGGAGCTTGCAGGGGAAACCAGAGCCCAAGCTCAGACCTGGAATGTGCTAATGGCAGGAGCAGCTCTGTCCTGGAGGGCCAGTGAAGGTGTCCTGAGGCCACATGAAGTGAGTATGTGGCAGCTGGTGGCACTGATGGGGCGCTAGACCCCCTCCTTAATGCCTGTGGACAAATGCACAAGCACATGCTGGTTTTGAAGGCTAAAATGTCTGATTTCTTCTCTGCTCTCACTGCCCATTGAACTTTGCCCAGTTTACGAAGTTGCCCCTGATTCCCCAAAGCCACAGTAAGCTGCAGGCTGGGCCCCATGTTTTTGTAAGAATGTTGTTTTTACAGTATCCTTTTTCTGTAATGCCACATGGGCCTCTTTGTCCTTTCAGTAAATCCACTGTAAACCAGAGAATTCCTCCCGTGTCCAGGGGTGTGGTGCAGAATGAGGCATGGTTCTTAAAGCAGATTCAGGCCAGAGGTTAGAAGTGAACATGTCTGTGGGAAATGTTGAGGCTGAGGGACCAAAATTCTCTCACAGAAAATGGAGAATACACATTCATGGAGAAATCTCCTTTCTCAAATCTTCCAGCCTGCATGTCAGTCTGGACAAAGAACATTGTCCATTCCACATCCACACCTATCCCCTCTTCCTCTGCCTCCTGGGATTTGTGATTACTGGCAATAATCTTGCTGCCAGGGTGATATTTTCCTCTGGCACATGGAGTAATTTACCCAAGCAATCCAATTCACAATTCTGCTCCTCTCTGTGGGGTGAACCAAATCTGGGGACCTCTGGGACATTGTCCTTAAAGTCTCTGTAATTTGGACTACCACACTAATGCAAAATCACCATCTGCTGTCTCTGTTCTGTGGTGCAGATCCAGTGAGCTCAGAGTCCTTCGGGAACCTCTGGAGATTGTTTTATTGGCAGGTGATGAAATCCCAGAAAAGAAGAAATCAGAAATCAAAAGGGGAAACCAGAATGGCATGTGGTGTGGTCACTGTGCAGGGGAGGAGCACAGTCTGGCAACTGTTTCTGTTTGGAAAATGAATTTGTTTCAGCTGTAAAGTCTATAGTTATCGCCTGCACAAGATTTCAGCAAGAGCCATCAGCCTCATTCCCCTCCTGTGTGCTCTGCAGCCTTCATTTGGGGCTGGCAGGGAAGGGGTTCAGGTGCTGCTCTTCAGCAGAAGCCTGAGCTGTGTGCCCTGAGGAGTGCCAGGGCAGGGACAGCTGGCCTGGCTGAAGGGATTCCCTCACATATTTAATTAATTTGCTCCAGCAAACTTGCTTGACTGACCCCAGTCTGTGTGGAGGTTGGAGTTGTGCAGGTTTAGGGTAGTGTGGAAATTTTGCATCTTCCTCTCCTATTTATTTTTCTCATCTGAGAGTTGTTTGGTTAAATAGCAGTTTTTAAGAAGTTTGCTTTTCTGAAGTGCTCTAAACCTAGGATTTTTTTTGGGGGGGGGGAAGTACTAACAGGATGCTGGTTCTGTGAGGATGTTATGTTTTCTTACCCTCTCTGTGCCTTTTCTATGAAAGAAAAATATCAAATTAGGAGACCACATCTCAGGCGATTAAACCAAAGAAGGGAAAGAAACAAATACTGGTGAAACAGCACAATAGATCTCGGATAAGTTAGGATACCTTAATAGAAAGTTTTATACAAAAATGTGCCCAGATTTCTGTATTTGAGTAAGTGTTCCTTGTTGGTATCTAAACGTTTAAGCACAGAGCTGCTTTCCCAGGAGCAGACTCAGCCCTGGCAGTGGGGATTCACTGCAGCCTCCTGTGCTGTCTGTCCTGCAGGGAAGGAGGCTGATGGCACCTGGCTTTTTGTTCCTGCAAGCAGAGAGCACATTTTCAGCAGTATCCTGGAATCACAGAGCTTTATAAGGTATGGCTAAATCCCCAGAGATTTACTGGGAGGAGGGCTTTATTTTAACTCCTCTGGCCAGATATGGTTTCTGCCTTGAAAACACTGCACAGTGTGAATGATGAGTGAGTGATCTTGAGTTTTCTGTCTCTTGGAAGGAGCAACTGACTGTATAGGACTCATTAATTATTGATGCACACGTGTAAGAGGGAAACAGGGAGATTCCTTGCCCTGTGCAGAACAGCTCTGCAGAGAGAAACAGATGCTGGATGTGTCTGTTTAATCACACCCCGGAGCAGATGCCCAAGGAATGAGCTGAGCCTCATGTCTGTCTGTCTGTCTGGTGTGCTGTAGGCACAGGCCAGCTGTGGATCAGGCCTGCCAAAGAAATAGGAGGATAATTGTGCTTTGGATGGCCTTTTAATTCCAAGATCACCCTTTGCCTTGCGTTTCATCCAGTGCTGAAATGGAAAGATACTTTAGTGGCTGCAGAGTTTTAAAATCAGCAGCCCATCATCAGGCAAGCCCTAGGGTGCTGCTGGGGATCCTGGTGCTGTCAGGGCAGCAGTGGAACCCCCCTGCTCTGTTCAGTTGGATTGTGCAATGTGATCAGACAGAGAATAACACGCTCAGCCAGCCTCAGCTCATGGAGGTCACTTTGCTGCTCACTGAGCAGCAAAGATGAAAGTGTTGTTATTCAATTATTATCCTTAATTATTCAATTAATTAATTGTTATTCAATTGTTATTCTTAATTCAAGAGCTGTAAGTGAGACTGGACTGCATTGTTCAGTAGTGCTGAAGATAATAAAGCTGAGATTTCATAGTGTCTGCCCAGGCTGGTCAGGATGTACAGACCAGTGCAGAGCTGTAGCTGTGCTCACTGGGAAGAAAACTCTGTAAATTCCCTGGGAACTTCAGGGAGCCCAGCTGGTCCTGAGTGCTGCTCTGTTCCTGGGTCCATCTGCCTGCAGACACCTATGATGTCCAAGGGGGTGTAAATTACTTTAGAGGGGTTTTTTTCTCAGAAAGGTTAGGCAGGGAAAGCTCTAAGGGTGGATAACCCTGGAGGAATTAAAAGAAAAGGTTTGGCATGTTTCCCTCTTCAAATATATCTGAACTCTCCTGCCATGAACAAAGACCTGGTTTAATTTTCTTGCTCATAAACATGACTCATTTTTATAAACAACAGGAGAAATCTTATTTCTACTCCTAAGTTTTAAACTGCAATTAGCAAAGGCAATTCAAGGACTTGCCCAGTACTCAGTTAGGGATAACAAGCATTGACCAATTAAATCCCTTTTGCTTTGAAAATTTGATTCCTTAAACACAAATTAAAACTGTTACTGCTGTCTTTTCACCCTATTAAAAAACTTAGAAAATATTAAGTTTAATTTGGCAGTAATTCATTTTAGGCCAGTTTTATTTAAGCCATTTTCTTCTTCAAAGTCTCCTTTTCGATCTGTCACAGCTGTTGTGCTAGCACATTCCACGACCAATTTATGTCCCAGTTTTCTGTGCCCAGCAAAGGCCAGTGTGGTTCTATCTGTGTGCTCTGGGCATAAGTTAATATATAAAAAACTTGTTTTATTGAAGTTGCTGTTTACTGATGTTACTTTTCTCCAGGATGTGTGCGTATTTGTGTGTAAAATCACAGCAGCATTATATCCTGAGAGATGGGTTTGGGTGTAACAAGAAAATGACCCAAGATTTCAGCCAAAGCCAAGAGACTTGTGACTTGTGGAAACCTGGCTTTGATTAAAATGCTGTTTGTGCAGCCTCAGCACACATGGCTCCTCTGCCAAGCCACTTCTTGCTGCCAGCTTTGCAGGGATGCTCACTGTGCTGGTGTCACCGAGCTGTGCTTAATTAGCTGAACTCCCACGTACGTGCGAACTTCTGATTGCACGGTGACGTTAGAGCAGCTCGAGCCTGCTCCTGAATTTACACCCTTTCTACATGGTGGCAGCTAGATTCAGATTGCTCCTCTGGGAAATGCAAACACTGCATATCCAAGCTCTTGGGTTTCTGAGGGATGAATGAATGTGAACCAGTTTGTAACAGGAATGGCTCAGTGGTCAGTGGGACAACACCCGTGACTGGCCAAATAATTTTTCAGAAAATGCTCAAGCATGTTAACAGGTCCTAGGAGAAGGAACCCCTTGTTTGGCTTGATATCATGAGCAAGGGAATTATCTGTTCTGCTATAATGGTGAAAAGTCTGTCCCATCACAATGGCTATGGTGTCCCAGGTGGCCTGATTTGGTCAGGGAGAGAGTTTATAGGACAGTATGTCACACACAACTCTGATGTGTTTTTTTACTGAGATTAGCTGAGATGATGATGCTGGGAGAAGATTTGAAGGATCTTCTAGGTCATCAGGTCCAGTCCAGTGCAATTTCACTTGACTTTCTGCAGTATTCTCCTTCAAAGCCAAGTTGAGCCAGGAGGAAAATTTTGGAGGGGAGGGGGCAAGAAGGGTAGAGAAGGTTGGGTTAAAAACATCACTGTAGGGTGCAGTTTGTGTCTCCATACAAAAACACCAGTTTCCCCCTGAAAGTCACAATTCCTGTTGCCAGTTCTAGAGCAGAATCAGTGGCCAGGGGCTGCTCCAGGACTGCAGAAGGGCTTGGGAACCACCACAGGACTGAGCTGAGCTGCCTGGCTGCTGCTACTGCACTTCTGAAATCCACCACAAATTAGCCAGCAAGGAGTTAAACACAATGTAAAAAATAATGCTTCCCTTATTTTCTCCTTCTTTCCCCTCCTCCTCCCATGTGCTTTTATTTTTGTATTGAGCTAAGTAGAAATGTTGGTTTGGATTTTTTATTTTTTTATTTTGGCTTTGCTTATATTGTTGTTTGATTTTTTACCCAATCCTCAGGTACCTAAAGAAATTGCCACATGCTCAAGGGAAAACAAGTTTCATAACAGAATGACAGTAAAACGTTGCTAAAATCCTTTAGGATAGAGAAAGGATTAGAAGAAGAAAATGCAGAATAATGCAGACATTAGTTTAAGCACAACAAAGGGTTCCTAGTCCACTGACATACAAGAATCCAACAGAAGTATTCATAATTACTAATAACAAAAGGCTGCTCTATTATGACTATTCCATACAAACTAAAACACATGTAAAGCTTGTGTGCTAGTGAGTGTATTTTGATGATAGGTCTGGTTTAAACCTAATCTGCTGAAATACAGACAGGATAGGAACAATGCTTTCTCTAGGGATCAACAACTTTGTCCCTGAACAGACTGCCTTATGTAAACACCCATAATTCTGTTAAAATTCATGCAGACAGCTTGGATTAAAAAGAAACAAATATTAAGCAAATAAACAAAAGTCATGAGCAACAGGGGCTGGGAAAGTCATTGTGGGAAAAAGTGCGCTTTGAAGCATATGCCAGTGTATGCTAAATCAAGAAAATTAATATTAAACACTACAGGTCACAATATTGAACATATGTTCCACCTTCTGAGAAAGTAGCTAGAAATACTCCTTTCAACATTGGACATCTTGTTTAGTGTGATTTTTAGTTTTAAAAAACCCAGCCCTGAACTGCAAACTTAGGTGTTCACCACTTCTTTGGCCTCCAATTTTCTTAACAATGCACAGAATAATGGTTCTGCCTTGGAGCTTGCAGCTGGCACTTATTTATTCAACTGGGCATAAAGGTGGCTTACCCAAAAGATTTAGATAGCTGTGGTTACATGGGTTATATTTTAACACAGTAAGGATAGAAATTAAATTTCTCAAGCATTTTCTTCCCTTCCAGTGTCATTTAGTTCATCAAAAGGGATTAAAATGAGTCTTGGAGTTGACAGAATGACTTGGAGAAGTTTTGGACTCTGCTTTAATTGTTGACATAGGGAGAAAATTCCTTCTTTAATGGGTTTTTTGTTTGGTTTTGGAGGGGTTTGTTTGGGTTTTTTTGTTGTTGGGGTGGATTTTTGTTTATTTATTTCCTCTTCTCCTTGTACTCTCACATTTAAATTATGTTCCACATGTCCCCAGTGAATATGGGACTGTTGGATTTTCCTTGAAATTTCTGCTTCTGCCACTTGCCAGGTTTTTATCCTTGTTAAAGGTTCTGGGAAAGGCTGAGTGTGAGACATCCCTGAGACTCAACAGGGCTGACTTCAGCCTTCTATTTTTAGAGTAGGCTTTGAGACTCTGGACGCCCTACTTGGGTAGCCTTTGCCACAAGACAGATCAGCTTTAATGTGGGCATTTCAGGAAATATTCCCTATCTTTAGGTGAATGGACAGGGAGGAAATCTGTAGGAAACTTTCCAAGTTGGTGGAAGAACATGGGAAAAAATAGCTGTGGCTCTGGAATCCAGCATATGGCCAGGGAGCTTGGGCTGGGGAACGTGCTGAGGGCAGGCTCTGGGATTCCTGAGCCAAGAAGTTGTTTGTTTTTCTGGCTGTGTTCAAAGAAACCAAACTCTGTGTGCTTGCAAATAAATGGGGCTGTGCCACAGGTGCACCTGACAGGTTTCAGTAAGAGAGAAGAAAAATAAAATCATACGAGGTCTGGCTAATTACAGCGGTTCAGATAATACATTTCAAAAGATGAAGTTTTAATAACTAAGCAACTTCCTGTTCAAGGTGCTTTCTCTTTCAGAATTTCTCTTCTGTGGATTTTCATGGATCCTACTTGGAACCACTGAAATTTGACTGAAAGCCTTTCAGTGGCAGTGCCATCTTTTCCTAGTTCATGACCTTATCTCCAGTTCCTATTAGTGACCTTAGGACAAGACTACTGTGACCATGATTTCCATCTTGTATGGGAGCTCTCTGGAATGACACTGAGAAGGAAAGCTGGCAAATCTTGCATTCAAAAAGCATTCTCTGAGGGCTTGGTATTTAGCTCAGTTTTCAATTTCAGTACTGCTTAGTTGTGTTGGAAAAGTTATTTTTGGTTGCTTTCTGCGCTTCATTATAATTCTGAAAATGACTAATTTGATGTGACATTTACTAATGTAGTATGATCAGACATAATTTGATCTTATTAACTTAGATTGTACCATATTAGCAAACATCGGATTCTATTTGAGAAATTTACACATGCTGCAAATGTGGATACACCTTGAAATCATACTGTATTAGTATAATTTGTCACCTTAATGTTGTATTTGGTAAAGAATGTCAGAATATATTGCAATTTATAGCTACCTACCTACCTACAGATCTGCAAAGATTCAGATTGGCTCTGCTGCTGTCATATTGTTCTATAACTAAAAAAAAACCCATTTCTCAATGATACAAAATCACTGCAGTTCAAATGCTTGATGTCTTCTTTGCTTTGGAAATGCTTCCCTTGCCTTGCATTTTTGGTGTCTGAAATCCAAATTAGCTGAGTGGAATAAAGAGCTCATCTTGTGGAATAAAGATTTTACCTTCCTATCCATGTGTGGTGGTGCCAGTGTGGCCTGGGACGTTTGCACCAACTGGCCAGCAGCAGATCCTGGAGTGGCACAGCTGTGCCAGCAGCACATTCACCTGTGTGCTGCTGCCTTTTGCTTTCCTGCTGGGCACCAGCTGAGTTTTTAAAAAGACTAAATATTTGTGGATATTATTTATGAAGAAATGGAAAGGCCAGTTGCCTTTTACAACCTTTTGTAGTTGAGACAGTAACTCTCATGTGCACTTCTCCCATTCTGCTCCAGAGCTGTGGTTTCTGTCTGCCAGCTCAGGCTGTAATTAGAAGTTTATCTCCTGTGTGCTGATATAAGACTCTGTATCCCTTTCTTGGTGATTTTTCTGTTAGTTGGTTGGTTTTTTGGTATTTTTTGAGGGAGAAAGGAGGGTTTTTTCCCTGATCTTGTGCAGTACTGAGGGCATTGTGCATTCTCATCTGAGCTAGCTGGCTGTGACTGGTAAAGAGACTTTGGGATTTAGACAATTGTGCAGTGGGCTGAACATCCCCACAAAGCAAGTTCTTCCACTTGAAAAGTGAAAGACAGCAGGAGCAATGTCCAAACAGTCCTGTAGCACCTACTTTCCCAATGTATTCCAAGGTATTTTTCCCCAATCTGTATTCATTGTGGCATCACTGCAGCAGAAAAGAGGGTTTCTAGCAGAGAAAAGAAGGCTGAACACCCAAATTTCACACAACTGCGCCAGTGAGTGCTGGGATCAGGTGTGTGGCTGGACAGGAGAGGTTGGGGTATGGGATGAGCACCAAAGCAGCTGGTAGTCCAGGAAGTCTGAGGAAAAGTGCAAATTGCTTCCCATCTGCAGTGGAAAGAATTTTTAAAAATAGTTAAAAATAGAATTAAAAGGAACAGCTTCAAACTTGCTGTGAGGAGTCCAGCTCTGACTGCCATGGCATCTGCAGTGCTGGGATGAGCCAGAACAAGCTGTGCACACACTGAACCCCAAACCTCCAGGCTGAGCCTGGCTCAGTTCAAAGGAGCTGCTCCTGCACACCTGGCTCTGTGAGCAAGGCAGGGTGAAGGCTGAAGCTTAAGCCTTAAACTTCAGACTGCAGGCCATGAATGATATGTGATGTTTGGCTTCTTTTTGTCTGTCAGAACAGTAGCTGTCAAAAATGCTTTTATTTTTCCATACTCCAAAATCTTTTTGATTTAAGTGTCAGGTTACCCCTTTGATGCAACTTTTGCAAAACCCCTCAATGAGGTTATTAGAAAATCCTCACTGAACCAGTACAATTGTACTGAACAAAAACTGAGCAGAGTACCTACAACAAAAAGGGTGTTTGAGCTCTTTTCATTGACCATAAGTTTGAAATAATATATTTAGCTTTAGCCTTACAGCAATTTTGATCCAAAACTGATAATGTTGCATCTTTCCCAATGGATTTTTCTCTTTTGTGTTATTTTTTCATGCTCTATTTGGAAAATAACAATCAAAGGCATTCCCAGGCTCTTAATTCCCTTTGTTTCCACTACAATGTTCTGAACACTGAGCAAACCCAGCTAGCTGTCAGCCTGAGCCTCTGTTACTCTGATGTTTTACATCTCTGAAGATAGCACTGCCTCCTGCTCTGCTCTTCAGATATTTTATAAGTGTGATGCTGGAACTGTATTTCAACAGGTGGAAGTATGTGGGGCTTTTGTCAGGTGATTTCTGTGTTCCCAGGTATACCCAAAAATAAGAAAGATGCTTTGGATAAACTGTCTTCACTTTATTTTTCAGTGATGCAGACAGACACATTAAGGAGCTGCTGGTGCAGAATATCTTCCTCATCCCGTTACACAATCACACACAGAATATCTCAGGCATTTTTGCCCATTTTGAATTCCATAGATGGACAGAAATTGGCAAGAACTTGCCTTAAACTTACACCAGTTCACTCAATTTTAATTTTATAAGAACCTTGGCTTAATTTTTTCTGACTTTGCCTTATTATATGTATCCATCTCCAGTCTTTAAAGCTATTGTGCTTGCAGGACACTTCAATCTTCTTCTCTATTTTAGCTGGATTGGCAATTTCAATTTACATTGAAATGCACTGTTTTCATTAGGATGCTTTGTTGAAGTTAAGTTTTATCCACTTTTTACATTGATTTTTAAGATAACAGTGCTGGTACATGTGTAAGTGTGGACAAACATTCAGTGTGTAAGCAACAGCAACTAACAGAGACAGACATTGGGGGAATGCCATCAGGTTTTTATTTTAGATATTCTTCCTCTGGCATGAAGGATTAGAATTTCATTTGTATGTATAGAGACAAATACAGTAATAATTTCTTATACTTTCTTATAATAATTGCATTATGATATGCATTTTCTCTGTGAATTTATAATTTCATTGAGAGGGTGATTATTTCCAAACACTTGGATTCAGCATTTCTCAGAGTATCAGAAGAGTGAGGGCTGCAAGATGTGTCAAATCTCAAGGTTAGGCTGATCCTTTGGGCTCCTGTACCTGCCAGGACAGAAAACTCCACAGTGTCACTGCCCCACACCCCAGCCTCACCCACTGGGGAGGGTCAGGCAAGGCCAAACCATTCTCCTGCCCTTGAGTGATGAAAGTAACCAGAAACCAAATTAGTTTTATCCATTCTTTAACTTGCTCTGGGGTTGGCTCTCCAAGTTTATATGGCAATTTCTAGGAGATCTATAAATTCCAGTGGAAACTTTTTTCAGGAAAATTCACTATTAAGGGAATAAGTGGTCCAGTTATTAAAAAGGTTGTCTGGGGGTTGAGTAGTGTCAGTTCAAGTCAAGACACATAGTAATTCTGCACTGTTAATGAAATGTAAAAGAAAGAAAATTATGAACAAAAAGAAAAGGCCATTTGGATTATTTTTTTGTGTAAAATCATAGAAGTGCCTCATTAATTTCATCATGGGATTAATAGTTCATCTGCTAGTAGTTCAACAGAGGGAGAATATTCACACAGTATTTTGTTTTATGCTGGTATTACGTCAACCTTTGTGGCTGTGACCTGGTGTTAAATACAAAACAGGTACTGGAATGGAATTAGGTCTTCAGATCACACAGACATGTGGACTATTAATTGAACTTTGCATAGCCAAACTTCTATAGGTTCATATTTAAATGCTGTTAGTGACCATTTAAAAATAATTTTAAATTAAATGCAACCCAGACTAGGAAAAAGACAGTGAGCAAGCAGGGCTGGGATTTGACAATGAATTATGTGTATTGAATGGGTAGCCATGTGGAACACTTCTAAATTATGAAATCCCTGTTTGGGGCTGTGCTTCCTTGTCTTGTGCTGCACTCAGAAGTTTCTTCAACTAAAATTCAATCTCTCAAAAATAAATGTAAGAGGATGGGCTAGAATATTTCTTTTAAACCCAGTGTCTACCTTTGAGCAATAGTGTAATGTTAGGTGCCTCACACAGTAAAATCTTATTTATCATCTCTGTGGACAGGTGTGAGCAGTGTAATAAAAAATCTGGCAAAATCTTGTTGGGTTATTTGGCTGGACCTTCAGTCTTCAGGAACTGAGATCCCTTTTTGATTTTATGGTGGAGCAGAGCCCTCCTGTCCCACAGCTGCACCCCAAGTCCATGTGCTGTATCATTACCCCAGAGAGCACTGGGTCCTGCTGGCAGCAGCAGTGATGCCACAGTTGGAAGGGCTTGTGTAGGGTCACACCCAGCTGACTGTTCCTGCCTTGCTTCTTAAAAATCTCTGCTGGCAAGGAAAGAGGGGTAAAAACTCCAATTCCTTTTGATGCAATTAATTAATTCCACCTCTATAGGAATATCAACAGGGCTTTAAGGGCTTATTTCTTCTTTTGAAGCTGCATTTGCTCAGATAAATTCTGTATTCCTCCTGCCAGGCAAGGCACTGGAAGGCCCCATTCCTTTGTAGTGCTGCAAGCTTTGAACAGCTCTTCATTGCCCTCAGTATCTTGAAAATGAACTGCTGTAGCTAACTATTTTCTGGGCAAAAGAAATCAGAATATTTGTTTGAAAACTGCAATTTTTGTTACAATACAGATACTGCTTTTCCCCAGTAGACCACTAGCAGCATAGAGTTTTTGTTAAGAAGAAAGGAATGAGTAAATGTGGAGCTACTACAAGTGATTAGAGCAAGTTCATGTTAGGCAGGGAAAAGCATTCCTGGCAGGGAGGGTTTGCCAGGGGAAGCTCTGAGTGAAGTTATGGAGCCTCTCTCCTTGGAAATAGTTAACTTTAGATCCCAGATGACACCTGTGATTGATGCTGTATCTGTGCAACCCCTGTGACCTCTCCTCGTTCCTTATGGTCCCATAATTCTGTGTTCCAGCAGTGAAGCAGAAACGTGGATGAAATACCAGCTGTAGAGCAGCTCAGATATTGACTTTTACCTCCAAGGTCAGGGGCAGTGAAATATGGAGCACTGGGCCAAAAGTGATCCCTACATCAGCATGCCAAGTCCTCTGCCATTGAAAGGCTGGGTTATTTAATCCCTTTTGTGATCTTTATGGAGGTGATCTCTAAATACAGTTTGTGTCTGTGATGAATGTATTTAAGACAGATGATTGTTGAGGTAGTAGAGATGTGTATAATGCCTATTCAGAGGTCACTGGGCTGACAATCACAGAATTACTGGTGTAAGAGCATTCCTCTGCAGAACTTTTCACATGCAAATGTCTAATTCCTGGCTGTATCACAGGAGTTTTAAAATAAAGTGAACCAGTCAGTGTATTCTCCTTTTAGAAAGGTACATGATGATAAATTCTATCACTAGAAAATTTTTTTTAAAAACCACCACAGTTGGAAAGAAGGAAATTTGATTCCACCTAATCACAGATGCTTAATTTTATGCAACTGAGGCTTTTCATTGGTGCAGGCTTTTTATTTTTATGGTGTACTTTTATTAAAATATGCCTAATATATATGTTGGAAACATATTTTTCCGATGTATATTTTCTTACAGGCAGGTATTAAAAGATAAGACAGTTTTGGATTTACTGGAGCAAAGTCAAAAGTGCCATTACCTGTGTCACACCATACTGCTGGATGGAAACATGTTTAGGATTTTTGGATGCTTGGATTTCAGTGAATTCTTTTCAGCCAGAGCATCTTGTTTGTTAGAATTTGAATGAAGGAGGGAGGATTGTGGGAAGGCTGTTCTACCAAGGACAAGGTACAGATCATTGTGGCACTCTCCATGGATTAATCCATTAGTCTCTATTCTTTGTTTCCAGAACATGAATGCTGTGACCCATTTTAATGAGGATTGTGTTTCAAGTGCTATCTATCTGGATTTTTGGCATGGTAAGAGTCCACATGTCTCTTGTGTTCAGCAAGTTCTTTTCCATTTTAGCAATGACTACGTTCAGAATCTGTGGCCCATCTGAATTTGAATTCAAAGCCGAGGGGTAGGTCCTGATCAAAATTAAATTGCTTTTCTGAATGAATGACAATTGTAACCATATTATTTAGTCCTGAAATTGCCTGGTTCATTCAGAGAAATTAAGGCTTAAAAGAGGCATCTGTAGAATCACTCCAGAAAACTGAACATCCTCCCTCTGGGGGAAAAAAATAGTTAAAGCATTGATGGCAAGATAATTAAATAAATATAAAAACCATTTCTAATTTGAAATTAGATTTGCTTGTTTTGATCTAGAAAGCCGGTTTGTCTTACCACATTTTCTACATGAACACTGTTTTGAGCTATTTCTGCTCACATAGACCAGCACAATAATATCCAGGCAATTAAGATGTTATTCATTTATTCTCAGTGATATATTTTGAAAATTAGCTTCTTTCTCATATGTGGCAAACTGAGTCATAGAGAAATAGAATGTCCTGGTCACAGCTGTATTAGATTTGTAGAAGAACTGGAAATTGAGTGCAGATCTCCTGAAGCCTGGTGTGTGATTCTTGATGTACGAAAAATGAAACATAATTCAAAACCAAGGGGGCTGCTAAAAAAGAAAATTGGATTGTAACCACTGTCCTGACTCTTTCCACTTGCTAATCCTAATTTCCACTCTCTCTCTCCTAATCCAGGAGTCAGCAGGAGCACAAGAAGGGCCAGCATTTTTTGTTGAGGTGTTTTGAGCACCATAAATAATTCAGAACTTTATTTCTATGTTGCTCATGCACAGTCATCACTTGGGAACCACTAAAAATAATAGTGAGGGTGATGATTAGCTTCTGGCATGACTGCATGAATTGTGATGAGGTTTGACTGGGTTCTAGATGCCAGCAAATGTTTACAAATGCAGCCCTTGAACTGTGTTTTCTCCATGTGGTTATTTTCCAGTATATCCTGAACTCCTGCCCACATAATGGCTGTATTGTCTTTGAAGGATGGAATTCTGCCCTGCTGGGCTGTGGCTGCAGTGAGACAAGCACAGGGCTGTTCTGCACCCTGCTACTTCTGCCTGATTGTTGTTACATTGGTTCAGAAAAATTAGGGTTTTTAACAGACAGTCCTATGGGATGTGTCTGTGCTTGGATGAAACACCCGTGTGAAGGACTGGGAAGAGATGCACAATTCATTTCTGCAACACTCTGAAAGGTGTTTGTCAGGGTAAACTGAATCCAGGTTGGGATGTCCTGCCCTGGATGAGAGCAGGGCCACTGCTGTTTAATGATGAGTGCTGATTCCCTTGGCACAGGGAGCTGGTGTGGCTGCCCAGGGATGGGATAGCACAGCCTCTGGGCATTGCCCAGGAGCTCTCATTTTTCCCCATGGAAGTGGTGCTTTTCCACCTCAGACCATGTTTGGTTTTAGTGGGTTAGCCATAGAAAACCATAGTTTGGTTTTAGTGGGTTAGCCATAGAAAACCATAGTTTGGTTTTAGTGGGTTAGCCATGGAAAACCATAGTTTGTTTTTAGTGGGTTAGCCATGGAAAACCAAAATTTGGTTTTAGTTGGTTGGCCACGGAAGACCATATTAGCCATGGAAAACCGTAGTTTGTTTTTAGTGGGTTAGCCATGGAAAACCATAATTTGGTTTTAGTTGGTTAGCCATGGAAGACCATGGTTCTCAGGAGAGCTTTAATGCAAGAGAAAAGCCTTTGGGGGGGCAAGCTGACTCTGTGAGGACTGTAAAACCTGCATGTGTTTGGTAACTAACCTCAGCACACAGTCTGGGGGAGGCCTGTGGAAGGAAATTGAGAAATGCCTTGCAGATGGCAAACTTCAGCCAAGCCAGTTCCCAAAACCAGGCTTCTACAGAATGAAGCCCTCAAGGTCATGTCAAAGACATATGAAACTACATGGTAATAAACCCAAACTACAGTCTGAAAGGTGGTGAGAAAGCTCCAGCTGTGTAAGAAACCCAAGATGATGTGATACTTTCCATGAAGAAGAAAAGCCATGTTAGTGAGAGCAAAGCTTTCAAAATAATCTCTTCCTCTGTGCCTTTCCTCTCCTTTCTGCTCTCACAGCAATAGCCATTAGATGATCTGTTACCCACTGGCTTCAAACTACTGCAGGGATCCCTGTGAGGAAGGGCAGACTTTCCCACAGCAATTCCAGGGGGCTTAGCAGAGCCTGCTCACTCTGATGCTTTTCTTCAAGCTTTTCTCTCTTTCCCTTTGCCTGGTGCTCTTGCAGAGACAGCCTGCTCTTAGTACATGTACTTATTTCCAGCTTTTCCACTGGCAGCACATATTCAATCAGAATTTCCTATTAGTTCAGCAACCCACAGCAAAAGTGAAGGCAAATATTACTGGAATGTGATAATGGTCCTGTGCACAGGCTTTAAAAACTTGCTGTAGCAGTTTGCATGCTGTTACCTAAAATCTCTAAATTTTTATGTACAGTCTAACCAAGAAGGATGATAAATGCCTCCACCCTCAGGCTGGGATGGAGAAACATCTGCTAGGAATAGATCTGGGGGGTTGAGGACATGTATTAGGTGACTTCTCAAGCACTAGTGTTCCTTCAGAGGGGAACAAAGGAGGGGCCATGGTGTCAGTGGGTTTCTCTCCCCTCCTTGTATGACTGTGGCTGTTCCCAATCTCTGTGCCAAGGAGAGGAGCCATTCCCTCTACTCCTATTGCACACCAGCTCCCAGCTTTTCTCCCTGCCCTGGCTGAAGGTGCAAATAAACCCAAGCCCTCTCCTGATTACCAAAGCCAGCCTTTCACCAGGGGACAGCAGTGTCATGCTGCCTGCACATTGCTGCTCCTTTGTGTCTGCTGGCACTTCCCCAATTGCCCTGATCTGTCTGAAGAACTGGTTGTGTTTGTCCAGCACTGCTCCTGTCCTCAGCAGATCCTCTCCCTGTCACGGAGGAGTTTGGGCTGTTGTCCTCCTTCACTGCCCAGCTCTTCAGGCCGAGAGCAGCTGTGGGCTGGGATGGTGATGCACAGGCATGCAGCAGATGTAGAATTGGCTTGAGGAGCCTCCAGACAGGTGGGGCAGTCAGAGCCATCTGTGATGTCTGCCAGAGCCCTGCTGCCAGGAAGGAGCAGGGGCTTTGGAAGGGTGAGTGAGTGGGAGCAGAGGAATTGGGAACATCCTTTCATGGATTTAATTTCATGAGGAAATTAAAGGCAGCAGTTTCTTAGCCAAAATAGAGGACAGCACAAGAGAAGGCTGTGCAGGATGCTCAAGGACACAGGAACCAAGTGTAGTTACCATCCTGCTAAAACCAGCAGCAGGTACAGCCCCTCCTAGATGTGTGCTGGGGTGGGCTGGGGCATTTCAGAGACCAGGGAATGGCTGTGTGGGGCTACAGAGAGGGCTGGGAACATGGGCCCTGATAGTTCTTGTGCTCTGATAACTGTCCATCCTAAGAAAAGACTGAGATGGGAAAGGGAATCCTGTAAGTATTGGCAAAAAATCTCTTCTGTGCTCGTACCCTGAGTTGTCTTGATGTCAATGTTGCTGTGTCCAGGTGTGGCTCTCTTGGAGTTTAGGGCTATGTGAATGCAGCATGGTTTATCTCAGGAGGAAAAAATGCATTATTGTTAGCTTATTATTGATCTTGTTAATTATAGTAACTGATCCAGTATTAACTTTGCACTGGAGCTGTAAGTTGAGAGTTTGCAGCTAGGGAAAATCCTGACTCAAAGTCACAACGATGTGAAACACTAATAACTGGATGAGGTTTTTATTTCTTAAGACATCACCAGTGATTTGAATGGTGGTGACAAGTAACTGGTTCACCTGGCTGTGTTTGTGGAACAGCTGAAAAACTAAAGCTGTTCTAGAAAGTAAAGGGATTTTCCCTTAATGAATATTTTAGTGATTCATGTGTAATTATTTGAACTTTCTAAATTGTAAATTATGCTGCTACAAATTCATCCTTTCTAGTTATGCAGGAGCTTCATGGTGTTTTAGAGTGCATTAACTCCCTTGAAAATCCCTCACTCATTCCTGTGCAATTTATTCTCCTGTTCTCTGTAATGAGTTAATCTATTTTGAATGAAGTTGAGTTGCTTGCTGTATGACTACACAAAAAGCTGCTTCCAGCTCCCACATCAGCTGGCTGGCACAACCCCACAGCCATTTCCAGAGCGTTATTGCTGCTTTGTGCTCAGCCTGCACAGGAGCCGAGTGTAGGTTTTACCTCTCTGGGATTGCTGAGAGCAAAGAGAGACAAACCTGACAGTTTGTCTTCAGAGCTGTGCCAGATTGGGGTGTATGATTGCCTTTGAAATCCTTGCTGGATTTAGCATTTACCATTTCCCTCTGCCCAGCCACAGAGCAGCTCCCACCACAGACCCAGAAGGGAAAAATGCTCTATGGATTCTACATGATTCAAGTCTAAGAAAATCTTTCCTATTGACACTTGGGGAGCAGAAGGGACTAATTCAGAGGTCACTATCTAAAGCAAATCCAGACTCCTGGGCAGGTGAAGTATGTATTGCATCCTTGATGTTCTTGTTATTGGAAAATGATGAGAAAGTGAGGTAAATGACACAGACCTGGTGTCCTACCTGCAAGGCATGTAGGGTGCTCAGAATATCTAAGGGTTTCTGCTAATGATAAGCCATCATTCTAAATGCTGCAAACAGCTGCAGGTGCTTTATTATTCAAGGCAAATCATTGCCTTCATTTGTTTCCATCAGAAACTGACTTAGAGAGCACATCTCTGAGGAAGGGAAATTAAATAAGTGACTCTTTTGACAAGAATTACATATTACTGCAGCTTGGGCATTATCAAGATCAGTTTATCAGTGTAACAAGATCATGTGTTCTTAATATAAGACTGAGATATATTTAGTTTGGAGGGAGCATTTTTGAGAAACATAAAAAGGGAGAAAACAGAGATACAGGGGAAAAACTGGAAAACTTTACAGCAGAAAGTTTTATGTATGAGAATAGTTCCTTGCTTTTGAAACTAGAAAATCAAATAATGGGCACATGCTTTGCTATCAGATACTTTAACTAGCACTTGGTCTGACACATCTTCCAGAGTTTATAAATTCCAGGTCACAATTCCAGGTCAACAATTTGCAGAATTTGTGAACAGCTCAGCCCTCATTCGTGTGCTGAAGTGTTTTGCTCAGTCCTGGCCTGCAGTTTGATTTCTAGCTCCCATCTTTACCAGGTACCAAGTGCCTTGAATACCCTGGTGAATAGCAATTAATGACACTCAGCTACTTCAAATGCTGGGATAAATTGCAGCAGCTCTCAAAAGTGGCTATTAGAGCTAATCAGAAAATGCTGTACTTCCTGCAGAAAATGTCAACTTCTTGTTTTTGTAAACCAAAAGCAATCAGGAGAAGTTCTCCCTCCAAGAAAAGCTCCTTTAAAAGAAAACTGTGCACATCTCACAAGTATTTGCTCTGGTCAAACCCCCAGATTTCTGTCAGAATGGTTTTGGCTGGGTTTAATGGTTATTGCTGATACTGCCAAACACTGTGATCCAGTTGCAAGGAATTTTAATAGAGGCTCATTTAAAGAGCTGCATCCCCTCGAACTGACTCTGTGGTTAGGAATATTATGGCTTGTGAGATTTTGGGGTAAAGTATTGCAAAGCAGAATATCAGTGTTTAAAAAGAATGACACAGTAAAAACCTCCCAAGGCTTAAAATTTATAACCATTTATGCCACAGGAGACTTGAGTCAAAGGCAATATTTCAGTGCAAACAAATCAAATTGGATTGTTTCTCTGAACTTGAACCAGATTTAGATGTTTTTTTTTCAGATCTGGTGTGAGTTTAGCCCTTATTTTGTTAAAATTGTGAAGTTAAGTGAATTTAAAGGTTTCCTGCCTGTGAATTTGGCATACAGAATTGAAGTGCATTGGCAGGTGCTGCTGTTGGAACTCTGTTTCTGAAAAACACTGCAGCTTTTATTTTATATTAAAGGAGTTAAAATAAGTGTTATTATTGCATTAACAAATCTCTTCAGCTATTTCTGAAAACCAGTAATTTGCCATATTTTGTTTCTATGGCATGTTTTTATTGCTGCAGACTGGACATCCAGAAAATATAATTGTAATCTTTTTTGCTATCATTAATACTGTTAATTACTTCTGGGACAATATTTAATTGCTAATGAGTTTTGCCTCAGTGAAATTTCTAGAACGAGATAGGTTAAATTTGCAAAAGGTGTAGTTGGTAACAATTCAGCATCTTGAGAATGCTGGTTTACAGCATTAAACAATATTACATTGCATGCTATTGTAGAAATAAAATTATACACTTGAAAAATTAATCTGGGTAAGCCAGGTATTCATGCTGCTTTCTGGAGTTATGTAAGAATGGAGTTTTAAAGGAGATGTTTATTTCACCATTTTGTCTGACTGTTTTTTAGGGACAAAACCAACATCTAAATGTTCATTTCAGCCAGTAAATAAATCCAGAAGTCTCAGACTTCACCTCTGGCTTAAGCTACCACAGGAGTAGTACCAGTGTAAATAGGAATAAAGTTCCACCTGTATTCTGTTGAGCTATTTGATATGTGATGTTTGAATTATTCGCTCTGCAATAAAAGCTTGAAAGGTTGATTTTTCAAAACAAATACCTCCACCAGTGACACTACCCTCACACACAGATCTGCTTGGCAGAAGGGCAGGAGCTTTAGTCCAAGTTTTTAATGACTATTCTCAAAACTCACAAAAGCCAGAAGCTCTGAAAAGCTGTTGCCAGTGGAGAACGACCCCATAAAGTGAGTGAGGAAAGGAGAGGGTTTGTGGAGGGGGCTCCAGCTCCAGGCAGCCCCACACCCCCTCAGCAGCTTGGAGAGCATTTCTGTGGAACTCAAATGCTTTTGTAGGAGGCAATTATCAATCATTTGGAAATGGCAGGGCAAGGCAGTGTAGTTCTTTCTGCCAGCACTGGGCACTGGTTGCTTGCAGCCCTCTGGATGCTGTTTTATCCAGCATGGCTGTTTATTTGGGGTTTATGTTCCTCCAGGTGTCAAAGAGGAAGCTCTGCTGTGTTTGCTTTTCAACAGTGTTCTGGAGGGGAAAAAAATGAAATTTTTGTGAGAAGGGAAGAAAGGAAGATGGAGCAGCTTTTTAAAGTTCAGATTCCCCTGTCCAGAACCTACCTATTTCCTGCAGTGCCTTAAAGCAAGCCTAATAAAATGAACTTCTGTCCACCTAGTTTCTGGCTAAACCATGCAATGAAAATTTATGCACTCCCAATTTTGTCTCAGTTTTCTGTCCCTCTGATGTGTGTTGACCCTGATTGCAGCAAAGGGATGATATATTCCTTGGTGTTGACTGCACAGATCTTGTAAATAAAGCTTGTAATATGATTGCTTTGATTATTTGTTCCTTGTGAGATGTGGATTTGTTTTTGTGGTTAATCAGAGCATGCTCAGAAGCAGAAGTATGTTTCATAAATAATGGCTTTATCCAAATATAGTGAATAACAATTCTTCTAAATTCAGTGAATTTTGGATTAGGTCTGAAAAAAATGGCACATAGAAAACATTGCAGACAATTTATTTCAGTGTGTACAGTTCTCATTTCTTATTCACCTCAAGATATTGTGGCATTTTGCACCTTCTCAGAACCAAGGCACATCTGTAACTCTGCTACTGGCTTTAAAACATAACTGAGAAGTCAAACGACTTGAAAATTTAGAGTAGAGAATTTAGTAATGTTTCCTTTTAGGAAAGGCTGCTTCTTAACAGCAGTGCCTGTTTTGGCATGGGGAACACTGGTCAGCCTCAAGGAGTACTGTGCACCCTGTTTTCAGTCCCTTGAGATTTTGGCAGACTTTCCCAACTGGAGAAAGTTAATTAGTTGTCATCCTGGACTGAAGTTTCCTGTGGAAGTTACCAGAAATCCTAGTGAGAAACAGGTTTTTTCTTGGAGTCCAAACTGAAGGCTTGTAAAGGTTTGGTGGAGCCCTTTTGTTTGACAATATTGTGTCCTCATTGCAGTGATGTTGTAGTCTCATGGACAGTAAGAGTGTGTGATTCTACTATAAACATTTTCAGGCTTAGGAGGATAGGGCAGGGATTTCTGGCCATTTCTTTGGGTGTGGTGGTGGAGCACATGAACTTCAGCAATAAAATCCCACCGAAAGAACTTGCAACTAGATTGCAACCTGGTGGAATATGCTTTACTATATTACTTTCAGAAGAGCTAGCCACACATGCAGCATCCCTGTTAGTAGTTTTTAATTTTAAAATAGTCAGTTTAGCTTTACAGGAATTAAACTTCCTTAAAATACTGCTGCCTGGTGTTCAGGATATGAAACACTGTTCTGTATCAGGTATTTTATTTCATTCCTGTTGGTCACTAAGGAAACAGCTCAGAAATTGTTGCCTCTTCCAGGCAGTGGTTTCCTGTTCAGAGTAGGCATGTTTGGAAATAAGTGGGATCTGGGTGCCCATCAGGTCTGTTTGGAATGGCAGCTCAGAATGCTGAGTGCATCCATGGTATGTGGTGAGTGCAGAGGTGATAAATCCATCAGCTCCCACCACGTGGGCTATGAGGAGCTTGCTCCCTGTTCTGGTGCTTCAGTTCTCCCTGTGTTGAGCTGGCTGAATTTTATTCTTTCTATTTCTCCCACTCTTGAATCTTAACAATTTCTCTAAACAAGTGGATTTATTCCCAGTGTGTACATTAGATGAAACTACTGTTTTGCTTTCTCAACAAAGAGTAGGCTGATGTTCTGAATTCAGCAAATAAAGCAGCTTTTTAATGTGAAGAGTGTAGAGCTACCCAAAGATTCCATGTGTGAATGGAAAGGAAGCCTTGATCTCCCTTCCAAGGGCAACACATACTCCTTTTTATTTAGGAAATTACCACAGCTGCACTAAACCTGATCCAGCTGAAATCAATGGAAGTGTTGCTATTGGATTTGCCAGCAACTCCTTCCTTTTCATTATTTTACATCTAGGATACAGTAGACAGAAAACGTTGGGGTAAGAAATCCAGATTTTTTTTTTCCTTTTGCTAGGGAGAGTGCACATTTATTTATGCCTCAGATTAAAAATGTCATGGCGAAGCACTGTCTCAATCAACACTTTTAATGATATGTGATTATTCATAGCTTTTTGAAAATGTCAGGAGTAGTTCCACTTCACATGCTAACATATGCTTTCTAAACAAACACTGATGAGTTATCCTGGTATCCAGTTTCTTACAGTAGAGTTACAGGTTTCTGAATAAAGAAGGAAACAATATTTAAGATATGGAAGAAAGTGTAAGTGTAAAGCAATTAATCAGTAAATAAATGCAGATGTCTAGTATCCAAAGGATTTTATCTATACTGCTTAAACTACTCTGATCTGAAAAATGTCTATTTGCCTTTCAGTATGAAATGCAGTATAGATTTTTAAGCGTAACCAATCTCCCTCCTAAAATGTTTAACAGACTGAACACTGGCAAAAATGCTGTATTAAAATAAACGATATCCCAAACAAATGTAGGGTCTAAAGGGAAGGTGTGGTTATCACTGGCAGCGTCATGAGTTACCTCAAGCTGTATGCCAGTGATGTCAAGCAATGCTGCTTGCATCATTCTCATATTTTTATAACACAAACTGTCATCTCTGAGCTAAAGATTACTCCTGTCATCTGCTATATATAATAAAGGAGGGTGACAGCAGTCAGGCTGCTACAGAATGATGAGCTGGGAGGGAGAGATACTGCTGGAAATCATCGGTGTGGCAGTGACACTTTAACCCTTTTTGTCTGGAGGACGCCCCGCTGGAGAGGGAGACGAGCAGGTGGGAGGGACACAGGGCTGCGCGGTCACTTCTGAAGAGCTCCATAATTCCACCTCCTGGGAGCTGAGCATGATGAATTAAATGTCACCAGTTGCATGAATAGGCAGGCAGGAGTGCCAGAAAGAGTTGCTGAGTGATCCAATAACTCCTGAAGTGCCAAGGGAGCCTGAGCATCAGACTGCACCCTGGGCTGGACCACGTTGAGATCACCTATGGCTAAATGTGTAGGAGGGAAAATTTAATCTCTCACTTGGTCAAATATTTTGCTGCATGCTTCAGGGAGCATCAGAATTTCTAAACAGCCTGGTTTGGACCAGAATTTTTTTCTGGTTGCTACACATACAGAGTCATCTTCACGTGCTTGACTTGCACAGCATCTTCTTCTTTGTGGGATTGGAACTTGCTGTGTTTAGTGATGATGGAGCTGAAAAGCTTTTTTGTGTAGCACAAATAATAAACACAGAAGCAGCCTCAACAGCCTTGAGGGCAGTTGTACTGTATCACAGCTATATTGTTTATATTAAAATCTGAGTGCTTGCTGCAGGGATAGCATCCCAGAACAGCCCTATGGAAAATACCTCTCCTCGTCTCTCATCACAGTAAATTGTAGTAAGAGAAAGTGTCTCCATTTGATGAAAAAATATCTTGCAATCCCAAGGAAGAGGTAAAAATACACTACCAGCGGTTGTATAGACTCCAATTAGATTTCCTGGGGAAAAAGTATAGGTGAGAGTGCACCGGCATTTGGAGAGCAGGATTTTGCATATGCCACCTCAGTACTGTTATAAAGCATGGACAGTTGTTGCTGGAAAGCTACAGGGAGAAAAATGTCACTGATATTCAAGATGTTTATAAACAGTGTGACTACCTGCAGTCGATGCACCCAGCTCCTGAGAATTACTCTGTGTGCTTCAGCCTAATTAAATGCAATGGTGTCATTTTTATGTTTTCAGTGCAGGTTCTGCTAAGGAATCTTGTGACAATTATTGTGGTGTAAGGGTTAGATATTTAGATGGGGGGAAAATACAGATGCAAGCTTTAGTTATGTAAGCCTTTAAGAAGGTTATGTTTCATTGCTTTTCACATTTCATCTAGTTCTTTCTGGGGAAATGCTGTACTATAGAAAAATCATTATGCAGATCAAGAAACATGAGCATGTTGCTACCACGGGAGGAAAAAATATAAATAATTAAATCTTGTGCCACCTCTTTCACAGCCCTAATCTCATTAATATAAAGCAATTTTAGAGATGGAGAAGAGCCGATAACAGCATTGGACTCATGAGATATTTCTGTTTTCCATCCATCAGGCAGGTAATTGTGGGAGTTATGACTTTGTTAGGCAGAAATGTACAGCTCTAAAGAACTGATAACTGAGCATCTCTGCTCAGCAGACAATGGAGCAGCATCCAGTAATTGAATACATCAATAAGCTTTCACATCTCGTATAACTTCAGTGCCCTGGACAGGATAGCATTAGACATAATCATATTTTGATCAGGAGAAAATAGAAGTTGGATGAAATAATATCAATTTTATTTACAGGGCAGAGAAGAAGCCATCCAGTCTGTGACAGAAAAATGATTTTTTTTTTAAATCTGGCTTTGATCTGGCTCTGGGCTTTGATTTGGTGGCAAATGGGTCTATAACTCATTTAGACCAGCTGCCAGGCTTTTTCAAAGCACAGAACATTAAGCAGAATCCTGCTTCAAGGAATAAATACACAATCAACATAATAAATGGTGACAAAACAGCACCAGCTCATTCTTTACAGTTGGAACTTGCTACAGCCTACATGAAACACTGTAGATACTCAGCTCAAATAGTGCTTATTGATTTGTGGCATTCTTGGGCCAAAGAGCATTTCTTGTGTAAAATGTTAGAATGACAGTTCAAGGGGGCTTGATGGGCTTGGGGAGTGCCTTTGTGTGGATTTTATTTGCAATAACACTTGCAGAGTGTGGCAGAAGAAGAAGGATTATTGGGGGAAGGCGAGGGGAGGGCAGAAGAGGGGTCCCAGTGAGGCCAGAGCCTGTGAGCCTGGCCAGGGCTGTCAGAGGAGATGGGCGGTGCAGGGTGGCACAGGGGGAAGCCCATGGCACCTGTGTTCCAGGGGGATTGGGGTGGAACAGAGCAGGAGGGATGCTCTCTGCTGGCAGAAAGTCCCAATGTTCTGTCCCTTGCAGGAGGAAGGGCAGTGCAGGCTGGATCCTCCTTGCCAGAGCCTGGCAATTTTGGGAAGCTGGACTTGCTCCCTGCTGGCCTGGGCTGCAATGACTGCAGAAGGCTTTGAACCCCTCATTCCATGCAGAGCTGTGGGTCTTTCAGCTGCATTTTGTGTGGAAAACTGTATTTTTGAGCCCAGCCTACCCTTCAAGCCTCAGTTTTCCCCCACCCCTGCTTAGAGAGGTGCGTGCTCTCCTCAAGACTCTTGTAATCTCCTTCTTACATAATGCTGCTCTTCACTGAGGGCTGCCTTGTGCACTCCTGGGTGGTAAAACAAGTGTTGTCACATGCTGCTTTACAGGGGCTGACAGCCCTGCCTGCTCTGCTGGGGAGGAAAAAGCTGGGCTTTAGCTGTGGAGAGCATCAAAGGCTCCAGAAGTGCTTTTCAGGCTGGAAGAGAGATACTGAGCAAAGCTTTTTCTGACATGGTCAGGGGATGTGCATTTTATACACAAGGATTCATAAATTACAGATTTATTTCTATTTTTCTTCTATATCTCTTTTATTTCCTGCCAAAACTAAGCAGTGGGGTTTGCAGGAGGCAGCAGCTGGAAGATGGAATCAGGCAAATGCTAAGAAGGAAAGCACACTTTTAATCTGAGTTGGAATATCCCTGATAACAAGCTTTCAAGTGAAACAATAGGATTCTGTGGTTTCCAGTCAAAACAGAGCCAAAAAGGTTTCATCCTAGCACAGGTTGTGCCCTTAAGTCAGAGGACTTTATTAGGATCATAAACAAGAATTCAAAGTGAAGTTTGATGGCTTATGTTACATAGGTCTGACCAGAGGATCCTCTTAAAACATGGTTTTCTACATTAAAGCATATTTAGTGATGCAAATATAATATCATGGTTATTTGTTCCTCTTCTTTAGAGCTACAATAATTGGACCATATCCATTTTCTCTCTTTTCTGCTCTCATCTCAGTTTCATTCTAGTCTGAGATGTGGATCATTATCCTATGGCACAGACTATTTGCCTTGGCAGATTCTAGGGAGAAAATAGTTCAATTACTTGAGCTGTTTTGGATGGGCAGGATAAATTTCTATGAAATCTTTTTCGCAGTTCCTGATTTTTTTTCAATAAGGAGCTTGCTCTGAAATAGTTGGCAAGAGACAAATCAGGGTTTAAATTTGGGAAAAATAATGGAGATTCTTCTGCTCCAAGTGAAAGTATTCAAATAATGTATTTTTTAACATGGCTATTCCTTTTATTTTTGTGAATTAGGAGTCTGGAGGGTGACAAGCTTTGGAGGTGGAGTTTACTGTCCCTACAGCCAGCTTGACCACTTCAGAGAAAGCTCTCACCCACTATGTAAAAGGTCCAAAAATGGAATGTAGGGCTCCTATAAGTTGCTGAATGGCAGGAGAATTATTTTTCCAGTTGAGGTTTCCTGCCTCTTTTGGGCTAGATTGTGGCCTTCTGTTATATAAGAGGTGGAAAATGAAGTTTTTACAGACACACATGTGCACACACACACCTCCATTTGAAAGAAAATCGCTCCAAAATGTTTTCCTGGAGCCCCAAAGCAATTGCAAAACTAAGAGAGCCCTTCATTTCAGGGAGCACCAGCAAAGATCACCTTGGACACCATCCTATGATCTGTAAAAGTACTCATTCAAACAGGTGAAATGCATCAAGCCTGTTGAGATCCACAGGGCTGAGATGTCCTTCCTTGTGCTGGTGAGTGTTCCAATGCAAGAAGAATTGATTAGATCCCTAATCTGGTGTGTTACTACTTAAATCATAATGTATGAGCTACCTCAAGCTCCTGAGGTCACATCAACAGGTGATATCGTGAAAAAATCAGATTTTTGGAACCACAGTGTGAGTGGGTGAGAAAAACTTGACTTTTGAGTGTCTTATTAGCAGGAGAGTATTTTAGTTGTGCATGCTCAAAAGCAATGTACAATCACACCAGGGCTTCTGGATTCAGTCATTATTCATCTAAAATTTTCCTTTTATCAATAAAACTTTTCTCAACACTTTGTGCTCACTCCTTGCATTTAAAATACGAAGATACAGCAAAATCATTGTTTCAGGTTTTCTACCTGTCAGGATGTTCCTTCATCTCATTAATCTGTGCAACAGGTTGATTGGCTTGAGAATGTCCTGGGGAATAAAAAAGAAATGTCAGCTGTGTTATCATGTGCTGGGTGAGGGAGAGCTGCCTGGTGAGAGGCAGATCACAGTGATTTATGCAATGTCTGCTGCTCCTGCAGCTCCCTCACACTGCAGAGTGCTGGTGAGCTCTGAGCTCCCACGAAAGGGACAGACTTTATCTCAGCCACAAATCCTGTGCCTTACTTGAAGCTAATGTTTGGCTTTATTTTAAGGGTTCTCAAAATTTATCTGTCACCACATGCATTGAGTTTGGAAAGAATCAGGGTGGTTTGGGTGCTCTAAACCAGCAGAGGCAAAGTGGTCTGGGCTTGGAATTGGGCAGTGAGCAGAAGGAATGCAAAACACCCTCCAAAACACCCCATCAAGGTGAGATTTCTCCTCCTTGCCACATTGGCCTCTCACACCCAAACTTAGAAATTCCCTTGAGATGTTGGGTTAAATTGTGAATTTGCAGTTGGGGGAACAGGTCCTGGAGACTACTGCCTCCCACTGGGAGGGATTTCAGGAATTCTCTTCAGATGTTGGGTTAAATTGTGAATTTCCAGATGGGGCAGCAAGATGGGGAGACTCCTGCCTCCCACTGGGAGGGATTTCAGCATTTACAGCTGCAAGGTTTGTTGCTGAGTTGGAGGCATGAGCAGGGCAGGGTGTCTGTGAGGATCTGTGGCAGTGTCCTCAGCCCTGGTGGGATTGTTGGGGTGTCCTGTGAAGGGCCAGGAGCTGAACTTGGATGATCCTTGTGGGTTCCTTCCAGCTCAGGATATTCTGATTCTGCTTTTCCCTGAGTCATCAGCCAAGTCATGCTCAGCCATCAGTGACTGACACAACCAGACAAATATTTAATATTAATGTACCTTGGAGTTTGTAATAGCCGAAATTAAATAACATCAACTTAAATAAGGCAAACAATCCCTGTGAAAAAATACCTTTAAATAAACTTCAGAGACTTTTTCTGTTTTTTAATTCATTTATGTATTTTTCTTAAATAATGGGAAAATCAGGGTGTGTGGTTGAAAAGCTGGATTGTAGCTCAGATAATGACAAAATTTCTGATCATTTCTATAATGTAATGAACATGCTTTCTGAAATGACAGTTTATATGCTGAGTTCAAAATGGCTTGAAATTAAAATTTAAAATAGGACATTAAGCCAGGAAATAAATCTGAAAAATGGTAATAGCCATACTATATTGAAACTGGCTAAGAAATCACATAGCTGTGGACATAATTAATAGTTCTAATAGCTGCATTAATAGAGGTTTCAGGCTAAATATTACACTGATGTTTATTTTCTCACTTATTTTGTAATGCATATTATTAAGGCAGTAGCCTTTATTCTAGTTTTAGGTAGTTCAATGCATAAATCAGCCCTTTTAAAATCAACTTTTAAAATTCATTTTGGTTGGAATGATCATAGCATGGCAGTTCAGTGACCAGCTTTGCTTAGAGATTTATTCTCCTGGATTAGTTTCATGTTATAGATTTCTTTATAGTGGCTACAAATTTTTTCTCAATAGAGTAAATAAGCTTGAATGAACTGGGTGGATTTTAGTTTGATGGGGAATTTAATCTCATTTCTGTCTGCACTAGATGACAGAAGTGCACTTAAGATACTGGTTCAATTTCGTCTAAAAGTGCTTTAGACTGGAGGATAATCTGTAATTAACTATTTTACTAACTTTCTACTTAGCCATTAGTTTAAAGGGTTCATTTTATTAAACTGAAGAATGTAAGGATCCTTGTAAATAAAAATCCACTTGAAATATTCTTCTAGAACTATCCTTATTACTCATTTCCACAATGGCTTTGTTTGAGGATTTTTTCCCTTTCATTTCTTCTCTTTATCCTTGTTGACTGCATAAAATAAAAAAATTACAAAAATCCAGAGCCTTTTAGAAGAAAACAGACAAAACCCCTTTTTTTGAGAGAGCAGACCTTGCAGCTTTTTAAAGCTGCAATGATTTGGAATTTTGAAAGCTATTTATATACATTTTTTTAATTTATTTATATGAATAATAGACAAAGTAATAGGCAAAGGGGGCACCTGCTGACAGGGATTGTGCTCTGTTCTCTATAAGCAAAGAGCACTTGGGCTTGGTAAAATCAGGGAAGATTTTCAAAGGAAATGTTGCCTAGGATTTTAGAAGCCACAGAATTCTCAAGGAGTATTCAGAACAGGAAAAGAAAAGTATAATCCTGTGCTTACTTCTTAAGTATTTTCTGGGGAAGAAAAGCAAGAAACAAAGTTAAATAGGAGTTATAATCTTCCTTATTGCTCTGTAAGTGGTCAAGTAAACACCAGCCACAGAAATCCAGGAGTTACCATAGGGAAGCTTCTGCTAAGGGAAATGAGCCTCTTCTGTCCCCCATGCTGCTAAAAGACACCAATGAATTTCTATATATCACAGAGTCATAGAATAATTTGGGTTGGAAAAGACCTCCAAGATCTTCAAGCCCAACTTTTGACTGAGTGCCACCATGGTAACTAAACCATCTTGTGAAGTCCTGCATCTGCTTGGGGGAGGTTAGGGTTTTTTAACACTTCCAGGCGAGATATGTCTTGTCTTGTGCCACCTGAGAGGGAAAAGTGCTTTTCAGCTCCAGTGTGTGGATTTGCCTTTTGAGACACCAAAACTGTAACTTGCTTCCTTCCAGTTTAACTGCTGTTTATGCACACAGTTAAAAATAAAAGCAAGCACCTGTCTATTATTTTTAATTACATTTTTCCAGACCTGGAACAGAAAAGTAAGATATCCAAACATTTTGACCCTGATGTTAATTGCTTTGAATGAAAAAATATACCACCTGTCAACTGTAGCAGAAAACATATGCTCAGTACAATAGCGTGCAAACCAAGTGCTACACAGCTCATCTTCAAAAGTTACCCCCTTATGATTAATCTTCCTCTAATGGACATACAGTAAAAATTGCCACAAATAATGGTTTGAGTTTTCAGAAGAGTATGTTTGCTATCTGGTGTGAAAAATGCATTCTCCATACACAAGCAGCCCTCGAATTATTTCTGTGCGTGTGAGCTGGGAAATGAAACGTTGTCTTGTTTTAGTGGTGAAAAGCTTGTTTGCTGGGATTAAAACTTTGCCTCTTTCCATAAGTGGGAATAATTGGCACGGATGTCTGTGAAGCCATGATTTCAGTCCTCTCCAAAATCCTCTCTAAGGTGGTTCCCTTTATTTACCTCTTTACCCAGAGGCTTGGAATAGAACATCTTCATTACATTCATGTGACTAGATAACATCTAGAAGCATGTGTGCCAGGTAGGTTAGCTGCCTCTGGAAGGAAAAAGCAGGGTTCAGTTCCCACATGCACAGCAAGGGTGTTTTGGCCAGAGGTAAATTACTTCAGACATGTTTTTCTCCTTCAGCAGCAAGGGTGAAACCTGACAGAGAAGCTGCCTTTCCTGAAGTGCATTAAATATAAGATCATCACTTTAAGAAATGAAACTCTTGCAGCATAAAGGCATTTTCCCTGGCCTTTATTGTCCCAATTTGTGAGGCTGAGTAGAGAAAGGGCAAACAGGGAACAGCAGTAATGGAAGAAGTAGAATAGCAAAAGAAGTACATTAAAAAAGGAAAAAAGCCTAGATTGTCTGGTCTTAAAGACTGTACTAACTTATATGTTAGCATAGCACAGAGTGCATTGGGATTTAGGTATTGATTTAAGGGATCTTTTGATTCCTGAATGGTCTGATGATAACATGGCATTTAAAGTTTCTTTTGTTCATGTTGCCATCAGTAACAGATGTGTCCTTTGTAATGGTGCTCTGAGAAAGCATCTGAGTTTTTGCAGAAGCATCCAGCCCCAACAGATACACTGGGCAAAGGGACTTTTCCTCTCTGAAGAGGGGGATTGTGTCACTGGTGGTGGTCAGGGGAGGTGGCTGCAGGGGCAGCCTCTGGCTTTGGTGAATTGTGGCCCTGGGGACTGAAACCTGTTTTCCATCAGCACTGAGTGAATGTTTCACTGCTAGTAAAGAGCAGCTCTACTGCCTGGCAGAGCCCGGGAGGTGTTGTTTTCATTAGGGAACAAAACCAAGAGTTTGTCTGGCAAATACACCCAAATTCTGAACACTGAAGCAACATAAATTCCAAAATTCATGTTTTTTTATTAGTTAAGACATTTCTGAGTAGCATTTGTTGATGGACATCAGCAGCACGTGCAGGATAGCGTTGTGTGGGGAAAGAAAGACATCTTAGTTTGATATTGATCAAGGTACATCTTGTGTAGCAAATACTGAAACATAAGGTGTTATTCAAGCTTCAAAGCAAACACCAGCCAAGTTCATGCTTTATTCAGCATCATAAGCTGCATTTTTCAAAGTCCTAATTATGTTTCTTGTGGTATTTCTTGCACTGAAGCTTTGGGAGGAGCTGACTCCAGGTACTCACAGCTGTCACCACTGCTCAGTTCTAATGCGATGATCTGCATCCTGGTAATGGCATGATCTGAAGCTATCTCACACTGCTGCATTTTACAGCTCAGTTAAAGTGCCCACTAAGAAATTCATAAAGCATGTTGTCCACATTTACTCTCAGATTAATGGAAATTTCTCTGTAATGCAATAGAAACCCTCAATGTTATCCTTTACTTAACACATTCCCTGCAGGGATGTTCTCTAGGTGTTAATGTGTGTGATCCAAGGGAAGGTGAATTCAGTTTCTGTAGACACCAGCTAATTCCCTTTTTTCTTTCCTGTCTTTTTTTGGGCATGTTTTTCATAGATTTTTTTTCTGAGAGAAAAATACGGAATTTGCAATACTCTTGGACCTCCTTGTCCCAGCCCATCTACCTTCAGAGCCCTACGTGCACACAGTTTATATTTGGTTAATGACTTTGTAACAAGAAGTGCTTAAAGGCTTGGATCAGTCAATCTATGCCTTTATTCCAAAACCAGAAAAAAATCCACACTGAGTTAGATGCATATTGCTGTGCATAACTGTGTGATCTGTTTGACTGTGATGTTGTTTGAGGCAAACTAATTCCTTCTCCCAAAATTTAACCTCAGAAAATGCCTCATTATACTGGGACAAGTTATGTTCTACTTATGGCATAGAATTAAAGGAGGCATGACT
Organism: Passer montanus; assembly: GCF_014805655.1. Lineage (NCBI taxonomy): Eukaryota > Metazoa > Chordata > Aves > Passeriformes > Passeridae > Passer > Passer montanus. The sequence goes on from NW_024373256.1 coordinate 6,167,918, forward strand.
TCAATTGTCCTTGTTTGCCATCTGAGCTTTAGAAACCTGTCTGTCCCACATGTTGGAAACCTGGGAGAGGGAACTGTAATCCCTTAATCCTGGATTAAGCATCCTGTGTATCTCTGGGATGACATCCCACGTTAACACTGCAGTTGTGAGCCCTGTGAGCTTTCCCCTGAGGGACAATTTGGCACTGCCTGTTCATGCAATTGTCCAAAACTGCATTTAAATGTCCCCTTTTTGAAGCTGCCCTGTGTCTCTTGGCAGACTCAAGAAATGCCCTGGCATCTGTGCCTTGCACAGTTGTCTGCAATTGCAGTATTCCACAAGGTGGAATTTACCTTCATGCCCTTGGCATTTAAATGTCCCCTTTTTGAAGCTGCCCTGTGTCTCTTGGCAGACTCAAGAAATCCCCTGGCACCTGTGGCTTGCACAGTTGTCTGCAATTGCAGTATATTTTGTGGAATTTACCTTCATGCCCTTGTTCCCAAGTATGATCACCTGAAATGTAATAATAAAATACTTATTACAACAAACAATAAACTGGTTCAACAAAAAATATTCTGCTGAAAGGTGCTGTCCCATTTTTCCAGTTGTTTTCCTGTTGTGTGCCCAGGTTTTCAGTTTGTCTCCTCTGCTCTGCAGCCTTGGCTTTACCACTGGTACAGTCTCATCAACTAGAAATTTTATTTATTAAATGGTTCACATGCAAATGTGCTAAGAGAAGGGCTGGGAGAGAGCATGACCCATGGGCTGCTGGGGAATATAAAGCTTTCTTCACAGCAGCAGGAACAACTTGCCAGCCTCCCAAGCAAACACAGCAGAGTTATAACGAGGTCCCTGCCTTAACAAAGCTTTGAAAGCTTCTCTTCAAATCCTTCACCTTCCATGCTTCTGCCCTGCTTTGAGATATGAATAATTCTTTATCATGGACAACAGCTCTGTTTTCTGAGAAAACATTATATGATGTCTGCCTCTTCCAGAAATAGCACATTTCTGCAAGGGGTCTTGCATAAATAAGGATGGTTTTTTTCCCTTGCCACTGAAATGCTGATTTACTGATGCTGAAAGCATCCTTCTTGAAAACAGCTTATTTCAGTAATATTTCACAGTGTCAGGTGCACAAGTAAAAGGGAATCATCACATTAGACATTAGCAGTAGGTATTTTATTGCTTATGCCTCCTGTAAAATCAGACTCATGTTTTGCTCAGCACAGAAGAGGCATCTCCTTGCAGAGAGCTATTGATTAATGGTCTGCTAGGCTGCCATTTACAGGTGGTAACTTCACTGCTGCTATAGTGGCTGGATTTGCTTTTGGGATATAATTAAAGGGAAAATAAAATATTACTGGAGACATTACTGAAGCGATGGCATTTTCCACACTCTCCTTTCAAACCTGGATAATTAATTGATGTCTCATTATTAGATTATTATGAAAGATGGACTGGGTATGAATTGCAACTGAACCTACAGCATCATCAGCTAACACACTAGTTCAATGGTTCATAAACCAGCGGTGTAATTATCCTAACATGACAGATAATAAATATATAGTGTGGCTCATTCCTATCAAAGGTGATCACACAAGCAAGCTCTGGAAGAGAGGAATTTTTTTATGACTACTTTTTCTAAAAAAATTATCCCTTCTGCTTGCTCTTGTGCAAGTTGCTGGGTATAATACTATGAACTTAAGTGGGAGATATGTTTCCAAAGCACATTCAGAAATAACTTATTTGCATTCAAACTCAATACACTTATTTTTCTGCTGCTATTTTGTAAGTTCACGTCAAAACTTTATATTTGATTTACCTGTATAAATCTCTGAAAAGCAGAATCACAAGAGTCAGGAAAGGCATCTTTAAAGGACTTCCTATGGTGACTGTTGCTAAGGAAACCTTCATATTGCACCGGGTTTTGAAATGCCGGTAGCATCTGAAATACACAGCTGAATCTCATATATCCAGATCCAAATTAAGGGTGACAGGTAAGGGGGTATAAGTCACTGTGTGTCCCAGTTATGGAGAAATAACAGATAGGAGCTGGATGCAAAAAATACCCAGGGATTCATGATTTGAGGTAGTAGATGCTGCGTGCTCCTGAGATTCTGAGCCTGTGAGCAGAGCAAGCTGCTGGAGTTACAGATGATGTATCGACCTAGACAGGAGTGACTAGCTGGGGGTCATATCAACATCTGGGTACACAGGGAGTTCAACTGCAGATTAGTGCGTGTTATTAATTAATGTTGTACTCCAATTATGCAAGGGAGCTGAGGAAGGTTCCCAGAGTGGGGCAGTTTGCACAGATGCTACAAGTGACGTCATGTGTTTTGGCCAGGGGCAGACACTTGATACTTGGTCTTTCTCCCCTCCTCCTCCCATTTGTCTGTTTATCTTGGATGCATTTATTGTACAGGAAAGGGACTTGGTGTGTTACCCTCATTTTCAAGACAGCTGAAACACAGAGGGACACAGTTAATGACTGGCACCCACCCGAATCCAGAGCATCCTGTATCAGCTGCTCCAGTGTTACCCTCATTTTCAAGACAGCTGAAACACAGAGGGACACAGTTAATGACTGTGGCACCCACCCGAATCCAGAACATCCTGTATCAGCTGCTCCGAAGACAGAAAATTCTCCAAACAGGGAATTTCAGTTGAAACTCTGCTTCTGTTGGCCTCTTGCATCCTTCCTCTGCAGAGCCTGAGCACAAGCAAGTCAGAACAGGTCCAGAAAGACAGAGGCCTTTGGCAGCTGCCTGGGAAGAACAAGACTGTTTAATTGTGTAGAACACCCCTGCATGTCTGAGAGAACACTTGGGCTTGCATTTGCAAAAAATCTCTTTAGAACTTTACTTAGTGGCTTAACAAGGAATAAAATATGTACCTGAGTGTCCTCTCCACATGTAACCCTGAGTAGAAGTTTTCAGTGAGCTAGGAAATTAAACTTCTGCTGGTTGGAGAGGTAATAGCTGCTGATTGGAAAGTGGCTGTCAGAGAGAATTTCTTAAAAACTGAGATTCAAGTGTACTTCTAAATATGGCATAATCCATGAAAGTGGGACGAGTGCTTCTTCCAGAGTGTCTGTAGACTTGGTTCACTGATCTTTGGGGAGTTTCGCTGTCATGGAGGTAGAAATAACACCTCTTCAACAAGAGATTCAGGTTCTTCAGCAAATGCTTTCTGGCCACTGCTTGCCCCTGAAATACCTGAACTGTTTCCTTAGAGACAGTGTCATGTTGATGAGCAATGTGCAGAGCTAGAGCTTGAAATCCTGAGCACATGTTGCTGCTCACAAGAATAAATGGTAATAAAAGCTATCTCAGAACACCATAACTAATTGTACATGTTTAATCTCCTTTGTTTCACTTCTTTTGTAATGTCACTTTACATAAGCAAGTTGCTGCTCACAAGAATAAATGGTAATAAAAGCTATCTCAGAACACCATAACTAATTGTACATGTTTAATCTCCTTTGTTTCACTTTTGTAATGTCACTTTACATAAGCAATCTCAAAAATAAAATTCCTGACATCTGAGAAGTGTGGTAAATTCTGAAATATGTTTACACTACACAAATATTGAAATGCATGTAATGTGAATATAAATTTCAGGCACTTGCTAAATAAAAGATTATAGCTGCTTTGTAGGTTGTAGCAACAGATTTTGGGCTCTGTGCAAGGAAAGGTGTTTATCTCTTAGGTGTATAACTAGACATTTATATGTGTAAATTGCTGACTTTGTGCTCATGAAAATCAGGTACAAAATCAGAGTGTTTTCTATGCATAACCTGACTTCTCACTTTAAAACTTGGGATTTTGGCTGTTTTGCAGAAGTCTAGGTTGTATTTTCTTTCACACTAGTGTAATCAAAGTAATATTTTTACTACTTCTAGGATCGGTGCATTTGTTTGTTTGTTGCCAGCATTCCTCTGCAATGCTACTTCTCTATTTGAGAAAAGCTAAAAATAAGTTGCAAGACTGATCTGCTGACTTTGGAAAAATTGTTTCCCAGGCAACCTGATCTTTTTCGTAACTTTGTGGCTTCAACCATCTGATGGTTCCAGTAGGTAAACCTGTGAAAGCTTCAGCATTTCCATTTGTAGGAACTCCCCTTGTTGTGAACAAGTTTTCATTCACAACTATGATGGAAATGAACCTGTTTTTCCTTTGGGGTGGAAATGATCAAATTTTAGAGGCTAAGAAAGCAAAATGTTTGTGGAAGTGATCTTTAATTGGATGGGGGTTTCAGAGTTTTCCTTTGTGCCTGGGAGAGCCCCAAATATTTGGAGCCACATGGCAAGCTCTGCTTCTGCCTCAGAGCAGCCTGAGCATTGTGCACCCATGGATGCTGATTTTGGCACCCATGGCTGTCTCTTATGGCAGATTCCTTCTGCTTTCCCTAAAACCTCCTTGCAGTAACACTTCTTAAAAAACTCCAGCTAGAACTGCTCCTGCTTCCAAAAACTTGGGCAGAAAGCTTAAGAAACGTTGTAGATTAAATTGTAATTTCCAAAGCTATGTGGATTTATGCCATAAGAATCAGCCTCAGGCTCTCAGATGTCACCATCAATGAGAAAATGTCCATTGACTTAATGAGAAATAAATGGGCCCAAATCCACCAGATTCAGCTGGAGCATAGAGCTGCACTTTCAGTAAGGGGGAAATACTGGAAGCTGAAGCATCAAGAATGCTGCCCCTATTTTTTCTGGAAGTAGATTAAAGAAACAAGATCAATACAGCATGTAGGATGTCCTGAGAACTTACTAGCTAGTTATCCACCTTATTAAGAGCAAGAATGAAATAAAGCTCAATTTCATTCTGCATAGTTTATTCAAAGTGAATAAATGAGCAGGCAAAGATTGCTGTGTTTATACATTTTTCATAGAGGCTTTTGATAAAAAGCAGAACTAACCATTTAAGTTTAATTGCATCCAAATAAAGAACTATTTCCCACGGCTGCTGAATAATACAACATTGTTTTTGTCTACTGTGTTCAAAAACAAAGGCATCTCATAGTAGCTTGGGAGGTAAGATGTAAAAGCCTTTATTTATATGTACTGGGGAGAGGGGTGGAAGGAAAGTAATTACAGTCTGACAGACAAGACTTGCTCAATCTCAGATGCTGGGAGATAAATGAAGTTTGAAATATCAGATATATGGGTTTTAAGGAGTTAACAGCCTTGCCTCTACAGTAACTGCAGTAATATCTGTTCAACCAGAGGCTGTTATGATTTTTTGTATTGATAGCTTGTACTGTGAAGTCTGAAATTCCCCAAAGATTCACCCTATATGGAGTTGGTACGACAGACTCCACTGTTCTGTCCTCCTGAGAACTGCAATTGCTGCTAACAAGGCATTGAGGAGTGAAACACTGAGAATTGTATTGCACACACACTTTGCCATGATACCAGGGAAACAAACAGGAGGTTAGAAATTGGTACCATTTCTAGTGAGCCTCAGCAAATCTTGGGACACAGCAGCATCCTCTCTTTCTTTTGTTGCTTACTTATTGTGTTTAATACTCAAGGATCTGAATCTGAATTTTTTACATGTTCTACTGTTAATAAGATAATTTTTTAAGCAGAAAGAAGAGGAAGAATGTGGGAGAAAACTCCTGCCAGTAAGTTTGCTTATGCAGACAGTCTAAATTTTTGGCAAAAAAAGGTTTTCCTATTTTAAGGTGAACTGTTGAACCCTGAGAGCCAAGTCTGTCAGCACAAGCAGTGCACGTGTCTGCTTTATGGTTGGCTGTCCAGCTAGGTACAAGTGAGACAGTTGTGGCACTGAGATTTCAGTCTGAGAACAGTTAAGGACACAAGGAGCAGACTGTGGCTCTGACTTGTACCCCCCTGTCCTTTGACACCTGACTGCTGGGTGACAGCTCCTCAGCTGCACAAGTGGCAAAGGGAGCAGTGTGTCCCCTGCCAGGCACTTTTGTCCAGCCCCTCCTGTTGAGTTAAAATATTGCTGCTTTCAGCTCGTGCTGGCAGTGGAAGTGCTGAGCCTCAGAAGCAGATGTGCTGCCAGTTTTCCAGCTCCTGTAAGGAGAGCTCTGTGGAGCCAGTGCCCCTCTCAGCCTCCAGTGCTGCCTGGGAGGGCTGGCAGCCACTCTCAGGTGTGAGCCTCACTCACGGGTGTCACAGCCCGGCTGATGCTGCAGGTGAGCAAAGACAGGGCTAAACCTGCTGGGGTTGCCTGGTTTGTCCAGCACAGAGCTGGTCTGGCCCAGCAGCCCGTGGTCACAAGGTCTTGGTGCAGTTTGGTGGCTGAGCCTTGCTCAGAGCCTGGGACTCACAGCCCAGGCTGAGCACAGTGTCAAGGGGTTTGCAAGGAAGGCTTTGGTGCTCTACCTCCAGACAAATAAATTTTACTTATGTTTAACATTTTCACCCACTCCTGTTCATCAGTATCTCAGTATTGTGCTTATTTCTCTTCCTTCAGTTTTCTTATTAAAACCATACTGGAGAACATAATTACTCGCCCCCGTTTTGCAAATGTTTTCCTGATCATTCACTTGAGTAAATCAAAGCCCAAAGAAATCATCATTATTAGCCATCCAATTGACTGTTTTGTTCAATGCCAACATGGCTGTGTGTGTTGGCCTGGGGACTGCAACTAAGAACAGAAAAAAATCCCCAACCCAAAAGGCTTCTGTTCCTCCCAGAAAATATCTGGTGCTTTGGGCTGATCTGTGGAGATGGAAGCAGGCTCTATTCACATAGGCTGTTGCCTCAACTGGAGATAAATTATATTCTTGCAGAAAGACTTTTAGTTAAAAGGTGATGGAAAATGTTACTTTTGAAGTCCAAAGTGACTTCTATAGCCTAATAAAGCACACTCGCTACTAAAATGTAACAGATTGTCTGTAACATTTAAATCTCTGTTTAAAAAAACCACTAGCAGTACAACTGTTTAATCAAAAGTATTTTTTAACACCATGTTTACTTCTGGAAATATTGATTAGTGCCTCAATTCTTACAAAAGGGCAGAACAGAAATGTGGAGATAAACACTGCGAGTGTCTCGTCTGTTGTTTCCACTGAAGTATGCAAACCATGAGCTTGGCAGGCAGCAGGCTGGTGGGAACACTCACATTACTCACAGCCAGAGAAGCTGAGCCCCACTGAAGCCAAGGCTTTGAATTATAAGAGGTGACTCTGATTCCATGATTTCTGTGGTGGTGCTGTTTTCCTTTCCCTGGCAGTGTATTTAAAGGCAGTTAAGGCTAAGTATGCTGATACTCTGATCCCAAACATGGAGTGAAAATGTATTAAACCTGCCCCGATTTACTAGAAAAGCAGTGCTTCACGTGTTTATGGAGGGCTCACACACACTGCAGAGTATTTCTGGCCATGAATCTTTGGTTTCTTTGGTCATTTGACAAAAAAAAAGTTCAAAAAAGATTTTTTTTATCTCAACAACACTTTGCTGATACTCTGATCCCAAACATGGAGTGAAAATGTATTAAACCTGCCCCGATTTACTAGAAAAGCAGTGCTTCACGTGTTTATGGAGGGCTCACACACACTGCAGAGTGTTTCTGGCAATGAATCTTTGGTTATTTTGGTCATTTGACAAAAAAAAAAAATGTTCAAAAAAGATTTTGTTTATGTCAACAACACAGGTTATTTTACAAGAATGTGCAAATATATAGGATAATGTGCTTGGGAAAGCTTTTCCTGATGTGCATAAAGCAAATTCCATTTCAGAACAGCTGAATTAGAGTAGGGTTTACTTAGATTCAGTGACAAATACAGGTGTGCTCTGCAAAATAATAGAACATCTGGAGAGTTTAGGAGGTGGAGAGCACCTTGCAAATAACCACAGTTCTCAACTACTCATACATTGCCTTTTAAAATTTAGTAATAAAATTGCCTTTTTGTCTTGTCTTGAGCCCAGCTATTGCCAGGTCAGTTCCTTATATTCAGGGCATTACCCACACGTGCTGAGCCAAACTCTTACAAACTCTCTGAGGGTTGATGGTCCTTGGTGAGGATGAGCTTGGCCCATTTTGCCTTCCAAAGGTCAGTCCCTTGTGCCAGTACAACTGTATCAGTTTTAGTGGCTGCCCAGCTCACATTGGTTTTCTATTTTCTCTAGACGCTGGTCTTGAAATTGTAGTTGATCAAGCTATTGTTGAAAACAGAGGTACCTTTCTCAGACAGAAGAATTGGGCTCTCAATTAAATTAAAGACCAACATTTATTCTATTTCAGTACTTTTAATTCACTTCTGGTGGACTCTGAGTTGGTATCTGAAGAGAAAAAGGTTACACTAGCTTTGACTTCCAGCCATGTGAGGACCTACCCTGTTTTCAGCCAGTGTAAAATGGGTCAAACTTGAATATTTAAATGGTTTTGAAAACACAGCTTAGAAGTATTATTTTTCCCCTGTGCTTCTTCTGTTTGGATCCAGCCAGTTCAAACCAGATCCAACTGGCTCAAACTGGTTCAAAGCAGATAGAACCAGATCCAACCATTTCAAACCAGTTCAGTTTCCCAGAACTTCACCATTTCCCAGGTTAAAATCTTTTTGGTTTCACGTGTTCCTTCAGTCCAGATAACATCAGTTCTAGCAGCTTTGAGTAGTGTCAGAGGTACAGTTCAGAGTAGCAGGATCTGAACTATTTGCCAGGAGTATTCTTCAGGTGCTATGGTCCATATCCTGACAAATCAGCACTGGATTAACTCCATGTACTTGCATAAGAAACAGCTCACCCAGAAAAAACACTCTCTCCATAAATTACCCCAGGTACATTTGAGCACTGAGCTTGCTCTCCTGATTAACTGCTTGTGTCTCTCCATTTTGGACTGCACTGTCCTTGTTTAAATTCTTCCATCTCCCTTTCCAGTGAAAATCAGAGCACTTGGTGCATCTCCCCTTATGTGCCAGCTGTGAGCTTTGGCCCAAGGCTCTGTGGCTGACAGGAGCCAGCACTCACATGAGCTGTCCAACCCCACTGAACTAAAGACACATCAGGAAAATTCCTCCCACTTCAGCTGGAATATTTTGGTAAGAAAGAGCCCTGCACAGCCTAGTTAGAACTCCTGAGTGCCTTTGGGGTGCTCCAGAACAAACGTGCTGCTCCTTACAGCTGTACTGGCTGGAGCAGCCCAAAAGGATGCTGAAGGTACCAGTGACAGCTAATGAGGGCTGGATGTGCTCTCTCAGGGTTTATGAACACACCGAGAACAGTTAGTTATATTTTCAGTTAATAGTCAGGATGTTCTTTGACTTCAGAGTGTGAATCCCAATAGATTTCCTCGGGAAAGAAATGGTATCTCTCAAGCAACATCTTTTTCAGTGTGTGCTTAGTGTGGAGTCTCCATCCAGCTCCTGAATGGTTTTTGAGGGGATCCTCTTGAATAGATCAGTCCTTCAGATGCTGGTCTTCAAAACCCTCCCTGTAGCAGCTGCACCAAAGCTTCTCAACATCATGGAACATTGCAGAGGATTTGGGCTTTTCACAATGTCCTGCCTTGTATTATCCACAGCGTGGCCAGCAGGACAAGGGCCGTGACCACAACCCTGTACTGGGCCATGCCTCAAATCCTGGGTTCAGTTTTTACACTTTCTGAATGTGACAGAATGACCTCAAGCCAAAGTGGTTTGTATTTCTCTAAGGATGAAGGGGTGAAGGCTAAAGGCCAGCAAAGTAAAGGTTTTTATTTCACTGGGACTACTCTATTGTTTGAAGTTAGGTATGGGAATTACCAAATCCCAGACCCTACAGCACATGTTTAGAGCTTGCTCTGCTCTCAGAGGAGCTCAGTGGCCTTTTAATGGCTCCTGCCTAAATGGTTCCTTGTGTCCAGCTGGAAACATCTCCTGCAAGTGCAGGTCTGTCTTACCCCACTGATCTCTGACAAACAGTAGCTCTCTGCAATTTTTTCTTTTTTGCTCATACAAATACAAAACAAGATTAAACCAGTAAAGTCATTTTCATGTGTGACCTAATGCAGTTTCCATAGAGGCACTTATGCTCTTTCCTCCCTCACACCATATGAGTTCCTAATGAGACATTAATGAGACATTAATTGCTTATGCAAATTTAGACTAGTAGACAATGAGAGTTGTTGTACCAAGAGTTTAAGGGCCATATAACTACTCTGGATGTTCACATAATTCCCATTAACATTAATTGGAGTTGCGTGCAGATTAGAGCCTGGTATCTTCAAAAAGTTATAAAATAAACCATTGAATACTAATAGGGTAACTTGTAGCCATGTATCTTTCTTATAAGCACTTTGGATTTTATGCTCGTTGCTAGCGAGTCATCTAGTGTTAAAATGCTCCAGATGGCATTGGAATTAGTTCAAAAAACAAAAGAATTATTTTCACTTAGTATGTCAGGAATGTGAAACTTTACCCCACATGATTAGAAATAGAATGGAGGGGCCATATATTTTAACCCCTTGAAAACGTCTGTGGAGTGTTTTAAACTTTGCTGGTAAAGTGGAGACAGGGAAAGGTACAAAAGTTGCATTTCTAAAAGTAACTCATGGAGATGCTGAAAGGAATTAATTCACTGACTGTCATCAGGGTCTGCTGATGAGGAACTGTGAGAACAGTGACTAAAACTCTTTGACCAACCAGCTATTTGACACATATGCTGGTAGCTCCAAGGCTATCTCGGTTGTCTGCCTTAATAAAATCTCTGCTCTCATTTCCATCTCTCCCTGCTCTTGCTGCTCCCGTGTCATTTTATTTAACACATTTCTCGCAGCCCACTTCCCAGGCAGCTCACTGCATCCTGGTCCTGAAGAGCAATAATGCCTCTGCTTGGAGCTCGTTTTTGCCGTGACAGATTGATAGACAATCCATGTTCATTCCCTGCTGGGAAGCCTCATTTGGCCTGTTTAATGCCAGACCTTTTTAGGGTGAGCGCTGGGAGTCCTTTGCCCCGCTCTGCTGAGTGCTAACTCAGTGTGTCTTTCCCCGTCCCTGGAACCACCAGGCTCGATGAGTTCAGCCAGCAAGGCACAAGCTCTCACGACTTTATGAATGCCTGTGTGTTTTATAACAACTCTGGCCACCTGGGAGGTTCTGCAGTTGTCACAGGATGGTTATGATGGAAATGCAGAGCTGGGGCTGTGGCAGGGCTGCTCCCCCGCCGCTTGTTACAGCAGCTGTGATTGGCACCTCGGCTCACTCACCTGCACAGGGCTCCTGCCACCCTCCCCGGCCCCACTGCCTGTCACAGCCCATCCTGTCCACCTGCAGCTGCTCTGCCTGAATGCCAGCCTCTGGTCAGCCCCTGGGATGCTGTAATTTCAGGAACAGATGTGTCACTGGGCACCTGAGGTGTTCATGAGGTCAATTAAAATGACCCCTGACACTAAGGGAGTTAAATAGAAGGTTTAGCAAGTGCATAAGATGATTAGCTATAATTGTCTGCAAACAATGGAAAATGTTATTTTAGATATTTTTATTGTCAGTTCAATTACTAGAGAAGCCTAAGTTTTGCTTGAAGGAAAGATCTTGGCAGCACAATCTAAACATCTCACCTATAGTGGTGCTTTCATTTAGAACAGCAAAATAGTGAATTTGCCTCGTGTTTCAATGCAGCTGAGAGTTCTTACAGCAGGAATATATGGCCATTAACTGTTATTTTCTTAATAATAGCACCCCATTGTTAAGCAAAATGCTTACCCCAGTTGCATTCAAAGCACCAGAAATCCAAAGTTAAGGCAGCATAAAATGGGTTCTCATTGCATTGAGATGGTAATGTATGGCAATTCTTCTTTTTGCACTCCTAGCATGTACTTTGTATGTTCAATGAGGTGAAATAGAAAAGGGTAAAGAAAAAAAAAAGGTATCTGAGGAAATAATAGTGCTCTCCATGGTACTCTTTGGCCAGTATCAAAGGAAGGGTGAGAAGCTCTGATGTGATGAATGAGTCTGTGGTATTAGGGCAGAGAAAGGTATTTTATGGACAAATATACATACAATATTAAAGTAATAATAATAACAGCAATTTTAGGGATTCTTTTCAGTATAGACCATTTTGCAAGCAGTAGCTGATGAAGCTGTAAAGGTTTGGACTGCTGTGCTGTGGGGACAGCTTGCTCTGAGACCTTCAGACAATCCACACTTATTTGTTTTCTTCCAATTTTAAGTGAGGAAAGCTGGCAGAACAAGGAAATGTTTCTATTCCTAAGCACAGCAAAACAATCCTTTCTCCTGCTTAACATCTGTGACATCTTTCCTATCTAATGCACTTACATGGAATGATGGGAAAAAAGTAAATTGGAAGGGGGGGAGAAATTTAGCGTTTACTCAAAGGAGAGCATGGCAGCAACTTGGGTAATGACAAAACAGCTCTACAAGGTGCCAGCTCCAGAGGAGCTGCACAGTGGAGTTCTATTAAAAGGAAAAGAAAAATGAGGAGTTTGTCCTGGATCTATGAAAACCCATTCATCAGCGAGAGGATTAAGCCAAAGGACTCACAAACATCATGCAAGCTGTAAGAACATGCTGTAACGCTGACAGGAAGTCATTTCAAAGACTTCATCTGCTCGGTCCTGGGGTTACCTTGATGCCACAGCAGCCCAGTGCCTCCCTGCTGTTAGATCACCAGGATTTTCCATCTGAAATGACAGCTGCAGGCAGGGAGAAGATAAGAAATGAGATTTGTTTAAAAGAAGAGGATCACAGTGTTTGTAACTCCCCTCCTGCTCTGATGCTCTGCTCTGTGGGTCTCTCTGTTCATCCAGCTTTGGACCAGGGCAGCAGCCCAGTCCCCAAGGAGCTGAGGAAGAGTTTCTGCATTTCTCCTTCCAATTCCCAACCTCCATTCTCCTGGGAATTTCTAACACCTTGGTAATGTGAGTTTCCCTGCCACAGGCCATGCACTGCAGGTTCCACTGGGGCACTTTGATTTTCCTTAATGAATGCTTTAGGTGTCTTCTGCCTTTTTCCAGATTTCAACCTAAGGGAAATAACCCCACATGAACAGACTTTTCCTAACTCAGCAAGACTTTGTGCTGACTTCTTACACACCTTGCTTGCCTCTTTCCATCTCCTAAAAATATTTTATCTCTGACAGCAGGTATCACCAGGATTTAACTTCACATATTTTTAATATTTTAAGAATGAGAGGGGAAGTAAATGTTATATTTGTAATACGATAAGTGTAGAAAATGGGTAAAATGGGATCAATATTGAGAACAGTAATTAAAATGTTGAAGATAAATTAATATGCTTTGATTGACATTATTCACAGCTTTAAAGGTCAGATTGCAACAAATATCTCGGATGAGTATTAAAATAAAAGATACTTTTAATGGCACTAGTGAGAGATTACTGCTGTTTTTCTTATTAGTTCCCTGAAAAAGAACAATATAAGCACTTAATCTCCAGGGTAAAGAAAAAAAAAAAAAGAGAAAAATCCATAACAGAGAGATCACACATCTGCAATTTAGTTTAATGATCTTGTGCTCTGTACCCCAAAGTGCACAAATCCACACTCTACTTACAAACAGAGTTTTATTAGTATACAAACAATAATTTTCCACTTTTTTCACTTCGTGCGCTGCTTTTTTTTTCCCCTGTTTCCCTCCAAATCTGCAGGAGGCACTGCAGTGTGTGATCAGCATCCTGCATGGTGCTCCCTGAACAGATTGCAAAGCTGTCCCCTGTTAGAGGAGCAGAGGGAGGTGCTGGACCTCAGGAATTTTGCAGGTGGTGGGGGGCTTTGGGGGAGAGCACAGACTGGGAGTGAAGAGCTTGGGACACCTCCAGAAAACTCATCACAGCCTAGACTTGTACTCTTCCCATCCTGGCAACATCAGCCCCTTCCCCTCCTTTTTTGTCCTTCCAAAGTGTGACCCTCTGTGAAGCCTCTCTCATTTTACATCAGTCTCCCCAAAATCCAGGCATGCTCTGGCTGGCTCCAGCTCTGTCCAAGGCAGGTCCCTCCTTTCAGGGAAAGTCTCCTGCAGATATTCAGGGTTCTGTGTGTAGCAGTGCTCTGTGTTACCATGCCATTGAGAGCCACCAGCAAGTGAACAGCAATTTCTTCACCCTTCAGCCTTCTGTCTCAGCTTTATACCTCTCACAAGGCTCAGGAAATGGAATTATTTTAATTTTGGGGCAGATAAGTATTTCATTAGTGCTTACTCTGACCTTTGCACACAGCAAGGTATTTGCTTTTCCTAATTCTAGCATCATTAGCAGTGCACAAGTTTTGAAAGCTTCTTACACCAAAAAGCAGTAATGGTTATCTGCTATACTTGCTTAATGAGTCATAAAATGAAACGGCAGATGATTTGTTCTGCATACAATTAATCCAATAGTTAAGTAATGGCCAAGACTGCTGAAAAAGGACAATAAATCCAGTAACCCTGACAACATCTCAAAGTATTGGCTTTACTGATCACAATCAATTAGATTTTTTCCACCCTACTTAAAGTAAAAAGGGAAAAAGTTCTGGCTTTTTTGTTTTCTTTATGAAGCTTCAATAGCAATTAGGCTTGTCTGTGTCATTCTGAGGAATGCTGGCTGTGTTGATCTTAGTTTGTTTTAATCATGTTAAAAGGGTTAAGCTAAATACCCCAAGAGCACAAAGTGGAGTTCTGAATGCAGCTAAGTGCCTTTATCCCACTAATGAAAAGAAATTGTTGGACAAGATTAGATGCACACTGGCACTCAAGGCTGTCTGCATGATTGTGTCCAACAGGAGCTCCTACAAGCCATAAAGACAAACCAAAATAAGAAAAGCAAAATTAATTATTTTAGCAAACTATTACTGGGAATAAATAATAGTATTCCTAATTTGGATCCCAAATTCTCATGAACTTCACTCATGGGACAGAATCCACTCATGAAGGGCATTGTACAAGGGCATGTGTGACCCTGACATGCTCCTGGCTGTCAGGAAGGGAAGTTTAGCATCCTGAGCATGTACCCAAACTTCACAGGATCCCCCTCAGCTGTGGATGTGTTGCTGACCTGGATGCTGGTGCCACTGGCTTCCACTGAGACAGTTTAAAATGCTCCTTGCAGTGGGTTTCTGGCTGGGTGTGCAAGTACAAAAAGGTATTTCGGCAGCCAAATGTTACTGTGACCAAGTATACAATAGAACAGATGGAAACTGAATTACTCCATGTTCCTGGCTGAGAAGAAAATTTGTGTCCTCCTCACCCCAATCCCATCCCTTACCTCTCCAAAATTGTCATTAAAATGTGCATATTTGCAAGGCTGGGGAAAATTTATTAAACAGATGAATACATAAATAAACAAACAGCTGGATGTAGGCAAAAATGGGTTCC
The DNA here is from genome assembly GCF_014805655.1 of Passer montanus. Classification (NCBI taxonomy): domain Eukaryota; kingdom Metazoa; phylum Chordata; class Aves; order Passeriformes; family Passeridae; genus Passer; species Passer montanus. The sequence continues at coordinate 6,183,178 of NW_024373256.1, forward strand.
TCTTGTCTGGTGATGCTTTATTGCTGCTTTTATTTTAACTGATTGAATTTAACAAATGTTTCATTGTATACCACATATAAATGACAATTTGATTCAGGCCCTAATTGTGTAAGTCTCACTAGCTGTGTAAATATTTTAAGGTTTAAAAATTACATTTTTCATAACTGTGTCAGAAGAATTAGATTCAAGCATTGCTCAATATTGCAACAATGCAGGATATATAAAGGAAAACTAATAGACCACATTTGTTCTCTGGAGAAGAGCAGTTGCTGTGAAAGCAGATAGTTATTTCTGAGAGCAAATTTTTAATAAATAACATGTGTAAAATATTGCTGTGTGCTTCAACATTACTCCTCTTTCATGCTGTATGTGATTTTAGTATCATAATTTTTTTTTTGTGCTCCTGTCATTCTCCAATCCTGCACCCTGCTTTTTAAAGGTCTTTATCAGATTGGTCTTTGCTTTCAGCCCATGCCACACCACCCTCTCTCCTGACACTTTTAAACCTTGTTCCCATCTTCTTGCACAGCTCTAAACAAAATTTTGTCCCCTATTTCTGCCCATTTTGCCCTCTGCTCTCCAGCCTGCAGTGACCTGTGTCCATCCCCTTCAGGCCCTAATTGTGTAAGTCTCACTAGCTGTGTAAATATTTTAAGGTTTAAAAATTACATTTTTCATAACTGTGTCAGAAGAATTAGATTCAAGCATTGCTCAATATTGCAACAATGCAGGATATATAAAGGAAAACTAATAGACCACATTTGTTCTCTGGAGAAGAGCAGTTGCTGTGAAAGCAGATAGTTATTTCTGAGAGCAAATTTTTAATAAATAACATGTGTAAAATATTGCTGTGTGCTTCAACATTACTCCTCTTTCATGCTGTATGTGATTTTAGTATCATAATTTTTTTTTTGTGCTCCTGTCATTCTCCAATCCTGCACCCTGCTTTTTAAAGGTCTTTATCAGATTGGTCTTTGCTTTCAGCCCATGCCACACCACCCTCTCTCCTGACACTTTTAAACCTTGTTCCCATCTTCTTGCACAGCTCTAAACAAAATTTTGTCCCCTATTTCGGCCCATTTTGCCCTCTGCTCTCCAGCCTGTGTCCATCCTTTGCCCTTGCAGCCTGAGTGTGCAGGACACAGCATAAACCTCTGCCCTGCACTGCCACGTGTCTCTGTAACGAAATGGGAAATGGAGGAAAATGGTGATTTATAGTGAGTAGTCACTGCATCACATCTTTGGGTACAGAAACACTGACTGATTTCTTCCTTTGGATTTCCCTAAGGTGTAGAAATGGCTCTCAAGGAAACAATTTTATGTGTGACCTTGGACAAACCACTTAATTATTTCAGTAATTAATTTTGATATTTGCAAACTGTGCTATGTTATTTTCAGCCTCAATACCATGTAAAGAATGGCTTTTGGCCATGCATATTTTAGGATATTGCAGATACCATTGAATCCTCTAAGGCCCTACTGTCATTTTATGGGGATTTCACCAGCACTGTATGTTCCAGAACCATTGTACAATATACCTCAAAAATAGTGTTGGGAATGTAATCAAAGACTGCTGAAAAGGCATCAGCAAATTGTCAAGATTGGGAACGCTGAGGCAGAGAGATCAATCCATGGTTTGACACTTGGTTGATACAATTCACTGAAAGGACTTTTGATTCCTAGAAACAAGTATCAGAATAGTGTTGCAGTACTTTTTTCACCAGTAGCAGCAACTAATAATTTCCTTTATTGTTTTCATCAACTCCATTAATATTTTTCTCTATTTCTTTTGAATTAATCCAATTTTTTTGGATTAAAAAAAATTTACTGCAACAAATGCAGTGTTGGTAAGAAGGATGCTCAACCTTGATGATGAGGCAAACTTTTAAAACCAGCAAAATGTGGGACCAAGATGAAAACAAAAAAAATCTCACAACTTGTCAGTGAAAATTGCAAATATGTGTCTTCATCTGAGGAATGCTTGATCAAGGCCTGTTTTTACACAAATATATTTAAGCTGCATTTGAAACAGTGAGTTCATGTGGAATCAAAATATCCCTCTTACTTAATTTATTCTTTCTGTGCTTGTGCACCAATTTAGAGCTGCAGCAGTGTTGTATGAGGTGTCTAAGAGGTAGAGTTGTTCCTGTGCATTCTTCCCCATTGTCAGATGCAAAAGCTTTAAAAGTTAATGTCCACTGAAATTGTTCTGGTTTTACTACCACCTAAATGTAATTTGTCCTGATTTATGCCCCTGTAAAACAGGTCAAGACTGATGAAAAACAAGGCAAATATATTAAGTTCTTATAGAACAGTTTGTGGATGTAAACATTCGAGATAATTTGTGCCAGTGCATCTTATCACCAGGCAGATGTTTTTTATGTAAAATGCAAAATTGACACAAATCTTCCTACTAAACATAAATAACACTGGATGTGTTTGGAGGAGAGAACCAGTGAGATGTGCTCAGTTTTGAATGCAGGTTACTCTGTGAATTTTTATTTTAAGAGAAGACTTATTCACAGCTGTCAATTTTTGAATCTCATTTAAGCCTGGATACATCAGGGCTCATTCTGTAGACAGCAGCCCCTGAAACTGTTGGACAGCTGAATAGATGTGTCTCTGAGTCTTTCTCCTTTCACACTTTAGACATGCTTTCAAGCCACCAACACTTTACATTTGCTTTTGCATATTACATTTTAAAAATACATCTTTTCCAGGAGCCCCATGAATGTATTTCAGTCAGGATATGGATAACTAGCTCCTCTTCTAACTCAGACCACTTGAACTTGTCTTTTCCCCTCCTACTTCTTTTCCAGTGGCTCAAGGTTAGATTATAATGTTCATCAGCAGTGTGTATGGTGGGTTTTAAGATTTCTATTTTACCTGGATTTTTTCCATTTGAACTGCTTGGAGGAAATTTTTATAGAGAAATCGTCAGGGGCAATGCTGGCAGGAGCAGAAAGCTGATGATTGCCCTTAGGAGGACATGGATCACTGAACTCTGAATAACATTTGCAGTAGGGTTTGTTTGCACATCTTCAGAGGCTGAAGTGCTCAATTCATCCTGCAAAGCTACGAGGCTCACACAGAGTCTGGTACAAACCTGGCAGGGGGTTTGTTTCACCTTGTTTGAAACACCTTGTTTCATCTTGGGGTAGGAGGCTGGAGGTGCAGAGGAGCTGGTGGGAGTCAGAAGGTAGAGCAGAGGTCTGCAGCTATCTCCTCTCTCAGTGGGCTGCTGGGCTGTGCTCCACGTGAGGCTGGTGTTCCATCAGCTGCAGCTGGACAGCAGGATGTGTTTTTGGGTACAGCAATGCCTGCAGGACAGGGGTGATGGTTGACAGTGGCATGGGAAAGCAGCACAGACTGTCTTTTGGAAGACATGGGTTGCTGTGGTATAATTAATGTTTTCCCACTCTGATTTATGCAGAAGAATTGCCAGAGAGGAAGATCCGTGAGCTACTGGCTCCAGCTCAGATGAGGTTTTTCAATTTCTGTTGCCTTTTATGCTAAGCTGCCTTTTCTAGTGCTGCAAGTTATTGCATGTCCTGCCTCCCTCGCTTCTGAACTGGAATATTTCCATCAGCTGTTCCAGCTCTGCTCCCATGAGTGTTGGCTCTGCCCTGAGCACAGGAACCCCCCAGGTTTGGCACATGCAGGTGGCAAAACCAACAGGACAATCTGCTGACCTGTCTGCCATTGTTTAATGGAAATATTCCATGAGAGGCAATCAAATAACCCAAAGCTTTTGTGTGTCTGCTCAATTTTCCTTCTCCAGGTCCAACCCCACACCTCCTCACTGAGGAATTCATAACTTAACTGTATAAGTATATATTCAAATCTCCTACTTATGTCTTTAATTACCTCACAGATTAGACCAACCCTGTCCTTACTGACCTGGTCTGTTGGCTTTAAGTGCTTCCCAACTTGCTTTGCTGGATTTATTCAGCCAATTCCTGGAGAAGCTATTTTGCAATCTGGATTTGCATAACGGATGGGAAACATTGCATGTCTCCTGTAGAAGATCAGGAAGTTTGTCACAAGCCCAGCTATTGCACATTTTAAAAGGTTATAAAGCTGCTAGGTGTGTGATAAATGCTGGTAGAAACACAGGCTTTGCTGCAGCATGAGGGAAATTCTTCCCTGGAGGAATTTTTGCAGGGTTCCCAAAGCTATGCAGAGACTTTCCAGCAAATATTATTGTAAAACAATTGTTTGGGGATCGAGTTGTGTTTTGTCAGCTGGGAATTTATCTTGTAATGTTGAACTTCAACCAGCAGTCAACACTGACACCTGATACAGCTGTTTTATGTGTCTATCATGAGACATAAACAATCCAAATCTTTCTTTTGTTTCTTTTTAAAAGTAATTTTCTTTGCTTTTCCTCTCGCAGACTGTCCTACAACCCACTGAAGAATTTGAGACAAGGAGCTCTACATTTCTTGGATGGGTCTTCGTTGGAGGCTTCTCTCCTGGACCAGAGGTTTCCTCAGGTCCTGGCAGTGAGTAGAGCCCTCACCAGAGCTGGGGAGGACAAGCAGGGACCATTCTGGTGTGTCTGAAAGCTTTTCTTTGTGGGACAGATAAGGAAAAAACTGTTTTTCATGACTCCGGGGTTCTGATTAGGGTGTCTGCAGCTGGATCTAGATGGAGTCACAAAAAGGGATCTCCAGCCCAATTCAGAGTAGCAGTGCCCTGATTTGGGCTGAGCACTGGGGAGGTTGAACATCAGGTGGCCACTCCTTTGAGAGGGAGTGAATACCAGAGGGCTCTTCCTTTTGGGGTATTCTGCCTTTTGAGGTATTCTTTCAGTGAGAAAGCTGGGAAAGGCAGCATGTGGGCAGCCACTGCCAGAAAGAGCCCAAAATCTGTGCAAAGAGATTGTTTTCTTCATTTCTCAGATGAAGAGCCTCAGGATGAGTCAGATACAGACATCCAAAGGACAGCAGAGCTCCCTCAGACCCTGACTAAGGAGGTTCTAGATCAGCAGTACCAGTGGGTCTCAATTGCAAGGGGATCCTGTAAGGGTATTGTAAAATAACCATATAAATGTATAATTGACAGCAGAGCTCCCTCAGACCCTGACTAAGGAGGTTCTAGATCAGCAGTACCAGTGGGTCTCAATTGCAAGGGGATCCTGTTGTAAAATAACCATATAAATGTATAATTTCAGGGAGTTTTTTCATCTTTTCTACTGGAGGCCCCTGTTTGAGCAGCTGTGAGGAAGTTGCAGGACTGCAGAGAACATTCCCTGTAGAGGTTTCACCAGAGATCTGCAATCTGCAGCTGACTGCAGTCCCCCAGCTGGATTGTTTCTGGGCCCACTTTGCTTATATTCTTTGAATTGTGCAGTTTTCAAACTCCTACCTGCATAATAATGGGAGAGCGTGGGACAGAGTTCATGCTGTATGGTATGGCAGGAAACAAGGGAAATTGTAGCTTTCACTGTTTGTGCTCCTGACTGTGTTTGTCCCTTTTGAGAAGAACAAAAGCACTGACAGTGTTGCAGACAAACACTTCTCTCTAAATTAGGTGCTGGTAAGGTGTTGAAAATGTAACTTTGCATTCTTCCAAGCCCTCCTGTTAAAAGACCTATACAATATAATTTTCTTTGCTCTCTGTTCCTTCCAAGCATTTTCAGTTAAGCAACTTGAATATTCATAGATTTGGATGAGCAGAAAAGAAGCTTGTTTCTTTCCATATAAAAATGAAAGGGGAAATTAAAACACACTTTCCATGCTGCTAGTACACATTTCAGTAAAACATCAATGGTGTATATGCCTGATTACTTTCCTGTGGAATAATTCTCACGAAATCGTTGATATTAAAATTCAATATACTGTTTTGACTAAGCATCACTGGGGATAGCACAATCTCTCATTATTTCCTTTTCAGCATAGACATAGCTCACAGTATGGATATGCAGATTTTTAATGCAGCAATGGAATTGTAAAATGGAACTATTTTTTAGCTATCACAGAATTTAGCAGGCCTGGTGAATTGTGTCTTAAAGCCACTTTATTTTCTCCCTGTTTTTTTTAAATGCCTGCCCTGTGCCAACTCTTGTTTGTTATGTCATACAGGAGACGTAGGGAAGCACCCCCATGAAAAACTGTGTCCACCAGCCTAAAGATGTGTCTTAAAGCCACTTTATTTTCTCCCTGTTTTTTTTTAAATGCCTGCTCTGTGCCAATTCTTGTTTGTTATGTCAAACAAGAGGCGTAGGGAAGCACCCCTATGAAAAAGTGTGTCCACCAGCCTAAAGCTTTGCTTTAAAAATTCATTCTTCCAAGCCACCTCAGCTATGGGATAAACACTGCACTGAACATCCTGCCTGGCAAAACAGAGGGCACGGGGCAGGGGGAAGCTGCAGTGGATAATCAGGGAACAGCAGCCCTTCTCCTCCTCCAGCTCAGCACTAAACTTGAGCAAGATTCATTCTGGGTTTGTGTCTTTTCTTGTGTCTGATGGATTTGGGGAGCCTCCACCTTCCAGACTGCCAGACTCAGCTGAGGGTCGGGATTTCAATTTTCATCCCAGACTTTCCAGTCTGGAAATCACAGGGCTCAGCTGTGCACAGCTTCTGCACCACTCTGGAGGGCCCTGGACAGAGGTGCAGCATCTCTGCACTGCTGGAAGGATGCAGCCCAGAAAATGCATGAAGCATCCAGGCCTCGCTCTGTGTCTGAGAAATAAATCTCTACAGAGAAAGACAGGCAGCAGAGCTGAATTTCTCTTTTCAAGGATTTACTGTGTCACAGCAAATATCTAGCAATTCATAAAAATGCATTTCAGATGCTTTTCTTTCCAGGTCAAATGTTGCATAATACCACCACATGTTTGAAGTATCTGCTTCCAGAATGTTATGTTTTGATAACAAATAGCGGAAAAAAACAACTAAAAAAATCCCTCATCCATTTGTCCCTAATAAATTTTATGGATTTTTGCAAAGGCCTGGAAAAATAAAACCTTTCCCAAAATAACAAAAAGCAACTTTAGAGCAGCAGATTTCATGGATGATTACCATGGTTTTAGTGACAAGGGTTAACCAATTTAGTAATCTGGGTCTGACAGAGCTTTGTAGAGTAAGTCTCCCACTGCTTTTGGACTAAATACTTTACTTAAATTTTGGGAAACCAAAAGATTTATTTGCTTTGCCTTTTGATTAAGAGAATGGGATTTGGACACGAAAATCCAATTAGATGCATGTGGGGCATGGGAGGGAGACGGAGAGAAAGGGATGGATGGCACACAGCTCTGCTGCAAACAGACCTTATTCTGAAATTTGGGCTAGATCTCTGCTGGCTTTCAATTAATTAATTAAAACAGCTTCTCCTCTCTCCCTGTGCATGTGGACAAAAGCTCATGAAGTTTTAGACTTACCAGGTGATAGTACTGAAAACTCACCAAAAACAGAGAGAAAACTTGGAGCTGTTGAAAATAAATAACAGGAGTCATAAAAAGTGAGAGAAGGCAGTATTTTGTTATTTCCAGTATTTCTTGCAGTTAAGTATCTTGAATGATATTATCTGCATTACTACCAATAAAACTTGCAGGGAACTCCATCTGTCTGTCATTCACAAAATGAGATGTTACCATTTCCCAGAACCATAAACCACATAAAAGTCAAAGCATAAGGATCCAAACACTTTCTAAGTAAAAGACTCTTTGAAGCAGCTGTTTTCCTTTATTAGTAGAGACAATTATACTGTCAAAACAGCAGAATATTAGCTTTTCACATGCCTGGTTCACCTGTTTATTGAGTGCTACCCAAAAGCAGACATGCCAGATGCACCCTGCCAAGAGTGATGGGGAACAATAAGGCTCTCCACAAATCTGGAGATTGCTCTCTTTGTGCACAAAAATCAACTACCTAATCTATCCAAGAGCAAGCAAGGGCTTGGGAAAAATGTTTTAAAGGAGAAAAATCTTGCAATGGACCCTTATGACTCTGTCGTTCCTTCATAATTTCCTTCTAAATCCCAGCTGTGTGCTGCTGTCTTGGTGTGAAGGATGCTGGCTAGGTTTTTTTTAATCTCAAAAAAACCCCAAAAACCTATTTGTGCTTATCTCTGCAAATTCCTGTTGAGCAAACCAAGGAGTAATCTGTTAGAAGCTGCTCTTCAGCCTAATTAGGGCTCATGACAGTAAGTTCCATGTTTGTGTCTTCATGGGGTAACTTGAAACAGCAACACAGTAATTGCTATTTTTGTATCCATAACCTAGATTTAGGAGCAAATGGACAAGAAAGTTCCATCACTGAGATCTTTGTGACCACATGGCAGAATGATCTTCTGGTGGAATTTGGGGGATTGTTTTACAGCAATATATAAAAAAGCAGCTGAAAAAGCTGATTAAAAAAAAAAAAGGCAGTTTTAGTAGATGAAAGACAAATACAGATTTGGCAGAAACATTCCAGTTTTTCATCTATCTTGTTACCTAGAATTTCTCACAAGGGAGACCTGAACATTGTTGTGAATAGTTCAATTAAAATCTATCAAGTTTTACACTAAAAAATAATAGTTATGTTTCCTCTTTAAAAATGTCTTCACAACTTTCTGTGGTTATTGAACTTGCAACATTATCTCTTATCTGGGGAATGCTAACCATGATAAACAAGGAAATAATCAGGGCCAAATGTGAGTTTTGGCAGTTGTTTTGGATTTTCAACATTTGGTACGTTAGGGACGTGCACAGATCAAACTCCTAGAGGCTCTGTAAACACTGTAGCCCAGAAGCTCATATGTATTCTGAAGCTTTTCTTTTCCTTTGTGAACACAACCTGGTTGGCAGTGATTAGTGGTTGTTATGATTTCATCTAGAAACCACTAACTGCAGTTAAAAAAAATAAAATAATAAATTCACATAGAACAAAATATGTTAACAAAAACAGGGATTGTTTAAAGTTAGCACTTCTCTTTTGCAACTCTAACTGAAATAGTCCCCTGTAAATCCATATAAATGTATGTGTGTGCATGCATGGAAGATGTGTAGGGGATCTGAGATTTGAGCCTGGCAGAGGGATGCTCTGTGTGACAACAGAGCAGGTCACCAGTGAACTGCCCAAAAATATTAATTTATTGAAACCAGTGGCTTTGTTCTATGCCTGCTTAGGAAAGGGCTGAAGACATTTGGACCCTACTAGAAAGAACAGGTCACATGAAAATTGCTTTTAACACAAGAGAAAAATTACACAGTTCTTGTCTCAAGTACATAATTTATTTGGTGTGGTTTGAAAAAGCCTCTGTACTCCATTATAAAATGAGGATTAAGTTGTACTGTGCTAGCAAATGGCTTTTTCTCTGACCCATACAGCACCTACTGGTGACACATAAAGTTCTGATTCAGGTAAACTGGCCCCAGTTATGACAGAAATGAAATATTTGTTTTCTTGTACCAAGTGTTTCTTGAATGAGGATTGTGGGAAGGGACATATAAAAAGCAAATTCTGTCCTAAAGGACAATGCCATTATGAACTGGAAACTCAAAAGAAAAAAAAAAGAAAAAAAAAGAAAAAGAGCTCAAATCTAAGCTGTTTTCAAAACAGTGAATTTAGAGCAGTTAGTGAGGTACACTGAGGGAACCCAGGCGGGGCAATTTGTTATTCCACATTTCTGAGCAGGGCTGAGAGCCAGTTTCTCTCAGCCTTTTCTCAGGATGAACACAAGGATAACAGACCCATCTGGGTCTCAGCAGCACCAGGTGATGGCTTGTTTGTGTGCTACTCACAATTGTGACATCTTCTAGGCAGCATCGGGATCCCACTTATGGGAACTTATCTCCTTTTTGACTTCTCTGCTAGCCTGTGTTATAAAGAGAGAGAAAAAAAAGGCATGTACAAGAGCTGCATTTACACAAAGGCAGCACTAGAATTAGCTTTTTTTTTTAAATTGTCATTTGGATGCAATGAGGAGGGTAACTTATCTACAAGAAGTCAGCATTATTTTACTAAATCAGCTCTTAACTGATTGTGTCTTGCAGTATTAGGTTCATTCTCCTCCTTTTCCCTTGCCATCTCTTATGCAAGTCAATAATCTGTCCTCTGATTGTTAAAGGACTGCAAATCACTACACTTCTGTTATTTACCACTCATCTGAAACTCCCACCCACTACTTATTCTCTCCTGCGTGTTTAACTCCCAGCTACCCAGAGTATGTGTCAAAATAGGTTTTCACATATTCTTTAAACAGCAGAAATTAATTGCTGTGATTCTGCACATTCCAGAAAAGCCCAGAAGGTATAAACTGAGACTTACTCACATTTCCTATGTGGATGTAGCAGATTGTACTGACATCTTAGCACCACAATTAATTGGATCTATTTCTTAAGTGATTTTCTCTTTAGAACAAATATCTGAATTAGAGGGATGCCTCCTGGTTAACATGATGTGCTTTGTATTTTCTGTGTTCAGTACTGCTATAATTGAAAATATAATATTCAAGGTACTGTGATATTGATATAGGTGAAATGGGCATCTTCATCATGCTGTTCAATCAGTATAACCTAGACTTTTCAAAAAATCACCAAACCTGTTGATCCTGCTCAGATCAATGTGTGGCTTTCACCAGTAGTTATTTAAGTGCATGAATTTATTTGATAAACTAATTGTACAGAATGGGGAAATAATTCTATTTACATTCAGACACATTTTTCATAACACACATGTGTGAGCTGACCATGCCAGCCACACACATCTGAATCTGAAAATTTTGTAGCCATTTGCTTTGATTTCCAGAACCACTGGCTGGGTTTACTGGGAGCACAAGCTGCAGTTGCTGAATCCACTGCCCAAATTCAGCTTTTTCCTGCCTTTAATCGTTGGAACGCTGTACATGGCAGAGACATTTACATGATGAAAGGATCCTGTCTGTTGAATTGGCAGCATATTTAAACAGAAAGAAAGCAGAAAATTAGTTTTTCTGTGGTCTGTTTGTTGTGTATTTTTTAAGAGATACTGACATTAAAGGACCATTTGACTGAAGTCCTCAGGCGAGATCTGAGCTCCATTATGTCCATCTCTGTGGGGGCCACATAAGAGAAATATGCTGATGTTATTATTATTATTGTTATTAATAATAATAATAATAATAATAATAATAATAATAATAATAATAATAATAGTAATAGTAGTAGTAGTAGTAGTAGTAGTAGTAGTAGTAGTAGTAACAATTTCCTCCTAAAGATAAATAGTCACAGCAAAAGGACAGGAAGAATAAAGGCTATATGGAGATGGTGTCAAGATAAGGGATAGAGATTTTGAGATGGACATCTGGTCACCAGTTCAGCAAAGGCTTGTGATGGCCACAAGATCTGGGGAGGTTTGTGAGCGTGGCCAGGCTGGGCTTGGCTTGCAGATCTGCACCAGGGAAATCATCTGGAACTCTGCTCTGAGTCAGTACCAGATTTAGGCTTTCCCAGTCCTGCCCTCCAGCTTGGATTCACGCAGCTGCTCTCCTCCTTTCCCAAATTCAGGAGCTGAGACCTGACATTGTTGGCTTCCAGCAGGAATCTGGTGTCTCCAAGGGTTGTCTGGATGTTTGGTGAGGTCTCTGGAATGCTTTGTTCCTCTTGATCTGAGCTTGGGACTGGGGTCCAGGTCTGCAGCTATCACTCCTGGGAGTCCTTCAGAGGTGGTTCTGTGGGAGGAAATTTCTCATAAAAATTGCTCATCACCAAATTGTATCTAGAAAAAGACATTTTTTTGGCCAACTGGCATTTTCTAGCAGTCAACTGCTCATCATAAAGTTCCTGATATACTTTGGGTTTGGGGTTAGCCTTCTTAATCAGCATGTCTTGCTCTTCTGTTTGGTTCTGCAAAATGTTAACCTACTGTTCCATTTTGTTTTTATAATTCCACTGTAAACCTTTCCAAAAATCCTAGACAACAAAAGGCCAACAAAGCAAAACAGTCCTGTGCTGCTTTCGTTTAAATATTTCTTAACCAAGCAGATTTCCAGTAAGTAGAATCCAGAATTATTTTGTTTTAGGAAAGCAAAATAAATCCATGAGCTAAATAATCTCTCATTTTCTCTTCCATTTATTGTTTTTTTAAGTAAATGGAGAAGTCTTAAGCCTTGCACTTTCCCTATAATGCAAGGGAGTTCAACCATTTGGAGGAAATGTGTTAAGCTGATGGCAATGAATTGTAATGACATTTGCATAAACTAATTTATGCACATTCATTTCAGGGTTAAAGCGGAGCCAAAACTTTAAAAAAGTAATCCAAATTGCTTGCTAGATATTTCTGAAACACAGATAACTTTGAATGTCCAGGTCATTTGTCAGTGAGTTTAGCCTGTGTGTTTTATTTTTATTGAGCCAGACTAAAAGAATTTGGTTTTGACGAGGAATTTGTTTCCCAATGCAAGAATTCAAATTGTGTCACCCTACTGACCATCAGACATTAATGTTGTGTTTACTCAACATTCAGTTTCAGTGGGGGACTAAACAAAAAAATAAAAGATGGGAAGAAGACAGAAGGAGTCATCTTGCCTTTTCAACATGTGAACTCTTCTTCCACTCTGATATTCTAATAAAGCAACAGCGGATGTTTAAACTGAGATTTCAATCCCAAACACTTCTTGCCTGTTTGTTTAATTACATTTCTGGAAGGTTACAGCTCTCCAGCAATTATGGGCTCTGTTTTCATAGGCTTCTCAAATTCTCTGCTTACTTTGACCCTGCAGCTTCGCTTCAGTTCAATAACTCGATACAGAACAAACCCAGCCAGCCCTGCTAAGGGAGTGCCAGCTCTGCTCCTCAATTCACCAGGGACAGAGTGCTACAACAAGATTTTCCTCTTTATTTTCACTTTCTGGGCTTTGTGTCACAGCTCCCAGCAGTTCTGACACACACGTCCTGGTGTCTGGAAGGTGCTACTCGTCACTCAAAGTGCAATATAGAGCAAGAACATCCCTTTGTGCCTTTTCCTGCTCTCATGCAGGGCATGGAAAAAAATCCCCACCAGCACCTGAGCAGCTCCTTGGCATGCAATAATTTGGAAGGCTGTCTGCAGAAATAGCCAAAAACAACTTGGGGGGGAAAATAAAAGGTTGAAGTCAGTGATCACATGTAGATTTTGGTTTTTAGGACATCAAATATAAAAGGCTGCTATCACATTATATGCACATACTTCATGCTCACAATTATATCTGTATTTCACCATAATTAAGTTCACTAGATATCTATATATTTTTCTTTCTTCTTCCTTTGCCCTAGTCTTATCAGTTTATCCTCAGTCTTGTCTAAAGCTTCTTACAGTGCCATGGGAAGGGAGACCCTTTTATGTTAAAAACACATATCTAAATCTTTGTAAATGTTGTGTATGTTTCCTGCTGAGGTCTGAGTAAGCTTTCTCAAATAGGGTCTATTAGCATTTTAATAGCATATTCACACTAGGAAGTCTTTTTGTTTCACCAGCCAAATATGAAAATATTCTATATTTGCAAAACAGTGATTTGCTGCCAGTTACCCATCAGAAATGATCCCCATCACATGGAAAGCCAGGCCATAAACATCATGACATTACATAAACATTAACAAGAAATAAATAGCTATCAAATGATATATAAACCTCTGCTTACAGATCCATACCCTGATGACTCTAAATAGTCTCACAGTTTTGCACCCTGTGCTTATATTTGAATCACAAACGTTGGTAAATGCTGATGTCTCAATAGTTATAATGCAATTTAGCACCTCACTGTAGGAGCATGCACACATATTCAGAGACAGCTGAATATTTTTTTTAAAATCTCCTGGGCAAATATTCTCCCCCACATTGCCTCACTATCAAATATTCTATACCCATGAGATCACTTTGATTCCCTTTGCCTACACAGGGAAAGATCATGTGCAGGGAAAGATCCTGCAGGGAAGTGCCTCTATCAGATTCCTTCTGGAACTGGATGTGAAAAGGGAAATTCTTTGGCAGTGCAGATACACTTGCCCCATTTTTCACCGCCAGGGCAGACTTGTCTTTTGCCCAAACTGCCCCAGCCCTGCCTGCAATGCAGAGAGCTGAGGAGGAGAGTGGCATCTTTGCCTCAGAAGACAAAACAGGACTCAGCGTTGGGTTTTTTTGCTGCAGTCCTTGGCAGAAATCTTAAAGGTTGCATTTGATTCTTTGGAGGTTCTTTGTTCCAGAATCTATCCAATGAATAAATCCTTCTGTTTGCAGTCTGAGCGAGATAAGCAAATGAGGAAGAGCTAGAAATTCCTTTTGCTTCCCTGTGATCTGATGGCACAAAGCCCTGTGCTTTATATATGACTTAGAAGATGAATCAAAACTTTGTTTTCCTGTGGCTCTAATTTGTATGAAAAGATATAATTTCTGTAGAAAAATCCAAGTTTTGCTCTTGCACACTGATTCCCCAAGCTCAGCTCTGCTGTAGGCTACACTCAACCTTGAATCGATAGCTGAAATAGAAAGGTCCTAAAACCCATCAAAGTAACAAGTTATATTTTGCAAAAATGACAAATAACTTTGTCCTCACAGAACATGGAAACAACTTTACAAGCAAAGCAATAAAAAAAAAAGCATTGTTATTGCTTGAGTATATTATAACCCTCATTTGAAAAGAATCTCAGACTGGTTTGAAATCACTCTGTGCATATGTTACAGGAAGTCTGGAGACATTTTGTTCCTTATTAATGAAGCATGAAGAAAATAGTACTGCATATATTTTGTTAGGAGTTCTGGCATCCTTATGCATGCTGTACATTAAGTCTTCCGTAATTAGATTTTTGTAAGTTAAAAGGCTCAAGGAGGGCAAGGACACATGACTATTTCTATGGTCACACTGGTTTTCTCCCCCAAAATATTCTCTGCTGTTTGGCACACTTCATCCAAAGATGACCTTTCTGGCAGCTGAATGGAGACAGGAGAAGAACAAATTGATCTTTTTGCTTGCAAATATGAAAAGAATATTGGAAAGCATGAATGTTCTGGTCTTAAAAAAGGTGATTTTTTTTCTTGGCAGTGTTTATAAAAGTGTGATGTGAAGTGTAGGACCTGTCAGAGAGGGCAGGTGTGGGCAGCAATGGATGTCAGTGAAGGTGCTGAGGGAGCTTTTCTCCACCCTGCTGTGGGCCCACAGGAGCTGCCCCACCCCTGGCAGTGCTCAGGGTCAGGTTGGACAGGGCTCAGGGCAGCCTGGGGACCTTTCCTTTGCTGAAAGTGCCCACAAGACAAATACTGAGGGTGTGACCTGAAGGCAGAAACCTAACTCAAGAGAAAGCAGGTGGCTTTGCCCCTGAAGAAGTCAGCACATTTCTCCTGTTACTCCTAATACTGGGGTTTTTTTGTAGTGTAATACAAAAATAATGTGAGTTTTGATATGATGAGGGCCTGACCCACTATTGCAGCCAGCAGTTATAATTTGGCAAAAAGAAAACTGGTAGTTCCAGACCTGATTTCAAGGCTTTAGAAACATTAGAGGGTGAAAAGGTCTAATTTAATGTGCTCGAGAAGCAGCAGCTTTTCCACTGTGCAAGGGCTGGGGCTGTGAACTCGGTGCAATAGCAGAAACCAGAGTTGTGCAGAGCAGAGCTGCAGCCCCCGGGGCTGGAGGAAGGAGAGCATCAGCACTGGGAGCCTCTCCCAGGCACAGCTCCCCGAGGATGGCAGCACTGAGAGGGGACAGTGTCACTTGCAGCCACTCTGGGAAATCACAGATGAAGGGTGCTGAGCCCAGGGATCCCTGGGCAGGAGCAGCAGCCGAGCTGGCACCCCTGGCCAAGCTCCAGAGCTGCCCTGAGTTCCCCTCTCCTTGAGCAGGGACACTTTAGAGTTGCCTTGTGTGGTTTGTGTGCCTTTCTGTTCAACATGTAATCCCCAGAAGCTTCTGCTTGTGTTTATAACTCAAACTGTAATGAAAAAGGAAATTAAAGCCTTTCTAATTTAACAAAAGAATGAAAATTGCATTGAGAAAGAGTGGGGGGAAAAGGAGCTTTCACTCTTTTGGGATTTGATAAAATTAGTCCTGCAAAGTATTTTTTTTCCTGAAGAAAAAGAATATTAGATATATTAACTTCATTCTTTTGTCATTTCCTCTCAATGTTCTAAATTCTTTGTATTTAGAAAAAGAAATGCTGCAATCCAACCATTAAACTGATACTTTATTTCTCATTTTATAGTATTTTAATGCACAGTCTTAGTTCTGCAGACTATTTTCTCAGTAAGCAAAGCTGGTTACTTGTAGATAAAATTATTTGTTCTATAAAAAGCAACAGAACTAATGCCCAGTTGGCTTGTGTGAAAAACCTTCACATGTGTGACAGGTGGAGGTGTGCATGTGTTTATATTTTTGTGTAGGAGCTATGTTTTAACATTCTAATTAAGTTACTCTTTAGTATTGGTAGCTGCAAACTTTTTTTTCAAATTTGTTTCTGATAAAACTATTTCCTAAAACAGTTAAGTTTCAGATCCCTGAGTGTTGGGGTGGTTAAATATAAAAGGGAGATTTAGGACTGTGAGTTTTAAAAATGGTCATTCCTCTCTGCTGTGTGTTTTCTAGATATTTTTCAGACAGATTTTAATGTCTGTTATATAGAGAATACGGGATTACAACACTTGGCTTTGCAGGGGTGGGATGCAAGAGCTCCTGGAGCTTCTGGGCAGCTGCCCCTGCTGAGGCATCTCTGTGTGCAATGGTCCTGGGGAGCCAAACCTGCCTGGAAAGGGAGGAGGAAATGCAGTGTTTATCCCCACCCAGCTGTCCGCAAGCAGAGACTGCCAAATTAAAGGAGCTGCCCAAAAGCTGAAGCTCAGAGTTTTTTCCTGGGGCCAGAGCTGAAGTCTCTGCTCAGGGGTGAGCAGCATCCATCAGGAGCAGCACAGTGTGTAAACAATTCTTGTGTTTGCTTCCTCAGAGAGCTGGAGAAGCCTTTCTTCCCAGTACCCCAGTGTGCTTTATTTTCTTGGGCTGAGGTCTCTGGAAGGTGAGGAGGAGTGAGGAAGGGCAGCCAAGCAGCTGCATCAGCCCTTGGCAGAGAGGTTAAGGGGGCCAGGAATATTAATGACCTTAACAGGCAACAGAAACCTCTTCAAGGTAAACACAAAGATGGTGACATGTCCTGTAGTCAGAGCTTTTTGTGGATGCCTTCAACATGAGGAGTGCTGAAAGAGATAATACTGACTGTGATAGAGGGGCTGTTACCTGGGGAGAACTGGTCACTAAATAAAAAGGACATGACTGCTAGAGAAGATCTTGGCTGTTTGATGTGACACTGGAGTGGCCTGAGGCAGGACAGAGACAGGGCACTGGGCAGGGGCTGCTGCAGTCACCAAAAAGGCATTGAGCCAAATCAGAATATCTTGGAGATAATACACCAGACTTGATAGGAACACTATTTTTACGATGTAGTTTTCAGGAAACAGTTCCCAGTGATAGGAAAGAGATGAAAAGTATCATAGAAATTTAGTGCATATAATCAAAACTTTTATTTCCTCATTGTGCAGCTCTGAATTTATGACCAGAGCTGTCAGGAGGAGGACAGCAGCTCTGCACATGAAGTGACCTTTGCAAACCTGGCTTTGGAAGGTATGGAAGAAATTCCCCTTTTCCTCTCCTTGGAAGAAGGGATGGTGTTCTCTGCTCAGTAATATTTTGTCAAGAGGCTCCCTTCCTTACTGCCAGATTAGTATCTAGCAACTTGTTCTTCTCCAGCCTGTCTCGCCACAGGAGTGGTTGGGCATTGAGGGACCAGATGGTGGGACTGGCACCCCTTGGTGGCAAGAGCAGGACTGCCACCAGTGCTCTGATCACTGCCCCTGGCACTAAGGTTTGGTTTCCTGCAGATTTGTGTTGCTTTCTATGGGGTTAAAGTCACACATGATAGAAAACTACAGCCAAACTGATCAGTTTGCCCCCCAAAACACAGTGCTGAGTGGGCAGAAATTATACTCAGATTTGTGCTGAATTAAACAGAAAATTTTCAGCCAGAAGAAAACATGAATGAGTGATGGTTCAGTTCAAAATAAAGCCCTTGAAAATTTCCTTTTGAGGAAATATTGAGAGGAAAGTAAAGCAACATCAAATAAACACCCCCCCCCCAAAAAAAAAAAAAAATAGGCTTCATTTTGGGTTCAACCTGAAAGAACTTGTGGAAAGTTTTGATTGGCTTTAGGTCAGTCCAAAATCTACAGTGGGACTCTCCTGTCTTGATCCAGCAACTGGATCAAGAACCACCTAATGACACTGTTCAACTCTTAGTGAAAGTTTCTCCATTAGTTCTTTCTAAGGCCACTTGTTCACATCTAAAATATCTAAAAATTGCTGCAGTGAACATGTAGGTTTGAATTAAAGAATAATAAACCAGGCCCTTTGCAAGACTGTCTATGAGTGCTGGGTCTTTCCTTCACATTTCAAGGGCTGTTTATAGACTTAGGCCACTTCTGCTCTCTGTCCTTAGCAAAACCTCATGGAGGTATAAAATAACAGGATTACCTGACACTGTCCTGATTTGAAGAGCAAAATTCCAGATTAAAGCAAACTTCTCCAATGTGCCCAGCTTTAGGAAGTCAGAAATGGATGGAGCTTTTAACAGACATCTCTGAAAATTAGGCTTGAGATTCAAAACCAGGGAAGGAGACCCCTCATCCATACAAACCGAGTGAGACATTTTTCCTGATTTCCTCAGGTTTAGGAAAAGTTTTTCCTGATTTCCTCCAGTTTGTTCTCATTCTTTGCAATTATTCTTTGCTCCTTTCCACATCTTAATAATCCATCAGGCTCTGAGGCTTTTTATGCACAAGCTAAAAACTGAGAGTATTTGTTCTCCAGCAGAAATAATTTTGTTCTGATGGCAGAAACCTGTCTTTTGAGCAAAGAAGAATGAACAAAGAAGAAAGAAAAATGCTTTTTATGACTTGAAACATTTTAGTACTTAGGCTCTTTTTTCAGACCAGCTTCTCAGATGTGCCTATCCACATTGTCTGTCAGTTCTTCAGTAATACATTTAAACCCAATATTTCACCTACATTTGGTAATGGAATTGTGTTAGGTTCTTGCACCTTTTGTGAAAATAGACAGCTGGCCTCAGTGAAGAACCTCTGTTAACTCACAAGAGAGGAAATGGTTGATAAGTTCACTATTTCTAAACATCAGAGGATGCACACTTGGCAGCTAGAACCTTAACTCCACTGCTCTCTTCTTTTAAACAATGCCAATGAAGGTCTGGACTCATTATTCCTGAATTTCCTATTCCACAGTTGTGTAAATCAACCCATTTCCTTTGCTCCTGGAGAAACCACATTGTTGTTCACTGCCATTGGGATGGGCAGTAAATACACAGAGCTTTCCTGTGCTTCTACCCAGCCAGCAAAGAGGGAAAACACTGGACTATCTCCAGTGGCTGTGGAGGGATGCAGTGTGCCCAGTGCTTTCTCCTTTTGGCTGGAAGTGGAACTCTTTCCTGCCTGGCCTTGCAGGGAGCTCCTGTCCTCGCTGTGCTGTGCAAAGTGGTGACAGCAACATCTGCAGAGAGAAGGTTTTGGGCAGTGAAAGGCACCCTGAGCCAGAGCAGGCAGCTGAGGTGAGCTGCTGGGCACCATCTGCCCTGGGAAAACTCAGTCTCTGCTTTTAAATTCTTGTTTCTGAGCAGAGCTTAAAAGAGACAATAGCACCACCAACAAAAAAGCCCACAAAATGTGGAAATGGTTCCATCTGTATTTAAAAATGTGTCACAATCTGCCCAGGGAGAAAGCCCAGGGAACATGCTGGAGTGTGGCTGAGCTGCAGGATGGCAGCTGAATGCTGAGAGCAGGGCACAGCACAGCTGGCTGTGCCTCAGTCTTGGTGGGAGCTGCATGTGGAGACAGGAGTATGTGCTCTGAGTGAAAATGCACCTGCTGGAGTAAACCCATCTGAATAGAGCTGTTAACTTACCAACAAATGGAATATTGAACTAACCTAAAAGTGACATAATAGAGAAACAGTCAGGGACCGTATTGGCATTCAAGTGGCTATTTTTAGCTTGTATTTACTAATTGCACAGGAGTAAGAAAAGTAGGTGTAATTACAAAGACAAATGGTCTTGGTAAGTAGAATAAGCTTTTTTCTGCATGGTGTCTCCTTCAGAGGAACTCATACATTTATTTCTAGTGTTTTTCTAAGAACAGAAGAGCAAGCTTACTAAATAGGTAGTAATTGGTATGAAGTGGGCAGGCAGTTAAAGCTGAAAGCACTTGTACCCACTTCCCTCTTCATTATATTTTTGTGTCATGTAGATGGCAGAAGTGCAGTAGCCTGACAATTTTCTTGATTAAAAGTGGCATTGTAAATATAGTCAAAGGCAATTTGTATTAGAAACTATTTTTGATAAGAAGGTTGTCCTCTGTAGCATTATTAGCTTTTATGAGATGAAAGACAATGAAACCCTAATTTCCATATAATTCCACTTAGTATTTTTTAATAAGGCTTTGTGTGTTATCCAGACACGGGTTTTGATTTGCACAGATGGAACCAAGTGCTGGAACATTTTAAAAAAATGCAAATACAAAGGTTGTATTTCGGGCTGGTTTCACTTTTCATTTCAACAGCAGTCATGCAGGCAGGGAGAAGTAAAGAGGAGGTCTAAAAATATTCATGGGCTGTATAGTGCCCTAAGACCATGCTCAGGTCTCCCACTGACTTCTCTGTCTCCTGGCACAGCAGTTGTTGAGCCAAGACAGAATTTATATTGCTGTCCCCAAGGTTATGTTCTTATCAATATGTTTTTTCAAGGGAAAAAATCCAGCAAACCAGAACACACCTCACATGCCCCCCAAAAAACCCCAAAATAGGTCAACCAAAAAAAAAAAAAACTCGCATGCTTCAGAGGCTCAGTTATTCCAGACTGTCTGGGTTCCCAGTGTCATCATGAGGAACTAAAGATTAATCATATTTCACATATTATTGTGGAGGCTGAAACAGATAATATCATCATCTCTGGAAGCTATATTTGTGAGGCAGTGCAGCAAGTGTCTTTCTGTTGCTCTCTCATCAAATTTGCTGTTTATTAGTCCAAGGACAATTTTCCCCCAACTTCCAGCACTTCTAATCAAATTGGGAAATGTTAAAATCAAGCTAATGGACCTCACAGCTGAGAGAGGCACTGCAAAATCCCTCTCTTTCTCTTTCTGCTCACCTGAGCAGTAGAAGAAGAAATTAAATTAGTAGGTTTGGAAAACAGAAAAGTTGGAAGGATGAGACAAGAGAATGTACTGGAGACATAGGAATAGCACAGTCAGGTGACCAACAGAAAAAGAATATTTGGGAGCAAAATCAGTAGTGGGCAGAGTAACTGAAGATGGAAGAAGGAAAAATTGTAAATGCATAAATTAGCATGAAAATGTGGAATCTAGAAAATGGAGGATGAAGCTTTAAAGATATAATAGGGCATTTTATCAAAAGAAGATGCACTTGGAAAATGACACAAACAGCTCTCTACAGAACTTTTTTTCATATCCACTTGGTTTTATTTTTTTAAGAAAAACAACAAAGCAAAATGGAAAAAAACCCAAAGCTTTTAAACAGTCCTGGCTATTTAATAGAGTGGTTGGGACATTATGTTAAGAAAATGCCACGCCTTTGTAAGCTCTTCAGAGAAACCTCAAAGGGACTTGTATTACATGGGGACAGCATCTTGACAGTCCTCATGGAGGAGAAAAAGCTCCTAATTTTAAAAGAATTGATTTTAAAAGGAGAAGCTACCCCAAATTTCTAAGTGTATTTCCACAGTGCAGTGTAGTAGCTACTTTAAGAAGAGCTGAAAAGGTTTATTCAAGGGTTATAAAAATTATGTTCCCTTTAAAGTTATTTATATTTAAACACTCAAAAATCATTAGTCACTTTAAAAAACGTTGGCCACTTTTTTGTATACTGCATTTTTCTATGAGTACTTGTGTATCATGCAAAATACACAGTGTTTCTGAGCCAAGGGCTTTTGGTATAAATTGAGTGGGTTCAAAACTAAAGCAGAATTATAAATAAGCGTAATTTATTGCACCTCTTACATTTTCTCTCTTCCCTTCCAACCCTCAGTCAGAAAAATCTAAAACACTGAGGATTGTGTGCTCCAGATTTTGTCAGAGTAGAACTCGACTTTTGCATGGAAAGATTTCTTGCATGTCCACAATTCCCAGTTTGTACTTGCAGAAAATGGTACCAGGCATCTGGATCTCTGATCTTTGTGGAGCCAGGAACTTTGAAGGCTGTGAATTACTTCCTATCTGCTGGAAAACCCTGCCCATTCTCACTTCATGAATCCACAGCAGACAGTGAGCTCCTTCACGGCACTTCTGTTTACTCCATATATAAAAAAGGCTCTGTAGATGTTTTAAGCTCCTGTTTGTACAGCCAGAGCATAACAAAATCTTGCTTGTGAGCTCAGATCCTCCTTCTCAAAGGAGTGTGCCATTTGAACAGGAATCTCTGCCAAAGGAAAATGAGTTTCCCAAATGAGTACCTGTGTAGGGGGAAGTGCTAATTCCCTAATCCCCTCCTGAGCTCTGCAGCCTCCAGCCAAACCCTGTGGTGGTCACAAAGACATGAGGGTGCCTTGGGTTGATGGGGGGGTTTTGTGGTTTGGGGTTTTTTTTTCTCTTTCTCCCTCAGCAAAACTATCCTTCCATTTTAGAGGGTGAGAAGTGGCAGAGTAAACATTATCAGTAGTGTGAGGCATGGAATAAAATGAGGAGGAAAATCAAGAAGCACCATTTATAAAACAGACTGAAGGGAACGTTTCACTGCGTGGTGAATCTGTACCTTTAGACCTCCTCAGCTATTAAATCACCCTCTTTCTTCTCATAATGAGGATTCAGTTCTGAGAGTTAATGTACAGCTCATCCATACACCCAGATGGAAATGCAATATATTTTGATAACCATATGGTACAACATGAAAGATAGTCAAGTATAAAGATTATAACAACCCAGAAATTAATTTAGTGCTGAGCTTGATCTAGATCCCACTAAAACCCAGTGTAAGCTTTTTCAATGACATTTGGGTCAAGTCTTTCAGGACTTTCTGTGCTCTTTGTGTGTGACTTAAGATTATTTGTCAAAGGTCAGCATAGCTGAGCATTAATAATAGATAGCTTGAAGCATTCTCTCCCTTTAAATCTGCCCACAAATCACCTTTTGGGATTTCAAGGGGTCTTTTTACTATTTAGCTTTCCCTAAAACAATAATTAGATAATGTTCCACTTGCAGCTGTAATTTTTGCTGGTAGTAATGAATGGTAAAGTGTTCCTCCATGAAAGGCTGGGTGAAGGTGATGTGAAAATACAGCATTTAAACACAAGATAAAGCACAGCAGATTATAGACTGGCTATGATTTTAGGATAGTCTGTATTCTTTGCAACTAGGAAAATAGCACTGGCTATCTAGAACACAGGTAATTTTTTCCCTAGGTTTTGGAATACCAGTCATTTTCAGAAGATTTTGGATTCTTTCTAAGAGCAAGTTGTGCTGACAAAAACACAGGCCTTTAAAAACAAAAGGCAGGACCATTGTACAAGTGAAAGCAATTGCCAATGAAGAAGCATTAGCTGAGTAAATATTAGCACCCAGCTCCACTTAATTAAATACTTTGCTAAACACTTGCAAGCACTTTTATGGACACAAAATACAGGGATATGCCAACTGACTTACTGGATTCTTATTTAGTATTTCCTGTTTTCAGAGCTGAAGCATCTGAAAGAGCTGCTTTGTAGCACTCCCCTGAGATCTGTTGAATGCCAATATTCAGGGACCACAGAGTCACTACCAAGCAGACACAGGAAAAGCACTGCAAGCTTTGAGCAAAATGTGGGTTTGCTCTCCAAAGGGCCCCCAGCAACACCTTCCATGGACTTTCACAGATGGAATCCTTCTTTCTGTGTGTGCTTCTGCACTGTCCTGAGCCCAGAGCTCTGGATGCCTGCCAGCTCTCCATCCCTAACACAGCCCCTCCTGTTAACAGCCTGTATCTCTGCATTCCCAGCCCACCCCTCTGAGCGGCAGAGCAGCAGCCTTTTCCTTGGAGAGGCTGAGCTTTGGTCCTGCCACACAGTGTCTGGTTGCACTGACCATGGCACTGCATTTGCCATGGAATTCCTCCTGGACAAAGGCATCCTGTGTGGCTTTAGCTTGTCTCACCCTTCCCACCCCCCTCTGACCAGTGTAGCCACTTGTTCAGAAGCAGCTGCCTTGGACAGCAGCCAGGTTTTTGACTAAGAAAGATCAATTTAAAGGGATGTTCATCAGAGTTTAATGATCCTTGTTAGCTCTGTGCCAGGGGCAAGATCGTCTCCTGACACCTCTGCAGGTATTATCACTCTGCAGAGGTAAAAAGACAGCAGGAGAGCTCCTCATCCAAAATGGAGCTCGCAGGCTGACACAGAGCCCCTGTTAATCACATCTCACCCAGCTGCATGCAGACAGATTGCCACCTTGCACATATTTCTGAGGTGAGGTGCTCAGAAGGTCATTGCTTATTCTTATCACCGAAGGGGATTCAGGTTGTATTATGGGTATTTATTGTTCCTGAGGATTTCTGGGGTTTATTACGGATGCTCGTAATCAACCTGCAATGTTATCTTCTAGCTCAGCGAGTAGCACAGTTTGCTCAGGCTGCTTATTTCCAGAGAGCAGGCAGTGTACCTACCACCCAAAACACACAAACAAATTCATTCCCAGTAGGATCATAACCTGCAGTCCAGGGAGTCAATTTTTCTGCAGTAGCTTCAGTGTTCCGTGGAGTCTCATTAATGCACATTTTTTAAAATCTGCACAGACGCCTGAGCAGGCATTAGGAACCTCAGAAAATCCAACTTTTAGTTTTGTATTCGGTGTGACTTGACTTTTTGTAGTGTATGATAAGGTGGTGAGACTAATTGCTGTCAGAGCTGAATTCATTGGAGTTCTACAGAACACAGATTTGTGTTAGTGTGGCTGTGGAAATGTTATGCTCCATGTGCAAATGCTCACAGATTCATACCTTATCAAATGTGTCACAGAACTAGGGCTACTCTTGAACCTGTAAACTTTTCAAAGCTATTAACTTTTTCTAATTTACATATCTATACACTGGGGTCATGGTCCCTACTACTTGTCTCTCTGCATCAGGGTATGTTCAAAAAAAATATAGAAAGGGTCCATAAGATCTGAACAACAAAATTGCTTTCTTTGAAACCACTGGGATTTTTTTTCTACATCTTTGTAAAAGAAGTATGTGGGTATAACAGTCCCCTTTTTTTAAAAAAATCAATAGTTGAAAGTGATTTGCTCTGATTAGGCTCTCAAGATTGCTCTAAGTTACAAGATTGTTGGGTTTAAAACAGCAGGTGAATTTTCTGTGCCATTTAATCCCAGCAGAGTTCACATTTTGCTTTCTAATCCTAAAAGACCCTTTCTCCCTCTCAGATCTCTGCTATCATTCTTGCTGCTGTGATGGTGATCTAAGCATTGAGTGAGCAGCCAGTAGTTCCCACCTTTGCAAGACTTTGCAGGACTGCAGGTGGTATTTCTTAAAAGTTAAATCAAGCCTTCATTCTTCTGAGGTGAAAACACTGAAATCCCCCATAATTAACAGTGGATGGGATTTTCCCCTACAATCCTGAGAGCTGAGAGGATCAGGGAGGAGTGTCCTGGTGCAGGGCTGTCCATCAAAGCAGGGCAGTGTGGTGGGCAGAGGGGAGAGCAGAAGTCCTCAGAGCAAACCACTTGGAACAGGGCAGATGGGAAGCACAAGGGAGTCTCCCCTGGGGTTTGCAGATTCATGGTGGATATTCTCTCAGTCTTGGAAAAGTTTCAGGGTACTCAACAGTTTTTTACCTTGCCCTTCACCAGTCTCAAATGGAGCCTGTGGGCTCTGTGTGGTCCTTAATTCAAAGGGAAAGCAGTGCCAAGCCTTGCAGTCTGTGCATTCCTCTAAGATGTGACAAGTGACAGGGTGCCATCGCTGTCCTGAGGGATGACAGGGCTGTCCTTTGCATCCAGACTGCTCCAGGGGGTTTAATTTCTTCTGATAAATGAAAGGCATTAAGAAATGTCTCCTGCCCTTTGAAGATACACCAAGAAATTTCACTTAGCTTAAACACAATATAATGGGGTTGTTAATCCCAGACTTTACCCTAAAAATATGGGTTTTAAATGGATGGAAAGTGCACTGCAGAAAAGTCATCAAAATGGCTTGGTAATAAACAGACATTTCTCATCATACACCAGCAGAGAGAGGCTTCATTTCTCAGTGGTTAAATAGTAACATTAGAGATGAGCTGCTCTGTGATTTTGTTTGCAGGGTAAATGAATGTCCAAATATATTCTTACTGAGGAAGAGCTATCTCACCATTACTGAAAAATAAATGCAAATGTTAGAGTCGTAATCTGCTTTAACCAAATAATGCACAACAATTAAGTGTTAAATTATTGATGTTATAAAAGGCAAAACAGCCGCTAGGCACAGGAGTTTCCATGACTTCAGCACTGAATTATGAAAACTTTCTCCCCATTTTTGTCAAGAGTATTATTAAAATGTAATTCTTTTTTTTTTCTTTGAACTTTGAAGTCTGTTTAAGCAAGGCCATTGGGGAAAATTAATTAAAGTGGGAAAGCTAGCTGCCATACTTACCATTTCAGGGGCCATGCTGTATTTGTGCAGTGAGAGGTGAATTGGGGTTGCATTCACAAGAGTAACCTGTCCAAAGTCAGCCCTGAACAGCAACAAACCATAGAGGCAAAATCTGGTTATTGCAAAACAGCTACTGCCTAGTGAGGTTTACAGCTTTATTTCATCTTTCACACTACTGAGTTTCTCTGTGTATTGATAAATAGGTATTGGAAGGCAACTTGGAGTTGTTTCAGTGGGACAGCATTCCCTGAAGAAGGAAAAAGAGAAAGTTTGGGGTGCAGTAGCCTTTCAGTTCAGCACAGAGAAACAAGGCTGAAGATCTAGAAGCAGACAGCACACAGATCCAAAACAAATTAGGTGCTTTAATTATGCAGTGAGTGCTGAGGAAAGGTCTGGACTCTCCATCTCTGTCCCCCAAGGTCTCTCACAGAGCCCAGAGGGGGTGACCAGATGGCCCTGAGGGGCTGTGAGCAGGATGTGTGTGGGATGGGAGGGATGTGGGGCATCCAGTGAGTTGTGGTTTAATATTTATGGCACGAAGTGCAGTTTGTAACAGCTTGAGAAGGTGGGATCTGGGGCAAAGCTGATGGCAGGGTCTCACCAGCTGGTTTTTTACAAACCTGCAAATGTGATGCTGCACATCCCCTAAGCACAGCACTGCCTTTGGCAGGGTCATTGGTACTTACTTCTGCATTTCAGGCAGCAAAAAATCTCAGTACCTGGTTATAGAGGGCACAGCCATAAACCCTTCACAAGAAACAAGCACCATGTTGGGAACATTTGACAAGTTTAGCAGCTGTACCACAACCTAGATGGGGTTTTGTTTGTTGTAGACCTGTTTATTTTTTCTCTATTTTTTTTTCCATGAGTCTGCTAAATTATTTAGGGGCTGAATTTTAAAATTAGAAGACATGGCATTAAAAAAGTGATGAATATTTTATGAGGGGTTCTGGGATTTTGTGGTATCAAAATACATGTTGCAGCCTTGGAGACTCCAGCAGGGAGCCACAGGAGCATTCCCTCCCCTCTGTCTGAGCCCCAGTGCCCATCACAGCTGCAGCACAGAGCACAGGGTCCCTCCATCCCCCAGGGCAGGAGGGAACCCAACTGCACCACCTCACATCAGGTTCCAGTAGTTTTCCTTTTTTTGTGGTAAATAGGAACACAGTATTTTGTATCAGCAGGGTTCTTCATATTCTGTGAGTGATTTTTAGGTGAGGAATGTGGGTTTGCTTTACAACAGCAACAGGAGAGGTGAAGGGAGCAGCAAAAACCATTTGAGACTGCTCCCAGCAGCACCACGGGATCAGCAGAGCTGCTGGGAAGTCCAGGGATGCTGGAGAAGCAGGAATCTGTGCGGAGACCCCAGGAATGAAAAGCACAGGCTGGCAGGGGTAGAATCTTAGGAGATTTCTCTGCAAGCAAGAGCAGGAGGAATAATATTCATGAGCTTTGCTCGAGGACACCACCAGGTATCCTAGAGGGGTGTGTCTGAGCAGGCTGCTGCACTCTGAGGTCTGTCTGTTCTTCAATAGGTCCCTCAGCAGCCTTTCAAGTCAGCCAAGATCTGCAGTCAGCACTGATGGCTCCAGCCAGGCTTTCTCCAGAGTAATTTACCTGTGTCTAAATGTACAGGAAATAAGTTCTGGTGACACTTCTCATGAATTAGCAGGCCTTGCTGACACAAATCAGGAGCTCAATACAATATTCAGCCAGCACATTAAATCTCCTAACATGCAGCATGCTGAGACTCTCTTCATTACTAGCAGGAGTACGAGGAGCTGAAGAAATGCCAGCTGTCCCCTGTGATGGCAGCAAGGATGACAAAGGCAGGAATAATTAGTGCTCTGCTGCGTGGATGGTGCTGCTCTTCAGAGCTGCTTTCCTCTAGGTGCTACACAGAAATCCTTGATAATTAACCAGCTCTTGGTGACACTGCAATGTTAATAATTCCTCGGGAGCTGCACTGTTGTATTTGCTGGGAGCCCCGTGGCAGGAAGGAATGATGAATCTGATTCCATGTTCTCAGAAGGCTAATTTATTACTTTGTAATACTATATTATATAAAAGAATGCTATACTAAACTATACTAAAGAATACAGAAAGAATACTTACAGAATGGTAAAAAGATAATAATGAAAACTTGTGACTCTCTCCACAGTCCTGACACAGCTTTGCGCGGATTGGCCAATGAGTCAAAATAACTCACAGCAGAACCCAATGAAACAATCACCTCTGGGTAAACAATCTACAAACACATTCCATGTGTGAGCACAACACAAGAGAAGCGAATGAGATAAAAACTGTTTTCCTTTTACTGAGGCTTCTCAGCTTCCCAGGAGAAAAATCCTGGCAAAGGGATTTTTCAGAGAATGAGAATGTGAATGTGGCACTGCACTCGGTGGGATGTGCAGGCACACAGACCTCAGTGTGCTCAGGTTGGTTGTGCTGGGGCTGCAGCCTGAGCTGGGGCAGCAGCACAGCCCCTCTGGGTTCAGGGGAGCCAAAGGGACAATCTGCCCTGCTCTGCAGTGTCAAAGCAAGTCCTTGTCCTTGAACTGAGAAACAACAGCCCTTTGGGTTTTCCCGCAGTCTTTGACTGCAGTAGTGGGGAAGAAAATATTTTTTGGCAAAGCCTTATTTTGAAAGGGGCTAAATTTTCACCCCAGAATAGAGGCTGAAGCTTTATCTCATGAAGCTTACAATCTGAGAGTATTTATTTAATTGTTTGTTTCATTTTTATACGCATCTACCTTTCCTGCTTTGTTTTCCAAAGCAGGAGACACTCAGGTCTGTGCAGGGCTGATTGTGGTGGGATGCTCCATCATGAAATTCTGGCAGTTCTCTGGTGTATTCACTTTAATAGCACCTCTTTGCTATTAACCAG
Organism: Passer montanus; assembly: GCF_014805655.1. Taxonomy (NCBI): domain Eukaryota; kingdom Metazoa; phylum Chordata; class Aves; order Passeriformes; family Passeridae; genus Passer; species Passer montanus. The sequence goes on from NW_024373256.1 coordinate 6,212,662, forward strand.
GCACTGAGTGCTGACTGCACATCTGGGTTTTGGGTTTTTTTTTTCAGGAAAAATCTTCATGAATTTTAAGACCCATCCTTAAAAGAAGACTAATTTGCCTTAAGAAAACATGAAAAGAAGAAAAAATTAAAAACTTGAAAGATTAAATGTAAGTTCTGCTCTGCAGATCTGATTCTGGAGAAGGGGAAAAATTTCTTGCTGAGAGATGACTTCACAACTTACAAACTTTAAGGCTTTGGGAGAGACAGCCCCTCAAGCTCCCCCAAGCATGTATTTATGAGAGCCAAGGCTGTTTATGATTACTTAGCACCATAAATCAAAGCATCCTTTCATAGCATCACAGAACAATTCCCTGGACCATATCAGAAGAAGGAGTTAATTTTCTCTGACCAGATTATGCTGCAATTATAATGTGCACCAGAGAATAATTTGTTCCTGCATTGCAATGCTGGAGATGTTTTCTCCCTTTCACAGCATCAATTTCTCCTGCTATTGGCAAATACTGCAACAAAGAGAGGGAAGTGGTTTCAAATGTGTCCATCCTACTGACATGGATTGTAATGAGCATGGAAAATGGGCCAACATTAACTCTCATAGTGTCAGTAGCATAAGCCCAAGTGCCAAGCCATTTCAATTAATTATGTGCTAATAGTCTCTGGGCTGATGCAGTGTTCAGCTTGCTCTATGTGTACAAGTTATCCTCATCACTTCTATTTTTTCCTTTTTGAACAAAAATTAGCTGTAATCCTTCAATTCTGTGGAAGCCTTCTGTTGCAGTCCAAAAGTCAATGCAGCATTCAGGCTTCATATGCACGTTCCCATTCCCTCAGGCCCTGGTTGATATGGTGTTTGTAGGAGAGTTAAACACCATCAGTGTCCTGTGTCCTGCTCTGGCACAGCAAAGTCACTGCAGAGCTGCTGTGGGGAAGCTTTACAGCTACTCTGGGGCACCAGGCAGCCAAAACAGCAGAAACACAGTGGCAAATAGGATCCTAATAGCCAGAAAATCATGAGAAAGGCTTTTATTTAGGCAGATATGTTTTCTAGTTTTGGGGTGTTTGAAATCACCTCTTTGGTGGATTGGGCTCTTGGGCTCTCAGGCATGGACTGATGGAATGTCCCTCGTCGTAGTTAATGGAGGAATGTTGTCTATGGACCTTTTCCTCTATGAGACCAAACATTTTAGCAGCACCTGGATTGCTCTGGAGAATTCTCAGTATTATTAAATACAGAACTGGAGGCAAAGCAAAACCTGCGCGTGGTGCTGTGGCAAAGCCCCTGGAATTGTTGGTGGTTCCTCTGGTGGAAAGCTGCCCTGGAGGAAGGAGCTCACAATTCAAGGCTGATTTTGAAGGGTTTGGGATTCTTCTCTCTGGCTTCTGTTTTAATTGTTGTTTAGCTGTAAACATTCCCTCAACCCAGAGTGGATGGCAAATACCAAAATCAGAGTAATTAAATGATTGCAAGTACTAATGAAGATCCTAAATAAGCAAAGACATCCAAAGCAGTCAGCTTCAGGACCACATCAGGTCTTTGTATCTATGAGACTGCAGCTTAAAAACAAGATACACTTTTTTTCCAGCTCACCAAATTACAGAAAATAATCAGATATTTAAATATCCCTTCTGTCCAGGCAGGTGAACACCGTAACATTCAGTATGTAGTAATTCACAATTCAGTAAGTATACAGTAGTCATGGTTATTTTGACTATTCTCTCCCCCAATTATTATTTATTTTGAAAAGACAGATGGGAGCATTCTGTGCTGTAAGGTAATGTGTGCTATTAACCCAGTGCAAGATCACATTCACATCTTTCTCATGCAGGGTCATGCACACACAGGCCAAGAACAAAGTCAAGCTTTTTTCTTCTGGTAGGTCTATCTGTGCCTGTGAAAAAAACCAAAAAGGACTCTGGTCTAAAATCTGCACTCCTGATCCACATATCCATTTCATATAAAATAAAATCTCTTTGAGTTTTACTCCCACACCTACCCCAAAGACCTCATTTTGTGCTCTGGGTACACAACACCCCAGAACTTTTATTTTCTCGTGAGCACAAGGACCTTTGCAGAGAGTCAGGGACAATGTGACCTGGAGACCATGAGAAGCCACCACTGCCCCACTCCTCGATGGAGAGCTGTGATTTTGGCCAAGGCCCCTCTCTTTGCTGCTTGAAATGAAGATGAGTGGAGCAGGAGGATGACTGTGGAATGTTCTAGTAGTAAATATCCAGGGACTACCATCCCTGTCAGAAGGGATGGATGTTTCAGCAGCCAGTCAGCCAATTTCACGCTGAAATTAAAGTTGTCAGTCATCAGGTGGCCTGCTTGGTAGATAAGTGATATTACAGTTTCACTCACCCAACCTTTTCTCATTGGCCAGAGCTTGATGCAGAATCCTTGCTGGCATGCTATTGACACATAAAGTGTAGCAATTATTGCTAGCATTTTTATTCTCAAGGTTTTTTGGCACATTAAGTTCAGATTCCCATTTGCTACGTTTGATACATGTAAACAATCCAATTTTTCATCAGTTCTGCTCAAGAGCTCATCAGTGAGTGCATATGGGTGTAATCAAGTAAGCATCGTTTACTAAATCCAAACCTTCGTTCTTCATTTCCATCAGTTCTCACTTCCTTTTATATTTCTTAGAACAGCTCCATATTTTTAGATGGCATTAGTCAGGATTCTCTTTTGTTTGTTTGTTTTAATCTCACTGATATAATTTCAGTGGTTCTTTTTTTTATTATTGCTTGAAGTGTAATTCTACTTTCCCCACATAATTTCCTTGCAAAGCCAGATGGACAAAAATGGTTCCATGCCATGCTGAAACCTTCCATCTTATTTACACAAGATAAATCTTGTTGCTAAACAATTCTGGAGAATGTCTTCACTATATACTATCTACTGAATTTGTCAATCAAGTAATTCTTATTTCATTTTTCATCATTCTGCTGTTCTCTACACACATGTAGTGGAAATGGGAAAAAAAACAAAGCTGTAGAGAAGATGATAACAGGAATCTTGTGAGATGGATGAATTTGCCTACCATTGTTTTGCCCCTAAGGTGACAAATAGATTTTGATTTTTTGATTTCTGAATTTTTTTTTACCCCTTTTTCCTATTTTCCCTAAAGCACACAGAGCTGCCTTGGGTTAAGCAGAAAAGCTGCTGGTGCCAGTGCTGAGGAGCAGAGTACAGCCCCTGCTGCTCTGTCAGGTCCCCCAGCTGACTTGTGTGCTCAGGATTCCGTGTGTCTAAATACTCCTGGCATGCATCTCTGCAAATACATGCATGGAAAAAATAAATTTATTTCATTAGGAGAGCACACTAGAGGTTTTGGAAAGATGTACTTGTAGCAAGTTATCAGTGGTACATATGGGATATCTTTATTCAAGTACAGCTCTTCAAAGCAGTCTTTCAAAGGGTTAGAAATTCCCATTGTGGTGCTCAAAGAAGGAGACTTCAAGGCAGAGGGAGTGAAAACCCTCCCAGTGCAGTCAGGCATGAGCATTTCTCCCTCCTTCATGCTTGCCTGTTGCTGCCCTGCTATGCTAATCACACTTCTGGAGGCTGACTGTACTTCTCATTTAGTTCAGTGGCAAAAAGCCTTTAGTACAGAGACAGAGGCTGATTTTTTTTTTTTTTACCTTTTTACTTCTTCTGACTTTTAGAGGTTTTAGCTCAGCCTCCTCTGTTCTTTGTGTCATCACCACTCTCAAAGACTAAGAGAAGGAAAACTTGGGCTGTACAGCACTAAAAAAGCATCATTTTTTCTGATCAGGCCCCAGCCCACGTGCCCAGGAGTGGGGCTGGACACCAGAGCCTGAGCCTGGACAGGAGAAGATGTACTGGGAAATTTCTAAGACATTTTCTCCCTGCTACAGATATTTTTGCCCACGCCTGGATCAGCTCTGTTCCTTAATTGAAATCATCCTGTCCTCAGCATGCTTAATCCTATCCTTCGTGGGAGTCCCTTCCCCTCCCTGAGCTTTCTGCCTGCGTGCTTGCAGCTGAGTGTCACTGCTATGGGAAGTGGCACATGCTGCCTTCCAGTTTTTAATACCTCCTTCAATTGGAATATTAAATCTTTTCCCCATAGGCCTTCCTATTTCTCCCATTTCCTGCATAAACGTTGTGTGAAATGCTGGGATCTCCCTCAATGCTCTCATCTGGACCCAAGAGCTTTATCCCCATAGGCCTTCCTATTTCTCCCATTTCCTGCATAAACGTTGTGTGAAATACTGGGATCTCCCTCATCTGGACCCAAGTGCTTTGCGATGAGTATTCAGAGATATCTTACACTTGAAAATACTTTAAAATTATCTGTTCTGTTACAGTGGGAAAGACTTCAGCAGTTTTGCTTTTTTTTCCTCCTTGTCTGAGACAGTGTCTTTCCGTTTTTAACTAATCTTGACTTGAAAGTGCTGGAAATTCTGCTTTCAAAAGCAAAGATGGAGTCCAAAAATGAGCACCAGTTCCTCCAGTCTTGAAGGATCGGAGTCTTCAGCTTCCCTTAATGATAGTTACTTTATTTGTTTTACCATGATTCCCTGCTCATTCTTGCTGTTCACATTTTTTGTTTGCTGGGCTATGATGCAGGACTGCTGTTTCAAGGTTCACTTACAGTAGCAGTCAGGAAATCATGTTCTCTCCACAACATTCAGAGTTTCCATCTCCCAAAGGTCATCTGTAGGAAAGTCTGTGTGAGGAAGTACAAGAAAAGGTCTGGAAATGATTATCTAAATCCGTGTAAGTGGTTCCTGGAGGCCACACAAGAATAGCCACCCCTGCTGGGTTTGAGATGGAGAAGGGAAGAGATCTCCTACCTCATGACTTTCCATATTAAGCAAGAAGAGTGTTGTGTCAATTAGCAGAAGTACAAACTGAGCTCGTGCTTTTCAAATTACTCATTTTCACCAGTCCTAAGGCCCTGATTCAGCTGAAATCACTCCTTCCCAGCAAACAGCACAGCTCTGACCCATGCCTTCACTCGCTAGCACAATTAAAGAACATACCCTGATGCCTTTGACTGCTTCTTAAAATAACTTCAAAAGGATTTTTAATGGAGAATTTCTTGTGGGGAAACACTAAAATCAAACAGCAATGTGTTCTAAGAGTCTCGTCTCAGAGGAGTGGTTGTGTTTGCTGCATTATGATCTTGGTAGAGCCTTTATTGTAATGTTCTAGAGGCCAGGTTGAAATCCCTGATTTGTGTCTTAAATACTTGCTTATAACCCAAGGACAAAGTATTTTTTCAAGATGCAGTTTGCCAATGCAGTGATTTGTTACTTGATTTACAGATAGTTAATATGGATAGTGAATACAATTTAAATGTAATGTTAGAAAAAAAATAATACAGCTTATAGAGCAATGTGGTGGAAAATTCTTTCAAGAAACTAACATGCCATTTATAGTGCTAGATGAGCTAGACATGTAAAAATGGTAATGTAAGCATAGAAATCTGCCATTTTTTAATGCTATTTCCTTCCCAGACATTATTGATGCACCTGTTATCTTAGTCTGCAGTTACTTGTTTAGTAAATATATATTAGTAACTCATTAAAAAGGTTCCTTTACCTTTATGGACTCTTTGGCTTGGATCCAGCAGAGACTAAAACCAGTTTTATCTATTCATACTATCTTATATCATTAGGCTATGGCGCAATTATTTTCTCATTCTCACTCATCTTTAACTATGGAAAAATGATAATTAGTCAGAAGAGGTAGTGAGCAGCACAGTGGAAGGACCTTAAGAGTAAATTGTGGGAAAAATGTGACCTTTATAAAGCAAAAAAGTAAAATAAAAAGTTGGAACCCTCAAACACCCTTTAAATAGTTTGTTTTTACAGCTGTAGAAAGGGTGGAAGAATAGATTGATTGAGGCAAGTTGGACAACGGTAAAACAACATAAAAGAGTGTTCACACCTTAACACAGTGTGGGTTTCCTCTCTGAGGTTCAGGTATGGGAGCGTGCATCCACACTGATGTGGCAAAGAACCCAGAGCAGTGGTGGCTGAGGTGTCTCCACAGGGAGCTCACAACCCAAGAGCCAAGAGAGCACAACTGTGGCACTTGTGGTCTTATCAGGTGCCCATAAAAACCTGACCTCTTGCTGCTGCATGTTTGCATTTTTCGTGGCCAAGCGTGTGAGAAGGAGCGAGGTTGTTTATTCAATAGAGTTAAAATCTGTGGTTGTTGTTACTGCTTTGTTCAGCCAAAATTACAGAGAATTGTTTCCTAGGACTGTGTTAGAGCTGTGTTTGATCACACTGATTGCTGGTGCTTTAACAACCGTTGGTATTAACAATTACTCAGAGTTGCTGGCACTGTTTGAAAAACTTCTCTTGCCTCACACAATTTGTTGACAAGGAAAGCTGTTCTCTCCTGGATCTCTTGACCTGAAAAGCTCTCCTCTCTTTTTTTTTTTTAAATAAAATTTCAGATGCACATAAGCAAATGTAAGCAAAAAGTGACAGTGATTTATTTGTTTTTTTTAAACAAAGCTGAAATTCAAAGGAAGCACATTTTAAAGTACAAAATGAAATGTATCAATAGAGGTGGAACAAGATTTCTTTCATTGTTTTCCCGATAAAATGAGTTGACATTATAAAACTGCATTTTCACTCGGAAAGAAAAACTGTATCCTACCCAAGCCTGTATATTACCTCAACATGATGATGAGGTGTCCTTGTCATTCCATTCTTTGAGAAACAAGTGTCAGCTCACTTTGACTCACCACTGAGTCACAGTACGAGTTCACTTCAGAGGCAACCTGCCCAGAGCCCCAGACACGGGGGCTGTGAGAGAAGCACAGTGACCCCACCATGCTCAGTCAAGCTGTGATTTGACAACAGCAATGACATGCCCGTGTTAGCTGGCAACAGATAATTCTGAGTATCTAAGCTGTGGCTCTAAAATGTAATTTAAGGATTTTTTTTTTTAATGATCAAAAAATATTAAACAAGGATGGTATATTCTGTGATTTCAAATAGTTTGTTAAAAAACCCCAACACTTCATAAACGTTTGAATTGACATTTCTCCCTAATACTGATTAAGAGCTCAAATAATTCTCTTGAACAGGATTTCCCCAGGTCAAGTCTCAAGTGAATTCCCCCATTTATACCTCCTCAGTCTCCCTGACCTTTTGCCATCACCAGCTCCAGATCAAACCACCCCACGCCACGCTCCTGCTGTTGATGTGCTCCGTGTCTTGGGTGCAGTGATACAAAGGAAGCACAATCCCACTGACCCGTGACTGTGTTTTCCAGATCTCCCTCTCTCACCAGGCACTGCCTGGTTTCACTTCTGAGAAATTGGATCAGATAAAAGTTCAATTGTTTTGCGCTGAATTGCAGTGAAGCAGTGCTGTCAGTTTAATTAACTCCTGACTCAAAGCCTCTGATGAAGGTGCTTGGGAGCAGACAGTGGAAATAAAACAAATGATGGCACAGTTGTTCCTATCAGGGCTGAGGTGTTCTTCACAAGGGAACAGTGTACAGAGGACATCTCTGCACTTCACTGAGCCTGGAACCAGCTCTGTGACCCAGAGCACAGAGAGCAGGGTTATGAACTGGAAAAGGTAACACATGTTGGGTTGGACCTGGCACAAATTACTTTAGAGGGAAACTTTGCCCCATACAAAAGATCAGTTTAGGCTGGAACATGACATAAAGCTAATTTTTCAAAGATTTTGTGAATTTTGAGAGCAGAGACTGTGTTCTGGCTTGTTCAACCACGTCAGATATAATCTGTAAGGATTTTAAAGGAAAGATTCCTAGAGGCATTTCCTGGATAACACCAAATCTCTTAAGTGGGCTTGAATCTGCAGAAGAGGAATCCACTAAACCCACTGAATTCACAGTTGCTTACTCATTGACCAAACCAGCCCATGGGCTGTTTCAACTTCTGCTTTAGCCTGGCAAGGTGGGGCTGAAGATGTGAATTTAATTCTCTGACAATCTTGTCACTGTCTCAGGCTTTTCATGGCTGATGAACTATGAGCAGCACAATGGTGAGGGTGACGCTCATGAGCACTGGCATGGGTTGCCTCAGGAGGTTTTGGATTCTCCATCTCTGGAAATATTCAAAAGCCATCTGGACACTGTCTGGCCATTCCCTCTAGATGACTGCTTGGACCAGGTGACCTCCACAGGTCCCTTCCACCCATCCACTCTGGAGACTGGATCCTCTGCAGAACAGGCTCAGAAATCCCTGTTCACTCCTGTAGCTGCTCTGTTCAGTCCCCATTTCCTGAAGTGGATCTGGTTTCAGGTGGAAAGTCTAGGAAATAAGTGGCTATCCTGCTGGCAGGTAGATGATTTGGGGAAGTTCAAATAAATGTTGCTCCCAAGGAACAGAGAAGTCTTGTTCTGCTTTTAACTCTCCTCTTTTGCCCTGCAGAGAATCAGTGGGGTGTATGCAGCCAATGGGTCACCTTTGGGGATGTTGGAAGAGGGTGAACACTTAGGAATTTGTATTTGATTAATTTTGCATCTTTTCTTCCCTTTGGCCACCTAAAATTCTACTGAGCAGAAGACAGCTTCCCTGGAAGTGAGTCATCATAGCAAACCCTTCTGTGAACAGCTTTTGGCTGTAGTGCACGGTACAGATAATTTACAGCATTTGCTGTAACAGTTTTTATTGGGCCTTTCTGTCTTGGGCAATGCTATGTGCCCTTCCTGGAGGGACAGGAAATAAATCAGATGTTTACCATGATGAATCAAACATTATGACTTTTAAAAACTTTGTTTTCTGAAAGTATTCGCTCTCTTTGCTTGAAACATATTGTTCATGCCAACACATTTCCTAAGAAGTCTGCAAAAAAAAACCCCAAAGACAAAACAGATACAAAGGAGGAAACATATGTTTTAAAATAGGAGATGCTTTCTTCTGAAAACATTGGTATGTCTAAGTCTCCAAATATGAGCAATTTTTTCATTTGATTGAGACAGACTTGCAGCTCAACTAGATTTGACATGAATAGTAAGAAAGACCCTCTGAAATCTGGCACTACAGGAGAAACAACATGTTTGTATCCAAAACATCCAGAGGGGAATTATGCAAAGAGATTAGTCATCACTGGAGCAAAGTCTTAATTTCAAGAGCTGATTTACACTGGGCCACAGCACCAACTTCTCTTCCTGTGCGTGTTCCCTTGTGCAATAGGAAAGGCTTTTGCCCCCCTGCAACTGATGCTGGCTGAGGCTTGAGTCTGAGCCAAACTATAACAAATATTTGTGCATTTGTGAATTGCAACAGCACAGACCTGACCTGAGGTTGGTCAAGAAATACCAGCCCAGGCTGGTAAGCAGCAAGACATGGAGCCCTGGCTCGAGAGCTGAGCTGAGCCTCCAGCTGTGCCTTCAGCTGGCCACACTCAGAGCAATATCTGCTTTGCTGGGCAGGAGTAAAATAAACACAGCCTGAGTTCCTGCATAAACTGAGATGATTCAGGATTGCTCTGTCACAAACCTACTGTGAACTTTCAAATATTGACTGACAGCATCCATTTCTGGAACACAATAAAAGCTGTAATTATAAAACAGCTTGTGGTTGTAGAGAAAACTCTAAGATCGTGATGCAGGGGTATATGGATGGCAGAGAAACTGAGAAATAATAAGAAAAAATCAAATTAAAGGAACCACAGGCTATGTTAGTTTTAAAATATTAATAACTTTGAAAGAAATTTGGGAATGGTCAGATTCTTAAAGCAGAGATTACAGAGTCTTCTAGTTTGCCTTTCTGGCAGTTGGTGTTGACAACAAGATCATGAAGTTGTTCATAATTTTAGAAAAATAAGCAAAACATAACTTAGTATGTTCTGTAACTTCTATTGATTATTTCTGGGCTGAAAAACCAGCCATAAAGGAGTTAATGCAATAATTACAGAGGCAACTCCACTATCTGCTGCTGGAACCATTCCCTTGTCCCTTGATGGGACAGAGCTGACTGGAAAAGGAGAGTTTCCCATCTGTATTGCCATGCACCTCAGTTAACTCAGGGAATTCCCTTCTGCCTCATGATGCTGGGGGGTGGCAGGTTTGGGGGTGGGCTTTGTGGGTAGGCTTTGTGTTTCCTCTTCCCCCTGCTCTGTCTGGCCAGGGGAGCAGCCCAGGATCTGCAGGCATGGATGGCATGGGAGCAGCTCTGGGCACTCAGCCACACACAGGGATGGGCAAAGCAAAACGAGGGAGTGTTCAACATCCTGGGCCACGCAAGGGATGGAAATGATAGCTCATTAAGGAGAGGGAAAGCTACAAAATTTGGCTTTCTGAATCCCCCTCTGCAGGTGGGAAGGGGTTTCCTGTGGGTGCAGACATGGTGGTCCCTTGGGAAAGGCTCTGTAGAGCAAAGAGCTTGTCCCTGCATGCTGCGGGGAACAACATCCAGGGGCAGAATGCCTGCAGGAAGAAAAGAGAAAGAAAGTGACATTTTAAAACCGCAAAACTGAGAAAGGAAGAGGGAGGAATGATGGCAGCACTGTCAGGAGCCAGGGATCCAAAGGCATTCATTTTATCTGTGCAAGTAGGAGAGGATCTGATAACACACAAGGTGATTAAAAGCTTTGTCTTTGCACTCTGTCCTGTGTCCTCTATCGGTGTATGAGCAGCTCCACAGGTGGTGTTTGGGGCTGTCAGCCCAAGGAGCTTTCAATTCCCATTCCTTACAGCCTAAGTGAGCTGCCAGGGAGGCACGGAGAGCAGGGCACTGCCACTCACACTGCTGTCACTCCTGCTTTCTGCTCCATGAGCCACAGAGGAGCAAAGCTATGCAAGAGGAGGACATGGGAACCAGGCTGTCTGGGCATCTCATCACAGCTGAGATCCACCCTCTCCAAGGCACTGATGGAAGAGGTTATGGCTGGGTTGCTGTGCATTGGTACCATTTGGATTTGGAGAATTCACTGTTTTGGGCTAATGTGTTTTATTGAATAGCAAAAAAATCCTTGAATTTTCTGCTGTGCTGTACATACACTTCTGATAAGAGGTGCAGGGCTGGCAGATGCCTGCAGAGTGAGGAGTGCTTTCCTGCACATGCTCCAGATGGGACTTGGCTGCCACGTGCCTTTCTTGCCTGCATTGCTGCAATTGGCCATTTTGCCTGGTTTTGGAAAACAGCAGGAGATTCCTTTCTCCTGACTAGATTAATAATTAGATCTATTTCAGTATTTACAAGAGAATACTAAACACTATAATTTCCAGGAAGGCAGGAGAGCCACCTCATGGGGGTGATGCCACCAGTGGGATGTTGCCCCACTGTGGGTGGGAGTGCAGAGCCTGACTCAGGGCTGTACCAGGGGCCTTCTCAGTCTGCTCAGGGCAGTTAATCAGCCTCTTAAACGTTGTTCTGATTGCTCAAAGTTCAGGCCCAACCTAAGATCCTCCATTTGCAAAAACATCTTGTTTCTGAACCTGAATTTTAGTCAATCACTGTGCGCTGTGGGCAGTGCAGGTCAGCACCCGGTACCTGCTAGAAATCATTTTCCACTGGCACCTTCCTGCTCCAGGGTTGTGCTGCGAAGAATTTCTGTGGAAATCAGTGTGCATCTCTTGGTGTTATGCTGCTTTCTTTTGTCCCTGTTCTTCTGAGGTTTTTCATTGCAGCATTGGGCCTTTGCTCCCACCTGTGAGACTGAGCCATGCCTGTGCTCACAGACTTGTTGCTGCAGAGTGACCTGTGGGGTTGGTTTTGAAGAGCCTTTATTGATTTGTCACTTAGGAGGGGAGTGCTAAGCCATCCTTCGTGCTGGCTGAGGTCTCTGTGTCTGCAGCCTCAGCACAGCCTCCGCTGCAGTCACATTGTCTGCACTGAGGTGAAAGTCAAACATCTTTTTGGAGAAGAGTCTCAGGGTTTGCAGGCCAAGTCTCATAGCTCTTTTCAGCAGGCAGTGAGAACAAAATGTGAGCTTGGTAGGTTTGGGATTTATTCTGTTACTTTTCAGTGACTTTGGTTACTGCAGGACCTCGACCTGCACAGGGGGACCTGACACATCACCTTGGATATGCAAGGGATCACAGGCAGTGGAAATGCAGTCCTTATGATGCATTTATGATGCCCTGCCAAAGGGGAAAAAAGCTTGAGTTACAGCAAGAGATGTTGTGATTTTGTTAGTTTTTTCTTGGACAAAACCTATCTGAGGCAAATTTGTGAAACAGTTTCACACAAGAAAGCTGGTCAAAACTTGGGAAAGAAAACAAAGTAATTTAGTCCTTCTTTTAATTTCCAGTCCAAAATACCTCATTTTTAAATGTGTTCGTGATATTTTTATCTTTTCTTTTTTTTCTGGATCAAACAAACCAAAACAGTTTCAGCTTGAGGCTAAGCAAGAAATCTTTGATTAGCCCCAAATGATGGTGTTTTGTTGTTCAGTATTTCATTTTCCCAAGGCCAGCAACACAATCATTTGGCATCAATCAAAAAAAAAAAAAAAAAAAAGAGCTTTCAATTCTTTGCTCATTTGTGGTCTGATAGATCCTCCCTGCTTTCCTACCAGTTTGGTCTGTCATGCTGTGGGACCTCCACATTTTCAGGGTTTGTGCCTCCAAGGCTACAGCTGCTCTAGAACTAGAGAAGCCAACTTTTCCAAATGCCTGAGGCACCCCTTCCTGTCCTGTCTGATTCCTACACCCACTGTGCTCTGACCATAGCTCCCTGTGCCCCCTCACCCAGCATGAAGGAATCACACCCCAACCCAATAAGAATATTTCATTTCCCATTGCTGAAGGGGGCAGTAATTTAAAAAAAAAAAAAAATCACTTCTGAGAAGGAATTTATTCCATTGTTTTATAGAACTGTAGTAAAAAAAATTAATGATGAAAACAAATACTAATAGCCAGACAAGGCCAGTGCCAGGGGCTGGCAAAATCACTGCCAGGAGCAGCAAAAGAGCTGTGACCCAGCTGTTTTATGTCCTGGTTAGCAGATGTCTCCTTTGCCTGTGGAAAAGCCCTGAAAAACTCCCACTGCTGCTTCAGAGAGAAAGAGAAAAGGCTGGGGGGCACCAGTGGCTGCCAGAAATAAGATCCCTCTCACCCTTAGGGGGGTCAGAAACTGTTGTGTGAAGCCTTTGAGCTGCTTCCCCTCATGCAGAGTTTTACACCCAAAAGTTTCATCAACACCCCAGAAAATCCCTAAATCTGAGAGCCATAAAACAGGGCACACCTCAGTCTTACATCTCAGAGCATTTTGCAAATATATTGGAGGTTTTTAATAATTCCCTTTAACATAGGAAATTGGGTAAAGGAAGGGCTCTTTGTCTGACCCAAATGAATCTACCAGGCAAAGCTGACTGCAACATTTGTCTTCATTTTTAGAGCCATGAGAGCATCCAGGAGTCGATAGCAGTGTCCATATTCCCATCCTACAGATGAGAAATAGGATAGTCCATCAAAGTGTTTATTTGTACAGCAAGCTAGAAGTATTACCTATTTTTGGGTATTACTGATTTTTGAGTGTTGTTTTCAGGATGGGGGGAAGGGGAAAGAGTTCACTTATAATCATGCAAATCCTGATGTGGTCAGTGCAGAAGCACCCAATCAACTCTCAAAGGTTGAACCCAAGTGTGTAACCTGGTGGAGGTTTTTATTTGTTCTTCTTCCCCCTAGAACACAATAAAAGCCCAAGAGATGTCAGACATGGGCAGGCCAAACAGCTGATCTCTATTTGCATTTTGGGTGTAGCCCTCAGTGGGTGGGATTTTCAAAATGAGTCTAAAATTGCAAAGGAACACAAGTGCAGAAAGCTCCTGGGAGCTGTGCTAAACCACTTCCCTCAGCTGGATTGACTTAACAAGATCAAATACATGTGAACAGGATGAGAACTCCCAGGTTTAAACTGCTGCTCAGGAAATTCAGGTTAAACATTAGGAAAAACTTTCTAACAGTGAGAACAGTTGCATATTAATAGAAATTGCTGTGGGAGGTTGTGTACCCAGTGCCACTGGAGGCTGTTAAGAACAGGTTAGAAAAACATCTGTCAAGAATGATGTAGGCAGAGTTGGTCCTGGCTTGGGGAAGAATTATGAATTAAATTAAGCCCCAAGTTCCTTTTCAGCCCAATTTTCTCTGCTTCTGCAGTGTTGCATAGTAGTGGTTGACAGATAAATTACAATATTACCTTTTTTTTCTCTTTTCCAAAGTATATATTTTGAGTTCTCTCTTCAGTGTAGCACAAATACAGGTTTCAGCCAGAAAAGGTCCATAAGCAAATAAATCTCAGAATTATTAAACAGGCAAGCAAGAGCAGTACCCTTTTTCCTCCCCCTTTTTTTTTAGGGAATGGATTTTCAATGGGGAAAAAAGAAGAAAAAAACGAGGCCCCAAAGAATATGCACCAACTTGGGGATGATGATTGTTATATTAAGAAAATAGATCTAGGGTGTATCAAAAGCTCATAACTTTGGGAAGAAAAGAGAGAGAAAGAAGAGAAGGAAAAGCACAGATGTCATTAGAACAAAACCCTAGAAAAGGAGAAAATCCTAAACAAATTAAATTATACATCTAACGAGCACAAACAGATAGCTTCTTTCAGAAGAGATTTAACCCAATTCTTCAAAGAAACAAAACCCAGCAGTAATTAGTAAGTGCTTTTATCTCTTCTGGATTACAGTATCCAATAAAGCTGAATTCCTAGAGGTGATGTTCCTCCTCCCCAAAATATGAATCATTAGAAGATGTTGTGCAAGGCTTTTTCTGCCTCAGCCCAATAGGATGCCACCAAAGTTGGACAGCTTGGGCTGTGCTTATTCTGCATATCAAAAAAATCAGCTGTGGCCAGACCCCAAATGCAGAAATGAGAAAAAGAAATTCGGGAAACTGGGACTTTTCCTTTGATGTTCTGTGAGTTATGAATCAGGCCTTAAAATCCTGCTGGTCTCCAGTGTTTTGACACAATACTAAAGTTTTGTAACTTCTTCAGCAGAGTGAAGCTGGAGGGTAACAAGGGAAGGAAATGTGGCAAGCAATAAAATTTATATTCTGTTTCTTTGCTGGGGTGCAAGTGCCCCAGCCACATAAAGTGAAACCATGCCCTTGTGTACAAAGTGCACATTGTGCTGTGGCCCAGACAGGTAATTCCATGTGGCTCCAGAGTGCAGACCTGTATTTCACATCACTTGCAAATGCCAGTCCAGTGCTCTCAGGCAAAGGAGGATGCAGATCCCTGTCATAACCCCAAGGCATGGGAAAAGCTCTTATTTACTCTTTCTGGAAATTTCATGCCAGGACTAACCCACCAGTGACTTCTGCTTGCCACTGAGCAGTCTTTTTTATGACATGAATAAATACACCATAAATCCCTGATGGAAAACTCGTCATGTCTGACACAGAGACACGCTCAGGCAACAAGTATTTCAATGTGTATTGGACTCTGCTTTCTGCCTTTGAAGTTGCCAGAGCAACTTGCCCTAATCCTGTAAGTGAGATGGGAGGCTGGTGGGCCAGGAGGGATTTGCCCCCAAGTGTGGCCATGGTTTTACCATGCAGAGATGGGGGCAATGAGGGTGGGAAAACCCAGCCAAGGCAAAGCTTGTGCTCTCTGCCATCCTTTGAAAAAAAACCTGGGCCAGGAGGGATTTGCCCCCAAGTGTGGCCATGGTTTTACCATGCAGAGATGGGGGCAATGAGGGTGGAAAACCCAACCAAGGCAAAGCTTGTGCTGTCTGCCATCCTTTGGAAAAAAAAACAAACAAAAAAACAGAAAAATAAATCATCACAGAAATATAGGTCAGGGAGGAAAAACACAACTCAGGAAGGTTTTCAAACCTCTTCAGAAAAAATGAAGATCAATTTCTGTGCTACTGTGTTTTGACTTTTTAGCTAGGGGACGTGCAACTGGTAACCCAAAACCTGCATTCTGAGCTGAGTGGATGTTAAGCACTCAGATAAAGAGAGGCAGATGTTGCCAAAATTTTTCTCCAGCCAGTTCTTTCAGCCCAAACATTCTCATTACTTTTCTATGGATTTAGACATTTCCCAGTGGGTACCTTCTCTTCCTTTAGTTCCCATGTTTCAGGAGACAGAGTTAATCTGTCTCAGCAGAGGTGCCCAGGCTCGGCGCTGTCAGCAGGGTTCATATCAGTGCCATTAATCATCTGGTAGTTGCTGTTCTTTCATTTCCTTCTGCTCACCCGTGTTCTCAGCTGTCCTCCTGTGCTTTGAGGCACAGATCTCTGCCTGCCCTGCATGGGCAGCAGTGAGAGGCAGCTCCAGGCTCTGTGTGGAAGGGAGACCTGCTGGTACTCGGGGGTTCAGCTGTGCCTGGCATGTGGGACAGCTCCAGCCATCACAAACTCCTCACCAGGAAATCAGCTCCTGTCCTCCTGGAGCCTCTGCAGCACAGGACACCACCAGCAGTGGGATGACATTTCAGAACTGGAAAGCTGTCCCTTGCCCAAGCTGACAGACGTGTCCCCATTGCTGCTGTGCCATGTTGCAGCCTCCAGCTGGGGAACTCACTGTTCCTATAAAGCCCAGGAGTATCCTCACCCTTGCAGCTTTTTTCCTTGCATAAATACATCCTATACAACTTAAGGTTTGGGGTGTTTTTAATCATGCATACCAGAGCAAGAAGGCACATTTATTTTGTTCACCACAGTTATGACACAATTTCTATGTAGTCTTTACATACATCTTCCTGGTTATACTTCTATTTTTCCTTATTATTGAGATTAATTCTTGAGCTTAAATGAGATGAAGTCATCTTGAACAAGCTTATTATTCTTATTAATATTGAGATAAGTCCCTGTCATTAGTAACAGGGGTAATTATTAGTAATATTGCTGCTTGCTGTTTATACACTGTTGTGTGTACAGTCTTTCCAAACAGGTAAAAATGATTGCTGTTATTTTATAGTGATAAAATTCACAAACTCAGCAGCTGTGATCACTGCCCTCTGCTTAAAGATGAAACAGCATTGGTGTGAAACAATATCCCCTTCCAAGCTAAAATGAAGCATCATGCCACCTACCAACCAAAGGCTTGTGTAAGGCAAGCTATGAATCCAGGAGCCCTGGAAGCCCATGCTTGATCACAGAGAGTTTGAGAAGACACAGAGGGGGAAGGAATGCTCAGTGCAGCATAGGCTTGTCTCCATCAGAACTGCAGATGTGTCACAGCACAGCTGCACCCAGCGCAGCGAGCACAGCCTGGAGCCCTGGGTATCCATCCCACCTTTGCTCTGCCAGCACTGCTCCCTGCTGTCCTTCTCTGGCTCTTTTCAGGAGGTTTGGCCCTATCAAGCAGTGTCATAGTGACAGCAACCTGAGGAGAGGTGGGGTGAGGATGTCCTGGTGACAACTTGAGCAGCAAAATGGGAAGCACAACTAACACCCCACATGAAATAATGCTCTTTGTGTATTGTAAGTGCATCTCTACAGGGAGGCAGCTTCCAGCCAGAGGAGCCCATACACATAAAAGTTACATTTTTCACTGTTATGAACTATTTGAGCCATTATTAGGGCTCATTCTGTGTCCTGGGTTGGGCATGGAGGCAGCCAGGACAACCACAGCACTTGGTCCTGCAATTACTGTGTCTGGTATAGAGTGATTGTCTCAAATGCCTGGGATTTTGAAAATTATTTATTTATATTGCTACTTTATTTAAGCATTGTGGTATCCCTGTGATACATTTATTGACCAAAGTAGCACTGCTTTTGCAACTGAAAAAACCTAGGTCTCATTTAACTTTGTCTGGAAAGTAAAATGGTTAAATCAAAAATGTGTACAGAATAAAGGCCGTGAAGGCAAAGGCAGAGTGTTGAGGTTTAGTGGCAGGATGTTTCTGTCTGTTGTAGCTACTTTAACTATGCTTCAAAATTAAAAAGTAGAGAGCCTAAAAATAGATTTCTAAAAGCCTTTTCTTATTCCTAGGCCACCTCCAGAGAGGCAGGAATTTTGCCCAGACTACAGGCAGTGCCATGTTCCTGAAGGGTACCAGAGCTCCCTTCTGAGTCCAAAACTGATCCTAGAAGTTCAGCCCAAGCGGGGTTAAGCCTCCCCAAGTCCAGCATTTCTCTGCAGTCCTGGTGAGTGGTCACTTCCTGGGCAATGAGATGCCGAGCAGTGGGACCAGGTGGTGCCTCTCTGTCACCCTGGTTCTGTCATCTGCAGAAGGCAGCACTCCTGACACTGCTGCAGCACAGATAATGCTCAGTGGCTGCTGCTGCTGCTGCTGCTGCTCTCCCCTAATTACCAGGCACATTGCTTTAAGGAGTTACAACTTCCTGGAATGATGTGAAAAATGAACTGTTTAGAGCACAAGCAAGTAATAGGCAATTGCAGGCTGGAGTGTCTTTAATCACTTTCAATTTTAAGTACACTTTTGAAGAGCATGGCTCATTATTACCTGGCAGATCATGATGGAGTTCTGCATTTCTGGTAGCCTAGATTACAAATGAAAACAAAAATTTTGTCTACAGGGTGTACTGGTTGGCAGTTTCTTCCCTCAGAATGACCAGTGGCCAACACATTCTCAGCCAAGATGATATTTCTGCCTCATACTTTGGAAGGGAGGAAGGCAGACCACCTGCCTGGAGTGGAAGAGGAGAGATGAACCTCACTCCAGCCACAGGCAGTGCATCACCCTGCACTGCAGCTTCCTGGGAGGAATGTCTGAAACAGCAGGACATGCACAGTCGTGAGTACTGCACTCCCACTGGCCCAAAATGTCTGAAACTGGAACATTCTTACTGTGCATCTGCAAATGCCGTAAACTCATTATCAGCACATTGATGAAAACTGTTTTCCTCCCAATTAAAATATTTCCAAATACATTTTCCTGTTGTATGCTCAAGGTATTTCTTGCCAGCAAATGGAGTTATCTCCCTGCTCTTGTGGCAGTGGGAGCCTGGAGGGGAAGGGCAGGCAGTGGCCTTGGCAGGGCACAGGGATGTGCATCTCACTCCCCACATTCCATGTGTCCAGGCATTATAAACTGCAGTGGCCTGTTGGGGAACAAAGGGAGGAATAGCAGCCCAAGAAGTGGAAAAATTAGATGTTTTAAAATAGGATTCATACTTCTGTAGCAGGGAAGAACAGTGTTAAAGGACTCCCTGCACCATCAGGAACCTGGCCACATATATGATTGGCATTTGCACTGCTAATGAGACCATCTCTATTATAATGAGCTCATTACTATTTTTATTACTATTGTATTTTGCATGCTTCAGAAATCATGCAGGGAGCTGCTTTTTACTTGTACTTTCTCTTTCTACCTTGGAAACTCTCAGGGCAATCCCAGTGGCTGTATAGCACAGGAGAAAGAATTAACCCCTGTGGAGAGCCTGAGAGGGAGTGGCTGCTCCTAACTGGTCATAGCAGGAGAGGGAGAGGGAGAGAAAGGAGAGGATTGAGTCGTGGTTAGAAACTAATTCAGTGAGGAGTTCCCATGCTGTGCTGAAACCCAGTGACAAGAGATTTTTATGAATGCATCTCCTACTCAGGAATGTCTGCACAAAATTAGTCTACTCCTAAGGGAACACTTGGAATATAGATTATGCTCTTTGTCAACATTTTCTTCCAAATATCGATTTGGATCAGATTTTGCTTCTCTGCTATTTTGCAGTATTTTGCTTTAATAATTTTGGATATGCTAAAACAAAGACATTTTGGCTTTGTAGCAATGTTCAAGTTTCCAGAGTTGCTCAACTGGTCTGATTCATGTCTCTTGATATGTCCCTTTCCTTTTTCAAGTTCCAAACATATGTTCAGTAGGACAGACCCCAGAGACAGGTCTCACTGGCTTCCAATGATTCTGTTGGCTTGGATTGCTTTGGCTTCAGCTCCTTACCATTAGCAATTCCAGTTGGATCCTCAGTAGCCACTGCCTCAGCTCTAACTCTCAGTGAATGGCCAACACCCTGGAAATCATCCTCTGCCTAAATTTCAGGCTAGTTGACTTCAACAGTGCACTACGAGACACAGCTCAGAAAGAGAGAATTAAAAGGGATAACTCTGCCCCTTTGGAAGCTTCTAGAAACCTCTGGAAGTGAAAATGAATCATCACTGCAAATCAGCTGCTGGGGAATCACATTGCTGTATCACATGGCTGCCACTAACAGCTGTAAGCACACCAGCTCCTGATGGAGCAGAGAAAACATCAGCATGCACAGATGTGGAGGGGGTTCAGAACTCTGGATTGTGCTAAAGGCTGTAATTCCGTTGATTCTACTAAGAGAGGACAAACCCATGGATTTGTATCACCTTGGCTGTCATTGACTGCAGGACCAGGATAGTTCAACCTCACCAGACAGGTGAGAGGTATCCAGGTGGGAATGGCCATCTGCCAGACTGCATTCCTCATCTACTTATCATACCTTTGCCTTGGCCATCAACAAGGAAGAAGACTGTGCTTGGATTTTTCTGTTCATGATGACTTCAAACCCAATTTTTTTCTTACCTATACAACTCAGACAAATTCTGCAGTCATGTGTGAAGTCCAAGAATCGGTCAAGAAAATTAATTTTCACCAAAGGACAAAAAAAAAAGTAAATGTGTGAGTACATCTGCCTGCTGTTGGAGCTACCAAGCTGCATTTTGAATTTCAGGTCTGTTATTTTGTTAGTTTGATGTTGTAGCTCTCTGACAAGCTCCTTCTGTCTCACTCATTTCCTCTGCGTCCTTTGGCTGCTGAGACATCATCACTCTTTCAAGCCCAGGGTTAGGGCTGGTCTGCTTTAAATACTCTGTAGATTTTGGTAGCATCTGGCAGTAGTACTGCCAGCTGTTGCAGAAAAGTTAAAGAAGAAAGGAAGACATCAACATTTTAAAAATAAATAAATAAAACCAGTCAACTGGGTTCAAAGACTCAGTTTCACAAATTTATATTGAAGAAAAATTGGATTAAAAATTTCATATGAAACTTCTCCCACCTGGTTTGAATAGCTCATCAAGAGCAGAGGAGAAAGATAATAAATATGTAGAAAGACACAAAACATGCTGCCTGTCCTTCAGGAATTTAGTAATTACTTAAGTGAACCTAAAGTCTGTTTTTCTCAGCATCTTAGAAATGTGTCCGTGTTCTTTTGTGAGCTTTGTACTGCACTGATATTTTATGTTTAATAATATGTGGAGTGAAATAGCAAAATTAACAAGAATTTTGCTTCTGGCAAGATTATCTAGAGAATCTGCCTTTGGCTGGATGTAACAAGTGTCTTTCCAGCAGGTGTCTGTGGGTGCCTTGGGGTTTGAGACGGGCTGAGATCCTGCCACACAAACCAGCAGGAGTCAGCTCAGACTGGTCCTTCCTTAGAACACTGTACAAAGGGAAAGGAAAGAGAGGCAAGCAAACTGGGACCCTTTAAATTGGTCCCAAACAACCACATCCCAAGGGAATTCCTCCAAAATGAATGCAAATCATCATCCATCAGTCTCTCCATGGAGCTGTGCCATGACACACACTGGGCGATCTTTTTGTCCTTCAGCTCCTTGGCCTCAGGAATTCTGCAGTCCTCAACAGATGTGGGTCTTAACTTCCCAATTTAGTCCTTCATTACCCTTCCTCTGCCTTCCCAATCCACAAGAGCCAGGAAAGCCTTGTGGAATGTGACTAACATTTAAAACCTAGCTGGGTGTTTCACAGGCTTCCTCCTCCTGTGAGCAGGATTTCAGTTCAATTAAGAATAGACCCCCTCCCACTGACTTGGTTCACAACCTAATTCAAGTTTTAACCCTGTACTGCTGATGCTGTGTATTTTCTGGCTGATTTAGGGGTTTTGTGGTAATGTATTTCTTCAAAGAGAATAGATTTAATCTATAGATCCAAACTGGGATTACTGGAAAAGGTCACACATGCACCCCCTCAGCCCTGCTCATCCTCATCACAGCCGCTCATTTAATTTCAACATCAGTAAAGCCTGAATTTTAATATTATTTGTTATATTTAGGGCAGATGACCTACCCAGTCAGAATAAGAGATTAGAAATTCATATTTTATAGCATTATGCAAAAACATAGAAAAAAATTGACCTTGGCTTAAGTACTTTGAGACCACTTGTGTGTAATTTAAAAATCAGGACAAGAATCTGAGGAGAAGAAAATGAAATAATGCTGGCAAAGATCTTTGGGGTTTAATTTTTTTTTTTTCCCTGCATGAGAGCTGCTGTACACAGAAACCTTGAGACAGTTGCTGGCTCCTTTGTGAATTCAGGTGTTTGTACCAAACAAGATTACTCAGGAGCAATAAGAATGACCCCAGCTGTTGTATGCTGCTAGAAACCTTTCAAATGGATAAGGACATAGTCAGTAATTACAAGGGAGGAAGATCACATGGCTTAAAGTGACCAGGTAGGAATCAATTCCTGCTGGGAAAATTTTTGTCCTTGTTTTATCGTATGTGTGAAAAAATGAAAAAGCGTGCGTATAAAAATCAGTATTTTCGTAAATAGAAAAAATGAAAGTTCATTCAAAAATGAATAATGGAGCCAGCATGGTATGAAATCCCACTGTTTTAAAATCGTACCTAATTTAATTGCATCAATCTTCTAAAATAATTAAGAATGTGAGAATAATCAGTTTTCCTTTCATTGCAGACCTTTTCTTGTGCATTCTGAAAACATTTTTTATTTGGTTTACTCCCACAGCTTCAGCTTTAAAGGTCGTGTTTTATCAAGATATCATTTTCTGATGACTTTTTTATTATTCTCAGTGGCACTAACAGCACACAGTGGCTGATTTTTCTACAGAAACAGTAAAGGAAGTAAGTGATTTATCCATATAACCTAAAAATAAAGGATATTCCTCTTGCATTTTAATTTAGCACTAATTAGCTGAGAGTTTTTGAATATGTATTTAGAACACCAGGAACAGCTCTGGCCTTCTGTGTTGATTTTGTTACTGAGTTTCAGGAAATTAAACAACTCAACCTCAGAAAAAGAGGAAAGCTGAATGCAATAAATGCCGTAGCAACTGAAACTGTGATTTTTAGAATTCAGTGATACAGAGAATGACATTGACACATTTCTGAGGAACCAGAGCCCAGATTGCTCCTCGAGAGCTGCACACCTGAAAAAGCAACACAGAAAGCAAATATAAAAATACTGAAACGTTCTGGATTAGGGGAAACAAATCATCCCTGGGGAAGAGGAAGGCAGCACTTCCTCATGCTCTCACAGCTGCCCACGTGCCATGGATGGAACTGGTGCTGCAGGCAGGGCACAATTTGCAGTATTTCAAAAGGACATTGGTGTTAGGTCTTCTTTGTAAGCAGTGACAGATCTCAGGTTTCTTAGGAGCTCTTTCAGGTGTGAAACTCAACTTTTTCCATCTTTAAATGCACCTTCAACAGCATTGTCCCCGCCTCTAGCCAGGTTTTCTGATTCAATACCACAAGAATTGGCTACGAGAAGGAGCAAGGCTGAAAGGACAATCAAGAGGACTTTGTCCTGGGGCACAGGCACTGGGTGTTTGCTGTCCTCTCACCATCAACAAGTTCAGTAGAGCACTGGAAAAGTTACCAAAGCACTGGTATGGAAACTGTGCTGTCATCCTGGATCCCTGTCGGGGGCAGGTTTTGAAGCAGGGATGGCAGGGCTGAGTAGAGACTCTGAAATTCTGGAGCCAGTTCACAGTGCCAGCAAGAGCCCTGTGATTCACAAGGAAAAAAATGCAGCCTGTCTCTATGCAGTTCCCCATGCATAAACCACATAAAACTCTCTGGAGTGACCTCCCATGCTTTTGTTTTGTTTTGCTAAGGAAGATTTCCCCTTGCTTGAGCCTCTATTATGACTGCAGTAAGAAATAGTTTACTCCAGAGCAGTCCATAGACCCAGGTGCTTGTGTTTCTTTGTTCTTAAGATACTTTGAGCATTTTAGTTTTCTTCAAAGGACTGTTTCTTCTTTGAGATAAAGCCATTTGCTTCATGTTTTAGAGTATTTAATATCCTCTGTTTTCTCCCCAGAATTTTTTTCTTTTGTAAATGAAATGTAGGCCTGGATCAATACCCTTCTCATTGCTGCAGGGTAGCATAATAGGTGAAAGATGTTTTTTTAATTGTTATGAGGACACGGGGATTGTTTCATTAATGCAAGGGAAATGTGTTGTTAAGTCACCTGATTATATGAGTTGAGCGTGAGCTTTCTTTACTTGTGGCAAAATGTCAATATTCCTAAAGCATCTTACAGTCAGCAGTTTCAGAGGGCAGGTTATTTGCAAAATAGCCTCACCACTATAATCCAGTGACACATAAATCTGCTGCTCCCTAACTTCCAGCACTGTTCTTTCCAAATCCAAAGTTAAATGGATTCTATTCCAAGAGCTGAATCCTCACCTAAACTGCAGTGCTTGAAAGATTTGCTGTTACTGAGGAAATTGGTCTCCTACATATTTCTATTGAATAATTTCCCAAGAACCTATCTTCAGTGCATGGTAATACCATATACTGCAGTGTTGTAGCTTCTGGATAGTCTAATAGACATGTAATCTTATTTTAGCAGAAACCCACATGCTCATAGACTTGTACAGAGCAGTAACTGGCTGTACAAATAGTCCCTCTGAAATCAACAGGAATCCTTGTCCAGGTATTGTTTCATATATTAAAGTATATTCACAGCTCATTAGCTCACACCAATGACTTCAGCAGAGTTACTTCTCAACTTCTATTACAGTAAAGCTCAGGCCCTTTTCTGCTAGGCAAAGTATCTTTTACTTTGTGTAATAGGAAAATGTGAAAATTGCATTTGAACACAGTAACTTTCCAATGCATTTCAGGCCTCCTTCAGCCAGGTTCATGAAATCCTGGTTGCTCAAAGGATCTTATTCACAGTTACTTAATTCTACAGTTATTTTTACTTTCAGTGACCCCCTTGGTACATATGACAATGTTCCTGCTCCTGCAAAGAGAGCTGTTGGCCATTTTTTTGTGGATGATTTTGGATAGAAAGGAAAATACAGTAAATCATGCCTATTACTTAATAGAACCATGTAAATTTCTTAGGCTGTGCTACCCATTCCACTTCCCTGAGCAAAAACTGGAAACCAGCAGCAGACACCATTTCCCATGCTTGTTCTCTCACCAGCCTCCTTTTGATCTCTCATAATTGCTTTTTGCCTTTCTAAAACTTCTGCAAATTTATTGGTAGAGGGTGCACTTTGCTGCTGAACAAGATCAAAATAGATATCTCAAAAAGACACAACTGCAACTTGTCAGAAGGTTTCGTTTGTGGTGGGGGTGATGCTTTGTGAAGGCTGACCTAGAACAGAGAGTAGACAGAGCTAAAGAATAAAGCAGGGATTTATTGAAAGGCCCCAATGGATCCACCTTGGGCAGCACAAGAGCCCAGCCAGGGCTACACCCAAGATGGACCCAAAACGGTCACAAAATGGTTGCCCAGTCACAGGGTCTCTCACTTTTATAAGTTCTGCTCCATTTGCATATTGGAGTTAAATGTCCAATTACAGCTTTAGGTTATGAAGTCCCATCCTTCTTGTTTTTCTCTCTTCAGCCCATGTTGTTTCTGCTCCTGGGCCTGAGATTTGGATCATTTGTCCTTGGTCCCCAGCTGGAGAAGGAATTGTTTTGTCTCCCTGCTCTGTGCAGAGAACTCACCATCCCCTAATATGAAACTCAGAAGTACACACTAAAGCAGCACAGAATCTGAAAAATATGAAAGCTAAACCCTGAGGCATCAGAGGGTGAGAAGTGGGGCACTGGCAAGGACGGGCCTTGGCTGTGCGGTGAGGATCGCCCTTCGCTTGGACATCCCCTCACACTCAGACAGGAGCTGGGAATTTGAGTGGCTTTTCCACAGCATCGGCAGAGAACTCACCATCCCCTAATATGAAACTCAGAAGTACACACTAAAGCAGCACAGAATCTGAAAAATATGAAAGCTAAACCCTGAGGCATCAGAGGGTGAGAAGTGGGGCACTGGCAAGGACGGGCCTTGGCTGTGTGGTGAGGATCGCCCTTCGCTTGGACATCCCCTCACACTCAGACAGGAGCTGGGAATTTGAGTGCTGCTGCTTTTCCACAGCATCACTGTTGTGCTGTGCCACACAGTTGCAGTGTCCTTATCTCAAGCACCCTTCCTGCCATCCCTGGACAATCCACTCCTATCACAAAGGCTTTTCAGCACAGATCTGCGCACACTCTCAGGTGAGGCCTGTCCCTGCCCTGCGACAAGCGAGGGCACACGTCCCCTGTTGCCTGCCAGGGCTCGCACTTGCCTGGGGTGTGATGCCCCAGGATCACTTTGGCCTTTCAAGGACAGCTCTTTTCCAGCCATTTCACTCTGATAAGCAAGGCCAGGGACCTGTCTAGCAGTCTATTTGTAGCTGCACTGTGTGGACTCAAACCCATGTGCATGTTCCTCTCTCACCCAGATAAAATAGCCCGTGATGAATGCCACAGTGAGAGCAGCGAAAAGAAGAGCTGTGAAGAGCGTTTGGAGGACCTGATCAAATAGCTCTGGAGAGCACTTGAAGCAGCCTGTCAGGAAAACGTGGCCATGCGTGTGCTCCTGAGAGTGTTCTGAGGGCTCACTGGCCTGCCTGCTGCTCCTGGGAGCAAACTGCTCTCTCCCACGACCAGGGCTCTGCAGGCAAAAGATGCCAGAGCAGCTCAGGTGCCAAAATCAACCCCCGCTGCCTTTGTTCACGTTTCCAGATACAGCTAAATAATGAGCTGCAGTCATTTAGTACAAGCCTCTCTCACCTCCTGTTGATTTGATGTAATAGATTTACTACAGATAAAGTAGGTGCAAATAGTGCTTCATTGTGAGCCAGTGGTGCAGAGAACTTAAAACAACACAATTAAAGCAGTTTTAGCTTTGTAGAGACTCAAACCCACCTGAGGAAACTGGGCATAAATCTCCCTTTGTTTGCGCTACTATGTGTATTTTACCCTTGTTATTAGGTAAGACCTATGCTTGTTTTAACTGCCCCTCTTTAATTTATTGTGGTTTAGATCCTTTATCAAAGCCCCAGAGTGTATCTTATGGAAAGAACTATTAGACTCTTTCTCATTCAGTTAAAGCAGAACACAGTAGGATTTCTGGATTTTAGCAATCCCAGTAAGTTGACAAAATATTAACTTTCACCCCCCAGTGTATATAATATCACCTAACATCACAAATGTAAACAAAGGAGTTTCACCATCTACTCCATAGCAAACAATGCTGTGATATCGTATGCTGCCACTATATGTGAGACAGAGAAACACAAAGAAATATTTCAAGGAAAATATAAAGAAGCAAGAAAGCTTAGGACACAACCTGACTCAGTAGTGGCATTTTGGTCTTGCTTAAAGCCTAAACAGAGAGCCTTTTTGGCTGAGTGCTGGCTCATGGAGGCTTGGTGTTGCATGTACAAGTATTTTCTCATATTACTTGATTTTGATGGTAAGAATTAGGATTTTATGTTATTTTCACATAAACAGAACTACATCAAAGATACCTGACTACCATAATTCTTTTTCTTCTAAGGGAAACAACAAAGTTTTGTCTATCCCTTAGGGACAAAAAGAAGCTGTGTTATTGAATACCTCACCACTTCAGTTTCCTGGTTTGTTTGATGGGATGACTATGATTTACAGGATTTCTTTATGAGACTCAATTAAATATAGAATTTATAATATTCATGCAGTTTCTGTGCCAAATATACATAGTGCTGATACAGCAGGGATCTCAAAATATCAACCACCTGCTTGGAAGGAACAGAATTATGAATACATCTCCTTAAACAATAATTCATCATACTCAGAAGCCTAAAGTTAAGCTGCTCTAGAGCCAACACAGCTGCTTTATCAACTTATTTGGGGGATACTGCTGACTTACAGTGTTGGGAATCATTCTTGCTTCTCATAGCTAAGATTAAATTCAAGAATTTAGAACCCTAGGAGGCAACACTGACTGTGGCATGAAGCATCCCAATTTCCAGAGGGGAATCCAGAGCTGTGAATGCCATGTCCACTCTTCTCATACAGTGTGCCAGGAAGGGAACCATTCAGAGAAAATATATATACAGTGTCTGTGGGAAACCAGGAGAATCCTGCACACCTCACTGAGGATTGTAGGGAAGTATCTCTTCTCCTGGAGGATCCTCACCCTTAACCCCCAGCCCCTCCAAAAGATGGTTGTGGGGTAGAGTTTTTCCCTGAATGAGGTCAGCTGAGGTACCAACTCAACAGAGGCAAAAAGGAACTTTTTCCCTAGGGAAAGCTGCTCTACCCACAGTAATGAAATTAATTTTAATCCTCATGACTTCATGAGAAGGCTTTGATCTCACATACTTCAGCTTGATGTTTGTTTTTTTTTTTTCCCAGACAGGCTAGAGCTACAGAAGGGAAACAGACTGAGGACCCTCAGAGCTGAGCTTAGAGGACTCACATACAGTCTAAGGAGATAAATGTGTGTAACAAAAATGGAATCACAGGACTTGAGTGGGGCTCTGGAGGATAAAAACCAGCACCCCAGCATGATAGTGGCTTTAAGTCCATTTTCACTGCATGGATGCAGAATCCTGCTGTGCCCATTCCAGACAGGTGTTAGTCTAATTGGTCTTTTCTAACTTAGATTTTACAGCTTCCCTTAGCAGCCAGGTTCATTGTTTAAATATCCTTCATTAGGAAGCTTTTTCAAACCTCTGTTTTAAAATTTTGCTCTATGTAGAGCCAGTAAACCTTTTTGCTCCTTTGGTGACCAGGAGAGTATTTCAGAAGCACCTTCTTTGCAGACTTTTTGAGAATTAGAAGACTATTACCATGTCTTTTTATTTCAAAGCTCTACAAATTCACCACTTTCAGTTTTATCCTTATGAAAAGGAACTTCTTGTAAAATTCTTTGTAGTGCCTGTTGCTCTCCTGGAACAAGGGTAACTTTAGCCCTTTCTGTCCTTTTCTCACCAACTGGATGACCTCTTCTGGAAAGGGGGCGTCAAAACCTCTCTTAGCCAATAACTAATGTCATCTTCTCTAATGAGTGTTGCTAAAATATTCAGACATACTGGGCTAAAAGCCTCTTGAGGAACTTTAAGTAGTCAGAGTAGGAAGAAGTCTAACACTGCAGATCCAATCTGTGGAGAAACACCACTTTTACCTGTAGTATCCATGCTTCAACACAGCTGCTTGTAGCAAAAAGGAAAACAGCCCAAAATACACAATCCTTCTCATTTTACCTCCAACAGATTTGCATTATTACTTTGTCTCCGGGTCTTCCTTTTGAGAACATATTCCTGACCAAGAGATTTTCCAGCCCAGTGATGGGTTTGTAGTCCAGCTCTGAAAGGCACAAGACACCTTTGAGAGGATGATTCCTACCTGGCCTTTGAAAATCCCTCCAGACCAAATAGACCAGGCCTGTTTATATTAAAGAAAACCTATGCCACTGTAAAGACAGCAACCAACCCCTTATTTCTCTCTAGGAAATAATCTTTAGGGTTAAGTAAGGAAAAGGAATAGTCTTTTCAATCAGACTGTTACGCCTGAAGGATCCAAATAGACTGAGGGCTGTTTTCAGGAGCAAAATGCACAACAAACTCAGGATGGGATGAGAACACAGCAAGAAAACTTCTGATTTATTTGAGATTACAAGGAGATTTGCCTATCTCATCCAAACCCCTCTTCTAGTTAGCATTTTCATCTCATCTACTGTCTCATTTTACCTTTTGCTCCCAAATAGTGCTGGAGGCTTGGTCCTAGGACAGCTCTCTGACATCCACAATGTGTGCCTTCCCCATTTGACTGAAGCTCCATTTCAGTGATGCAGAAAATTAATTAGGGCATTTTGTTTCCTTCATAACTAGACCTATATACTGTTTCTAAGGCTGCAAATCTCTTAACTCTGTGAACGAATAAACACAAAATTAGGTTCCTTTTGCATGACTTCTGAAGCTGATAGCAACAACAGCCATGAAGGAATCTCACTACAGAGTCTGCTGTTCTAACCATGCTGGAAAAAATTCTCTGTACCAATTAGAGAGATTACTTTCCTCCCAGTGATGCAGAGAACTGAAAAATCAGGCAAATATACTAACCAGATGTCACTTTATCAGACAAGAAGGAGGAGTATTCCATGGGGAATAGAAGAGTGTGGGATGCCCATTGCCTCATGCAAAAATTTCCTTTTATTCCCATGATCAGTTTTTCTGTGCTCAGGAGCAGTATGAATAGGTGAAAGGGCTCCTATCTGTGTATCTGTGGCTCAGCTGGGTCAGTGGCCACATGCCCTGAGGAGGTGATGGCTGTGTACAGGTGGTCCTCACATCACCTGCTCTGCTGGTGCACCACAACGGAGCATTAAAACGTCAGGAGGCAAAAACGTGGACTCGTGTCTTCAGCTTCACTCATTCCAAACCTCTTCAGGCCTTGTCAAGGCAAAACTGACAAACCACTAAAGATACAGAAGAAATAAAGCCACGAAAGGGATTCACAATACCAGCAACCAAGTGTCACCCCTGTGCTCAGATGTTTTTATTCAACAAGGCTTTGGAAATATTTGTCGTGTTCAGACTTTCAAAAGTCATATATTTTACCGGATTAAAACCTTTGTGATATTGGGACTCCATGAGTGAAAAATAGTTCTTTCTACCCATATCTAAAAATATATGTTTGAAGCTCAAGTTGATTTAATGTGAATTCATGCTCAACTGTGCATGTGATGTTTGGATATAAACAACATTTTCACATTGCACAGTATCACCCTACTGCTGTTGTGTCTTTTCTCAGACTTAGTTATGTATCTTTAAGGTATTTTCTTCTTGGGCCTGATTAGATAATTTAAAATGCCTGCACTAAAATTCACTGTCTTTAAATTGGGCTAAAGACATCCTAGTTATATATAGTCTCATTAAATTGCTTTGACTGAGCTAACTTGCTATAAAATGACATCTTTTATTCCAAAATTGGCCAAAAGGTTTTCTACCATGTATTGTTGGTGAGGTTAAAACAACCAGACACCAGACCCAGCACCTGCTCGCCTGGAAATCCTCTGTGTGATCTCAGCAAGCAATTCAAGGTAGAGCACCAAAGAAAAAAATTAGAAATCGAAGATAAAGCCCCTTTCTGCTCAACTCCAAACATGTGCTGAATGCTCCCCAATAATTTTAGCCGTGATTTTGTCCTTGGCTGCTTGGAGAGAAGGGAGAGAATCTCAGCCCATTTGAATCACAACAGCTGTGATGACGAGTGATGAGCATTTATTCCAGCAGGAAGTCTCACCCAGAATCTTTCCTAACTGTAAAATCCCTCTCACTGCCAAAGAGGATATTCCATGCCCCATTATTATAATGTAGTGGCATGTTTCTAGCAAGCACAATTTGTCAACAGCACCCCAGTGACAGTGATGACCACGATCCCCTAACTCAGCCACCCATTGCATCTAATAATTGTTACTGCATTTTGAAATCCTCCATAGGTGTTCCTCCTTTGTGGCCACAGAACTAACAGATCTGTTGAACTCCATGAGTAAGAGCTGTATTCTTAAAAAGGTAAAATATTAGTTGTCTGGGGCAGCTTAATCTACAGAGGGCTCATTGCAGTGTGAATATTGTCCTGGATCATAAAGTGCTTTTAAATAAGAAAAGGTTAGGTAGGGCAAGACATTTTTGCACTGTGTCTTTATATTCTTTTTGTTAAAGATATTTTTTTAAAAAGTTTGTTACAGTTTGTTTTGAATTTGTTTTCCCAAGCTCAAAACAAACTGTATAAAGCCACATGCCATATTAAGGTAATGGAGGATTAAGCAAAGCAGTATTTTTAAAAACTAAAAAGGACATGTTTTATTTAGGCATGGAAGCCCTCTGTCCAGCAAGAAGGTTCTTGGACTCCAAATCACCTTGCATTTCCAGCACCCGTTTCCATGCTCCCAGCCCACTAACAGCTCCTGTCCTCGATTTGTGCAAAGGCAGATTAGGCAGAGGGGTAAGAGCTGAGAGAAAATGCTTCTCTGCAGCAAGCAGAGCCTGCAGACACCGCTTCCCCCAGCACCGGGTGGCAATTATTTCTGTGTAATAGGCAGTCACCCCCTGACCCTCTCCTTCAGCATGCACCGCTTCCCCTGTCAAGTGCTAATCCCTTTGTTAGCTACTCAGCTGCACATTCATTTAGGAGGGCTAATGATTTACACTGTTCCCTCTCTGCAGGGTTTCGATGGACATGTAATTAGAGGTGAATGGAGTCTTCAGGGGTACGGCAACCACGAAAGCCAGCGGCAAAGTCAAAGTGTTTGTCCAATTTCGCAATCGGCTGTTCCAGTGAATGAAACCATGTGGTCAGCTGCACACAGAGGAGAAGAAAGTAGAAAAGGAGAAACAAAACAAAACAAAAAACCCTGCCTTTAAATTTAAAAAAAAAAAGTAAAAAATGGGCTGTGTGGCACGCACAACAAAGCTCCGAGATGAAAAGGAACGTGTTTCAAAATATTTTTGGTCGGCGTGCCAGAGAGCATGTTGGAAGATAAATGCCAGCAAGGAATCTGTTCTTCTACAGAGGGAAAAAATATCTAAAGGTGAAAAGCTTTGTTTTATAGTGCTTGAGATGCTTAATCGTTAGGAGAATAAGTGTGAGAGCTAGAAAGGTGAGAGCTAGAAAGCTACAGAAAAATTCATGAAGGTGAACTGAAGAACTTTTTGTGTGCCATGACATTGGTATACAAATTGGAGTATTTTTTAATGTAAGTCATCCACGTCTGCAACACCTCAGTAAACATCCTGCAGCTCTTACACCAGGTGAGTGTGGCCTTTGGAAGTCCAAGGGATTTTTGCATATTCATTAATATCACTGGATGAAGTGGAAAAATCTAACAGAGCCATAGTCTTGCAAAATTTTAGATGAAATAAAACCTCTCAGCTCTGATTTCTGGACAAACCACAGAGAAGGTCCCATTTTGTTGCAAGCTGTCACTCCCTCATCACAGAGGGGATTGTGGATGATCCCATCAAGAAGGGCTGGCTGCCAGTTGGCCATTTTTGTCACTTTTGGCATTGTGACACATCATCCCCAGGTCTGCTGTGCTAGTGAAGGCACAGCAAAGCAGGGAGGTGCAGCAATGGGCTTGCACCTCCCTCCCAGCACAGCAGCACAGATTCCAGCTAACAGGTGATAGCTCCCCTCTGCCTCCCTCTGTGATGCTTTCTGCTATTTTCTCACACCTCCTGAGGCTGCAGATAATTTTCTACTTCCCATAAATTTTTGCAGGGTTTGGGGGTTTTTATATTACTATTTTTTATAAACTCTTCCTATGTTTTTGGTCTCCTCATCCTGGGTTCCCCTGCACACTGTGTGGCCACCCCATCATTGAGGCTGCTGCACCATATCCCTGCCATTGACTATTTGTCCATTCTGGAGCAGGGAATCTCCATTCTCCATACAGATTACGCACAGTGCATCCCTGGATGAAATAGTGTTTGCATTAAATAGCACCCACTCCTATCCTCTCAGTTACACAATAGCCAGTCAAAGTGATCTTTTTATGAATAAAGTAAGACACCTTCACCAGTGCTCTGAATTCAGAACCATAATTTCATTAAAAATGAAAAAAACAGAGTAATAATTAATAATTGTTTTAATTCAGTCTGTGCTTATGAGCCAATATCTCTCACAGAGTTGTCTAATACAATTATAAACATAATTTCATGCTTAATGAAATATAAATGATGCAATTGAATAGTGCACTCCAAAGATATCTCCCTATCAATCAATTGTCCTCCCAACACTTCCATTTTTCCCGTGTGCTTTAGGTAGCAATTTTGTTTGAAGTGTGGCTCTTGTTTTGATTTGATTTGCAGACAGCAAGCAGCAGGTATTCCATCCTGTCCCTAAGGACATCAGTCTGATGCTGAGGTGTCATCACAATTTAAACTGGGTGTCTTATTGCTGGTATGGGGCCGTTTTATCTCCTGAGATCTGGATTCAGAGCACTGTCTCTTGAGTGAGCACAGCACAGCCTGTCCTCACCCCTGCAGCAGCAAAGCCCCACAAGAAGAAAACACATCCAGGAATGTTTGTGCTTTCACTGCAGCCTGTTTCCACCTTTTTTTGCTGCTGACAACATCAAAAGATGGCTGTGGGCAGCTGATGAGGGTGTTTGATTTTCTGAGTGATCTGGGATCTGTTAATAATCAAACACATGGACATACCCTTCTTGCTCCTTTTTTTGAATTATCTTTATCACTGCTATCACTATTCCCTTTTTGAATTATAGCAGTAATTTCTTTCTGACCAGCTGGCTCATAACACCCAGTGGTGTCATCATGGAAAACCTTGTGTACAGTTGCATGACTTGCAGCTACAAAAAGGTAAAACTTTGTAACACATGCTCACTAATTTCTTGGGCTTGTATTCCAAGAGCCTCAGAGATGCCCATCCTCACTGTGTGCCTGCAGAGGGGGAGGGAGAAAGAAAATTAATCCCTTTCTATCAGAGGTGTAATGATCCTGACAGAAGGACAAGGGTGAGGGAAAAATCAACCAAACTCCAAACAGCAATTCTTGCTGTGGTTAGGGTCTGTGCAGTAAATATATGTTTTATCTTGCTGGGGCTTGGATAGAATTGAATTGAAGTTTGTTGGAAAATTAGCCCAGACATGCTGAAAGCTTCACACAACTCAAAACCAGGCAGTTTTGCTTAGCTCAGGTTTAATTATGAATGGTTCACTCAGCCCTGGTAATGACTCATATTCACTAACCAGCTTGTATATGAGATGTGACAAAAGTGTAGTTCAGATACACAAAGCATAATTATTTAATGATGAAGTAAAGTTGATTAGGAAGCCTTTAAGCTATTACACTCTTAGCAGGGTATTTTGCAGTCACTGAATAAATGAACATAATTTAATTCTTAAAAGCTGCATAGCTCCTGCTGCTTTAGAAAATGATATGTAGCTAACACGATAGGATTTTTCCCATTATAGAATTCTATATGCTACAACAAACAGCATACAGAATGCAATGCAATGCCACTAAGAATAAGGAAAACTATTCTTAGTGACTATCCAGGCTAAAAATGATAGAACTCACATATCCACTAACAATCATGAACCTGACAAATCAAGCTTGTAAGCCTGTGGTGTGATCTGAAAACCTAACCAGCTTCCAAGAAGAATCTCCATTTTAAAAATACATTCTTTCTTCCTGGATTCTTTTTTATTTTTTCTCATGATATGTGCAAGACTGAACAGCCTGAGAGCAGCTATTCCACTGAAGGGGTATATTTATATATTATGTAGCTGTGTTCCAATTATGAAATTGATCCATGGATAAAAATCCCTCAAGGGTGGCTATTAATGAGATTGTCTGCTCTGAGTGCATCCAGTAATAAGATTAGGTATGCATTTATCCTGAGCAGAGATAAACCAAAGACAAGTTTGTGCCAAGATAAGACAGTTTTGAAAAGCAATTAAACATGGGACATAATGTGCATGCATATGTCTGTGGGAGGCTGCAGGATGGAAAGTTGGTTTTCATCTGCAGAAGTGCTCCTGAGTGTAACAGGTAGGGAGAAATAGGCTTTTCACAGGAGTCAGATTAAACTCCATCTCAAAAATCAAAATATTTTAATCTTGAATTTAAAAAACATTACTATAAAATGTACACTCTGGCCTTTTTTGGTTTTTTCTCCACTTATGAAAGGTTTGTAAACACCCTTGACAATTACCAGCTGCTCAGTGGGAAAAGAGTCAAGCAGCACTCTTGGAGTTCAGAGAACAAAGCACCTTAACAGCACCCAGGCACAGCCCTGAATGCTGCCTAAGCATTTCCTGGAGGATTTGCAGCAGAAACACTTCTGCCACAGTTGTGGCATCGTGGGACACAAAATCTTGCCCCAGGAATCAATCAGGGAATTTGGGTAGCATTGGAGGAGCAGCCAGAGCAGCTCAGGGCTCAGCACGTGCAGAAATGCGCACAAAGCAAACGGCTGTCACCAAATCACAGCCAGGACCTTTCTGTCCCCGCTTTATGGCCATTGGAACTGGTTGGTTATTCATCACAGTCCTGCAGAATAGCTGAAATACCTGCCAAAACTTTCCCTTGTTTTTACAACACTGGGAAAAGAAAAGTTTCCCCTTCTCACGCTGCCTCTGCTGCTGCTCAGGACATGGTTTGGCTGCAGCACCTCCAATAACTGAGGTACAGAGGGTGCAAGAGGCCAGGACCCCCATGGAAGCAGAACCCTGCCTTGCAGGTGAAGAACTGAAGCTCAAATCAAATTTTGAGATACTGGAATTATTAAACAGGCTTTAAAATGCTGCCTGTGCTTGCTACCCTCCATAAACCTGACCCAGAGCCAAGTTCCCAGTGCAGGTGGAACCCCTGGGCATCACCAGGCAGCAGGGAAAAATGTGAAGGGGGAGGAAAACTACAACTCAGTTTCTGAAATAGTCTCTAGGGAGATAATGGACAATAACTGAAGCACAAAGGGTAGGAATGAAGGCATGATTTGTGCTCTCTCCATTTTTTTGCCTGACCAGTTCAAGGTCACTCTGTCAGCATGAAGAGAAGCCTGGAGGCTTCTGCAAACCACATCCACTGAAAAAATCTTTAAGCAAAAAGGTATAAGGAGGTGGGGAAGTCCTTCAAATAATAAGCATGAGCACCTCTCAGGACATTTTGGAAGAATTCTTAATAATAATAATTTGTAATAAGAGAGCATCTTAAAAATCCCATGATCCAGAAATATTGGCACCTCAATGATTTGTGAATGCAAAGGAAATTCCCTTCCTCATACTTTAAAATACAAAAGCCTCCTGTTCAACTGTCACATACTCATTTTTCACAAACTAAATTACTTCAGAAATTTGGATGTTTGACAATTCAGCTAGGTGTATTTGAAAGGCACAAACACATTTCTGACATCTATTCACAGACCTTAAAGTAATGTTATAAGCTTTTATAATGTCCACTAAATGGGTATTCTATGAAGTGGTGACTGCACAGAACATATGCAGAAAATGTGTGTGACTGGGGAGTTCTTGAATACAGCTGTGTACTATAATGAGCCTTCTGTTAAAAAGTGAAAAAAAAATGTATGTATTATTATATTTAGCATTTTTCTCCCTGAGTAGTTTATTCACAGGTAATTATTTGCTCAACCTCTTTAAAGTGGCACAGAATCAAGTTCTTATCTGCTGCACAAAGCTGTTGGATTCCCACCTCTCTCAGGTAAAACACCAGGATCCTTTCCCACCCCATCTCGTTTGACAGAAGTCCAAGGTCAAGCAAAGCCACCCTATCATTTTTTACTCAAAAATAATTCATAGACCTGCCTTTTGGTTAACAACCATGGTAAAAAGCACTAGAGGGATTCAGTAATTTAATAAGAATACTGGATCTAGCAGCTTCTCCCATCAGACTGTCTGTTTCCTGCAGGGCCAGCTGATTCCTCCAAATCCTGTCCTTTGTGTCACATGTGGTCACACCGTGCTGAGCACTGCCATTCATTCTCCTAACAGATACTTTGAATCATCAACTTTGTTTTGCCTCTTGGGTTCCCTTCTTCAGAATTCTGAAAAATCAGCTCTCTTCCAAATTAGCATCAAAGATTTACTGGTTGGGTAGAACTCTGAGCTCCTTTTGAAAACTCTGCTAATTTTGCTTTTCTCTGTCCTTCCTTCACTGCCCCCTCCTGTAATCAGGATCCCAAAGTGTGCTTTCTGATGAGGATTAAGCCATGACCCATGCATGATTGCAGGAAATAAGCCTTTAAAGTATGCCTAAGTGCTCTGCTTGTTTGAAGCTACTGATCCTTAAAATAGATGTCTGTGAAAATGTGTAATTTCAAATGTTTCTGCAGATATTGTTCCAGTATGTGTAACGAGGAGACACATCAAGCCAAGTTATATCAGTTATGCTCCATTATGTCATGAACTGAGACAAAGAAATCAAAATATACAGTAATACTTCAAATGAAAATCCTACTCTTGTACAGATTCTTTCCCTAGTTACCACTTCCAAAGCATCAAAATATTCCACTTGATTTTGGGCATTTATTTCAGCTATTCACCAAAAACCTTTTCAGTGTAAAAAGTGTTTCATGTACTGCGAGAAAGGATGAATTATTCCATGTTAATACTCTCAATATCTTCCATGATTTGAAAGTCCAGAGAGCCTGATATTCATTCTTGTATGGACCATTACTTCCTTCTAAACCCCCTTATTTTCTTGCTCACCATTCTTTTTTGTTCCTTTCTCATCTTTTCCAGAGAAGACGATCCCGAGTGGGGTTTGTGAGCTGGTTCACCACAGACTGATACAATGGTAACTAAGAAATGCAATTATTTTCTTCTCCAGCAGTTTCCACATTATTCCCATCACTGTTCCCCTAGCTGATCACCTCTCAACTTTGAATGGCTTTTACAGAAAATATACAAAAGGACTCAGAGATTTTTCTCCTAACTAGGTTTTTATTACAAAGCTGTGTGGACTAAGAAATCAGCCAAATCAGCACAGGCAGCTGGGGCAGAGTTGTTTCTTTCTCTCCAGTGGCTCAGTGCACAGAGCACTTCTTGAAAGATCCAGAAATCTGGGACACTAGAGCAAGACCAGGACTTCTCCAGGAAACCCCAAAACCCCATTTGATGTTTTTTGTGACCTTTCTGCTCAGAGATCATGTGAAAAGCCAGCCTTCCTTCCTTCCTTCCTTCCTTCCTTCCTTCCTTCCTTCCTTCCTTCCTTTCCTTCCTTCCTTCCTTCCTTCCTTCCCTCTTTTCTCTCTCTTTCTCTCATTCTGTTTCTTTTGTTCCTTTGGGAATTAGATCTAAAGTACCATCATTGGAAGCTCAGTGTAACAAGATGCCTTAGAAATCCTAAGGTCCTGTCTGGCATTTTCAAATCCCTGACACCCACCAAGCTTAGTGGCAAAGCTCTTTAAGTATTGAGTATATTGATAGAAGTAGAATACTGTTGCTCCCTCCTCATCAGTCTCTCAAGGTACTTAGTACATAATTTTGGCCTATTTAATGTTACTTTAATCTTAACCAAGTCAAGATAAGGTCAGATATTTCACCTTCACTGCAGCCCTCTTATGTCTGTGTGCATAGAAACCTGTGAGAAAAACATTTCCATCATTTCCACGGCAGTGATCAAAGAAAATCACAAATGCAATGGACTTCAAAGAAAAGGGCAATGGCCCTGACCTAGCTCTGAGGCAGTGTGCACAAAATTGGTGAGATCTGAACCAAATTGCTTAAAAACAGCCTCAAGTTTGCAGCAGTGCCTGTTGAAGGGAGCACAGGCTCGAGGTCTGTGAGTACCTGCTGCTCACTGGGGTGGCAGAGACCTCTCTGCAGAGCTGCTCCTGCAGCTGCACACACCTCTGCCCAGGAAAACTCCAGCAGGAGGGAATTTTAAACAGTCTGAGAGCGGCAAAGCTTTGACTTCTCATTTAAGGGAATTTAATCAATGGGAGAAACAAAAAAATCAAACAAACAAAAAACCCAATACAGTACAAAAAAGAGAAACAAAGGAAAGGAGATGGCATTCAGTGCAGCACCTATCCCATGATGATGGGTGGAAAACCAGGGAATTATCACCCCTGAGGCTTATTCTGAGCCTGTAAAATCCCCTCCTTGCCTTCACCAAGAACATTTATATTCCTGCCAGTGCTACAGGGGGTGGGAATATGGATATTAATTACTCTACAGCACACTGGGAAGGCAGTCCATGCTTTCCCTCCCTTCCTCAGGCTCTGCCAAGTTCAGAACTGGTAGCCACACCACAGATGGGAGAGGAATGGGGCGGTGCTGCAGCCTGGCTTGTATTTGACATTGTCTACCAAGGAGGGATGGTCACAGCCTTGGAGAGCTGCAGCTACATTCTGCTGTGGGCCAAGGCCACCCCCTTCAGCAGCACTTCCAATACTTTAAGCTATTTATTTGCCAGGGTGTGCTATTTCAATCCACCTTACTAATGTGCATCACTGCTGCCAAAGGCAATTTTCTGTAGGAGCTTGGCAAAGAGGGGAGATGGGAGAAAAGGATGCATTTCCCCCTCACCCTTCCTGCCCGAGCCAGGAATGGAAAGCTGGGAGGTGAAAACTCAAGGGTTTCATTTAACAGAATTAAAGCCTCCATTTCTGCACATTGTGGTGCCTGCACAATCATAGAGAAATATATCTTGGTTAAATTTTTGATGAGCTTTCGGCTGCTCTAAATAATTAACCAGGACCTCTCTCATTTGAACATGGGTGCAACTTTTCATGTTTCAAACGCTTCCCGCCTTAATCACCAGGGAATCCTCAAGTTATTCAGGTCACTCCATATATTTATTTATTTTCAACATCACTAGTGAAACAAATTTTGCACTTTTATGCAGGAAGGGGAGAAAGCAGTTTCCTTTTGATCTCACTCCAGGTAAATCCTCAGGAGAAGTCTGTGTCTTGTTTCCAGTAGCTAAATAATAGAGATTGATAGGTTAATCAGTTCCAATATAATTTACAGAGCAACAGTGTGCACTCAAATGCTGAGTTTTGACATTCCCCAAGTCCAGGATGCTCCAAAGATGTTAGTGCAGGATATCACAGCACAGTTTTTGAAAGACAGGTGCATTAATAAGGATACTTCTGTATCTCCTCATGGAAAGCAGAGGAGACTGATCCTACTTTTGACAGGCTGCTCGTATGACATCTGACTACTGAAGTCAGTCCTGCTCCACCACCATGTAACAGCATGGAAAATGAGGGCTTAAAAATACTCCTGTCCCTTCATTAAGTGTCACAAGGAGCTTGGATGTTGTTTTACACAGAAACCAGACTATCTTGTGAGTATATAAAGTGGCATTAAGTGTATTAAATATTGGATTCAGTCCCCTAATGAGGGACTTTGATCTCCTATCATAAGACTCAGATGTGAAAATTGGTCTCTAAAAGCAGATTAGTAAAAAAGCTCCTTCTAACCATTCCATTCCAGTGGTGCTCAGTGAGCCACAGACTGAGCCTTGAATTCATGTAAAAAACCTGCAACATGAAATTAGCTGTGTCCACTCTGCAAGTGCACTTGTCTGCAAAAGGGGAAGAAAGGGCATGGAGGTGAGCTGGTGAAAATCTGGCTTCAAGTCATTTTTCAGCATACCTGCCTGTGAGCTTCAATATCCCATCCCCAAAAATGGGATTCACATCACCCTGTCTCAGAGACATCACAGGAAAACAAACATATCTAAAATTGCAGAGGGCTTCAAAATACCATAGACAAAGGAGCAGGCTGCACTGTCAGCTGAATTTCTAACAAATGTCTACCCAGGGCTTTCAAACTTGTCAATAAATTCAGGATTAATGATCTCAGCTTGTGCCATTTTGTAACTCATTACTTTAGGCACAAAGCTGGTGAGCTTGTTTAGTCCTCCATTACTTTCTTTTCTTCCTATGGATGGTCACTGCAAAAATCCAAGCCAGTTATTTCCCAGGAGCAGGTTGCTGTTGTTTAGCTGTTACTGAAACCGAGTTACTACGTTTTCTGCTTTCACTAATTTGTCCCCTTTTGCAGTGAAAACTGTCATAACTGCTCAATTTAAAAGGCAGACTGCCTGAGAAAGGGCCTCCTGAGAAGTGACAGGTTTGGAGAAGTACTTTGTGTGCAGGAGAGCATTTTAAATTGAAAGCTCTCATGTTTCTGCAATGAGACTGGCAGAGCTACATGCTATTAAAATGGGAGTCTTACAGGATTTTCCTCAAGAAATGTCCTTTGCTGCTGGTCATGTCTTCAAACAGTTTCTGCAAATCATAGACATAGGTCAAAATTCACTTATTTTTCATTTGATGGTATTGTTGTCAATGCTTATATTTGGCCGTAGGTGCCAAAAGCATCAACCAACATGAGGAAGATCAAAAGCAACAGAACAGGGTATAAAGTGCTGTGGTTTCACTGTCTCAACAGTTTCTTAGCTCCAGCTGGGCATCCAGACATTAAAAGCTAACTCTGAAGCATCATCTTGCAACAGAGGCAGTGTAAGATTTTCTTCTTTTATGAGAGCATTGCACAAACAAACCGTGTTTGTGAGCCATTCCCATGGCACAGGAGGCAGGGAGGGGTGCTAATTGCAAAGTGAGACAAAGAGCTGCTTTTCTTCTCCAGCAGTTACTGATGGTCCCAGCTGTGTCCAGCTCAGTCAGGTGGCCACACGTCCACCACCCTCCCAGCACTAAGGACACAAATTTGGCCTCAGGCCTACACACTTGCTTTTCATCGTTGTGTGACCCCAGCTGGTCACAAAGGGCATCTGAGACTCCTCCAAGGTTTCCATCTTTCTCATCAAGATGCACTAAATATACTTGGAAATCTGGCCTTTAACCTGCCTGTGCCACAGTTCTTGCTCCTCTTTGCCTCTTCTCTGCCTGGTGCAGTGTGAATGCAATCCCTCCACAGCAGCTCCTGCCCCGAGTTCTGTGCTCATGGCAGGGCAGGACCCCCACTGTCATTTAGGATCTCCTTTACTCTGAATAAGAAAACCAAAGTCCCCCATTATCTCAGCATCTACCTGGCAGTGCTGGCTTAGTTGTTAGACTCCATAATCTTAAGGGCCTTTTTCCAAACTAAATGATTCCATGGTCTTATTCTGTCTTTTTCCAGCTTAAGTTTTATATATCTACATATGTTAGGTCATCTACTATTTCTGTGGGCTAATGCATTGTCATATGTTCTATTTCAGTAATACCTAAGTATGATTTATTAAAATGACAGACCACACTACAGCCTTCAGTGTAGGGCTAATTTGTTCCTACTTTTTAATGCAGTTCCTCATATAATTTGCAGCATTCAGGAGAATAAGTATTTATTTTAATCACCGTGCACTGCATATGTAATTTTTTTCCTAGGTGAAATTTCTTTTTAATGGAGGCTGGGTCATGAGAGAGCAATTATATAAGTTATGTGCATGTTACAGAATAATTTAAAATCAGCTTTAGGTCAATCTTTTTTAATTATCTATTTTATCAACTGTTTTTGACTAGCAATTTAAATAATTGTGCTTGCCTAATACCTGGAAGTGTAATTGCTTTTGGATGGCCTTTATTCTGATCTCAGTATCAGCACATACTGCGCATGTTTGCATCTGTCTGCGTGCTGCTGACAGATTTGTGGTGACAGCTTGTATAACTTATTTATAAAATGACAAATTATTTCAGGATTTCTTGAAGTTTGCAGACTGGAAATATGGAGAAATACCTGCTTACTGCAGAAAGCTGAAGAGGATCTGCTATGTAGAAGAGAAACTGCACGAATTGGTGAGGAGCACTTTGCAAACACGACAATGCCCACAGGCCACCCTTATGCTGGTCCAGGTTGCAGGCAGGGCTTCATGGATGTCATTTTTTAGCTACAAAGCCCCTGTTGCTGCAGTCAGATATGATCAGGAAGGTTCCCAAAGCTTCACCTGAAGTCCATGGGGAGAAGCAGCCTCCCCCTGGGGTTGGTTCAGAGCAGGAGCCAAGTGGGAGCGTTTTGAGTACCACCTGGCAGAGCCCAGAGCACCATGTCCTTCTGTGTCCTGCAAGGACAAAACCTCCCTGTCCTTCACTTTGGGCTTCCTCAAGTAAGGACTGCAGAGAATGACCCAGGGCTGTTTCCATCCCAGCCCCAATCGTGCCAAGACTGTCACTGTAATTGCAGTGGGAGTGTCACTCTGAAGCCACCTTGTTGGCGTGAAAGGATGAGTTCATCAGCAGGAGGCTTTGCTGGTGAGGAGTCTGGCATGTCCAGCTAGAAAGAATAATGGGAGAATTTCTCTGGTAGAAATTAGCCCTGGTAGAAATTCCCAGCAGAAGGAGCAGGTGAATTTCCTCTCAGGAGCCCTAAGTGGGCAGAGCAGCACTGCAGACACAGACTGAGGTGCACAGTCAGTCACTGAGCACACAGAGCCCACTGTGCAGCACCAGCAGTGGTCAGTGTGTGCTGGGAGAACAGAAGAGGGAAATAACCCATCACACCTCAGCTGATGGAGGTTCTGCATTTAAAAACAAGTTACCCTGTGCCTGAATAAAGCCTACCTAGGCACAGCCTTCTAACAGATAAATAAACCACTATGCACCTTTCTCAGAAGGGTGCTCTCACAGTCACTTTCATAGATAATAAAGATACTTATGGGCATCACTCAAAAAAAGAAGATATTGGTTTAAATTTAGTGTCCTGAAATCCCATTCATAGAAACACCCATTTATCAGCTATTTAAGGGCCTCTTGCTTAAAGAGCGACTTCTTTTTCTAATCTGATGGATGGTTTCATATTTTCCAGGTCAGTTTTGGGTTTCATTAAGCAGCCTAACTGTGTAAGTTAGGATTTTTGGCCCATAATGTTCTGAACTGTATTCAGCCACTGGTGAACATCAATGTTTAAGCTCTGTGGCAGCTCTGATTACTGTTCAGCCTGCTGGGTACAGCCTGCAGGGCACATGGCAAATGACCACTTTGGTGTCAGGCCAAGTCTGGCCTGGACAGGAATGTTTAAAGCTTCAACACCCATAATAAAGCAATATAGCAGCTTATCAATTACTACAAAATTAGTTTCAGAATTGCTGTTGGATGCAAATGTACACGGCATTGACATTTATTTTCCTACCAAGAAAGACTTAATTTTGTTTTTGAGAGTAACTAAGGTATTGGCATAGTGCCTTGTGTTTTTCAAATTGTCTCTATTTGAAAAATGAACTATCCCTCAAGGTAAATTAAATGAATCTTTTTCTTTGTTCTTTCAATCCTTCTGCTGGAAGCCTAGTGCTGTTCAGCTGGAACTGCATGTAAGCCAGAGATAGACAGGTTGTTCCTTTGAGCATTGACTTTACAAGAAGCATATAGACAAAAAAAAACCCTAGCAGGAATAAAACTGAACAATTCAGACTACCCTCATTGTCAGAAGTGCAGGAGCTTAATGTGCACGAGGGGATAGGACTTGGTCAGATCACGTGGGGATGCACAGGAGGTCACACAATTTCCGGAACAAAAAGAGAGAAGGGGATAAGTGAACTGGCAGAAAGGATAGTGGTAGGGAGACACAAACCCCATTCCCACACCTGGTATTACCCCTCAGAAAATTTCTGTCTCCATTTAG
Source organism: Passer montanus (assembly GCF_014805655.1). Lineage (NCBI taxonomy): Eukaryota > Metazoa > Chordata > Aves > Passeriformes > Passeridae > Passer > Passer montanus. Next base: position 6,257,623 of record NW_024373256.1, read on the forward strand.
ACCCTTACATCCTGCTTGAAGTATCAATTTGACTGAACATACCAGTGTTTCTGAGTACCTTGTTCCTCTTAGATTTTGAAAACACTATGGAGTGTTTCCCCATCAACTCAAAACCTTCCTCCTGGCTTTCTCTGTCTTGATAATAGGAGTACCCAGCACACAGAGTGTGTGCAGTTTCCCCAAGCCCAGACCCAGAAATGCTGGAGCTGACTTACCCTCACATCCTTGTGCTCAGCCCTGGAATAGAAAGGCTGCTGCCCTCACTTCTGCTCTGCAGACACTCACCTTGTCCTCTGCTTCCATATGTTCTCCCTCTTTGGTCACATTTTCCACCTGCAAACACATTTTCTGCTTTTTCCCTTTGGCATCCTCTTTATCTGAGTGTGAACACACAGGCCTGGCACACTTCTGTGCTTTTCCCATATATTTTTACATGTGAGTCTGTGTTTGTATTTCACTTGTGATTGTTTCCTTCCTGCTGCACTGAAAAGCTGTAAACATCCCAATTTCTTCTGGCACACAGAAGCAGCTATGATTACACCCGTGCAAGTTTGGTGATAACAGCTGACACATCCATTCCTGATCACAACTTCTGTGGGCAGCCTGCCTCTCACTCTCTAGCTGGTAAGGAAAAAGAAGAGTTCTTCACAAAAGATAAAACCTTGTCAGCTTGCACTCACCTGGGGAGATGCTGAGCTCTGAGACAGGTGAGCTTAATGCTAGGATTGAAGTCACACAGTGTTAAGCTGAAAGTTGCAAACATTTTTAGGTACACTAGGATCAGGTAGTTACTTGGCTTTTAAGAGCTTAATGCTAGGATTGAAGTCACACAGTGTTAAGCTGAAAGTTGCAAACACATTTTGGGTATATTAGGATGAGGTAGTTACAAGGATCTTTTTAATAAATTCCAGAAGTTCTGCTTATATAGTAAAATGATATAGTTAAACTGAAAATAGATTGGAGTGGCATAAAAAAGTGTATATTTATGTGGAAAATTTTTTTTGTAATTATACTCTGTCTTCACATAAATAGATGCTCACAGCACTGAGTCCTGAAATGGTGCAAATCTGAAGAGCACCAAAGAATTCAGATTTCTTCAGCTGGATGAATATTACAGTTACCTCTATGTTTTCTTATCAAAAGCAGCACTGTTATTAGAGACAGGTCATTTGTGTTCTATATATGAATGCATTGCAGTATACATGAAACTAACCCCAGCTTTATTTTTAAAAAAAAATTTTAAAAAAGCAGGCAAAAATACCAGAACTCATAAACTGATATTGAAAATTCAACACATGAACTGGACCGGGAAGGTGTAATGTGACACTGAAACTCCAGAGCTAAAGGAATGGATGGATAGATTAAAGGGGATAACACAGATGATGGAGGTTTCAAAGCCAATGATTTCTCTGACACTGAAAAGGATTTCCCCTTGCACAGGTAGTTGCACTGCCAGGACTGCAAAAGGGAAGCGGTTCCCTGCCTATTCTGCATTTCAACAGTGCTTAATTTATCTTAACTTCAGCCACTGGGCCTGAAACTTTCTCAGGCACTTGAGAGGTTCTGTAAGATCAAACACAGATTTTCATATCTATTTGCTTTAGAGTTTATTGCACAATATCATTAAAATCCATGGTTGAAATCAGGCTTTATTGGCTGAGAATGCTCACAATTTGTCAAGTGCCCTGCATTTCCTCCACAGCATGACATCAAAATGCAGAGCAGGGACATCTTTTCCATCAGCAGTGACCTCACCCCTTGGCTGCAGGGGCTGAGGGTCTGAGGTCAGCCTAAAGCAGAGATTATCACAGAGACATCCCAGACAGCTTGCTCAGGCCTGGTCTAACAGGAGTGCTGTCACCCCAGGTCCCTGCCTCTGCAGGTACATAAAGAGGCAACAGAAACCTCTGTCCCTGTGGGCAGAGATGTGGATCCAGGAGCCACCAAGGAATGGAGCAGCCAGAACCAGCAAATAACCAGAGCCAGCACGGTGCCATGAGCTGGTTTATACCACAGAGCTCTCCTGTGGCTTTTAAAACCTCTTGCCCACAGAGTTCTCAGTGGAGCCTCAGTTCCCAGAGCTGTCTGCTGGGGTTGCTCTCCTGGGTTTTGTTTCACCAGACCCTCTGCCGGCCTGTCCTTCCTGCAGGACCGCAGGTCATGCCAAAAGCTGCACTGTGCAACTGTGGCATGCCCCAAAACTCCTGGAGGAGTAACAGCCCAGCCCAGCAGAGCCATTATGATCTATTGAGTGCACTCAGCACAGAGTCCCTCACGTTTCTGTCCCAACCCAGCTGTTAAATGCACTCAGAACAGCTGCAGGGGCCCTGTAGCCTGAGCACAATCCCTGTGAACTGTTAGAGCTCCTTCTTGGAAAGGAACACTAGGACTGTGAGCAACCAGGGTGAGATGCCACTTGTACAAACTGTGTCACAAACAGTGTCACAAAGACTGGCAGTGTGTGGTGAGAGCAGCCTGCGAGGCAGCACACAGAGATCAGCTCTTCTGAAACCCTTCCAGACCTGCTGGTTCCTATACAGGGCTTCAGTCAGGTCTTTAAAGCAGCAGGGTAGATGGACAAATCCCTCTGCATGGCTTTTTGGCAAACTGAGCTGGTTTGAATAGAATGGAGCTCATGAACCAGTCCTGTTCTGATACTGTGCTGTTCAGAATCATGTACTCCATCTCCACAAAATTACAGCAAAAAGCCATCACCCTTCTTGGGAATTCAATATTCAAACACAAATAACTCATCTGAGGTGAAATTTTCATTATTTTTAGCTGCATCAGAATGCACTTGCACTGCTTAATCGTTTGCTGATTGGATTTAGTATTTGGCTTTTAAAATAAGGGCACGCTCAGGTTCTTACATTCCAGGAGCACAAACAGCAAGTGAAGTGCTTGCAAAGCAGCTTTGCTGCCTGCACCTGCTGGGGTTTGCTGCCATGCATCACTCCTGGGGAGCGTGTGCAGGAACAAAAACACCCAAGTACTGGGGAAAATTCTGTCTGCATCATCACAGCTTTTCAGATTTTTGTAATTTCATTTTTATGAGTATGAAAACACTTTTATAGTATGTTTGCAAATACATGTAGATAATTTTCACATGCTGCCTTTGAAGAGGCATGAAGGAGGTTAACATGGAAGGGCTGAACAACACCTGATGGTTTCATATGAGATGCTGAAGGTGATGTTTCTTGCATAACAAATCACCTATAAGAAACTGAATGAGGCCCTGAGATGGTTTTGAGGCTTTAAATGAATCAAGGTTAAACCATGCAGTATTAGCTTTGTCATGGTAAATGTGTTTTCTATCTCTGCATACACTTATAATTATTTTGATTTTCACAAACAGCTTTGAATAACAGACATGCTCTGGGAGTAGAAACAGTATAAATAATATTTTAAAAATTCTCTATACAGAAAGAAGGTCAAGATTAGTTTTTACTTCCATCTAAAACTTACCTGGCTGTACTTGATTACTTTACAGGGTCATGAAGATCCATAAAAGTTGCCAACTTTCTGAACTTGGAGAAATGCAGAATGGGTGCACAACTTTGTGAAACACAGAAGGCTCTGAGGTCAGGTGCTGCTCTTCCCATCTCTGCCACAGAGCTGCAATATAATGAACATTTCAAATGGGTCAAAATCTGTAGTGAGATTAAAGGACAATTTTAATAATTTATTCTGCATCTGATATCCAAACCTGGAGATCTTATAAACAGCCTCTCTGAATGTTTCACATGGAGCAGATTTCCCAGCACTGGACACCCTTCAGACTAGGAACCCATCATTACAGAAGTTGGTATTCTAAAATTGAGACACCAAGAATTTTCAGTCTTGATCAACACCCAACAGACTCTTTTGCTTGAATCTTTAATCCCACCATTAGGCACAAAAGTCTATTCAAATAATGTGGGTTTGGACATTCTACCTTTTTCCAGTTTTAAATTATCTTTATAAATCACACAAAAGGTTATTCTCTGAAGGTAACCTGACTCAACACCAGTCTGGATGTAGCACCCAGTTCTCTGCAGGTTCCACTTGCACAGGTTTTTTCTGTGCTATTCAATTAGCAATTTGTTAAATACCCTTCCCTAACGATGTATTAAATATCAGTATAAAGAATACAAACCATCTCACTTGTCTACATTCCCAGTATCTGAATTTGTGCTGATTTATTCTGGGGGAGGCAATGCTCCTTGGAGAGCAGGAGCAGGGATTCAGGGTGTGGCATGGCTGGATGACCCCAGCCTGCAGAGGCGTGGGGGCATTGAAGTGTATTTTGTTATTTTTTCCCTGCTAGGGCATTCTCTTTGCTAAGCCAGACTGGAGGGTGATAGCCTTTTGTAGACACAAATTAATTGCTGATTTGGATACTCACAGTTCATGCACAGATTTTTTTTTCTATGATGTTCATTCCAAATAAAGCAAATGTAAAGGAAGAAGGAAAGGCAGGAACATTCAGCTGTGATGGGAAGCAGAGTTTACTGCACTCTTACTGTCCCAGGCATGGCTGGAACAGATTCACTCATGCCACACTGAGCCTCTCCTGCACCCCCAGGTCTGCACCTCTTCATCCTGTTAGACATTACAGCAAATGGCCAGAGTGATGCACTGCCCTGGGCTGAGGAGAGGCTGGTGACACTTGGGCACAATATTCTGTGTGTCTCTGGCTCATGCCAGGAGAAGGTGGTGACACTTGGGCACAATGTTCTGTGTCTCTGGCTCGTGCCAGGAAAGGTTGGTGACACTCAGGCACAATGTTCTGTGTCTCTGGCTGGTGCCAGGAGAGGCTGGTGACACTTGGGCACAGTGTTCTGTGTGTCTCTAGGCTGGTGACACTTGGGCACATTGGTGTGTGTCTGGCTCATGCCATGAGAGGTTGGTGACACTCGGGCACAATGTTCTGTGTGGTGCCAGGTGTGCCAGGGGGCCCAGGACCCAGAGCTGCCCCCAGTCCTTGGCTGAGCTCACAGCTCAGCAGGGAGTGGTGGCTCCATCCAGCTTCTCCCACCCACAGCACTCCAAGTGCCACCGCCCAGCACTGCTGGCAGCTGCCAGGCACAATTCAATTTTTTCTACAGAAGCTAATCTCTTTATAGCAGCATTTGTACATAAATTAATGAAAGATCAGAATATAAAGATGTTCATTTTTGATTAGTTGCCCATTTACAGGAAATTCAGTTAAAACTGTTTAGTTTTATCATCACTAGACAAAATAAGCATGACAGGATATTTTAGCCTCTGGATTATGTAGATAACACACAGAAATGTCATTTACATTTTCATTCTTTTCACAGAGCAGCAAACCCATGCTTGCAAGCAAATTAAAATTCAGAACTTAATTGGATTTTTATATTCTCTTTAAACAGGTAATATTGTTTTTCTTCTTTTTATTATTGTATCTGAACACTGGATTTCATTTGAGAGTGTGCCACTGAAGGTGAGAGGCCCTCTGTGCTAAATGGCTCATTTAACACCATTAAAATCTACGTTTCTCCAACACATTTGAGGATTTAGATTGTTGAATGCCAGCTTTTTAGTATTGTTAAACAACAGAAAGGCTATGGAAAATTACTTTCTTGGGTGTATTCATGTATATACTTATGTGTGTATTTATAGCTACAGAAACACATGTACATACATTATTGATCTGCTTGCATGTGCACAAATACACTAATACAAATGTTTATGCATATATGTATGCATATCTATGTATGGAAATGCAAAGAAAATGTTCCAACAATTTATCTCTGCACACTATTTGCCAAAACTTGACAAGAGATTTGAGAAAAAAAATATCTATTTTTGAGTATTTCTCATAACTTACTATGATATGAAAACAATGAAGATAATTAACTATTTCCCTTTTTTCCCTTCTTTCTGCTTATCATGAGCTTTACCAAGGTGCCACTTTCTGAGCCTGTATATAAGACCTGAGCTCTGATGGTGACAGTGAAGTCCAGTCTCTGCAAATGCAGGTTGCAAAATCCAGGTCTCACATATCCCACCGAAGGAAAGTCATATTGAAGAATAAGAAATATCTGTGAGAAAACTTCATCTTTTCATTGAAGAAGATATGGAGAATGGGACTCTGGCAGGAAACATCATTTTTAATGGTGAGCAGAGGGAAAAGTCACCTTGGTGAGGTCACCTCCAGGTTTTGTGGCCACCACTTACTCTCTGTGCTGGAGAGGAGCAACACAGTGCCAGCAAATCTGCACTTTGGATCTCACAACTCACTTCTGTGGCACTGGAATAGAAGGCCTCACTCCTCACTTCAGGAAAATAGCTGAAACAATGAAAATGATAAAAGAAGAGAACATTTCTTGGCCAGCAGCTCTGGCTGCTCCCCTGAGCACTCTTGGCACGGTGGGAATCAGGGAGGCCACTCCTGTTGTGTCCCCAGGCAACATGGTCCTGCTTTATCCCAGGGTGACAAAAGACTTCTTGCAACTGTACATCTTCCCTCCCATGCAATGAACACTTCATGACCCTGAAGAGCCTGCTGAAGTGGAAGCATGATTCAAAACTCCTCAGTGCTAAACAAACAGCTCACACTAATCCCAGCCCTTCCTTTGCTCCAGTTACTTCTGGTCAGTGCGAGTCAAACATCACAGCCACACCAGAAACCCTCAGCACTGAGATCTGTGTGGGGTGAGGCAGGAGCAGAAAGGCATTGCTAACTGAGGGCCTAATTATAAATCTGCCAGTACCTTTGGGAAATAACTGACCGCAAATGTCAGCTCAGCAGCAGGCTCAGAGCATTCTTGCTGAAGAATAAAATTCTCGGCATTAAAACTCCTCACTTCACATTGTATCCTTCTCAAGTGCATGACTTAAAACTGATCATGCCAGACATCTTCCCATACCCTTTGTGTTTTCCCTCCTGAAACCGGTGATGCCAGTTTTAACACCTGCCATGAGCACATAGGTGTGTAAATTAAAAATATGCTCTGCCTCCTCTGTGCTGACCTTCCTCACAGATTATTACTGCACTTTCATCTACTTGAGGCAGAGCCTCCACACATTCAATACAACAAATGTATGCATAAATTTGCAACAAATTGCATCATTTGAAGATTTGTCCCTCATTTTTAAGTTGTGTTTATTACAGATTGCAACACGAGTAAGGACTTGGAATTACTTTTCAAATGTTAAAATTTTTGCACAAACAGACACCTAAGTAATAAAGAAGTCATCAAGGAATGAAAGTCCCAGTTTGGTGCTACTTCTTCTTGAGGATTTTGCCTGACTAGTTCTCTGCATTCCTTGGGAATTCAGAATCAAGCATATGAGTCTGTCAAAAAGCCATTTTTTCCTTATTTCTGCCTAGAGTAAAAAAAATTATTAAATGAACATATAACAAGAAAATCTGCTCCCACCGGGATATCAAGTCCAGCTTTGTAGTCATCAAAGCTTTGTCTAATTCAAATTACTTTGGCATAACTGTCAAAATTTGCTCTTCCCTGCTGATTGATCTCAGATGTGTGGCGTTTTTCCCTTTTGATTAGCCAGAGATGGACCTGGCCAGCCTCACTCAGATGTGGTTCCAGCACAGCTCTGTGCAAGGTGAGGCAGAACCATGAACTGCTCTCCCATCCTCCTTGCCAGCCTCACACTCTGCTGAAACATCCAGAGAACATGGACATGAATGAGACCCACAGAAACAGTCATAGAGAAGGTAATTTTTCATTTTAAAGGTGTTTTCTAAGCATTTTTCCCCCCTCTCCCCTCCCTTTTTTTTTTGTTTGTTTGGTTTTTATTTTAATTTTAAAATTTTATGGTATAGTAATAAGTCAAATCTCTCATTAAAACACAGCCTCCTATGAAGTTATAAAGTAAAACACCGTTGGCAAGAGAATTTTTCATTTGTATCTCCAATGTGCCAGTTGGAAATCCCCACCCCCCCCCCCCCCCCCCCTTTTTTGTTTGTTTTTGATTTTAATTTAAAAATTTTATGGTATATTATTAAGTCAAACCTCTCATTAAAACACAACCTCCTATGAAGTTAAAATGTAAAACACCATTGGCAAGAGAATTTTTCATTTGTATCTCCAATGTGCCAGTTGGAAATCCCCAGTGACAATGCTGATCCATATCATGATCAAAAACCCCAAAACCAGTGATGGGTTTTGGGATACAAAGGTCTGTTGAAATTAAATAGAAACTACAGATGTACTTCTCTTGCATTTGAAGTTTTCCTCATGCCATTTTTTTTCCAACAAAGACTTTCTGAGTATACCCAGTATCTGTTTCTCTGGCTGTGCTTTGGCAAGAGAATTTTTCATTTGTATCTCCAATGTGCCAGTTGGAAATCCCCAGTGACAATACTGATCCCAAAACCAATGATGGGTTTTGGGATTCAAAGGTCTATTGAAATTAAATAGAAACTATGATGTACTTCTCTTGCATTTGGAGTTTTCCTCATGCCATTTTTTTTTTCAATAAAGACTTTCTGAGTATACCCAGTATCTGTTTCTCTGGCTGTGCTGGAAGCAGTTAAAAGCAGCTCTTTTTGTTCTGTGCAAGTGACTGGAGTGACCTGCAGAGTGCTCAGCACCACCAAGCCACATAATTCTATTAGAAACAAAAGGATACCCATCAGCTTTTGACCAGGCACTTTAGCTAATTGTATTAATAAGGCTAAGTGAAATTCAAGTGCTCTCCAAAAGGGAGAGGCATTTATCAGTAACCCTCTGTAGGGCTGGAGGATGGAATTATTTCTGTTTTCCAGGTGACAGGGAGGGCTGCTGAGGGATTTACCCAGTGTCACACCAAAGTCTGTGGTTCTGACCTTGCCTTGCAGGGTTGGGGCAGCTCGAACCCCAGGGCACAGGTAAGTGTGGGGTCTGTAAGGAGCCAGTGGCTGTCAGTCCTGCAGGGAGCTGATCACTAAAATCCAGCTCCCCAAACAATTCATGGAGCTGCAGAGCTGTGCAGAGAGCAGCTCGTCAGCAGAGCCAGCAGAGAGGAGAATTCACGGTGAGGCTGCAGAGCTGAAACACTTCAAATGTCACGGCAGGATGACAACCCACAGGAAGAGCTGTCTCTGCAGAGTTAGGACGTTTCATGGAGAGCACATCCCACGCAAGTATCCTAGTGCTGTGCCTGCCTGCAAACACACTCCTCACTGGCACAGCCAAGGCAGGACCTGAGCTCACCACTGGTTTTACACCAGAGCACCTGGGCCATCCTGTGGGGGGCAGGTGTGGGTGGGTGAGTACCCAGTGCTGCCCAGAAATGATGTGTGTTGTAATTCTGAGCTCTCTGGCTCTCACACAGCATCTCTAAACCCCTGGGTGCACCTGCTCTGGAATAAACTTCTGCAAAGCTCAGACACGTGCATTTAAAAAAACATGTTTCTGAAGAGTCATCAGCAATACTTGGGAGAAAAAAAAAAGCCTTCATATCTTTTCCTGATTTTAGAAAACTTTGTGTAGTTGAAATGTAAAAAAACATGTTTCTGAAGAGTCATCAGCAATACTTGGGAGAAAAAAAAAAAACCTTCACATCTTTTCTTGATTTTAGAAAACTTTGTGTTGTTGAAATTGTTTTCTTCTTGAACATCTAATATTGACATTTAGGGGAAAAGCAGCAGCAGGAAAATGGTGTCAAGAAATACCGTTTTAAGTCAGGATCATAATCACTGGGAAACAGGAAGCTGATGCTATCCTCTTCACTAAAAGGAAAACAGAGGGAAAAGTTCCTTACTTCCTGTCACTAGCTACAAACTAATCTTATTTCATTAAACTCTACTTTAAAATAGACATCAATGGCATGATCATAAATCTAACTCCTTGAAGACAGACAGTTGAGTAAGGCTGGTTTGAAATCACAGAGGTTTCTTGAATGCTAGTGTCCTAAAGGACATCATTCAGCTGTGTGATTTTATAGTTTTAAGGTTACTGTAGCAAGGAGTTTATGGCCTTTGTATTACCCCTAGTCGAGCCCGTACAGGTCAACACAGCTATATATTCTGGAGTTCCCCAAGTATATGTATTTTGCATACTTCTGCTTCCCTCCCACCCCACATCCCCCAAACCAGAAAATTCTACACAATACTTGTAACAATCTCAACATCTCTGGCTCTAAACCCTCAGAAACACGCTGCAGGAGACACCAGTGTTCCTTTCACTTGCAGAAGTGTGGCCAGGTGCATTAATGAGCCATTAAAATGTGCCACCTGCCCGCTGCTGTAGCAGGGAGCTGTCAGAGGCACCGCGTGCTGTGGCTGCTCCTGCTCGCAGAGATCCGCGTGACGCCTCGACGCTGAGCCCACTTTAGAACTTCCTGCCTGGTGAATGGATTCATTTGTAGCAAGATCTGAAAGCCATGGATTTTCCATACCTTATCTCCAGCCTGAAATACAAGCTCGATATCTCTAATGCTTCAGGGACGGGGATGAAGGTGGAACGTGCCCTGTGCGGGGTTTGTGTGCGCTCCTCCTGCTGATCCCATTTATTGTTTCCCCACCTCACCACCCCAGGCAGCATCTCAGCACTAGGGACATCTGCTTGCTGCAGGGACATCATCCCAATCACAGCTATCAATTCCACCTTGATTTGGGCCATTCATTGTCCCTCCTGCACCCCCAGACGTAGCTCAGCTACCGCTGCTCAGGTCAGATGGAGTTTTGAAGGGACACAGAAGGTCACCAGCAGCTTCCAGTAAATCCCCTGCTGAATCTGTGCCAAAAACCTTCTGTTTCTCTCCAGAAGAAGTCCAGCTCTCTGGTAGGTTCGGCAGCTCCCACCTCTTTTCTTAAACTGGATCTCAATAAAGTAGTCACATATCCACACTGTTTAGAAACTGAGGGCATTTTCTGTGGGACCAACTCTAAAAGCTTTGTCAGGAAGCAGCAGTGAAAAAGCCCAAAATTAAGCTGTGAAACACACTGTATCCACATATTACAATACAGGAATTGACTGGTAACAATAAATATACTCACAAATGTTATAACAATAAATATAACCTAAAGAGTAAGAAAGACTTTATTTTTTTTTGTTCTGGTCTCTGGACTTCTGAGACATAGACCTTCTTTGAAAATATTGGCTTACAATTCATTAAGAAACAAGAGTCAACAATATCAAAATTTCTCCTCTTTCTTCTTGAAAACCCAATCACAAATACTGCCTGATTTTAAGGCACAAGAGATTTTTTTCCCCAGTAATTCTGCTATCTAGTTGTGTTGCTTTAATTAGCTATCAGCAGCACTTAATTTATTTCTAGTGTATTGTTGCCAGCTTTTTACATATCTCTCCCAACCTGTGAAAAAAATCTCAAAAATAGACCTACAAAAATTAATCTTCCTGTTCCCTGTGCAGAGATATTAAAATGGTAATTGCATTCTTTATACCTCTAAAACCTGCTTCTACTTCTAGATACTTATCTGAAAGCCCAATGAAATTGTGTGATAGCAATTGTTGATGCTACTTACACATTACTGGAAGGTATTGAGATCTGATAGCAATCATGATATTGTAAAATCTTCAGACAGTGAAGCCATAGTTCATCAGTGCCTTTGATTTTTATACTGAAGTGTGATTGCCTGGACAAATAAACTCCACTTATTAATTCTTAGCATCATATTACCTTTATTTATTAGAGCACAAGGAAAAAAATCTTGTCATATCAAGGGTACTGTACTCAGCTGGCAACACAGCAATTCCTTAAAACCCCATGCCTAAAACACAGACTGCTTCCCCAGGCACCTGGGTCATGGGGCCAGATGCCACTTCAGTCCTTCCTGAAATTCACTTCCCACAGAAATCCCCTCTGCTCAAAAGCCCCCAGACTGCCAGGACGTGGCTGCAGTTGGTTCCCCACCCCTTGGAAAGACCAGACCCACTCTGGGATTCTGATTTCAGCCTCATGGGGCTTCTCAGAGGAGCTCTGTGATGTGGGGTCTGGCAAAGCCAACCTCCCCTCATCCCCTTGGATGTGTCACCTTCCCACACCAAACCCTCTTCCAATAGGAAGGGTGGGGGGTTTTGCCCTTTGATATCAAGTTATCTGAACATTTTTCCACAGAGCCATGCCAAGAAAAGCTAAGGAACATTACCAACAGTTTAGCTGGAGGCACCTTCCTTACTTGTGACCCAGACAGGCTCTCCAGCAAATGGAGATTTTTGGAAATTCAGCATTTTTATTCCAGAGAAAAGGGTATCAAAAAAAGAGAAAGAAGTGAACAGGTTACGCTCTTTAAATTCTTCCATTTATTTCAATATTGTTTGGCAGCTTCTCACAATAAGGAGTTTCAAATGGCCTGAAGTAATTGCAAAAGAAACCCTATTAAGAGATCCTGATGAAGGAAACTATTAAAATTGTATATACAGTTTGCTCTGATGAATCTCCCTACTTCACTTTTGCAGCAAATAATGTAGTTCCACGTTGTTTTTTCCTTTCACCAGAAGTGTGAATTATAGTCCTATAAATTCACCCTAACTGTCAATTAAATTGAATAAACATTGTGTGAGTGAATTAGGAAGAGATACAAAGCAATTCAATACCAGGGTTAGTTATGGAGAAGGCTTTTTAATGAACATAAATTGATATAATTAAAATAAATTTGCTTTTATGTTCCTGAAGTATATGCCCTGCAAAACAAACACTGAGCCAAAGCTACCATCTTTCCTGAGATGAAATGGGAGCTTCCTGCTCCATGGGATTTCAGAGATTTCCAAGGCTAGAAGATGGAGCCTACTTTGTTAAAGGAATGCAACAGAGGAGATAAAACTTCAGCTTTTTGTTAAATTTAGTTTTTCTCCCTAGCATCACCTTCTTTTTACAGAAGGAAATGAGTAAATAAAAAAGCCTTTCAACATTATTCTTTATAGGCTGGCAGTAACCAGTCGGTTGCTTCTCTGAATTCTCATTTTTGCAAGCTGTGATGCAGTCATATGTCAAGACCACATTTAAAATCAACGTGCAAGGTGAGAAAAGCATTTTTACTGCTACAAAATCTCCCTCTCCCTCTTTCTTTGTGTCCCTGGAATAATAGCAATAGGCTCATCATCACTTTTGACTGTGTAAGGATAGCAGAGGTGAATCATGTGGACCAACCTCCTACCTGACAGCACAGCATGCTTTTCCTCACCTTCTCCGGGGCTTGCCTACATTCCCAAGCTGCAGCCCCATTGTTTTTGTCAGACATATTCTCCAAATCAGCTTCCATTTCAGTAGTTCTCCCTCACATAGCAAAATTATTCTGGCTGGAAAATCAGGAGAGGATTTTTGTTGTGTGCACAACAGCATCATTGACAATTAGTGCCTTTGGCATCCCCTCTACAGAGAGAGAAATTTCACTCTGTGGATAAATAGAGAGCTTAGGTTTCCAGGGCTGTCAGCCCTTAACAAACAATAAATGCATGCACCAGAGTAGAAGGGAATATAAATCAGAACAGCAACTTGAAGGCTCTTTCTTAATAACACAATGCATGTTTATCTCTGAGAAAAGAAGGCCCAGCAGCTAGCAAACACCACTAAATTCCCACACAACATGGCATTGTCTACGGCTGTTAGAAAGGTAAAACATGCTTGAATAGATGTTAGTGTTCTTAACACCAGAGGCCTGCATGCTTAGAGAAAGGCAATCACAGCACACTATTTCTCCCGAGGCACTACAAACTATTGTTCCTCATAATTGCAAGCATAAGATTTAAAAACCTTTTCATTGCCTTGATGAGTTGGTTTGCAAACTGGCAGCATACCAGCCACTGGCTTAGGCTGTGTGACACCATATGGACAGTCCTTAAATCCCAAAATCCCAAAGCACACGTCTCTCCACCCTCTGAGGATGATGCTTTGATAAAGGCAGATTGCTGCAAAGCCTGATTCCATGATTTACAGAATGCTTTTAGGGTGAACAGTTCTGAATTTTCAGGGAATAAATTTTTCCCTCTCTCCCCCCCTCTTCTCTCCTCTGAATTTTCAAGGTTATTATCTCAATGCTTTTTCCTTGGTACCAATTCCTCTGAACTTGAGTTCACAATGACTCACAGCAGGGAGGCACAGAGAGAGCTACCACCAGAAGCTTTCTCCCTGGAGGAGCTTCACAATGCTGCCTATTATGTAGCAACTTGAAATGCTGGCTAAATGGCACACATCTCTTAAACATCCCTTTCTCTCATTTGTTCACCCCAGGGACCCCAAGGCATGGAGATGGATCTCTGCTTTTCCCATCCCACCCTGCCCACTGGGAGAGGTGTGTGAAAGTGTGGAGGGATTCCAGTCTCTGGACTGCAGCCATGACTCCCAGCACTGCTCTTTGGAGAGCTGAACTGGTGGGCTCCAAGCCTCAGGTCAGCCAGTGTTCACCCACCAGTGAAAGCCCTTAGAAAAAACCCTAATCTTAGTGAGGTGTTACATTTGGGGATGTTTTCCTCATACCACAAATCCCACAACCCCCAAATTCAGAGGTGCAATGCAGTGGAGATGACTCTACAGAGGCTTTGGCTGTGCTGCAGTGTGGATTAAAAGCTCTTCTTCTGAAGCTTGGTAGAAGGACCTCATTGTAGAAACAAACCCACGTCAGCAGAAGATCCCTCCTATTGCAGTTTCAGGTCAGCCATCCCTCCTTGCACTCCCACACAGGAGAGCACAGATACTGAGGATAGACAACCAGAAATACTGGAAGGAAATCTGCTCCCCCAGCCTCATTAGTGGAGACCACCCTGTCTCCACGCAGGCTGCAGCCCTGCAAGCTGGAGCACAGAGCAGGCTGACAACAAGACACAGAGCCATTACATGAGACTGACAACTCCTCAAACTAACCCACCAGTCATTTAAATCTATCTATTGTTCCTTCTAAATGTCTCTCTTCCAAAACCCACGGCAGGTGAAATCCAATACCATGCACTGACTCACAAATAGCTATTCATTTCAAGAAATCTTTCACCCGAATTGTTTGTTAGAAGCTTCTAAGGAAAACACTGGGTAATAGAAAGTGTAGGTGAAATGACAAGTTGAACTGATTGCACACAATAAACAAAGCACCTGGGGCTTCAGTGTGCCACAGCTTTGTTTGGAGGAACAGGATAATGAAGTAAGCCTAGCAGTGGTCCAAGATTACAGGCTACCACTCAGTTCTTCTATTAAATTCACCATGTGATGCTGAGCCTTGACTCCCAACTTCTTTTTCCCTTGACACACTTGCTTCTGTGTTATTCATTTGCCAGAGAAGGACCTCAGAAGAAGGTCTGTGCTCCTCCATAGATTCTCTGTCTCTTTCTGGCCCTGGCACACTAATCCTTTGATAACATATCTAGTAATTCTCCTAACTTGTGTACAACTATTACTAATAGCAGTTATGAGAATAGAAATAATTTTGCATTCTACAGTCTCATGGCCCATACAACAAGACATTAGTCACATCAAGTCCAAGATGATAATGGTGAAATTCAACCCCTGTGATGACTAGACACAGGGTGCTGGTTGAGTGCTTACAGCAAAAATTGTTGTTTACAAGGTACTGTAGAGATGGCAGCACTGAACTATTAAAAACATATTAAATTAATTGAATTCAAACAACCAGCCCCAAGAACAGAAAGGAGATCAGTGTGGAGCTGCCTTTTCAGTTAGCATTTAAAGACAAATCCTCCTCATGAAGTGCAGCACACACACACAGATGGGGCAGGTCCTTCTCTGACTTTTTCTGTAACCTTTATGGGAGGAGACAAGTGGAAGTGCAGAAAATGTGGATCTTTTCTACTCTCACTCACTTTAGCAACCTAAGAATAGCACAGATTAGTTTCACCTTTTTCCAGCCTGGATTGCTCCCCTCAGGGATAAATGCCTTGCAAAATGTGTCAGCTGGTAAAGCATCTTTCCAGACTGATGGGGAAAGGTGAGCCACTCAGTGAGCACCACACATCCAGGAGCTCTGAGGCACCTGAGGGCACAGGGCACATGAACGAAGCCCAGAAAGGGTGCAGCAATTTGGCAAAACTCTAAATCAAAACACCATAATATTGAAAAACTTATAGGAAAAAAAAAAAACAAAAAAAAAAAAACCACAAACAAAAAAACCCCCAAAAACCAAACTCAAACAAACAAGAAACACTTCCTGGTGGAGGAAGTCAAGGTCTTATTGTGGAACTTCCTCCTCCATGCCACAGGTTATCTTCTCCTCCAGTATGATGTGATTACATGACAGTATGAAGTGAAGCTTTCTGCAAAACAGCAGAAATTTCAAGCCTGGCTGCATGGCAGAGTAGAGGAACATGTGCCCTGGCACAGCACTACCAGCAGTCTGTTGGCAACAGGGAGCTGGATTAGGCATAAACCAAATTAACAGAGGGTGGAGAAAGAATATACTGCCTCCCCTCAGGGCATGTTTAAAAGACTTCAGAGCCAAAGGGATGAGCACAGCCACCAAGTGCTGAACTGTGCCCTGTCCTGGGCAGATGCAGGGGTAGCCCTCAGTCCCAGCCCTCACATCTCTCAGGCACTGCTCCAGTATCCTGTCCTGTGCAGAAGGAGAAAGGTTCATTAGGAATTTCTGCCTTGCCTCTGCCAGACTCTTCTTGAAGCTACTACAGCCCTGAGCTGGCCTGACACTGCTCACGTCTCTTCTGCTCAGCATAATCCCCCAGCTAATGGCTGCATGGGAGAGGCACCTCTTCCCAGGCATGAGGCAGTGCTTGGAACATGAATATTTCATAAATGAATACAGACTTTTCAAAAATTATTAACACATTTTTGCAATCCGTGTTCAAGGATTGCTGTAAAATAAGGCAGAGCTGTGCTTTCAGGGTCTCACTTTCCACTCCCAGACTGATCCTGACAGTATTTAAAACATGCAGCTACAGGCTTATTATGCAGTATTAATACAACAGATCTCAAGGATATTTATCGACTGCTGCTGCTAAGAAGCATTTTGAAATGCTTCCTTGCCTCCCATTAGATCTGCACTAAGGTAACATTTCCCAGGAGTTTATTTGTATTTCAGAGAAGAACACACTGACCATGTTCACCCTTTCCAATATTTCTTCCAGACACAAGGGATTATTTACCCATGCTTGCATGCAAATATCTCATCTAATTCATTTTGTTCTTTTAAAATGCTGGTTAAATAAAGCTTTTCAGGGAAACAGAGTCTGTTTCAATTTATCTTAGTTGAAACTGGGACTATAAATCTCTTCAGTTTCCTTTATTGATCTTAGACAAAATTACAAATATAAATTACAGCTGCTGCAAATTAAATGTTCTAATGACTGTGTTTGAAAGCAAATGCAATGGCATCAATAACACATTAGATAAGACACTGTGAGAATAGCACAGAGCTACCATTCCCTGCTGAAAGAAAAAGGATTTCTGTGGAAACTCACAGCCAGGGGCTCCCTTCTCCTACAGCCATGTTCTCCTAGCTCTCATTAATTTGTAAAATTAGCTACACCAGATCTACAGCACTTGCAGATGGTTTGATGCAGCCATCAAGAAAACTCATCAACTGGTTTGATAGACACCATCATTTCAGAGCCACCAGCCCAAAGAGGGCTGTTCCTCAAAGTCTTTCTTATAGAAAAATAGCAGGCTTTGGCTGAAATTGTATTGACCTCCACAAAGTTTGTACACTGGACCAAGACAAGAATCCAATACTGGCCTGTGATGCTGAATCACCGCATTCAAAGAGGCAACACATATTGTATACAGCCCATGCTGCAGGAGATAAACATATCTCCAGCTCAGCTGTCCCACCAGGTCCCTCCACTCTTTATCTCACTGAAAGCACTGGTCACAAGGTCATGCTTTACAAGGGCAAATATCAAGTGATGCTGCTTCAAGTGTGATATATTCCTCATGAAGAACTCCTATTTCACAAAGCAGCATAATCATCAGTTTTCTACACCGCTGGCATTTAGACCCTTAAGCACAAAGGTATCTGTTTACCAGGTCATGAAATTGCAAGTATAATATCAGTGGCTGTGCTGTGCTTGACAAAACCGTAAAACATTTCATTTTGCTGCCTAGTGAGCTTTCAAAAGCCCCAGCACTGGAGAGGAGACAACATCCGTGTTACCATCAAAGTAT
The DNA here is from genome assembly GCF_014805655.1 of Passer montanus. NCBI lineage: Eukaryota > Metazoa > Chordata > Aves > Passeriformes > Passeridae > Passer > Passer montanus. The sequence goes on from NW_024373256.1 coordinate 6,275,659, forward strand.
TTCAAAACACCTACTTTTCTGTCTGTGATCTGTGGACATGCATTTTTCCTTCACTCCAGTTCTGCCACTTCTTTCTGATACAGCCAGCACTGCAAATATCCAAGAAAACTGATTCCTTTTATGCCTTCTTAAGTTTTATGTGATCACAAAGCCTCTCTGAATAAGTATAACTGTGTGTAGTCAAGGTATTAACATTCCTACAAATTTTGTGAAATGGGCCCCTTGGTAAGCAGACAAATGAGCTCTTCATTTATCCAGAGATAAATGCAGGACACGAGCTCTGGAAATCCTGTTGTCTTTGCAGCTCACAGAACTAATTGCTTCTGAGCAGAATTCAGCTGCTTTGATAGACACCATTGATTCAGGGCCTCACAGCCATTAATGTGTTGCTACTGAAAGTCCTGCTTGTAAACATCCCAAAATCAACTGAAACTGCACTGACTGTGAAACCACAAAGATTTTGCACTCTGGACCAAGCAGGAATTCAATTCTGGCACAAACTGCTGGCCAGAAGGGCAGGTCTGACAGACCCTCCCAGCCTGGGAGCTGTTCCATAGATGGAACTTCTCCTCTGTGCTTAAAACAGGCAATAGACCCTGTTTTTTGTCTTCCCTCATTGAGTAACCTAACAAACAAAAAAACAGCTGGAGCAGCAATCTTTGTCTCCTGCTTGTTCTCTGGTGTCAGCCAAGCTGCTGCTAAAACCTCCACAGATACCTCGTGTCAGTGGCACTCTGTGTTTTTGGGGAAGACATTGGATTTTTTATTTTTTCTTAAAATAAAAGCATTCAGAAAATCTTTCCAAATCGTTGCAATGATTCAGGTACCACCTTCTGTTTCAATGGTGAAATTAGTGGACATCCCAATCATGTTCTAAACTTCTTGCCTTGGCTGGTAGACCTGCATCTCCAAGAGGGAAGCACAGGGGCTCCTCTGGAGGGGATGGATGGCCTCTGATCTAAGGAGAGCATTTATGTAAATTAGAATTAGCCTCTGACATCACTTTTTGTTCTTTGCTGAGTATCAGCTTGTGGAATTTCATTCATGATTTACTTTGACCTTTAGCTGCACTTGATATTTTCTTATACCAAAACCTGACACTTCATAAAGAAAAACTCAAGAAAACATCAGCCAGCAAGCTAAACATCCACAGGAAGGGCAGATCTCATAGTGAGATGATAAAAACCATCTCCTTGCTGACAGCCTGGAAATATTCAACCTCAAGCTGGCCAAAGCAGGATCTTCTGCTTTAACACCACTGTTTATGCTGATTCTCTCTTAAAATCCTGGGGTCTTTTGTGTAATCCTGCTGTACATACCTGCCTTTGGGGAGATTTTTCTCCTCTCCTTTAACATGAGTGAGCCCAAAATACTCTGCATGTATGCATTCATGCATGTGCAAATTTCAGTATCTTCCACAGGAACATTCTGCAAAAATCTTTTTTGCTGGATGCAAAAGTTCAGCTAAGGGAATTATCAACATCCAGCAGTAAATGCTGTAATCTCAGTGTTAAATGGCAAGGAGGCAAAGACCAGGTTAAATACCTTTCACAATCCCTACAAGCCATAAGGCTTGAAATGTTTGCCCTTAGAATTGTAGCACAGGATCTGGGTAACAATGAACCAAAATGGAGAGAACCTGGGATCCCTGGCCCCTCACCTCCTGCTATCTGCAGAAGATAAAAGCACACCCTTTTTGTTCAAGACTCTTGTGGAGTTTTGCCCACAAAAGAAACAGGAAAATGCCTTTGATTATATTTAAATATTTCAGAGAGGTGACCAGACTGTGGAAGTTTAATTACCTTAAGCCATGAGAGGGCAGAGAATTGAGGGCAGTGACAAAGGGAATGAAAAGGAGAAAAATGAACTTTTTTCCAGGACAATGAAATGTTACTATTTATGAACCTGCAAGAGAATTAGAGCTGAAATAATTAGACAGAAAAAGAGATTTTAATTAATGATGGTAATTCTTACGAAAGGAACCAGATTGCCAGCCCTGGAAACTGCCAGTTCCTTTTATCCACAATGTCCACCCAATCTCAATGAGGCTATTTCAAAGATCCCCAGCACAGGACATTACCCTGAGCAGAGAAGTTCAGTTTCTGATTGCTCATACATCTTGTCTTTTGCTGCAGCTGAACATTGCAACACGAATAGTTGTTCGCTAAATCAATCCCATGGTACAAGCAGATCCTTTGACATGGGCCAATTGATCTCTAACAGCTTGAATCAGATTATAGCAGCGACCAAGAATCACAAAACCTACTGAAATAAATGTAAAGCCACTTAGGTTCAAATGGCTGCTGCATCAGGGTCTCAGCCTGAGGAATTCACAGCAAATTTGATCACCAGCTTCCTCCAATACCTAAGGAACCCTCCACAAACCCAGGCCACAGCAACAAGGAGCAAAGGGTTAAAAAAAGGAACCTTTCATTCAGATCATGCAATTTCAGTTGACTTTTAATCACTCTGTTTAGATACATCAGTCCCTTCATCCCAGTCCTGATGATGTCTGCTGCGAGAGACAGCAGACACCACATTTTGCAAAGAACAGCAGCTGCAGAATTTGTTTCCAAACTGGAAGGTTTGGGGTTTTTTAGTAGTTGATAATAAAATCCTGGAGTAATGAAACATTAGCAGAAGCCTTTCACCATCTACCTTTGCATCCTGTTCTCCCTGCTTTTGCAGCTGGGTGGAGCATTTTGCCTCCCAGAAGTGCTGAGCAGACTAACAGATTTGGGGTTCCAGTTCCCTGGTAGAAGACAACTAGCCTGGCTTGTCCCTGAAATTTGATTTCTAGTCCCCACTGGCTTAGCAACACAGCTGCCTTAAGCTAAACACCTTGCTGCGGTTCTCATAACATCCTGTGGCAAAGACAGCAATGATTTTCACTACTTGAGCCTAATATGAAATGGATTAAGTCACATGTATCAAATTCACTTTAACATGAGTATTTCTATTACCTGGGTCAGAGAGTCTGTGCAGTCACTCTTCAAAACCTGCTGTTATTAATTCAGCAATTACAGCTTTATGGTGGCAGGAAATCCTTGGTGTTTGAGCTGGGGCTGGAAAGCTGTAATTCCGAATGGGACATGACATGAATTACTGGATTGCTGTAATTTTTCAGCTTTTCATGCAATTTCACTGCATATATTAAAATACAGCAAGTAATTCACTTTTAATTATGCAAATTCAAAGACAGTAAGACAAGAGATGGATGAGTTTTTAAATGCCTGCTCTGCCTGGCCACCTGGGGTTAGCACAGAAAATCCACCAGCTAATCAGGTAACCTGGCCCACCATGCTCCTGCTTGCCTGAGTGTACAAAAAATTACCTCTTTTTAGTATTCTGCACCATCACAGGAGCACGGAGCACAGGAAATAAATTGCCAAATAGAGGGAAAGCTGGGCAAAGGCAAACCTTCTCTACCTGTCTTTCCTCTTCCCTTAGGTGTTTAAGGACAACTGATGCACAGCTGACATCCCATAAAACCTCAGAGGCTTTCAGGCTTTCAGCTTGCTTTCCAATTTGGCCATTCTCATCCTCAGCCACTATTTCTCAATGAAAGGAAAAATTTGCCTAATACAGATATTAAAAAGAACTTTTAACTAGCATATTCAAACCAGGGCCATAGTGTGCATAGCTTCCACATTCTGCAGCTCTATGCTTGGTTTCTTTTCTGTTTTTTTAGCAAAATCTCTGGCTGCAGCCAGATTTTATATGCATGAGTCCATACACAGGTCTGTGAGTCTGGTACATTGGTCTCAAAGACTTTGCTAAATTGTAAGATAGTAAGTGCAATGATGTCTTGTTAAAAGTCTAGTAGCTGTATCTAATAGCTAAAGTGTTCAGTGTGGTAATTACAGAGGCGAGAGACTGCTGAACATGTGTAAAAAAGGAAATAATTGGAGTAGCAGTAATGCAAAAGCGTCTCCAAGCCTAGAGCAATTGTTATTTTGCCCTCCTACTGATGTGCTACTTATCGAGGATACAGTGGTTAGAAACCAGCTCTCCTTAATGAATGCTAAGTTCAGGTGTTTTCCATCCAGAAACCCCAAGGTTTCACATCCAGCACATACACAGTTTAGGATGCAGAGGTAAAATTACTCACACACCTTGTGCCTTGCCCTGAAAGATTACATCTGCCTCTTTTCCCCGGGAGAACTTTCATGCAAGCTCATTAGCAATGCAAATCTCCAGCAACCTACAGAAAAGAGGGTGCTGAAGAAGGTGCTCACAGGACCTGCTGTGCTGAGTTCTTCACATTAATATTTACAAAGCATGTGGAAACTTTTCATTTTCTCTAATCTCTTCATCCTGCTTTCCCCACCCAGAGGTCTCACTGCTAGTTTCAGTATTGTTTCTTTAGGTGATTTCTTGGAGCTTCTTCAGCAGCCATTCCATGTGCTGAATTCTTTCAGTATTTGCCTGGGTGCCTATTACATAGAGTTTCAAAAGCAGAAAGCTTCCTGAAGAGGAGTGGGTGGTTCAAGTGTTTTTTTCTGTCATGTCCTTGGCATTGCTATTACAAGTCTCACTCAGATATGGTATCTGCCCTGCAGCCCTGGAATCCAGCCTTAGTCTCCAGCTTTTTGAAACTCATCTCTCCATTTTGGCACACCTGCTGATCACAGCCTTCATAAATCTAAGCAGAACTGAGCATTACCTTCACCTCAGAGCTTCTGTAGAAACCTGAGTCATGCATTAGTCACTTGCGGTCTCAGCCACTGCCACGACTGTCAAAATTGTGTTAAACTCCTGCTCTTCACAGAGTGAAGCACAGAATTAGCTCACTTACCTGTTTGTCTGCTCCACTTTGACTTTGATGTCTTTTGTTGGGCAGGGGAAGGTCACCATTCCAGCCACTCACCACCACCCACCCCCAGCCTGCTCCCTGATTGCAAAGCCATGGGGGAACTTCTGCCTCTGCCTCATCATGGAGCACTCCTGGCTAATGGGACACAACCTCTGAGCACTCTGTGTCTTTATGAAGTCACCATCAAAGGAGTCTCAGTCTAGGGAGCTAAAGATCTGAGACACTGCAGTGGGAAAAGCAGTTCTTGCTGGCAGGGAACAGAAGAGTTTGAACTCCCCTGCCTCCCAGTCCTGCTAAAGGGAAACCTGATTCTTATTTATAATCAGGAGGAAATGAAGACCACAAAACGAGATGGTGACAGCATCATTAAGGATTTATTTTAAACTACAGAGCAAAGCAGAAACAATATCTTGGCTTGATGGAGATTAAAGACTTGTGTGAATTCTCCCATTCTTGTCTGATCTCACCATTATGTAGCAACGGTTCTCATAACTTTTAATTTGAATTCTGCAATACATGTCTGCTTCAGTTCTACCAGCCATGGACTGCATAAAGATCAGCTTGTAATGAGAGCCAGTTTAACCCCGTTATTTTCTTCATGTCATGGAGATCACTTATAAACTCGCATGTTAAGTAAAGCAGTTAATTGTGCTGCTGTACCTGGTTTAGACATAAAAGGCAGAATTAATAACAGGTTTAAAGAAAAGGAGTCCTGTATGGAGAAAAAGGGCTAGTGTGAGTTAATGTCAGCTTGTAAATAGAAAGCAAGGCTAATATTTGGTTAAAAGATAAGATTAGAGTGTTTGCTATTGATTTGAATGACATACCTATGATACTTAGAAAATAAACATTTTGATGGAGAGAAGGGGCAGAAACACCAAGGCTGACCCTTTGTGTAAAGCAAGGCTGTCCTGAGCAAATGTGGCTATCAGACTGGAAATATCCCTTCCCGTGCTTGTCCCAAAGGGATGCTCATACAGCTCCCAGAAACCAAACAGGCACTGCAGGATGCATTTCATCTCTGACAGAGGAGAAGTACTTGGCTCCAATGGGGTATCTACACCCAAACACTCGGCTGGGGATGTGGGATGGCCCCACAGGCCTGGACAGGGAGCCAGGGTTGGATAAAAACCACAGCATCCAGGTCAATAGAAGTACTGGAGGAATTTATGGGTACAATAGGGCAAGTAACAGTTTTGCAGAGGGCTGGAGAGGTCTCCTGTCAATTTCTGGGGAGAAAACTACAACAAAACACACCAAAAAACCACTCAAAGATGCAACAAAAACAAAGCAAAAAAACATAGTGAACCTATTTTCCCCTTGAGGCACCTGAATACCTTTCCTCAATACCTGCTTAGAGCAAGGCTTGTGGGTTGGCAGGCAAAGATTAGAGACTTTCAACTCACAACTCATTGCTCAGCAATTATGCTCCTTCCCTTACCCAGGACAGACTGAAAAATGACTGTATTGTCCCTATAAACCAAGGAAACAGAAGGATAAGTTAATGCTTTCTACACATCTGTTGCCATTTCATTAAAAACCCTATTGGACAAGAACGAAAGGTATCCATAGGTACAAAACCAATTTTTAAAATTTTTTGTTTGTTTGTTTTAGTTTTAATGGTCCAAGACATTGTTTAAACAGCAAAGCTATTATAGATTGACTTAGCTGATTTCTCTCTGAGTACACCAGGGCCCTGGTCCTTCCTACAATGAATGCTACAGAAATCAGCATTAGGCACAAGTTGCTGTGAAACCAAAGTGTATTTGTGCAGCAATAAAAAAGAAAGAATTGGGACAATAATGAGCAACCAAATAGTAACACAGTTAAGGGTGCTGCTTTGCAGGAGACAAGTGACTGTTCTGAACTCTGAAGTGCCAATGTAATGAATCACAAGAGCACACTGAAATGAGAGCAAACATATAAATTCTTCTTATTTCAATATGTACAAATAGCAAAGCAATTTGAGGCTGTTAACCTCCACAGCTTGAGGACAATATGTTCATCATTATTGTATAGCACTTCCCTCTTCAGAAATTCTCTGTTGATTGGTTTTGGTGTTCCACTGAAGCATAATGTATAGCTGAAAGGATGCTCAATATCAGACAATGCTGAGTAGCTCATAAAAAAGTGGAGAATTTCAAAAAGAAATAACTAGAAAGCAAGCAAACTGTTACAATTCATTATTAGTGACAAGGCAGATTATAAAAACACATTAAAATATTTTGACTTTTGCTTTTGCATGGATTTAATGGCTCCTCCTTTTCTAAAGAGCTTAACATTTTTGAGTTTTTCTCCTTTATCTGCATAGTCTACCTACCTCCACAGCTCCACCTGAAGTGCACCTTCTTCCAGCTTCTCTGCTCTGTTCTGAGTCATAACCAATTCTGTCAAAGATATCCAACTTCCAGCATCTAAATTTGAGTAGAAACCCATTTGTAGAGCAGTTGCAGGTGGCCAGAGAGGGTTTGGTGATGTTGGCTGGGCACACCCCACTCCAGGTGACCACAGTGACCACTGCTCTGTCCTCTCTCCTGGGCAAGCCAAGTCATCTTTACTCAGGGCTGGAAAAACCAGCCAAAAAAATTTGGCCAAAGCAAAATTTTCCTACATGGCGGCCAGAGAGGGTTTGGTGATGTTGGCTGGGCACACCCCACTCCAGGTGACCACAGTGACCACTGCTCTGTCCTCTCTCCTGGGCAAGCCAAGTCATCTTTACTCAGGGCTGGAAAAACACCTTGGCCAAAGCAAAATTTTTCCTACACGGTCCTGAAGGATGAGAGGCTGCAGTATCACCCCTGTGGGGTGGGTCAGCCATGAAGGGAGCCAAGGCAAGGAGCTTCAGTGCCATCTTTGTAGGAGCTGTGCACCATAAATGAGCCATACATTAGAAAATCCCCTTCCCCCTGCACCCCAGCATTCCCCACAAGAGGAAGGCTGATGTTCCACGAGCCAAGGTAAAAGCTCAGGTCGTGGACAGAACTACACAAATGGCAAGAAAATTCCTCCTAGAAAGTGCTTTTTGGTTTACTGAAAGTTTGGGAAAACAAATATATTATAATCTGGCTATGGAAGTGTAAGTAATAAAAAATACCTGTCATTTTAGATCTGTTAATAGTCAATGGAGAGGCAGGAAACACAGAAAATGCCCAGAATTCTTCACCAGGCAACTGAGTCTTTTAGGAGATACCACAACACACAAAAAGCCACTTGTTTAGTTAGAGGAGGAGAAAATACCATAAAGCTTAGGAAGCATTTTGCTCAGGAAATCACATCTTTCCCCATTTTCCAGCTGACACGTTGCATTGCAAGTCTGTCACAGCACATTACCCTGGTGATGTGATGTAATGCAACATTGCTGATGCAACCCAATCTGATGTGTCTAATGTGATACATCAGGTACAATATTTGGGAAGATTCTTCTGAAAACAGCATCCACAGAAGAGCATCTTTCCCCATCTCTGCCAATTAAAAGAGCCTTTCCAAAGAGTCGTATCAGTTGCAGATAATTGCTTTTTCACAGGTAATTAGCAAATACAATTAGTTGTGGGAAAGTTTTGCTTTTCAGCAACTCATACACACAAAAAATATGGGAAAGCAAATGATCATAGCTGACATATAACGTTGTTCCAGGGGAGCAGGACCTGAGTAGGTGTTATTTACAGCCTAGACTGTGCCACCATTAGGCTGATTTTTTTTCTCCCCCATTGGCAAGTGAGAATTGAGGGTTTGGAGTTCTGTGCTTACAGATTTTCATTTAGGGCCCCAAACTGGAGTTTTGTTCTGAGGGAAAATAACAGTAAAGTCACCCATTTGTCCAGAGATGCATCAAAATTCACACACACACACAAAAAAAAGAAATATCTCTCAACCTTATAAACTCTTTAGTTTATAAACAAACTGGCAGATAAGTTTGCTAATGTCTGCAGAGGATAAATATCACCAAAAGTGAAATCACTGGACAGTGAAGAAGGAGTCGATGGACAGAAATTTGGGAGGGGCTAAAGGGTTAAAAGGTGAAACCTCCATGTGTGGGCGAGCACATGGTGTGAAAATCCTCTACTCCTGGCACTGTAATATTCTCTCTAGTCAGTCTTCTGTTGTATTTTTGATAAGGTTTTAATAAACTTTTTATATTTTTGGATGTGAATAGCATTTCTCAGAGCACTTGCCCTGCCCTGCTGAGCTGCCCTGGGAGTGTGACCTGCTGTGGCCTGGGGAGCAGCAGGGGATGGCACAGTGACACAACACCAGGCCACTGCACTCTCTGCTGGGGCTGCTTTTCCAAGTGTAAAATGTAATTCAAATCTCCATAAAAAGCTATTTGCTCCCTAGTCTCAGGATTCTTACACGCAGTTTCAGCCATGAAATCCAATTGGGAAAAAAATAAATAGAAACATTTTAAAAAGAAACCTTTTGCTCAAAGTCTGAAAATCCTGCAAGAGCCTTCCAGTCTCAGGCTCAGCTGGATCTTTAGAGGAATCTGACCAGTCATGTTTCTCTTCTCTAAAGGTGTGGCAGAGTGTTTTGGTTCCAAAAATCCATAGTTTTAAAGCCTAGCACATGCCCCTTGAAATTCCAGGTATTTATTGGATATTTCTATATCCATGGAGCTCTTCTAACAAAAGAATCAAAGACAAGCTTTCAGAATTTTGAAAACATGACCCAAAATGCACATGCCAAGTGTACAAATTTCTCTCTGAATTGTTGTGTCCATGCAGTCCCTCAGGGCTTCTTCTCAGCCCTGGCACTGATGGTATCACAAGCCTATGTTTTATTTTTATTTTTATTTTCATTTTAATTTTTATTTTTATTTTTATTCCATAGGAGCAAAAATATTTCTCACCCTTCCTAATCCACCAGTGCTTTCCTTGGTGATTCAGATTAGCTGGTAGCATGGATCCTGAGAGATTTATTTCATTATTAGAATTTCTTTTTCACTGTTTCATTTTCTCCCCTTGCACATGTGAAGTTTTTTCTCTTTTATAGAGGCTCGTATTTAAAATTATCTCAAATCACTGAAGAATTAGCAATGAGCAAAGAGACTTTCAAAGGTTTGAAATTTGGTCCCCTTTCAGGATAAAAAGTTCAGGATAAAAAGATCTATATCTAAATTTTCCAAGTTGCTTTGTGAAATGTGAAAATTTATCAAAATAATTTAGAACACAGATTGCAATTTCTGACACCAGTTTCTAGTGAGCTATTGCAGGAACAGCCTTTCTCATGTTCCAATATTTTCTATATTAGGAACTGTAAGTGGAGTAAAAACCCAATAATTTCTGAGTATTCTAATCCAGAAGTAGGTAAAACATTCCTTTTAGCAGTTTCTAACCTTCAACTATTTTATGAGAAAACACGCAGTAACAATTTGTATTTCCTCCTCTGTCATACTGCATTGCCATAAATCCCACAGGTATAAGATTAGCTGAAAAAAATCATCTTTTATTAAATAGAAAATAAGTTTTTGACTCTTATGATTATGATGTAAAGCTTGAAAATATGATCTCTATATATTATGAAGCTTCAGAAATGAGACTTGTTATCTGTTTTATCATTTGCTGCATTTCATCCTTTCTTTTCTAATACATGTCAGGTATTTTTGGAGGCTGGAAATCATTCTGAAGGGCGAAGAGTGATTTATGTGTTACACCTGTGAATTGCTCCATGCACCCAACACGCTGCTATGCATCACCTGTCAGCTCATGCACCAACCATTTTATCAATGCTCCAGGCAGGACTTAAAAGAGCTTTTCCCAACCAAAACCTCCCTTTGGATTTTTCAAATTTTCTCTCCTGCCATCTGATATTATCAAGTGTGACAGCATGCTGCTCGTGAAAAAAAAAATAAAATCCACCCCACTTTAAAATCTCTCAGCTGTCCCTTATATCAATCTTTTTTTGCTTTTGTTAAATTCAGGCCACATGTTTGTGTCAGTGAAATCAGGATGTGATGCATGGGAGGAGCACGGTGTGGCTGCATTTATTTCTCTAAAGAACAAAGTTCACCTGATATTCTACTTTATGCAGGGAGGAACGATGTCATGGCCATCTGCCTTCTAATTAAGAAGATTATTGTATCTCAGAGACCAGGAAAGCTCATCTGTAGCTATTCACTATCACATCTGTGGCTGGGGAAGGGGGAAAGAAAATCTCTTTGCTGCTCAGGGACTTGGTTTAGCAGGAGTTCACTGACACGGGAGTCAGTTATCTGCTCCAATATCAGGTAACAGCACCACCTTCTGCCAACAAGTTACCATCTCTTTAGCAAATTATTAGGGCCATTTTCTCTGTTATCTCAGCAGCTTTCTCAAACGCTTCTGATGTAGACAGCAAACTTTAGACCAAAATCCTTAAGGCTATTTTAGAACACATCAAGCTGTCCAGAGGAGACATAAATGAAATTATTGAAATGTACTTACAAAACCACAATAAAACTAAAAGTTCTAAAGCTAAAAATGGTCTGGTTCAGCAAAACACTTAAATACACACTGAAATTAATAAATCCTCATTTTTTTTTTGCTGAAGCAGTGCTTGAAGTACCATTGCAGGATTACCAGTCCTGCTCCTGAACACTTCCATGGCATTTTCAACAAGATATGGGCAGCCAGGCAGGCCCACAGCACCTGGCTTAGTCTGAAAATAACATTTGGTTCCTATTTTAGCTTCGTCCAGTGCCAAAGGGGAAATGGACAGAAGCAACAGGAGAGAAAAGTGGAGCTCCCAATAAGAGAGGCACGAAAGGAACTGGTCTCTCTGCCCAGGTGGGAGCTCAGCTTTGCCCTCTGTAGCCCTGGAGGGGTAGGGGAGAAGGTCCCAGGCTGCAGGTGGGACCCTCTGTGCCCAGATCCTGCTCCTGTGGCACTCACCAGGTGTGTTTGCTCAAAGAGCTGCTGCCACAGCCCCCAGGTCCACACACAGCAAGAGGCTGACAGGGGCATGGGGTGACAGGACAAGAGGGAATGGTTTTAAACTGAAGGAGGGATGATTTAGATCAGGTGTTAGGAGGAAAATCCTTCTGGGAGGGTGATAGGGCCCTGGGTGAGGCAAGGAAAGGGTGGGTGGGCAGGCAGTGGGTAATGCTGAAGAAAGGCTGCAGGGTGACGTGTCTCAAACCCAGCAGTTGTTCCTCCAGCCCTCCTGTCCAGGGAGCAAAAACAGCAGCAATACATCTTCCTGACTCTTCATTTTTCTCTGATTTCCCTTTCCATGACTGGAATGGCAAACACACCTGACCATGCTGGTGATGGAGAATTCAACTTTAGGGAACAAATACTGCTGGGAGTCCTTGGACAAACTCTGCTTTCTGACATGGCAGCAGTTCATAAAGCTACAACCACCCAGTGCAAAACATGTCTTCTCAACCACCTTCATTGAAATAATCAACCCTTTCCAGTGCTATCAGTGGAAACACAGGAAAGAATTAGCAGCAGGCAGACTCCTGCACCTGCCAGCCATGCAGATGAGTGTACTGAGAGATGGGAAGCACTGCATTAGGCAAAGTAACATCTGCCATGTGCTGCTCTTGATCCACTCTCCCAAGGGAAAAGTCCGAGTAGAGAGGGTTTGGATATGGATTTTGATCATCTAGGGTTGTTTATCACATGAGCTGGAAAGGTTTTTTCCATGAATTTTTGCATCATATTTGTAACTGCTCACTGCACAGGCAGATTTCGTTTGGAAATGCAAACAGGGCCTGTCAGCAGGGAGAAGGCTGGCTCTGGGAAATGCAGCACATTTCCAGGCAAACTGCTGGAACTGCTCCTTGAAGCCAGTTCTTGGCTTCTAATAATGCTGAGGGGACTTTTAATTGGATTCTGGTGTTTTCCCTCACATTCATCAGCAGCAGTGCCTGAACACTTTGCTGCACTAAGCTGGGTGACAGAACTGGGTAATGAGAGTGCAAAATGGGGCATTAGCTGCTGGGAAGGTAATTGAACAGCCCCTGACTGAGTCTGCAGAGAAAACTCACTTCCCTTTTGCTCCATGTTTTACAAGTTGTTTTCCATGTTTCCTCCTGAGCCCTGTGCCTCTGTGAGTTATAATCTGGGATGCTGGGGGGGTTCCACATCTGCTGTAAAACTCTTGGCACTTCCACGCAGAGAGGACATGTAGATGTACACCAGTCCCCAGAGGAGGTGCTCCTACATCTCCTGCAATATATTCCCATGTAATTTTCAGGGAAAATACTTCAAACTGTGTGCAGAAAGTCACAGTAGGGTCTTTTAATAGCAGAAAACCTACCAGGGAGGAAGCAACCTCTTATCTTAGCTTTGCATAAAAACTGTTTAATATGTTTTAATGTCTCCATCTATGGTCTCTTTGCACTTTGCAGTCAATGATTGCCCTGCCTTCAGCTCAAGTTAAACGTTTAATATTTAGACTGCTAAGCTTCAGAGGGGTGAATCTCACACAATGTAAAATATTGAGCTGTACTGTGGTTTAACTGTAGGACACATCCTGTTTCCTGACAAGATGGTCCCTCAGTGTGGGAAGCACACCTAGCTGCCACTGGAGCCATGGGATCTGGGAGGGATGGTGTCACCAGACACAGAGATAAGGAATAAAACACTGATGAGCCAATCAATAAACCAGTAATTAGGGATGCTTGGCAGGTTGGGCGTGTGTTGGTACTTTACTTGTGGGGTTTTTTTTTTCCTATGGATTTGAAAGTTTGCTTATCTAAGTTTTAGAACCATTTAAATGAATCCCAGTTCTGTTCAAATCAATGATAGTCTTGGTGAGACAGCTGTAATTTTATGTTCATGTGTTTTAGTAAATTAGAGGGTTTAGCCTTAAGGATTCACTTTAGTGTAATCTACTAAAAAGATAAGTAGAGCCAGATGTAGTGTCTTATAAACTGCTGGACAGTTACAACTGGAATGACAGCCTTGAAAGCAACTTTATAGCATAGGCAGCAGATTTTCTGACTCAAAAAAGTAGTATTTTACATAAATTGTTGTAAATATTTTATATTTACAATTTACAATTCAAGAAGGAAGGGTGCAAGTAGGTTAAGAAAAAAAAGCCTGAGTAATTGGTAATGGTTTTATCTTGTTCTGTTGGTGTATATCCATGGAGAAATACAAGCTGTATTACAAACCATTTAACTAAATTAAATTCTAGTTAGCATCTGGGATCCCATCAATAAGAGTCTATATTTCTGAGGAGCCACAGACTGGTGGCAGTAATAGACACATAAAGATTTTAATAGGTAAGTAAATTTGTTTTGCATTTCTCCTGCTACCAGAACACACTTTAGCAGAGTAATTAGTGGTTAGATATCTGACTATAATTAAGAAAATTCTCTAATCATTAAAAATTCTCAAGAAGGAACATTCATCCCATCAGTAATGTTTACATATTCTGAGGCACATTCATTCAGCGCCAGAAATAGTTGGCACCTGGTTCCTTGCTCCACGTAAATCTTTAATAAGATATTTTCATCACAACTAGAAAGTGATTTTCAAGGTCACCATCAATTTGTGATCATTTCATATGCCTTTAGACACTCAAATTGAAAAAAACAAAAGGAATAAAAATCAATGCTCTTCAGCTGGGCTATCTCATAGTGACTTTATCTGCTAGTCCCAACCCCTTATTTATAAATCTCCTGACTCTCCTGAGTCCTCATGAGGGCATAGAATAAGTGACTACAATAAATCCTGAGAGATAAACATTTACCCCAGCCTAACCAGGCTTTTTAGGTCCATTTTTTTCTGTTGGGGTAAGCACAAGTGTGACTGCCTTGTTCCAAGCCCCATTCTACAGCTGCACACACTCTCAGCAAGGTGGACCTGAGCCCTCCAGGAGTCTGCTCATCCTTCAGGGACCAGGTGGATCCAAAGCTGGAGCTTGTCAGCACCCCAAAAACTGAACCCAGATCTCCCAACATCAAACCCATTTATGTAAACCTATTTACACAGGGGTTTTGTGCTGTATTTATGTAAACCTGTTTACTTATGGCCTGCAGTTTGCCACTTCTGAACAGTTTGGGGACCAGATTCATGTTGGAGTCAGTGGAGGTTAAACATGAACATGGGCTGGTGACATTGCAATTGTATTTTGGAAACTACCAAGCAGAATAAATCTGGTAGTGTGTGACATTTCAATTCCAAAGGCTGTGCCTGCAGCTTTCTCATTGCTAGTAGGTCTGAATCTTCCCAAATGCTAACTTGCCAAGTCCAACAAGAAATCTGTAAAAATATTAGGCCTGTTTCTTTCTGATTATAAATAATCACCAGCAATAAACATTTTTCAGTGTGGAAGAAAGGATTGCAAAGTCACTTAAAGATACAGAGCAAAGCTGATTCCTCCCCCACAGAGCATCCAGCACCAGAGAGCAGGTGATGGGAGCAGACTGGAGAGAAGAGGAAAATAAAAAACCAAATTACAGCACTGAATCCAGGAGATGTGCAGGCTACAAAAGATTAATTTTGTCAATAAGGCATGGAGCTGTAATTTGGAACACCCTGGAAAGAAGAGATTTGAACTGAAAAAAATCACACCTTTGCTGCTCATAGCCAGATGGTGAGAGCTACAGGATTTCACATTTTTGGCTGTCAGGGAACAGAGCTAATGGTATGGGATTTGTTTCATACCAACAATGAAGAACTGAAAGGCAAACTCAAACAGCAGAGACTAAACACAGAGCCTGAGCTCAACAGCAGCTCTGGATCTAGAGGAACACACATTCTCCCCACACAGACTGGCATCTGGCAAACACCTGAATGGAAAAACTACCAGCAGTTATACATTTGCTGAAGTGCTTCTCTCATCCTCTTTTTTATTTCTGTATTTTTATTTCTGTATTTTTATTTTTTCCCTGAATCGGCAATAAGATTACATCGTTATTGCCCTCTCATTGATTTCTTCCTCAGAGGCAAATGACAGCATTTCTGAGAAATAAATAAATAACCAAATAAAATAAAGCTGAGAGGCAATCTGCATGTAAATCAGCATTAGTCATTGACATTTGAGACTTGAAAATAAGCCATCCCAGTCCCAGCTGTCCCCACAAAAGCTGATCTCCTTTGTGAGACAGAGAGCACTGCAAGCAAACGGAACCAAGGATGAATATAGATAAGATGTAAACCCTCTTTGCTTGAAGTTTTCCCTAAAAAGTCCTTTGTTCATGAGCACTTAGGAATACTTTCACCTACTGCTGCTGTTGATGGAAGTTTTATCTTTGGTACTTTCCTTCCAAGGATGCAGTTCCCTACAATTCCTCCTGAGCTGTTCATACTTGCAGCACATGAGGCAACTGCTTAAACTGGGGACAACATTCATTATTCCACTCTGCACTATGCACACCTGTAATAAAAGCTGTTAAGTTACACCAGGTTTTCTCACTGTTTTTCCAAAGAATTTTTTTACTGTCAGTATTCTAGCAACATTCAGACAACATCGCTTTTACTAAAAATCAAGAGATTTGGGTTTACAGCTCAAACATTACTGGAGATTGTGCACAGTTCTGAATAGCACTAGAAATATTTCATTTGGCCAAGTCAAATTACTTAGTTCTACCTCTTGTCAGTGCTTTTACTGACAACTCAGCTCCGGGTGTGGTTCTGTGCTGCTCTGGCCTCTCTTGCCTGTGCTGCAGGGAAAGGCAGGGGTAGTAGAGGGCTGTCCAGGGAGGGATGTGTTTTGCCACCTTCCATAGGAATTATCCAAAGCCAGGGCAGGATTTCTATGGCTACCAAAACACTAAAATCATCAGCCAGCTGCTGTCCCAAAAGACAGCAGGAGATGCTGCACTGTATTGAGAAAAAGCACCTTTCCCAATATTCCCTTAGCCTATCACACACATCAGGGAACTTCATGGAGCTGCTGGCCCCAAAAGCAGTTTACTCAAGTGGGCCAGCAATTAAACACAGTGAAATGTGCATTGTACAGCTTTTAATTCCCTTCTTGAGGGGGATATTTCCCTTCTCCAGGAGATATGGCCCTGATTCCACTAGGAGTGTTTGTGTAGTGAGGTATTTACTGCAAGTGCTCTCCTGATTTACATGTGGAACCTTTCCCTTTTGGTGCCTCCTTTCTGGAAGGGAAACTGAAGAACTTGTGTGTCCTTCCATGCAAAGAAAGGTCAGAAATGAAGGCACAAGGGCCTCACTGACACAGGGAAGGGACAGATCCCAGGGGACTCTTTCTAGATCCAGAGTAATCTTTTTATTTATGTTTTTGGGGTGGCTTTGGTTTAGTGAGTTTGGTTTGTTTTTTTGGTTTTTTGGGGTTTTTTTTTGGGGGGGGAGATGGGTTGGGTTTGGTTTTTTGTTTTTTCTTTAATTAAGAATGCAAAAAAAAAATTGGAAACTAAATCCCTACTCTTGAACACTTTCATTTTAATTACTGATAAAATACCTCCAAATTCCCAAAGCTCTAATTATGTGCATAAGTTTCAGCATAATGCAAGCTTGGTGTTGCTTAACAGAGCAATGAGGTTATGGAAGAATGAAAATATTGATTTTCTTTGACAGAGACAAGGAGGGCTCAGTTTTTGGGTCCTTGCAGTGGTGTTATCAGCTTAACTAAGTCTAATTAACTTCATTCATTGTGAAGTTTAAACAGAAGTATAAGAAAAGACTTTTCAACAACCCAGAGCATAACCAAAGGCTTAGAAACCCTTGGCTGTATTAATTTCCCCTACCCTTTCTCCTTTGATGGTTTGGGCAACCAGAGATCAAAGGCTTTTGACCCCCTAAAGGTAATACACTCTGAAAGGCTGGAAAAAATCCACCCTTAAAAAAAAAAAAAAAAAAAAAAGTGAAATGTCATGTGCCTGGTACTGAGAAACCTTCTGGAAGATGGAGCCCCAGCCCTGGCTTGGATGAGCTTGTGATCTCCTACAAGGTGACTGTTCAGGACACAAATGAATGTCACACTCTCAGTGTTTTCATCACCATCAGCTGGAAACTAATTCTGCCCATTACTCTGTTGGCCCCGCTGGTGTATAGCTTGCACTGATGGAATTTACTAGTTTTTGTTAAAAAGACAATTTCTCCACTTCTTTTCCAATATCCCCCTGGCTCTGTATACACTAAAATGCTTTTTCTAGCAAAACCTCCATATCAAAAATTCAGTTACTGCAGCACATGAAGCATTAATCCTTCAACATGCCAAATAAATCATAGATCAGGACAGAGTATCCTGAAAAAAATGTGCCATTCTTCCTGTTTTTTCTGCAATTGTAGCTATACTGTCATATTGAATCAGTTCACCAACCCCAGCACGTGCAAGGAGAGACCCAACAAAGAACCTCTTTCCTCAAGTGGTGAGAAGAGGAGAAATTAAATTGTGCAGTGGGCAAGGAAGATCACCACAATTACAGAGTGAGCAGTGACCTTGCTGTCCCAGCAAGGTGAGCAGCAGGGAGCACCACCCTCCTTCCCTGGCCTCATTTCCATGATCCTTTTGAAGGAAAAGCAACTTTCTCCCCAAAACAGAGGCAGGATCAGCCGGGGACCTCCTCCCTCCCTGTCCTGTAGGGTAACCCCTGACCAAAACCATCAAGAATCCACCCCTTCACATTAGCCCAGGCTGAGAGCACTTTGGAGTACCTTGTGTCTTGTTCTGTTCTCGAGAACCACATAAACTGTACATGATCCCTGCCCTCCCTAAAGCAATCTATATTGCTTGTCAACGAATTTTCACATTTTAAGCTTTGAAAGTGCAGTTCTGCCAACATTTCCATGATGCTTCGCTCCTTCTTCTTTTTCAGTTTTATTCATGAGCAGTTCCCACCAGTCACCATTTTTTAAAAGAGGATTTTACAACACAGCATTGTTAATTTTAGCACCTATGTGTTATGCTGCTATGTCTGATATAACCAGTGCTGCTGGGAAAATGGGGAATAATCTGACCAAAAAAAAAGTATCTTTTAAGAAAAACTAAGCAAATTTCTTCTGGGTGTTCTGGCTACCAACTCTCTCTCTAGCTCCAGTGTAAAATAATCTAAGCAAATAGTATTATACTTCACCAATCACACAGACCACCAGCAAAGATTTTGCCTTCTGTCACAAGATACCACTTCCACTATTCCACTATGGTGGAAATTGTTTCACCTGTATCCCAGCTCAGAAAATGCCCAAAGCCTGTAATCCTTTATGTCGTTTTGCACTACTCAGAGAGGTGTTCATCACCAATCATAAATCCATGACATTGTCATAGGGATACCTGAGGGAATCTTTTAACAAAATCTCAGTGGTGTTAGCAACTGATAAATTGCCATATGTTAGAATCATTCCCTCTCCACTTCATTTCCTCCTGGGGCATTTCTAAAGCAGCCATACCTGGCTTATGGGGCTGTGTAATTGCCTGATAATTATTAGATTAGTGCTCCTCCAGTCTGGAGGTGCTGCTCTGGCCTCTGTTGTAGCTCCTGCAATAAGTTCACTGGCCAAGCCTGCTGTCATTCTGCAGTGAAAACATTGTGATGTCAAGGGGTTAAAATATATTCAATGAAATACCCAGGGATACAAATAAACTGGGGCTGGTCCTTGAGCTCCTGGCTGGGAGCTCCTTACACAGGATCACAGTAAGGGTGGGTGTCCCTGGCAGCGCAGAGTGTGGGAAATGCTTTGCCCCAAGTACCAAAATACTGCCACAGACACTTGGGCTTGGTCTGATTCTCTCTGTCTCGCTTTGCTGTTGGTTTTGTTCCTGTTTTTAACCCACAAGTACAGCAGCACTGCCTGATTTGATGGGAAGGAATGAAAAATTCAGGCTCCAAATGAACCTCCTTTCCGTTTGTGGTCATGTGTATTACTTGTATGCAGCTTGATTTTTTTTTATTTCTTTTTTCAAACCCAAGACAAAAGCCTGTCATTTCAGCACCTTGTTCACTTGCCTTTTCAACCATCTGGGTGTTGCATTTTGCAGGGTCCCAATTTAGCTGTCCTTTATTCTCACTAAACTAAGGAACTAACAAGGGAATGACATCAGCACCGATTTCTGGTGCTAAAAAGAAAAGCAGTAAGAACAAATCATAACTTGCACTGAATAATTTCCAAATGCTTCTGGCTCTCTCCACTCAGTCATATGCATGAAACCCTGCTCCTCTCTTCTGAACTATGGGACTTTGTACAAGAAAAATCAAAAGGAAATTGTTCTGCAGCTGTCAAATGCAGACTTCAGTGATAGCCAGCCCTAAGCTGCCTGAATCAAACAGAAGCTTCCTGGCTTAGTTTGGATTGCCTATATCCACAAGTTTAACTTTCCCTAACGCTGCTGACATAAGTATAACTTTGTCTTTTGAGGCATTGTGTGGATGCTTCCAAGTCCAGTCGATGAGCTGTGTCACTTCAAAGGAGAACCTTCGCAGGAGAAAATTAACAAAGATGTTTTTGGGGGGAACAAGTTACTTTTGTTGTTTATTCTTTGTCCCAAGTGAGCTCCCAGTACAAAACAAACACCTTCCACCTGCCTAAGGAAGCTGATTTTTGTCTGGCTGAGGCAGCAGCTGAGGCAGCAGCATAGTTGCTTCCTTTGCACTAATGAGCAAAAAAATGAAGAAAATAAGAAACTGGCTTCTGAATGGAAGGTGAGTCCAAAAAAAGGACATGCAGAAGGGTGAACACAGCTCCCACAACACCTATCCCATGCCAAGCCCCAGAAGGAGCAAAACAGCTGCAAGCAAAGCCAAGCCAGGTTTTGATGAAGTGTCTGTTGGAGATTTTTTTTTTTTTTAAATTCATTTCAGAATTTGTCATCTGGGTTACGAAGCTGAAACTGAAGGGAACCTTTTGAGTTTTTTCTAACACTAACAGCTGCTCTTGCTAGCAAACACCTGCACTACCTAGAGATTTCTGGTCACCTCTGTGGCTGCTGCTACCAGAAATAAGAATAAATAGTTTGGTAGAGTTCCAGGAGAAGTTAATTAATTTCATTTTGAAAAATAAGGCCCAGCACTTTGGCTTAGAAATATTTGAGCCTTTGCCTATTTTCTTTTGGCTACTTTTTGCCTGCCTTAGGCTGGTCAGGCCAGTCCCACTGCACTCTGATGATCTTTTCCACATGCAGAGCACAAATCCCTTGCCACAGCTTCCGACATTTGCTCCTACATCCCCTCCTGGATCTCCAACTGAGATCCACACATTTGCATCCAACATTCTGCTGATCTCATCACCCTTCAGGTGCCAGTTCCTTCCTGCTCTTGCAGTGCTCCTGCAGTAGGGGCTCACCTGCTAAGAGCAAGAGCTGTAGCAGATGGACAGAGTAGCTGGGGACAGATGCCCTGCTCATATGGAACCATCCCCTCTGTCCTGTGCCACTGGCTGGGGGGACATCTGTGCTTTGCTGGCAGCTCAGAGGGTTGAACCACAGGGAGGTGGGCAGTGGATCTCAGAGCAAGGCAGTGACCTGGGGTAGGGTGGAAAAGGCCCTGTGCTGACTGATGATGTGACACCTGAACTATCCACAGTCCTCAGGGCTGGGGAACATCCTTTAACAGTGGAACAAATGATTTTCCATTGCTTTGTTTTAATTCCAAAAATTTTTAATGCCAGGGTAAATGAGAAAACCTTGACCTCTGTGCTCCAAAGTTCATTTCTGCCAGAAAAGTGAAATGGGAACTGCCATAGAACAGTTAGTGGTTTTTAACAGCGTAGAGGAGAGAAGTTAGATTACTTTAAACGGGTCATGACCCTGTCCAAATGCTGCCAGAACCACCCCAGCCTCAGGATACTTCTGCCCAAGTTGTCTTTGCTTCTACATTGTTTAGTTGTACATACAATAATGTAGGTGCCAGCTGTGCCATTGCTGCTGTAGTGTTTCTTGCTATATTAACAGCACAATATACATTGATTCTGCACTGTTTCGACTGGACTCCTTCAGCAGAATCTGATTCTGGTCAGTTAGAAGTGGGAGAATTCCTGCCTATGTTCAAAGGCCACCGGGCATCAGCACTGGAGGGGAAGAGCTCATATTGTTTGTGTGAATTCTTTCCCTGCAGAACCCCTCATTTTGCAAATCAGATGAGTACAAGGATATAGAGCCTCTGAAATACTCAGACTCCAAAATCAACAAAGTAATTACCTAGACTGAATGTACCCTTTTTTGCTAAAAGCATCTGTTTAATTATTATTGTACAGCTCATCCTGGCAGGTGGTTGTTGGGTATCAGGTACATTCCACTGAGCTTGTTCTGATTCCTTCCAAAATACAGTTTGAAAGATGATGGCAGAAAATCCACTGATCAATTCCCAGTACAGAATACTTTCCGTGTACTGATGGTGTGCTATTCCAGTCTTCTCATTTTGGTTTGCAACATTTCTGTAAGAGGCTTTGATTCAGACAATACCCATTACTGCTGCCTGCTGATATGGACCCAGAAAGTGAAGCAGATTATATTGTATAAGCCTGAACATGAATAGCATTGGTTAGTTAGAGCAGCTGTTGGCAACAGTTCAAATACAGGGGGAAAAAATTCTGCTAATATCCATGGACATAAATTACCAGTTTAAAACTAGCACCAGTTCAGAGATTTAAATGGATTTTTAATGGACTCCAGCCTCACGATTAAAGCAATAAGAGGATATGATTCTTCTATCCCCAGTGGCATCGTAAGGGCTTCATTGACATGTGCCCTAGTGATTTATGGTTGACTGCCTTAATCAGAGCTCCAAGCACTGTGGGAAAATGCCCAGGCAGCAGAAGACAGATCATGCAAAAGCACTTGCTAATTTGGCTTTCTGAGCAGTATTCACATGTGTCAGCCTGCCTGTGCTCAGGCTGACCCTGCTCCAGATGTCATTGGCCCAAATTATTTCTAGGTGTATCAGTCACCCACCAGTTTTAACACCAAAATTTCAATCTTGTAAGCTGCCTTTTCTTTGGGTTTTTGTTTGCTCTGTAGCCTATGCACACGAATATGGAATTGCAACATTTAACATTCATCTTTACAGGGAAGACTTGGTGTGCCAGATCAGAAAGGCAAGGGGCCAGACCACAGACACCCTGTCCCAGGGGTCATTCAGGGTGTGCAGAGGGGACTGGACACAAGGGACAGCACTAACACTGCTGCCATTGCACACAAAGCCCAGCAGCCTCACTCTCTCAGCCATGTATTCCTCTGCCTGCTCTGTGCAGCAACTTTTCTACATGGCATTTTCTGCCATGGGCTTGAGAAGGAGAGAAAACATGATCAGCAGTTATAAGAGTTGGGGTTACTGAGACAGCAGCTCTCAGATGGGGAAGCTGTGGATGAAATCCCCCAATCCCTATAAACCACACAGAGAGCAGGAATAAAATGTGTGTGCTGGAAGAGTCACTGCTGTGGGCAGTTCCTGTGCTTTATCCACTCACTCTCCTGTGACTCTATTAAATGGTTAAATGGAAATACTGCAAATGTGGTTTTCCAGGAGTTTATCCTTGCTTTTGATGTTCCAGCCGTTATAGCACAATCATTTTGAAGCGCTGTGATTTCTTTCAACAATCAAAATGATTCCCACAGTGAATCTTTTTTCCCCTCCAGAGGCAGTGTGTCTTATCATAGCCTTGTCCCTCATTGGTAAGTCAAACTGTATCTGAGATGTCAACTCCTGTCACACTTATCTAGGATTTCATGCATGTAGCAATACAGGATTTCAGCTCACAAGCTTTGAGACTGCCCCTATTTTTTAGGTTGTGACTATGGTAACTGTTCCATAAGTTGCTTCCTAACAACCATAAAATGAAGCAGACAGTACAGCAGATATCTCTCATTAATACCCTTTAATTGATTCTATAATCACACTGCAAATTAGTCTGGAACAATCAGGAGTGCTACCATTTTCACTTAGGTGAAAATTTCTAAAGCAAAGAAAGTTAAGTCAAAATAAAGCACAGAGTTATTTCAGAAAGTTTCGTATCACAAAGACAGAAGTGATGAGGGTGAAACAGCTCCAGTTTCATCAGAAATCTCTTGACTGGCTGTGTCAGAGCAGACTATTTTTTTTTTTTTTCACACAAAAGCTGCTGGGACTAGAGATTCACACTTTCTGATAAAAAGTAAGATTTTCTGTTTCTTTTTTTTTTAATTTCTAAGTAGGCCAGGCTCTGAGATTGTACCAACTACCACTGTGGTCTCAAACTAAACAGAAGCTATCATCAGTCTGATGAAAACTTGACCAAAAGAATTTTGTCCTGTATTTTTCTCACAGACCATAGAAATTAAAGCATAGCTCTATAAACTCTCTCCAAATGGGCAAAATTCTAGGTTTGTATAAAAAAGAATCACTATGTAATTGGCACCAAACTAATCAAGAACAGTAAAACCAGCTCATGAAGCACTGTTGCCAATCCCCAGAGTCCCTGCACATTTTAGAGGTGCTCCAGCTCTGAGCTAGCTGCTGCCTGAAGCCAGAGCAGTGCCCTGACATCCTGGCTCCCCTTGGGATGCTCAGGTGCACACTCTGGTTTAATTCAGAAAATACCTACAAAGCCCTGGCACAGCAACACATTCACACTTTTCCAGGCTTTAATGGTGTGTTATTTATTGTCTGTGCTGCTTAGAAGATTTCCTTTACAAGTCTTTTTTAGCTAAAAAGTTGTACAGGGGCACCTGACAGAGACTTGGTTTTACAATCACTCTCAGGCTCCTTTAACTGCTTGAGTAGCTGAGGGGTTTCCTTGCAGCCAATAAGTCTGGCATCCTTATCTTCCCCCAGGGATGCAATTTTAAAATTAGTTTGCTTTCTTTTATCTCAGACATAAAGTATACAACAAACAATATCCTGAGTGAAATTTGAGTGCTTTGGGTATTTTACTGGAGTGGTGAAAACTCACTCTTCCCGATGGAGGTGCCTGGAGAGAGCTGACTGCTCACTCACTGACAACTTCCCTCCTCAGAGAAAAATTCAAATTAAAATACTCTGATCTTTCAGAGACTTCCAAGGTCCCTGTCATTAGCAATTAGCAGGACTGCTGAGAAATACCCAGAGCTTAGTTACAGGGAGATGTCTCCTCTGCCAAGAATGGCAGCACTCTGGATGTCACCCCTGAACGTGCACAGGGTTGAGAGCCATGGCACAGACTGGTGAGCATCCACCCCCCCAAACCCAAAGGCCTCCTGAAATCCACTCTGCAGCACCTCTGAGCCTGGAGCATGGATGTGTCATCCTGGATTTCTCTCTGATGGGAAAATAGATGAGAAACATGAGAAAAAACACCCACTTTGTTTTAGCTAATGGTAGTATGATTTATAAGCACGCTGGAAGCTCAGATTGAAAGTCTGATTGACAAGGAGCTGATCATCCTCCCTTCATCACTCCAAGGGAGCAATGAGTTAATATTTCAGGCATGATCTGAGGTGGCAGCAGGTGGGCGAGGTGCTGGGATTGACACTAATGCTATTCTGACAGGCTGTGACTTTCTAAGTGCTTAACTGCAGGGTTAGGCTCAGCCAGGATCTAAGATCAACAGTGATGGCATTGCTAGAGATCACAGCAGAGAAACATGGAGCTCGTTGGCTAAAACTCTTCTCCTGTCCATAGGAACTTAAGTCAATGCTCCTGTCATCTCCTGGCAGGGTCATGTGTCACAGAAAGGGAGGGATGAGGAATGAGGATTCCAGCATCCAGGAGCTGGCCAAATAAATGATCTCTGCTTGGAATCATCTGATACATCAAAGATTGAAATCCCCTTAGAGGTTCCATAGTACCCAAACAAAGGATTGAAAAAGCATTCTGAGGTGCCCACCAAGTTTGTCCTTTCTCAGAGATATTCAGGTTTCCTTTCTTTGTTGTTGTTGTTCCCAGGTTAATTATAATTTAATTCAGGCAAAAACTCATAGAGCACTTCTATCTAACTGGTGCTTCCTCTGATGGAGAGGTCTAGGGAAAATAGCCTGAAACTTTGAGCTGAAAATTCTTCTTTTGACTTCAATGGTGAGTAATTCATTCTAGCACTAAATTTAAACTCACAATGCATTAGCAATGACCTACAAAAAGATAGAGCCAAGTGGCCAAGCAGTAGCTCAGCCCTGGAGAAGTCTTACTCACATCCAATTTCTAAACATTCATTTTTTACGATGTCAATCACTGCAGAGCACAACAGCTGGCCCCAACTGGCCCCACAGAGTTTTGCACAAATATTACAAAACACAACACCCCACATTCCCCCTTTCTAAACACTACAATAGCCTCAGGATAACTGAAAGCTTCAACCACTAAAGTCTCTTCTTCATTACAGCTTCTCAGCGATATCTGCTCCCTCAGCTCTGCCTCCAGGAGCTGTGGAGCTCAGACAGACAGACAGACAGACAGACACAGAGCTGACTAGATCTGCTCACACCACTCACCAGGGCTCTGCTGCTTTCACAAGCTTTCAACACTGCTTGTGCAAGACTTATCCTGCAAAAGGAGGAATTCAGGAGTCCTTTCCCAGACTTGCACAACCTCAGAGAGGCCAAAGCAGAGCAGCGTGCACACCCTGCACGTGATGTTAAACCCTTGGTAGGGACCAGGCAAATGGGAAAAGGCTTCTGGTCCTGAGAGTGGCATGGGATGCAATCTGCTGAGGCACAGGAGCACTTCACAAGTAGTAAAGCCACTAAACAGAGCATGGATCAATTTGCTATCTTTACTAGGAGTACAAAACAGGAGTAGTAAATTGGCACCACCGGTGTCACAGCATGGTTTCACTTGTCACACGCCAAGGCCTGAGGCAAAAGCTGGAGGATTACCCAAAGACAGACTCACAGAAACACAGCAGGACCACAGCATTAACTAAGTAGATTTCAGAGAAACATAATAGGACTGTTTTTCAGAAAAAACAACACTTTATGAATATGAAGCCTGTTTGCCACCCAGTAGCAGGGGGTTTCTGAAATACAGCGGCTCAATGTGCTGAGCACAGCTTTCCTGGCTGACCCAGGCACTGCACAAACTCCAGCTGCAAATGACCCAGTATTTCCACTTTTGACTCAAATAAATTCGTGGAGATGAGAATTAATAGTCAGAAACATTTTTCCACTGTGTAAGTGAAACTGCACTTGTGAGGAATCTCATTTTACTGACTCTCAGGCATAAGATTAGCTCCTCAGGCTGCTGCTCTGCAACTGATCCCACAAGGTTTCATGAATTTCTAAGCCAGAAGTTATACAAGCCCCAAAGAAAGGAGGTCCCAGATTCTGGGACAGTCCCTTGAGCATCTTGAGCAAAATCAGTTCATCCTTCAGAGATTCAGTTCACCAGGAGGAAAATGAAGACACTATTCTTTTGCCTGCTTTTACTATAGATGTTTTGTGTTACTCAAAAAAATATAACCCCCAAGTATTCCAGCAGAGTATATAACTATCTAGGAGTGCAACAGAGACAGTAATTAAAATAAGAAAATGAATCATGCATTTCAACAGCCAATTTAAATGCAAACTCTTCAAATGTGGTGCACAGAAGCATCCTACAAGGGTCTGGGAGGTTGGCAAAGCGGATTAGTAAATGCAGGCAACTGCACTGCCATGACCAGAGTATCTCATCTGCTGTGGAAATGCAAAGCCATCTGGAGTGACAAGCTGGAGAGAGTAAAGGTCCCCCAGGCCTCTGCCAAGTCTCTATAGAGTGCTATGAAAAGGATAAAACAATATGAATCATTTAAGAGCAAAAACTATATTAAGAAATGAGTAAGCACCCACTCATATTTAAACTGAGGGGATGAGACTAATGCGGTTAATGATTTGGTACAGGTCAGGTTAGACTGAGAAGTGGGTCTGAGTTTTGTACCTTTTAAGTGCAGCCTCTGAAAGGCAGGAAGGTACAAACTCAGACTGCTTCCTAACTCTGTCCAGCTGTATACTGATACACAACATTCCAGCCAAGTTAGTAAGATCCATACAATAAAGGGCGGGATTTTCTAAAACATTTACAAATATTAGCATTCAGCAATATTTGGACTTTCTGTAAAAATCAGGCTGTCTCTCATTTGGGATATTAACTGACATGATTATTCCAGAATAAATCTATGGAGAAATAAAACAACTTTTTGGGGGGTAGATGCCTTTGTTCATGAGGATGCTGAAAGAGAAAAGGTGATGCCCTGGATTAGTATGGCCACAGCATTGTGATAACTTGGGAAAGCCTTGTTTCCTGATGTAGGTTAAAGAGATGAGGCTTAAATTCCTCAGGCACTTAAAGCCATTTCTTACAAACATCCTAGGATCCATCACGAGGATTTGGGATCACGATCAGAGCCCTACTGCTTCAGCAGCCATTGCAGACAAGACCACTTTTTACTGAATGTTCAGCCATAAATTGCTGCATTCCATGGCATGAAAACCTCAGCAAAGGACACGTGACTGGCAGACACACGGAGTTGTTGGACAGACAGACAAGCATCTGTCTTCTCTGCCTCCAGGTGCAACTGCTACACAACCACTCTCTGCTTCTGGTAAGATTTGCAGCAGCAAGATTTTTATCATGTGGAAGTCTCCGATGAAGGCACGACAGCAAGGCTGTATCCACAAAACATACTACAAAAAAAAGTTATCACAGCTGCCAGAGAGGCAAGAAGGGTTCCACACCAGGGAACCCCCCAGGACATGGAGGAATGGACAAAACCAGACTGTGGGCCCCAGCTGGGCCTGCTTCCCAAGGAAAAAGTGTTGTGGGGAGGGGATCAGGAGTGAGGTGTAATCTATATTAAAAACAAGTCTTTTGCAGTAATCTGCCGGCCTGCACCACTGGGTGGAAATCTCAGAATTCTACAGCACAGGAGAGACTGACTGCAAGAGGAAAAAACCTCAAGGGAGACCCCCCCCTTATGCAGGACTTAACCAAAATCCTGCCAGCCAGTGCCAGGCAGCATCTGCTCCGCACACCCAAAGCACATTTGTGTGGTGCAGCACAAATCTGTCCTACCACCCACAAACTGCCAAGGGACAGTGGCAGCCAGGGCAGGAAGGCAGCTGGAGCCAGCAGGAGCCTGGGGCTGGGGCACAGACCTGCAGCCTTGGGCCCCACAGCCTGTGTGCCCCCTGGGCAGTGGGCACAGGAGAGGGTCACAAAGAAATCAATCCCTCTTTTTTCTTCATGCCATGGACCCCAGAGATTTGATTTCTCCTCCTGGTAACCTTAATATGGTGGATGTCACAGAGGCCTGACTGCAGGATTTAGCTCAGAGAATTCAGGGGATTGGAAAAGGGAACGGAGCTGGGTTTGCCATGGGTCTGTCCAGCACATCCCTCGTGCTGCCGAGCCACGCAGCAGCCCAAGGCTCTGTCTGACACAGAAACCTTCTCTCTGCTCACTGTTTGTGCTGATCAGTCAATGACAGCAAGTTCAAAACAAAAGATTTTTAGTCCTTGAAAACCAGCACTATATATTTACCAGAGGCAATAATGGCAATGTCAGTAATTCATTTTCTGGGATTTTTTTTTCTTCACTTTGGCTTGAGATCTGTCAGTATGTTGGGGGATGGTTTTCAGCTTTTTAAGCTCATAAGAACATTTTTATGTTTGTACTTCATTGCTAAAATGTTCGTTTGGAGTTTTTAGAAGTGCTCCTACAACAGAAATTGAAACAGGCTTTTGACACAATCAAAGCACTTAATCCCTTGTGCATTTAGAACAAAAAGAAATGTCATCAAAATTGGTTTTCCAAATATTGGGGAAAATGGTTTTGTAATTGAAAAAGTCTTTTTGACAAAATTATTCTGAGCAGTTCCAAACTTCTCTCTCTTTTTTTTTTTTTCCAGTGCTCTCTCTTAAATGGGATACAAAAGTTTATAAACAATAACAAAGCATAACCAAATATTCAGAGGACCAGCCCTTTCACAACTGCAGTTTTTGAAAGTATTTTTCCAGCTCTCATGCTGGACTTTTAACATGTATAAATCCTTGGCCCTTCCCAGCTGAGAACACACCCTGGCTCAGTAGAAAAACAAGCTGCATAGACTTTTCTGCCCAGGGAATTCAGTTCCTGGAAGAAATGGATAAGCAACCTATCAACGTTAATCAGGAGAGCTTTACTTGTGCACATGGGAGTCTCAGATGATATTTCAGAATAATTATGACATAAAACACCAAAATGCATTCCTAAAATAACAATGTTTCAACAGTTCTTCAAACTCAGGTTTAATCTGGCCACAACACAGGAGTCATGGCTTTCTCTCCTGTTAGAGCACCAGTTTCAGCCTCCCACAAATCACTGTGACTTAGAGTGGTGAGGAAAGAAAAGTTTTCTCCCTTTCTAAAACGTGTTCTCCTTTTTGCATTTCTCAAAGCCACAGGTTCATCTCTTTTTGCCTGAGTTGCAGAGCCATGGAGCCCCGTTGGCAGCTGGAGCCCAAAGCCACAAAGATGAGGAATCACTGAACATAGGATCCCTCATTTCTCAGGCTTGTAAATGAGAAGATTCAGAGTCAGGTGTGAAGCACTGCTGAAGGTGAATGTCAGCTGCCTTATTACTGCTCTTTTTATTTTTTTAGCATTACTAGCAGTAAAAATAAAAATATAACTAGGTAAAGTGTTTCCAGTTGTAAAACATTTGAGATAACAACTCAGCCCTAAGGCTCTTTGTCAAATAAACATTGTTAACCTGCCTTTACATGTGGGAAAAGTGAGCTGCAGAGAGGAGGATGATTCACCTACTTTTACTGAGAAATCCCAAATCCTGATTTGGTTTTCTATAACCTTCCTTTCAATCAGAGAAGTGAAAGGGAATATTTAAAGGACACTTTATGTAGACACTAAACTCAATGATAAGCATATAGGGAGGCAGGCAGGCTATTTCTTTTCTTAACAAATTGACTTTCTTTGCTCATTTTAACCTTTCGTCTCACAGTCACAAAAACTGTCACTCAGAAGCTGAAGTTACCCAGATCTGGGTGAAAATGCTCCGCATTTGACACTATTTTGAGCTTTGTTCCTTTAAAATTCAAGCAAAGTAAAAATTTACATAAAACATTTTTTATTTTCTTTTCAAGGCTGCTGCAGAAACACACAGTTACACCATGCTCCACGTTCAGCTGCACTCCTGACAAGAAATCTGTTGCAGCAAGAAGCAAACCATCAGCTTCCAAATCCAGGGAGGGGGAGAAATACTAAAAAACAGAAAATCAGGTCAGGAGGGATTTCAGATCTCTTTCCTTTTTCTTCCTACAGGGAATATAAGAAACCTGCACTGAAAAACACCTTCTCTAGGATTGTATCAACTCAGCAAAACTGCCTGAGACCACAGAACTTTTTTGCTGATTACTCTGTAAAAGCGTCACTTCTCCTGAGTTCCCAAAGGTAATCAGTAAACAGAATAGTGATTTTTAAATATATTTTTCTGCTTGGCTGCTGAACCAAATGAACTCCCTCTCTCTGCTGAAAGTCTTCCTGGAGACTTGCAAGAGTACATTTTTAGAGCTCTTCCCCAAGTGGCTGCTGAGAGCTCTGGGCAGCCTGGCGAAAAATATCCACCTGCTCCTCAGCAATTCCTTGAGAGCTCCTACTCCTCCTTCTCCTCGCCAGTCACTATTCAGATCTCCAGCTAACACAGGTGAGCACTGGAATCAGTTACAGAGTTGTACAAATTCATGAGAGCTGAAGATATTGCTCCCATTATTCATACATTCCTTGAGGTTCTGGGATAGCGCCTCTTATTCTTTAAACTCTAGTCCAAATTAGGGCTGATCATTAAGGGAAGCTACAACCTGTCACACAACACTCTCCTCTCTAAAGTGCTTGGTTACTCTCTGAAAACATAGAATCCCTTACATATCACTTAAAACTGGCAGCATTTTTCACAGTGATGAAACACTGGGACATAGATATTGTTGACAAAAGCGTTATGCAGTGAGATAATAGGCAAACTGCAATTCTGGGCACCTAAATCTCTCAAACACAAACAAGACAACACTTTTACACACGAATGAATAATGTAACAGACATCAGTCAATGAATGAGAATCATGAAATATTTATTTTATGCTGCTGCAAGTGCTAGTGATCAATTAAAATTATAACACTGAAACACAGGTGACATCAGAACAGTGTTGGCAAAATACGAGTCACATTTTAGGATGTGAATGCTTGGCCTCGAGGTCACAGAACACAAAGTATATTTTTAATTAATTTGTACATTTAATTAAATGTACAAAACTGCTTCTCATTCAATGTCTGTGTTTCTGTTTTCTGAACTGGGGCTGCTACCAGCTTGTAACATTTTGTTTGGGAATAGCCTCGAGATGCTACATTGCTTTGGAGACAAGTCACAAGCTGCTAAAAAGTGCTAGTCAGGACTTGACATTATTTCAGAATTGTCTCTCCTGATGGGAGATTGATCTGTGATAAAAAAACCAAAATGCTGGCAGAATTTGTATTCACATCTGAGCCAGCTTGCTTTGGACACACAACATGGAATTGAGTTTAACACTTCCACAGGAAGAACACAAATCCCTAAAGGAAGATTTTGAAAGAGCTGGCTGCTTTCTGCTCATCAGTGCATCAACAAAAAGCAGTCACCATAAAACTCCCATGATCTGCCTGGAGCATCCCATACGCTGCTTTCAACACCCAGGAGAGCTTTCAGCAGCTCATGTCAGGTGTCTGCCATGCAGAACAGGATGTAAGTCATGTAAACCTTGTGAAAGTGAGTTACAGCTATGCCCTACATTTGAGGGGAATCTTTAATCTCCCAGAATTCACACATGACCACAGATTTAAGTCCACTTGGCATATGCATGTTGATGCAAGTCACCTCAGGGAAGCATTTCTAAGGGAAATTCTCGTATCCATCTTCACCTTAGGTATATTCCCATAAATCTGAGTGACAGTAATCTGACTACACCACTGAGATTGAGTCCCTCTGCAAGGAGTGATTCATGGAGCACTTTCCTCTTCTCACTGAGCTTCTTAAGCAAGAGAGAAGCATGACCTGCCTATCTCCAAACTGATATACTGAAGAACCAGTATTTTGAATTCCCACAAGTATTTCCACTAATTCGCTGTTGTAAAAAGTGGCTTAAGTGCCCTAAAAAGGCCCTTCTTACCACTCCATGAAACCCGTTCACTCAAAGCAGAAATTTGAGATAAATTAAGGAGATAAAGGAAAAGAGGTAGAAATAAAAAAAGGAGAAGGCAAAAATCACCAGTGGTGATCCTGATTAGAAAGATGGAGGAGCAGCAATGCCAGAGACTCACCCAGCTTTTCCAGTTCAATGATTCTGTCCCTGCTGTGCTTTGGAGTAATTAGATGTGACCTCTCCCACAGCAGTGCTTTTCCCAGTATGAGGAAGTTTGGAAGAACCATTTCCACTATCAGAAACTCAGAAGAAGAATTCAATGTCAATGACAGCTCCTAGCTTAGGGAAGATAATTACACTATTAAAAGGCATCTTAGGATATTTATTTACACCATTTCAAGGGTACAATGTTAACTGAGGAGGTTTGCTCTTTCTTTCAGCAACAGGTCTGAGTTGCTTCACTCAGCCATGGCCTTGTCAGAGTTGAGGAATACCTCTTTCAGAACACCTGAATATACCCTCTTTTGTGCATAGTTGTATAATATGTATACAAATTTGTTAGTCACCGCACATGAGTTTATTTCCCAAAAGAAGTTTGCCATGAACTATACTCATTTACACTGGAAAATGAATATCTGAATACTTAAATCCAGCAGCTCTCTGGCAATTCCATATTCTTCTGTGGTAGTTGAATATGAATCATTTTGGTGTTGTATCAAGTACTTAATGTTCTTTTAATGCTGAGTTTCTCATCTGAATTTCATTGGGACTTATTAAAAATAGGCTTTTGCTTTTCCGATCATGATTACAGTAACTATGTATAATTATGTGCATAGGGTAAATATGCTAATTGTATAATTACAATCAATATTCAAGTAAATCATGACAGAGACTGTACTTAAGGCAGGTAGGACATATTGTGATGGGTATAACACAACTAGAACCACTCCCCTTACTTCCCATTATTAAAATTTAGAGATAAATATAATTTATCTAGCATCCTTCAAAGGCTGGACAGTGATCCCTGCTGCCATGAGAATGGACATTGAAAAGTGCCTGTAACACCTGCAGGGTAGCTTTGTCCAGGATTATCATCTGTATGCTGGGAGCAGAACAACCCGAAGATTAAACTGAGTCTACTTACTAAACTTCCCAAATCTGCAGAAGACTGACTGAAAATGCAGAATTTTATCAATAGTTACTTTGCTTTGTGGGGAGATCTGTTAGGTAAAACACTTACTAAACTTCCCAAATCTGCAGAAGACTGACTGAAAATGCAGAATTTATCAATAATTACTTTGCTTTGTGGGAAGATCTGTTAGGAAAAATGAAACAAAGATTGTACTTAAGCACTCAGAGGAAGAGAAAGGAACAGAAAATTCTCTACATTACGCTTCTTTATTTTTTTGAAGAAAGAAAGAAAGAAACCTAAGAAAAGCTGCAAGTTTCATTTCTGCCAATGAACTGATATATTAATTACTTCATATCCTTTATTTCTCTTACTGCCTCTGCACTTGGATTGACATCTGTCATCAAGCATTTGAACATCAGCCAGTAGCCTGGGATGTTGCAGTCACTTGGGTGTCCCAGTGCTGTCATGAATTTTGTTCACACAGCATTGAAAACAAAAGCTAGGATTTGTTTCACAAAGGTAGGCATGACCTTCAGGGAGGCAGGGTGGGTGGGAAGAGAAGAGAGAAGAATTCGATTTATGTTTGTCTCTAAAATATGAGAGAATTCAGCTGGGGTAAGTTTCCCATTGATTGAAAAAAAAAATAAAAAACATCCCAGGGCATTAGAAAAGAGTGAATGGAAATGATGCTGTCAACAACTGTGGCACTACTGGGAGATTTCAGAACACTATTCAAAAACTAAAAACATTCAGGTTGCAGCACAGTACTAAAATAATGCTGATGCCCATGCAAACATTTATTTATGAGGCAGAGGGAGACAGATTAAGATAAAATGCAACTTAGCATCCTGACCTGCCATTAGCACTGTGGAGTTGTGTCAGTCCTGACACAAGCCAAGAGCACTGGGCTTGACCTCGGTGGGATTCCTGTCAGTGGTGCTTTGGGCAGGAAGCTCCCCCAGGCCTGTTTTGCATGCAGAACAGGTCACAGCAGGCTTACCTCACCCTTCTGAGCCTGTGATGAGCAGCAGACTCCCTGGCATATGTGACTTCTTTACACAGATGACAGACACAGGTGCAGTCAGATATGCTAAAATCTTTGCAGCTTGCTGAGGAAGGCCATAATTTTGCTCAAAGGAAGGTCAGGAAGAGGTCCCTGAAGTGTTGGTTTGGCACAACAAAGGTCCAGCAATGTATAGCATCTGGTGGAGGATGTGACATTTCCCTAGGAATGTGGTTATTGATGACTTTTCATCTTGAGGCACTCAGCTTTGAACATCTTTGCTGGAACACTGAAATAGCAAGTTCTCAGGATCTCTGTGAGCCAGACCTAAGCCATCCTAAACTGGCTGTATTACCCAGCACCTTTCAGACCATTGACTCCCACTGTCACCCATTTGTAGGTACAGATCCCCTAGTTAGTGTGGGTGCAATATAGCCCTGCATCAAAAAAGACCTGAATCTATTCCTAAATTACCACTTACACTGGGTTGCTCAGAAATGAACTTTTATGCTCTTCCAATTTCCCAGAGACCTGAAGTAACACACATAAGAAATAAGTCCTCCTGGGACCCAAGCCAAATTCTCTTCCTGAGAGCACATACTGTGTATTAAACCCCAGGTCCTTCAGTGTGACTGGCCTGTTTTCATAACACTTGGCTTACAAAGGCCCCAGCAGACAGCAGAGAGGGAAATTGCCTGATGACCTCCTCTGCTGACAGCCCCTGTTGCTCATCTCAAACACTTTTGATAGAACACAGCCCATTCCTTTAAATATTTTATCCACTCAGTGATCATGGGTGAAGCAAAGGACTAACAAGAAATGACAAGTAAAATAACTACATTTCCGGACCTGACAACACTCTTTATTTTTAATTTTACCAGGGTTGAGGATAGACATTAAAGTACAACTTTGACAAGAAATAAAATATGTGAGTTTAGGAGTTAAACTACATTACACCCAACCTGATCTGCAAGTTCATTTGGAAACAGAAGGAAGTAAAATAAAACAGGCCAAGAAATCTGGTATTTTCTTGCATTGCCCCGATGCTCTTTTTTACCTGTGTGGATTTTCTCTTGTAAAAATGCACTCATTTCTTCATAGTGAAACCTGATCCAACCATAAAGAAGCAGACTATAATGATGATAGGACAAAGTGCCTAACTAGATTAAATAAGATAAAGTGAAATTTCCCAATATTTCTAAAAACAGTTTTGTACTCAGTATCTGAAATATCTAAATGCAGTTGTTTGGGGCAGTCTAATGGATGTTCCTATGGAAAATAATTGTAAAATATTAATGCCATATTCTACTTACATAAATACTGTATTTTACTTGTAATATTTCTCACCTCTATTATTTTTGTAGTCCTTTAAATACCTGAATAACAAATAAAAGATGGAGGCAGTGGAGAGGAGTGAGAAAGATTAAGGGGGGTGGAATGGAGTGAGAGATCTTTCGAGTTCCCATGGCTAAAAGTCAAGTTTATCATCAAAATGTGTTCATGTTAATTGTTTTTTAGTTTTTTAATTGGACTTGTGCAAGTCCAGCATCATCAGACAAATATCCAGGTGACAATGAGCATCCTGTCACAGCTCCCTCTCAGGGAGCCTGGCCAAAGCTGTTGAGTGACAAATGATTATTATAAATTAAGCTATGTTTGGGTCATTTGGAAACCTGATTTCACTGTGCTTTAGAATAAATAGGTTACAAAAATAAATGAAAGACTGAAGATTTCTTACACTGCCAGTAGGTTTGGGCTGTCTGTGGAACTGCAGAGGTACAGGTGAAGTGCCACTACCAAGTGCCTAAATTCTTTCTCCTTGTAAGCAACTTTTTCAGAAAGGCACAGAGATCCTTGTGCTTTGCAGATGTTCCAAATCTGAGATTCTTGTATTAAAACGTGTTCTTTGAAATCAGTTGGCTGTCAGAGGCCTCAGCAGGGCTTGGTAAGAATGTCAGCCTGGCACAGAATCACCCCCTGTGGGAAGCAGCTCTGGTACAAACAGGCCCCTGGCACACAGGCAGCCAGAGCCTGCTGAGCTACAGCAGCTCAACAACAACCAAAATACTGAAAAGGAAAAAGGAACAGACTAAAGAGGATTTCTGGACTGTGGAGTCAGCCCATTAATGTGACAGAACTCTCAGCAGCTCCAGGCAGTGGGTGCAGACTCCAGGTGCACTTGCAGTGATGCGCCCCGTGCTGCCCCCAGTGCCAGCACTGCAGCCCCTTCTCCCCAGCCCTGTCCCCACAAAGAGATGAGATTACGATTATTAATTGATACTATAAAAAGAAAGTGTGGTATGATCACAAATTAAGGCAATGCTTCCTCAGTGGTCATGCTGAGAACAAACTTTGCTACCTCCAGTGAAGCCTGAAAGCAGCCTAACGACCTGACAAAGCAAATCATTAGCAGCATTTCACCTAGGTCTTAAAATATTTTCATTGCAAATGACTCTCTCATTAGATGAATGCCCCTTGCAGAAAGTAATTACCCTTTCTTTGAACTTGCATTTCAGAAATTTGAAACAATGAAAAAAAATGACAGAGAAGAATAAGCACGTGCTTTTTATGACTTCTCCTCCTTCTCTGTGCTGGTACCACATCAATAATGGAGTGAGGGGCAGGTTGAGCCTGAATGTTCAGAATGAGAGCTCAAGGAGGCTGCAAAAGATGTCATGACCAAGAGGGAGCTCCCACCAGCCATTCCTTTATCTGCTGTGACATATATGAGCTGCCAGGACAGTCCCAGTGAGCTGCCAGGACACTTGGGTCCTTGTTGGAGCTCCGAGGGCAAGCGCCAGAGTGCACAGGCCAGCACTGCTGTCTGTCTGTCTGTCTGTCTGTCTGTCTGTCTGTCTGTCTACACAGGGCACAGCAATCCTTACATCTCAAATATGCACCCTAGCTGCAGACTGGATTTTCTGAAAGGTTTTCTTGCTGCGTGTCCCAGCTAAGCTGAGTGTGAAAGCTGACAGGAGACGAAGCCACAGGATCTGGGCTGACATTTACAAGTTCTTCAGCTCTCAGGGACAAACACCGACTTGTAACTCTGCATCAGCAAATTATTCATTTATTTTTTCTCTGTGTGCATCTGCTGAGAGATACTGGCTAAAATTACAGTGGGTACTCTTTCTGTATGTACCTACATGTGTGTGTATATATGCATTAGCACACAGATATTTAAAATGGAAAGGAAGAAAATGGAACTGTAAATTAATAACTCTATTTTAATTTGTTGTTTCAAATTAATGTTTTGGTCATTCACATTGAGTTTGACTCAAAATAACAAGCTCATCTGTCTGAAGAAGATATATCCAGATGCTAATATCAGGACAACAATACAAGACCATGCTATTTGAAAAAAAGGACTATTCTCTACGCTAAGAAGTCAATATAGCTCTCCTGTGAAAGAAATGAAGTGTGTATCTGTCCCTGTATAGGATTCTTCTAGGCTTGGGAGAAAGCTATTACAGAGAATGAATCAAAAACAAAGCAACATTTATTGGTGCTTTCTTTAAGGGAAGAGAAGAGAGAATAAAATTTGCTCTATCATAAAATATTTACATGGGTTTTTCTGTAAATCACAGTAGAGAGAAAATAATAGGACAGAAAAGGAAGATGATGTTCAAACAAAGATTCTGAAAGTGATTTTCTTCAGTACAAAGAGAAAGAAATAAAAAGAGAAAGAGTGAGACTGCACACACTATTTGAGTGTTTTATCCCATGCATGTTAACGAGCACTCCCTGCACACCCAGGAATTGCAGCTGGCAGCAGGCACCTCCAGAGGTCCAGCACAGCTTCCCAGAGCCCTGAGCACCCCTGTCCCTGTGGTGACACAGCCCTGGGCTGCTCTCACCTTGTGCAGAGGAGCTCAGGGGGCAGCACAGCCCAGTCCTGGGGCTCCCTGAGCACCTGCTGGGACAAAGCCCTCACCTCCAGCACAGACAGCACTCAGTGCAGAGCCAAACCTCTCCTGCATCATCAGCACATCCTCCTCCTCCTGCCACAGAGCCCAACATGTCCTGCATCATCCTCACACAGCCTTCCTCACATGGTGACAAAACACTCCAGCACATCTGAGCTGCACTCCTGAGCTGTGTGACCTGTCCTGTCCTGGGGACAAGGGCTCCAGCCCAGCCCCAGAGTTCCCATTCTGGGGACAAGGGTTCCAGCCCAGCCCCAGAACACCCATTCTGGGGACAAGGGCTCCAGCCCAGCCCCAGAACCCCAATGCTGAGCTCCAGCCCAGCCCCAGGGGAGCCAAGACAGGTCAGGGCAGTGCTGGGCAGGTGGAAACACCAGCTCAGGGTCCCCAGGGTGTCCCCAGCCTGCACAGCTGGGGCAAGCAGGTTGGCACCAGCCATGCCTTACAAATCTCTCATTGATACCACTGCAGTCATAAACAGTTTGGGGTTTTTTAGCTGGGTTGATTGGTTCCAGTGTGTTTAAAGCTAAGCACAGGTGTAAGTGTGTGCAGGACCATGGCAATAATTCAGAGCTAAACCCCTTTGGATTTCAAACAGCTTCAGCTTTCACTATGAGCATTCCTACCATCTCTACTAATTGCACCCAGTGGAATTTTCTGGAAGTACAGCTTTAATTTCAAGGGGAGAAAAAATCTGCTACATAAACTTTTTAGAATTTTGAATTTAAAAATAATTATCAAAACAAACCAAATATAACAAAAAAAAAACACCTAGTTTTTACTTAGAAAACACCACAATATTTTCTACTTAGCCACTTCTAGCAGATTTTTGTCCACTCCAACTTTAAATTCTGCTCAGATGCTAATTTCAGGAAAAAAAAAAAAGAAAATATGCCATATATCTCATATAATGAAGATATTGCACTGCAAAAAGTGTCTTCAAAGCACAGATTTGGGCAGAGCACATCCTGCAGAGATTTGAGGAGAAGCTTTTATAGTTAAGTGATAGCTTTTGTGTTGTATACAAGGAGGAGGAAATAGCTATTCAGACAGAAAAACAGATCTATTCTTCCAGAGAATGAAACCTGTGAATATAACAAAGATGATCTGCAGCACAAGAAGAGCAGTGGATCACTGACATCTCCCCTCTGCCATGTAACATGCACAGAACTCTTCCAGCTCAACACCAAATTTCAGTTTGCAGGCTGTGATGGATATTTACTCTTTCTTGTCCCTTAAGTCTGTTTTCCAGCACTGTCATAAGGTGACAGGACTTTGTAGAGGACAGTCAGAGATGGAGATAATGACCAACATAAGGACTAGAGCACTTTTTGTAAGTGATTGAGTATTTTCCAAGATTTGCACTTAATTAGAGCTGGAGTGTGTCTCTGGAAATGTGCATGTGTTCTCTCTATTATCTGTCACATCACATTTTTGCTCAACATAATGCAGCAAACCTTTGAGTGATTTGTGGAATATATTAACATAGTTTAACACAGTGTGCATAAGCTTTACATGCTAGTGCTGTAAGAGAAGGTGATAGGTCGGAATAAAATGGATGATTTTTAAAAAAAGTTGATTAATTTCTGTGGCACTGCTTCAAAAAGATCTGTTGGAACAGAAGACTCAACTCACTCCTTGTGAATATCTTAATTACACAAAGTGAAATAACAATGCTGGGGCTGTGTTCCTCCCTGCTATACCACACATTACTCCTACAAATTTGGGAACAGTCAGTGGTTTGTGCAATGTGGGGCTACATTTCAGCACTCATCCTACACGCCCTTGCTGGGTCCTCCAACTCAGCTGTCTCATCTTGGAACTCTCATCTTCCTTTGTTCCAGCCACCCAAAATCAAAGCTCAGCGTGTTCTGAGGTGTTTTTGTCTTAAAGGATGGGATGACGTGTTAGAATAAATCTTTTTTTTCTTGGTCTGCCTCCCCCCCAAGGAGAGGCACAGTGACTTTCACTGAGCATGTCAAGGTGAACAATACCCAAGTATCTGTAC
This sequence comes from Passer montanus, assembly GCF_014805655.1. Taxonomy (NCBI): domain Eukaryota; kingdom Metazoa; phylum Chordata; class Aves; order Passeriformes; family Passeridae; genus Passer; species Passer montanus. Next base: position 6,316,463 of record NW_024373256.1, read on the forward strand.
AGGACAAGGCACTCTGTGACACTCTCACAGTCAGGCTGAGGGGATTTTTTTCATCCATTGCTTCCAGTGGGTCCAAAATTATCATCCAGTATTATCAGCTGCCTGGGGAGGGGCAGCTCTGCCACAGTCCCCAGGCCTGGCTGTGCTGCAATAAGAACAGCAATCCATAAAGGTAAACATCAATTTGTCCTGAATCTCAGTCCCTCTCAGCTGCCTGCTCATAATTCTGAATAAAACACCAGCCAGGCACCCCCTGAGCATCCATCAGGGCATTGCTGCCACTCTCCCAGTGGGTTGCTTCTTTCTGGTGGAACTAATTGACCTCTGACCTGTTTATTGCTTTAGTGCCACCAATTTATCACCAGTTTATTCATCAACATCTGGTGGTCGGAAAATTGTATTTTACATTATTATCTCTCAAATGGATAGCTAATGCTGCTTAATGGGGCAGTTATATGGTATTATAGATTCATTTTTTCTCATTTTGCTAATGAATGGAGAATCTTCATCAAATAAATATTTGCCAGTTGGCTTAATATCAAAGCTGCTAATTAAAAACAGAAAAATGTTCTATATATGGAGAGCTGAATGGTGGTAGCATGTGAGTTTAAAGAAGTATCATTTCAGCCATACTGTACTTGCACAGAGGCCAAATTGGCAATCAAGTGATCAGTGTGAGGGAGGTTGAGCTGTATTTACATATTGTCTCAGTAAAATGCTACTGATTTATTTCTCTGGTGCCAGACACAATACAAGCATAGCTTAAATTGGCTTTGTTCCTGGCTTTTACAAAAGAAATTAAAAAAAAAAAAAAAGAAAAGAAAAAGAAAGAAAAATATGGAAATAAATCTTGGACACAGTCCTAAAAATCTGATTCCCTTCACCAGCTCACATAGCTGCATTTTACAAAGGGGATGGGCAGAGATGGTGTGACCTGGCATACAGAATTCATGAAACATCTCTGCATAAACATGTGAATTTGGAGTAAACACAATTCAAGCTGACAAAGCGCAGCACTGAAGGGAGAGCAGGCTGCACTGCAGTGTGTATGCCCTGGGGCTCAGCTCCTGCCCCACATCTGGGACTACTCAAGTCCAGGCTCTTACACGAGCTCCCCAGTCCCAAAGGACAGAGAGTTTACAGTGAAAAAGTTGTTGTTTTACTACAGACAGAAACATGCACACATCTATTACTGTGGGATTCTTTCCTGCACTAATACCTCGTGGTGACAGCTGGTAGTAGTCAATGCACAGAAGCACTTCAGCTTTTCTTGCCATAAAAGTCTTTTCTTCTCAGGTCAAGATCCTGCACAGGGCTTAGGAAATCATCTTTACAAACAAAACTGCTGACTTCCACTGTGCAGATGTACAAGTGCATTTTGATTGCAGGGCTGGAATTTGCCTGCAATCCTGTATTCCAGGAGCTTACAAATAAATGAGTGTTACCCTGGAATCAAACAGGACTATTCACAGGCCTGATTCACAAAGGAATTCAAGTGGGGTTTGCCAAAGTGCTGATGTGAATGTGAGTGAAATTTAATCTGCATTTCTCACATATTCCTTCCATGAAAAGGTGCACAGAGAATGCTGAGAACTTTTTTACCCCCTCATGTGATGTCTAACAAGAAGCTGTATTATCAGTTTAAGACTTCATCATTTAGCATAGCTCACCCATGCCATGTTTTCAGCACAATCCACATCTTCTTGAGGGAAAGTAGTAAAGGTGTAACAAATACAAATTATTGTAATAGTGCTATCAAAATGTGAAAATCTCTATTTTCCCAAAACCAAATAGAACATACTCTAATCTAAAGCTACTGAAGCACACAGAAGCTGTGCCAGCTCTAACATATCCATTGGCTTCATGGACCATTAAATAGCACAAATGGCACTATGAATTATTTCTGAAAATGTCAATACGTTTCTAATACCCTGGGCACAATTCTCCTAATCTTTGGGTGCACACTCCTGAGCCTAGGTCCCAGCTCAGCTCCCCAACACCCTCTTTTTCCATTTCACTTAGTGGATGAAAGTCACTGGAGCAGACACAGCCCACACAGCCCCGAAATTGCAATTTTACTGCTACACTTTCTAGAAACTACCAAGGGTGCTGAAAGCATGGGGTGAGCAGTCCTTAGGAATGTATATAGTGAAAAGTAAACACCAAAGCCCAGGAAGTCATTATAAAACTGTTTGGGTTTATTTATTTTGAGAGCTCTAATGCATTCTTGAGTGAAGAAGAAAATAGAGAAAGAGAAAATAGAGAAGAAAAAAAGGAGGCAGATTTACATGGTTTTCTCTGCCACTTGTTTCTAGATCCATTGGCACACAGATGATGGAAGTGCAGAAGAATTAATACTTCACTAATACAGTTTATGTGAACCTAATGTAGAAGAGCCATCAACCCAACGTTTTTAAGAAATGAAAAAAAAAACCCTAAGATGCATCCCAGGTTTAACGTTACACTTTAAGTGCACCTACTCTCGAATTTTGTGATGGTTCAGAAACACCTGACTGCAATATTTTACTGAGTTTGGAATTTGTAATGAATTCTCCCACAAGGCTTTTGTTGCAAACTTGCTGAGAAACAGCTGTCAAACTGTAAAGAGAATCTCTGTGCTGCCTCTTTTCCAGTGTAAAATAACTTGGGATTTGCAAGAAAAGTGCCTAACTTGGCACAAAAAGCCCCACCAAAACAAAAAACCAGATCAGCAATATGTACTGAAACACACAACCCTTTAGCCAGGAAAGATCTTTGCTTTATGGATGTATAAAATACATGCTCTCGCACCAAGCTTGAAGCTTATTTATTGTTCCCAAGTGGCTACTGAAAACTCCTTAAATGTTGTTTGATGGAGTAGTGATTCTTTTTTGCCTTACTGGTGTAAACTGAATATATCTAAGAGCAGAATATATTGGCAATAAAAAAGGTTCTTTATTTTTTTCTTTTCTTTCTTTGTTTTTGGGATCTATCAAGATAAAATATACTTGGGAGGCTTTGAAGTTAAATTTTAAACAATCCTTTGGATATTGCCTTTCATTTCTAAGAGCAAAATTTAAATTCAGTCTGAGGGTTTGCACGAGACACCTCAGGTGCTCTCTGTCCCAAATTCACTTGATTAATGTTGCCTTAAAAGATTTGCTGAAGAATCAGGCAAATGTAATTAGAGGAGAGGTAGCTCATATTATACATAGATCATCAAAGGACAAGTAGGGAACCTTATTTCTTTTCAGAGGAGACAAAGAATCTCCATACAATTGTTATAATATTTTTTAAAAAATATATAATAATAAGAAAAAATTTTTAAAATTATAATCATAATTAGGAGAAAGCAATGAAAGCTTGCATGAGTACATGACTCAGGTTCCCTGGTATTTTATCAGCAGAGCTGTCCCACACAGGGCATGATGGAAACATCTCTGGGGCTGAAGGGAAACAGAAAAACTCTGCAGAAACATCATCCCATTGTTTATGGGCTGGTTTCTCCAAAGCAGGGATCCTGCACAAAACCAGGACATGCTCTGGAGCCTGAGGTTGGGGAATGAGGAGGAATTGCCCTTTGTCCACCTGGAGTGAAGTTCCACCAACAATTTCCAGAGTGCACAGGGTACTCCTAAACCCTGAATTCCTGTGTGGGTGAAATCCTGCAAGAAGTTTCTACGCTGGGCTCAACTCCGAGTTTTGACCACTGAAATTCTGGGTGCTGGAGGTGACTCAGATAAACCTGGGTGCTTTTAGGCGAGGGCTAACTACCTCTGTCACAACTGGAACCACTGCTCTTGGAGCTGCAAATGAATGTGTAAACTCCAGAATGACTCAGAGCAAATAAGAGTACTTTTGTATTGAAATGCAAATTTTAAGGGTGGTTTTTTTGCTTAAATCTGGCAAAATTCACATTTTTTTCCAGTTAACATGAAACAGTGCTTAATGCAGTTGGAAAAAGGCCATCATGTCCCCTCTGCGGCTGGTAATTTATGTTAAACATGTGGTTAGAAAAACAGAAGCCTATAAGACCACAACCAGTATTAGAATAAACATCTTTTCAACACAAAGATGAAAACAGCATTTTGATGGGACACAAATGGCCTCATACTGCACAGGCATACCTCCATACTTTCGGATTTTTTCTGTCCCACTAAAAAGAGTTAAGAGGTAAAGAAAATAAATAAGGTTCACTAAAGCAATGTCATAATATTGAAATAATTCAAGTGGGTTAAAAGCCAAATTGAACTGCAGGCAGAGTGGGGTGCAAACTGCTTGGCATTACAGTTCTTCCTACACAGAGCACCACAATTCCTTTTTCTCCCATGAGCTTCATTTGGGGCATTGTGAATTTAACAAAGACTAATTTTCTAAAGGTACTTTCATTCCTGCTGTACTTTTCAAGAGGCCCTGAGACAGTAGGTGTCAGACATTTATCTAATTTTATTGCACAAACTCCTCCTATAGCCCCTGCTGAGAGACGGGCACTTCCAAAAGGTGATTGTCCCTCTGCCTTCAGACAGAAGGGTTTGTTTGGGGTTTTCTTCTGGAAGAGCACTTCTTACAGCAAACATTTCAGCCAAACAACTCAATCTGTCAGATAGCCCAACTATAAAAAGCACCACAAGCCTCAGAACACCAGTGTAATGACAAATACCTCAAATACCACGAGGCTATGGAAAGAGATTTGTGATGGAAGGGAGATGTTTGCAGCAGTGAGTGCTAAACCTCTCATCTGTTTGTCACAAAGGGGCTTGCTGAGCCTTGGTACAGTTAGAAAGCTCTGCAGACAGGTTATCAACACAGGCCAGTAATCTGGAAAAGGACTGGCGTGTCCCAGTGGCACAGCCACAGCCAGCCCCCTGTCTGGATGTGTGACACAACCATCAGCAGACCTCCTCTGCCCAAATACAGATGTTCCTTGGCCTCCTCCACTGGGGGATTTGAACTCTTACAAGGAATTACAGCTCTGACCTTTCTGTCAGACAAGGTCTGTGCTTGCCCAGGCAGATTCATACCCTGACATTGCCTTCAGCTGCAGAGCAGTTAGCAATTGCTCCATACACGTTTTGCACTGATCCAAGAACTCCAAGAGAAATGTTTTGTTCATTTGTTTTCACATCACTGACCTTTGCAGTGACAACTCAGCAACCCACAGAGCTACCCATCCAAGCAGTCCTGGCTGGAAAAAGGTTGGCTGGTGTTCCACAAGAGAGCATCACAGCTGAGTGGAAAGGCGCTTTTCTCTCTCCACTTGAACTCAGCTTTGGGGAGGGTGTCTCTAATAGAGATGTGGCAGAGCAGAAGCCAGCGAGGCTGAAAGCCACCCCATTCCCACTGCAGCAGAACTCTCTCCTACTGCAGCTTTCCAAATTCTTCAGGATTCAGTTCCATGCCTAATTAGAGATGTAAAATGGTAAAAGCTAAAGAAAAATATCCAAGAGCACTCAGCACTGTATTCACTCCAAGGACTCCCTTGCAGGCTGGTAGCCTGGGTCACCCCATCCCCAGACAATTTTCTTCCCTCTTTCCCAATCTTGAATCTTGAATTCCTCCATCTGAACCAGGGACACAGTGACTTACTGCCCATCTGCTGCTCTGTGGGGAAAGAAGGACAGCCTCAAATGGGAGGAACTGAGCTCATACATCAGCCCCTGCTGATCTGGCTCTGAGGGAAGTAGGACCAGGTTAACATGGAGAGGAAATAACTTTCAGTAGCTTGATAACCAAAAGCAGACAAGTTTGCAAACGCATGACAGAGTCCAGCTAAGGCACTTGCTTTAATAAAAGATGATACCAACACCTACAGAACTTAATTTTTCTCCGTCTCTCAGCTCATCACTGTCCCAAAGCCCTACTATTGTTGTGACATCATAAGAAAAGCAGGGATCTGAACACAGAGAGGAAATAACTTTCAGTAGCTTGATAACCAAAAGCAGACAAGTTTGCAAACGCATGACAGAGTCCAGCTAAGGCACTTGCTTTAATAAAAGATGATACCAACACCTACAGAACTTAATTTTTCTCCATCTCTCAGCTCATCACTGTCCCCAAAGCCCTACTATTGCTGTGACATCATAAGAAAAGCAGGGATCTTGGTTGGATAATTCACATGGAGAAACAATTCTCTTTTCTTCCTCCAGTAGCTCTGAGCAGCACAGGAAGCAGGGAGCCTTGATGAGGAGGAAGGGAGGGAGGAAGGAGGCAGGAAACAGCTCAGACCTGGGCTAAGGACACTCAATTGCAGCTTCACTTCACAACGTGACCTGGGTTTGGATTACAAAGGTGCTTAGGTATCCAGAAGTACAACTTGGCTGCCTAATTTGATTTTCAAAAGAAAATTAAGTGGATTAGGGGTTAGATTTTTTTAAGGGATTTAATTTCCTACAGGGACAGAGGAGTACCCAGTGGGAGAGTATTACAACTCAATTAGGATTATAACAAAGAGCTTATGTTTGTTTTCCCTATTCACACAATTTATAAGGGGTTGAAGGAATTTTGTACAAATAATCAAATTATAGCAAACCTAAAAACACTTGGTTTCTTCTGATAGAGATCAGCTGTATGAAGCTTCAGGCCAAACAACATTTCAGAATGTGATCACTACCAACAAAAAAAACCAAAACAAATTCAGGAAGTTCTGCTGCAACAATTACCCTAACCACTGGGGTTTTTCTATAGAATATTGGTATTGTGCTCAAAGTATTTACTCTCAAAATCTAAAAATAACCAAATACTGGCAATTATTTTTTTTCTTTGTTCTTGTTGTAGATATCACAAAGGAACCTCAGTTTTTTGTTCTTTTTTTTTACCTTCTCTAGTGGGGAATATCTTACTGCATTCTTCCACAATGAAGACATCTCTTGGTTCTCCAGTCCTTGTTATATTCTGAACAAAAATCGGTACTGAAATCCACTGCCCCAAGTATTATCTCATCTGATTTTGGAAGGAAGTACAACAAGCATAATCCCACCATTTTCCCTGAAATCCTAAATTCTCCACATTCATGAACAATCGCCAGAAATAAATTCTCCTTATGACTTTAATTTCTTCTTTAGCTCTTCACACATCTTCTACAGACAACATCCATTATTTGAAAATGTAACATTTACCAAAGTTGGTTCCCATGCCAGAAGCTTTAATAACAGAGACTGAGACAATCTTCTACAGATGTAGAAAAGTAAAACTCAGAATCAGGTATTAAAACCTCTCACAGCTTCCTGCTACTTCTGTCTAAAGCAAAACTATTACAGTGTAGCCCTTTATTTCCTAATGAAATACATTTGGGATTAGGAAGCTGACAGAGGCTGGAGCCAGGACTTTGCCCCATGGCTGTTTAGAAACTTCAGTCTGGTTAAAGGATTTCATTACACTGATTTGTACACATGCTCCTTAAAAGGTGAGCATAACTTTAAGAATTCCATTTTCACTGTGGAATGGTGTAAAATTTCTCCCCTGAGGCAGGAGTGTTTCCTCATTGAATTAAAAAAACAATAATTGAAAGTAAAAAATAAAAGAAAGGGAGAAAGGTCTAAGAAACAGGTGGAAAGGCATTGAAGCTGTAGGAGTTCTGACAAATCATCTTGGCATAGAGTCCCAGTGGTGATGAGAAATTGTTCTGTGTGTTTCATTTATCGTTTTACATGGCAGAACAAGAAATGCACTTGAGGCAAAGTTGTAGAATGTTGTTAAATTAGTGGGCTTGTTTTATTAATACCCATGAAAATAGAGTGATGAGAGAGAATTATGCTGCTGCACAGCCAGTGTGAGAAGTCACAGTAGCACATGTCCCAGCCCTGCAGTCTGCCACTCGTACTCAGTGCATGTGAGTAAACACCCCATGGTTTAACACAATGTCCTAAGGTAGTATTTCTGTACTGGGAATTATATACATTGCTTTTTCTTACCATAATGGGTAAATCTAGAGACCTTTATTTACAGTACATCAAATCCAACAGACTATTGTCCATGTTTTTGCCTTGGAATGATGCCTTTGGCTGTGTGTGTCTTCTACCTTGTACCCTCATGATTAGGTAGATGACTTTGAGTCAATTAAACATGCAAAACACACTTTACCAAGGCATATTCTTTAACAGAAACTGAACTTCAATGTCATTCATCCCCCAGGCAGTATTTGAAGAAACCTAATGTGCACAATTCTCTTGATAAGAAGAGTGAAAATTAGAAACATGGAGGTTTACTTAAGCAAATTCAAGTATCCCTGGAAACAGGTAACTAAAGCCAGACAAACTTTGCATGCTTCAGCTCACAGTGTGTTCGTAAACCAAATTTTGGTTTTCTGTTTGCAGGGTTTGGACTCTTGCCTGAAGAGCCAAGTTAGATTAATTTAAATCTCTGAATTAAAATTTCCCAGGAAAGACAAGAGAAAGCTGTTGTGATGTGATCCAGGACAGAGCAGATGCAAACAACAGCCCAGGTTTCACTGAAAGATGCAGATTTGCACATCAAGTCACCTTGGGTACAGATTTGCTACCTGCCTTTAAGGTTCTGCAAAGGGCACACATGCACAGGGACAACAAGACCTTGCAGAGTCATCCCAAGCCAAGGCTGATCTGTGTGTGTGGATGAGATGCTGCTCATGGTTTGACTTTAACAGCAAAATCCAATAGCTGCAATTCTGTGTGCTAGTTCAATTTTGGTGGGTTTGCATTTTCTGAAATTTTGATTTAGTCACATAAGGCGTCAAGAAAGAGCAAATATACTTTAATTTGTGTGTGTGCTTTAATTTATTCTCATTTTGTTACCAGAGGGAGAAGAAATCTCACAGTAAGACTGTATTAATCTGTCTTCCCACAATGCCATTAGTAAAATGTCATTTTGATTTGAACCTACTGTGCCTTACTTGAGCAAAAAACCCCATGCTGCATGCACTATATATCAGTGTGTATACATACATACATCAGAGAACTTTTCATTAACTGTTAAACTGCATAATGGTGTTTATATATGAGCACGGCTTAATTAGCTACATAATGAAAAGTGCAATGAAAATGCAAAAGGGTTTGGAAAGGCTGAGCTGCAAGACAAAACCAGATCTCAAAACGTCTTGGGAATACTGAAGTTTGTATAAAAAGGTCAAAGTCTCACTTCCCATTGATAAATACAACATTACATAAATAAATATTATGTGTGGGGTCCTTATCAGACACTGAAGTTCACTGAAGAAGACAAGGCTGATGGATTGTTCCCTGCACAGCAGCAGTGCTCTGCAGAGATGTGGTTCACATCTGCAGTTCAGCTTGCTTTGCAAAAAACAGCTAGCACCCTTCTAAGTCACTGTGGTGGAAGAATGTTTTCACAGAAATGTGTGTGTGCCAGAGAAGCTGCCCCAAGACACAAAATGTCAACTGTGACAAGCATGAGGGAAAACATCTTTTAGTCCAAACTAGCAGTTTTTTGTGCTGGGTGTGCACGGAGCAGATTCCTTCTAAGGGAAGAGCCTTTCTGAGGCTGTAGCTCCTGGAGGAGATTATGTAGCTCAGGGACTGGTTCAGCAAAGGTGGGGTCCATTTGTCTGGAAATGCACTGACAGCAAGCTGAAAACAGCCCCACATTTGTGGGGAAAAAGATTTAGGTTGGTAACAAAACAGGAGAAGAAATTAAGAGACAAATTCAAAAGCAGCCTAAGCTCAGCTACGGCAATGGAAAAAAAAAAATAAATAAACCCAAACCTCTCTGCAATGAAAAGGATGAAAACAAGACCAAGACAACATCAACAGCAAGTAATGCCCATGGCTACTGATTTAAGGGCATTGCAGGGAGGGAGAGCCTTCCTTGTGGGCTGAACTTTGGACAGTCATGGTCAGGACTGCTCACCCAGGTCTCACCTGAGGGTGCTGCCACTCTCTGAGAGCCCTTTGGCAATGTCTGTGATCCCCTGGCAGTGCTGGCTCAGGAGCAAAGCCACTCACCTGGGCCACTGCTCCCACCCTCAGCTCTGCTGGATCTCCCCTAAATCATTCAGCTCCTGCACAGAGGTCTTGCAAATTCTTCAGTATCCTATCAAAAACATCATAAAATCTTCAGCAATTACCTCTGGCACATGAAAGAGAAGCTAGCAACATGTGAAAGTTCATTGTCTGTTTGCAAACTGGTTGATTTCTTTAGGCAGGCTGCAATCCCCCCTTGGATGCATTTCTTTCTGCCTAGGGACACAGTGCACAGAGATGAATGGATAAGAGAAACATTGGACTGAGATTCCTCTGCCCTCCTCAGTTTTTGTTCCATCAGGTTCACTCTTGTGTATATATATTTATGCAGTACATATTAGTTGATTTCTACTCAGTTTAGAAGCAAGTGTCAAGATATTCAGGTACTGTTGCACTGGGTCAGAAGCACCAGCAAGTGCCAGACAAGAATCAATGGCTGTGCCTAAGCTGCCTTTCCAGGCTGAGCATGCAAATTCTTCTCCATCACTTCAAAGCTTAAAAAATACCAATAGGCCATTCCTTTATGAGAAGGCTCAAGAAAACTTCACAGAGATTAGGTTGTTTCTAGAATAATTTAAAAGTTTGTCAATGACCTTATAAATGTCCATGACAGCTTTCCAAGATCCTCATGTCTAACTCAATGAGCTCTTCTAAGTTAATTTAAAAGACAAAACAAAAAACAAACAAAGAAAAAAAAAAAAAAACCCAAAAAACCCCCAAAAAACAAAAAAAAACCCAAACAAAACCAAAAATGACCAAACAAATATGTACCAATAAAGGCATAGCAACCCCATTTATTCTGTTCCCCATATATGCAAGATGCTTATTAGGAGCTGGTTCTCATCACATCAATGGGATCCAGCTTTGCACTTTACCAAAACACAAAAGGCCAAATTCCAACTCCGGGTTTTGTTCTGTCCTACCCTAATGGCTACAAAAATCTGCACAGTTGCTATCTGGATCAGATTCAAAACTTTCCCAACATGTATCTCTGTTCACATCCTGATTTTTGAATCCAGCTCATCTCTAATTATTATTATCACACAGAATGTCAGATCTCAGGTTATGCACTTTAAATTTCTCCCTATAAACAATTAATTAGCTTGCTACAGCCTTTCTATAAATAGCTTGTACATATAAATTGTTCTCATCTGCTCAGACAAACAAAAATCCCAGCTCTGGTTTTTGTCTTCTGATTTTTCCTAGTGGTCTGCAGCTGCCAGGCAGCCAGACACACATGTGTGCTCTTCATATTTGGAGATAAAAATAAGATTATGGGGCTAATTGACAAAGTTTTTTGGATTGAGTTAGTGCTTGAGAAATCAGGTTTTCCCAGAAAATGTCTGAAAGCAGCACTTGTATCAATTTAACTCTGGCAGAGAGCTGCCTGCTGCACCAGCTGAAATGGTGTTCACTGGACAGCCTGGATTCCAGGGTTTGAGGCACCATGCTATTGGGGGACAGGATACATGTGGCTGCCCAAATTAATTTTGCTGACAGTTTTTCCATACTCATCCTATAGGTGCTGACAGGCAGGATCAGGCCACAACTTCAGCTGTGCTCCCAGCAAGTCATCTGTTGTCTCCAGACAAGTTCTTTGCTTCCCTGCACAAGGTTTTCACTTCCACACCAGAGATGCCCAGGGAAAGTGTGCAGCCAGACCACTGCTATGTCAGGGCACATTCCTGTGACTTGGCTTCACTTACAGATCAGCTGAATTTACACAAAACATCCTTGGCCATGAGTAATGTGAGGTAGGCTTTGTGTGTGTATAAATATATATGTGTATATTATATCTATACAAAAATATATCTCAATTGGACCAATAATTGCAACAGTCACGAATATACAACAAAGCAAACCTCAGTGTGAATCTAGCAGAGCCATCCCTTTCAGTCTGTGTGCACCCCACTGTGAAATGTGCACACTGAGCATCTTTGTCTCATGCTTGTGTTGAGGCTGAGTAAGAAATATTGGTAAAGCACTTTGGAAGATTGTCAAGCAGTGCAGCCAAGCGTGATGCTCATTTTGAAGCAATAATCTATATGTTTTTCCCCACAATCTAGCATACAATCGTCATTGCACCCAGCCAGAAAGAAGAAACTGGGATTATTGGGTATTTTCATGTTTCACTGCATAATGCTGCCATCAGAGTGGGAACAGCAAGACACTGATTGTCCTTGTTTTGTGGCCTTGAAGTTCAGGGAGGAATCACTCTGATTACCTTCCTCAGACCCAGCCCAGGATGAGCAGAGCCTTCCTGAGCTTGTTGTGCTTGTGCCACCCCATCAGCCAGTGAAATGCCCACGAGCCCACCAAGATCTCCAAGGTCCTCAATCTCTTCACCTGTTTGTTGCTGCTTTTCAGAAAAACCACCCTGAAGGTGAAGTGTGTGAGCAAACCTCCATCAGCAGGGCTTTGAACAGCCCCTTGGTGCTCCTGTGGGTGTCCAGCAACAGGCCTGGAGGGTCTGAATCCTGCTTTTGGCATGGTTTTTGGGTGTCCCTTTGGCAAGTCCATTTTCCCTTGTTTTGAATTTTACTGAGGACAGCTGTGTCACAGAGAATTAGATTCCAGATTTGGAAATGGAAACAAGGATGGGGTAGTTACTGATACTGGTTTTTTTAAGTGTATATATGTGCATCATGTTTCAAGCAGCTTTCCTCATATAAGATGTCCCTGAGTGCATCATGTTTCAAGCAGCTTTCCTCATTTCACACATTCCTGTTCCTCTCCCTCATATAAGATGTCCCTGCCACGTCCCTGAGTTTTCCTTCTGCTTTGTCATATTAGTTACCTTTTGACATTTTACATTTTTGTATCTCATGAAGGCCACCAAAACAGTAATCTCTGTGAACTAAAAAAATCTCATAATTCTGGAGATGAAAACCTATCTTCTGGTTTTCTGTTTTGTATCACTCAATAATATGAAATGCCAACTTATCTTGTTGACTCTTAGCCCCTTTTACTTCAGTTATTTAAGTGGCTTAAAGACTCATGCAATAAAGTCACATAAAGTCTCAATTATTCTTCATTTATCTATGCTAAACTATTTTAGTCAACAACTGACCTTGATTCATTTTAAATATGATTTTATCTGGTTACATTTGCTCTTGGAAGTTATTGCTCTTCTCTCATCCATGCTTTGACCAATACTAATCTACTCTGTTTTTCATTTTCTAGGCATCCCACAGAGTTCAGAACATTATTGATATTCAGGATTCATCTGTTCTAATTTGAGTTTCTCCTAACTATGACTGCAGAAAAAGGCAACTTTATTGTAGAGCAACACTAATTGGAGATAGAAAAGTATGACTTTGTTAGATTGTGTTAAGAATTCCTCTCCCTCTCTCCCCAAAGGCAAACTGAGCTATTCTGTGTGTTGGATTATACACCCATGACTAAGACCTGGGCATGTCTGAGCCTCTCCAACGACAGCACAAATCCCAGGCAGAGACAGAAAAGCCATAATTAGCAGCTGTTGAGTTTGTAGGAGTTGGTAACTGGGATAAACCACATCATCCCCAGGCAGGCTTTGTCTGTCAGTGCAGCCACCAAGATCTGAACCAAACAGGAAAACTTTTTTTTTTTTTTTTTTTTTTTTCCGAACAAGAAGAAGGGCACAGTGGACAGTCATCCCTGGACACTTCGGATGGGGCATCATATGGAAGCAAATATGTGAATACACAAAGCAAGCCAGAGACAGTGGAGAAAATCAAGCTATTGACTCATTGATTACAATATATGGAGGGGAACAAAAAAGAAAATAATTTTGTTTGTTTTTTTAAACTCCATTAGACCTCCATGTGGGAGAAAAGAGAAGGTGGAGTCACTGAAGCAACACTCTGCTCTAACACAAAAACCACATGGCTCAGCAGAGAAGGGACTGCTGGTTTCCATACATCCATCTTCCATCCTATTAGAAAGGAAGTTGGGATTAAATCCATCCTCCAGCCCCCACACGCTGCTTGTGCAGAGTTTGAACTCTGTTACCTCTGAAAAATAAAAATGCCCTGGACCACAAAAGAACAGCCAGCTTCTAGGGGAACATTTCTTTATTAATAAATGTCAGCCCATTATTACAGCTCACACTATTATCAGCATCATTATTAGGAAAGTATGAATTATGGTGAAATTCTTATTTAGGGAGAAATCTTTGAAAAACTAATTTTTCCTTTCAGAAAAAAAAAATATTTTTAAACAAATACTTTAATGTTATACTCTTTTTAATTAAGAGTTCAACAGTAATCCAGATGGAAATACTTTTTAATCTAAATATCTCTGTAGGTTCTTTTTCTTTCTGAAATATGGCTTTTGAAAAAAAAAAACTTTCTTTGCTTTCTCCATTATGAATGAAAATTCCCATCAAACTCTAATTGATGTTCAACTTCACACATCTCTCTGCAGCACCAGTCTCCAGGCAAATCATGCTGCAGCTGAAGGGGAAGGGGGCTCTATAGGTTTTATATCGGCATGACACACTGAGGATGTGCTGGGTCTGTACAGCACCAGTCCAAGTGTGCTCCTACTCTCATTAACATAACTAAAAAAGAAATAGTAAATGTAAATGAAACATTCACCTAACACAATCAATTACAATCTGTAATTTCTCCATTTGTTCCGCCCTTTTTTTTTAATTCCTTGATTTATTTTTTTAATTTTTCTCCTAGTTCCTCACCTTACCAATGACATTATGTGAACACTCTTTGCACTGCTCTGAATATCTGCTTGGCAGACCTGTGAGGCCTTTGTCTTCTTACCTGTCCACACAGAGCTTAGCATTGTTGTGAGAGGTTTAAATTGTTACTAACACAATGAAGTGTGAAAATTAACTATAATGGTATTACTGCTATTGGATTCCCTGGTGCCAGATCTGTACTGCATTTTTTGGAACTGTATGGTCAACCATTTTTATTAATAAAGGTAAATTTAGAAATCAGTATGCTCAGTCATATTAAAATTCTTATTTTGTGAGCAGGTTTGTATTCTCCATAGACGTTTTTTACTCTCCTATTTTCCTAAATCTTTTCCCAGTGTTAAAATATTTTCTAAATAAATGGTTTGACATTTTCTCTGGTATGTACCTATACCCCAAAGAATTCTTTAATGGCTGTTTATGTCTCAGAGAAACTAATGTTAAAGTGCAATTTCTCAAGTAAGCAACATGCTGATGCTCAGTAAACGATACAAATTATTTTAGATAGGAGTAACTGAGCTGGGTAATTCATCAAACCTACCTGACCTGACAACTCCTTTCATTATTTTAGATCAGTAACTGAGATGCCAGAAGGTGTGATGATGATGACCTAAGATGACAATAGCAGTCCACCTCAACCAGCCTGCACGTCCTCATCCATGAGTGATGCTACAGGCTCACACCTCAGCCACACATAAAAATCCTCTGCTGCCTTTGCCACAGGATGAAACAGGTCTAGGGATTCATGTGTGACTTCACCTGAACTCCTTTTTTTGCTGTCATAAGCAATGAGGTGCCCAAGGAACTGTCCTGGAGGCAGCAAAAGGGCCAAATGCAACCACAGATATTCAGAATAAACTACACTTAATGGTGAAATGTTTATTTCAAAGAGAACTGATACTCAAAATCATTTCTGCAGCTACAGACACCTTTAATTAGAAAGCTTATTTTACTTCCTGAATATTCAGAGAACTTCACACTGGCTTCAAGCTGGTTTCATTTTCCAATCTCATATTACAGCAGGAGCTACGCATAAAATGACAAAAAACGTTATCTGTGTGTTTTGCTGGAGCTAGAACTGTGCTTTTCACAGTGAGGTGTAACTCTGGAAGTATTTCCCCACAGCAATCTCTGCACTTGCTGGCAGCAGTCTCAGCTGTTCTCTGTCAGCAGAGGTCCAGGAGCCTGCACTGGTGGGAAGGGGCAGAGCTGCAGCAAAGCCAAAGTCAAACCCCTGGCAATGGAGCAGCTGCTCCAGCAGCTCTGGGGACTGCACCCATGGCCTGGCTGGGAGGCACAGAAGCACAAGGGCATCACTAACTCCACAGTTAGAGGCTGGAGCAATTCCTTCCAGAACTGTCTAAGCAGCATCAGGAGCCATTAAAACAGAAAGGTGATGATGTGATTAATTTTTCTGATCACATATCATACTGCCCAAGTCCTCCCTGTTTTTTCCCTTCTGGCATGTGAGTTAATTTATATGAGGAACTTTCTATTCCATGTCCCTAAGGATGTAAGTAAAGAAGAAAAATGCATACCAGATATACTGACTGCCTGCAGTTTATTTTTACTGTTACAAAAGAGATTATTCCACTGGCCACAGACCTGCTCCTTCTTCCAGAAGACCCAGCCCACTACCACCACCTCCACTTCAGAGGAGTTTCTTTGCTCTGTTTTCATTTTAAGTCCTTTCAAACTTGGAAACACATAGAGTACATTCATCTTCACCCCCTTAAGGTCCCAGTTCTAAAATTACATCATGACCATCACTATTTAGATGTGAATGAGGTAAATTTGAATACAGATACATGTCTCTGGAATCCAAATGGATCAGGTCAGCCTTGCTTTTCTAAAGTCCCATCACAAAGCCATGATGGTTTGGGGGGAAAAAAAAGAAAAAGTCCAACAAAAAAACAAGCCCCAAAACACATACAGACATCAGTCTATTTTTTACAGGCCTTTAACACATTAGGCTAAATAGGGGGAGAGGATATCTTGGTTTTGTTACAATTTGGAGAGAGAATAAAAATAATCCTACATTGTCACTTGATTTACACCACATGGGTTAAATATTTGAAGCAACTGTTGATGGAACGGTTCTCTGAAAAGAACATTAAGTTCTTCAACTTTGACAGGCAAAGTCAGTGATCAGCATTTCAAAATAAAAAAGGCTGAAAAGAATATAAAGCCCAAACAATAAACCTTTCACTTGACACACAACTTCACATGGCCTGCTTTGTCACAAAGCTCTTCTTCATCAGAGTGAAGCTGGGTATATTCACTGTGTCCTCAGAACCTTTAGGTATTGACAGGAAGGAAGAGAGCAGAACTTAGTCTATTCCTCACTAGGGAAATTCTTAGCACCAGCTTCTCTTCCCAGTGGGTAACCAGACATTTGGAATTTTGAACAAAAATATCTCTTCCCATTCAATCCATTCTTGTCTTGATTACAGAATAAAACACATGTTGCTAGAATATGAAACAAGATGTGCATGATGCAGAAACAGGGATGTGCAACTGTCTGGTATAATTTCTGAATTCCAGCAAATTACATTTAACCAGACAACAACAATTCCATTTTGTAAGAACTCTCAATGTAACCACAACAAAATGTGGAGAATACTTTCCAAATGTTTTCTGCTTAGCATGGGAGCAAAAATAAATCCATTTTAAAATATTTCCACAAAACAAAAAAGCCAGGCAAAATGTCCACTTTCTGAATAAAGATTCCTTTCCATTTGAAAAGAGGATCCAAGAGTGTTTTAGCTGTCATGAAGGAATATGGAAAATTCAAGCCTGTTTCTCATCCCAGATCAGGATTGTTCCACTCTTCCAGAAAGTTAAGAAAACTGTTCTTATAAAAATGAATAACCAATGTAAGCAGAGTTACCTGTGTGCAGAGGCAGCATCAGGCTATATTGTTCCCTGTAACTGTTTGCTGCTGCCATAATTCTGTCTTAAGTACAAATGACTGCACTGCTTTCAAAGAACTTGCTATAAATGCTTTTTGCTGGAGGAGAAGATAAGTGCTAGCAGCCATAATTCAAAAGCAACAAAAGCTGAACACATTCCCTAGCAACACAACAAACCTGAGACCTCCACTTACACAACAGCAGAGAGCTGGGATGGCTCAAATTGTTTATTCCTCCAAGACCAGAAAGAAGGGGAAAAAATATCTGATACCTTTTCAATGAAAGGGGTTGAGCAATCACATTAAGGGATGATTTTGATTTTTAATATGTTGGTTAGGCTGTGGACAAGGGATTTGACAGAATTAAATTTCTGCAGCTCAGTGAGCATCATAAGGAGACATCTAAGCAGGGATGTGTGAGACAGAGTCACTCACTCCACACAGCCTCAGGGACAGCCCTGTGTCCAGCACCACACCTGGGCAGAGATGCAGACCAGCTTGGAAGGATGCCACCATAGAACAGGCAGGATCAATGTGAGTGTGGAAATTTTTCCCCTCGAGGCAAGATGGAAAGAATTCAAAACTGCTAAGTCTAAAAAAAATACAGTTGGAAAATAATGGGAAAGATGACCTGAGTAAGAGTTTTGTCTTGATTCTGTCTGTCAGTGACCCTGAGTATACTAAGACTGAAAATCAAAGTTATTGAAAATGTATGAGAGGGTTTTATCCCTGTAGATCTGAATTTTTCTGGTGAAGTCAGTCTCAACTGACTTCAGTAAAATTCAGTAAATTTTACTCAACAGTAAAAATTCCCTCTTGTCATCTATCTCAGCGGATCAGCTCCTTGCCCAGATGTGAGGAATATCCTATGCAAAACAGGCAAAAATAGACAATCCTGTTAAATTTGTGAACATGAGACTTCCAAAGTTCCACTAAAAATGTGTTTCACTTCCTTCAAACTTCTGATCATAGACACATCACTGCAGAAATAGCCTTAATGCTTAATTCAGCTTGCATTTAACTCTCATTAAACTAGTCACAAGTTCCAAAAGACTGAATGGATTTAGACATCCTCTACTGACATAAATTCATAAAGGAAAAGTTTCTTTGAACAAAACATGTACGGAGCCCACAGAATTTGTAGTATAAACACTTATTCTAAAAGCCTAACAAAATTGAATGTGGCACGTTTTAAACAGATTTCTCCAATCATATTGCACTATAGCTAGAAGAAATGGCAAAGTTCTGCTTGCTAAATTTTACAGCTGCATTCAACAACTTACAACATTCAGCAAATTAAAGATACCTCCTTGACTTGAGTTAGTAAGAGGAGGAGTGCAAAAATTCACAAGTGCAAGAAGAAGAAACACGGGACCGAGTCAAAGGAGTCTGAAATCTTGTGGTTTTTCAGTCTTGAAGTTTTTTCAAGTCCCAGAATAAGTTCACTGGTGCAACACATGCACAAAGTGTTTCTAAGGAATCACAAGTTTTACTAAAACCCTTTTTGTGCTGGACTCCAATGCACAGTACTCAACCTACCTGGCCAGCAGATAATGCTGAAATACAGGTGAATTTCTGAGGGCTTCCAGCTCACCACAATCGTGCTGCTGACTCCTGAAATCATCACCAGGGAGGACAAGGGAAGCCCAGGACAGAGGGACAGAGGTGTCACAGCCACGCACAGCCCTGGAGCTCAGAAGCTCTGTCAGAGCTGCACTGCAGGGAACACCAGCAGCCCCTGAGCACAGCCTTGCTTGCAAGACCTTGGCAGTCCTCAGCTACAATCCCTCCACAACCTGCACTGTTACTGAGGTAGCACCAGAGGATATTTCACTTTCTTTTCTTTGCTGCCCTTTGTAGCACAGCTCAGAAAATATAAATCATAAAATAGCATGAAAATCACATTTTCTCTCTGCCTCTGGAATGATTTCATAATATCTTTCTCTGTTCAGCCTGTGAAACAGCTAATCCTCTTCTCTTTTTTTCAGTCTCTTCATAGATTTTAGGTTACCTGTGCTACTGACCCAATTACAAAAAGAGCACCAAAAACAGGTGGTGACAGGTTCTTGTCAGTCTGAAGAGACTTTAAAAAAAGAAATCTTGACCGAAATTATAAAAACCATCTGGGTATTTTGCATTCCCCAAGGTCAATGTTTCACGCTCGAAATTCAAAGATGAACAAACAAAAAACATTGTTTTCATGGGTGGGTTTTTTTGGGTTTTTGTTTTTGTTTTTTTTTTTTTTTGTTTGTTTTTTTTTTTTTGAGGGAGCGAGGTTGTACTTTAAAAATTAATACAATGTTTAACCTGGTCATCTAAGGAGACAGCACAAGTTAAATACTGACTAATCCAAACAAGGACTAAGATGGAGGTTTCCAGCCTGTAAAAAGTGGCATAACTTCAGAAATATTTGAGCACAATTAACTTGGTGATCTCCTCAGAGGGGAAGAGGTTTGAGAAGACCTGGTCATGGTACAAATGCTACTAGGAAATAGGAGATCTGTAAACACTGAAATTAATGGTATTCTCTGAGATCCCCCCTTCCTTTCTAATGACACTTCTTTTATAATGACGTTTCTTTTACAACACTTATGATGCAGAAGTATTGTCTTTGGAAATGGGGTGCCATATTAAATGGAGGAATACAGAATTTGGAGTGAAACAGGTTATTATATTAGTAGATATTATGAATTTATTACATCTTGCTACTCCCAAATATGCTACCTTACCTTTTGCTGTAGTCATTTCCAATAAGACCATCACAATCCTTCTGATAATGGATGTGCAGCCCTGTCCTAGATGCAATGACTCTGGCTTTAAATTCACCATTATTTCCTCTACAGGGATTTAATTAAAAGATGTGCTCCAAGGCAATCACTCCCCATTTCTGCACCTTCTAAGACTGACCTTTGATTTGTTGATTTTCACTTGCTTAAACACATCCTGAAACACATTTTGCAAACTGAATTAATTTTCATTCTCACTTTACCATTTATGCTAAAATGGTCCAACACTCTAACTCTGTTTTTAAAGACTGGCTTCTAAAAAAGAAATTTCTTGAAGTCTAAATCATTCAGTGTAATGTCTGCGAAATGTGCATAATGGTTGTTATTAGGAGTTGTCATCTAGGGAAAAACACTAAATACATAAACCCACAAGAATTCACAGTAATTCAAAATATGATTTTCCTCCTGGATAATCTAATTTCAGCTACTAAAAGACCATCATAGCATTAATACTAATGTTTGTATTTTACATGACCTAAACGGTAGCTTAGAAAAACCCCAAGCAGTGACTAAAAATCTCAATTGCTGTCCTTAGATCCATATAGAAAAAGAATGGAATCTAGGAGGAAAGCAAGCAGGGAGGGAGGTACAGATCATGTTCTGCCCACAAATTGAGCTTGTGGGGGGTTGTTCACTAAAGGATGAGCTCCAGAGCATCCACCTACACCAGCTGGGGAGATTTTCACCCTCTGCAGTGTCCACATGTCCCACACATCCTGCTGGTGCAATAATCAGCTGGGAGCACACAAACCATCCACCCATGCTCTTCCACCACTGCTCCTCCCCAGCGCTTAAGGGAGCTGGAATATTGCTCATGATACAGCAAACTTCACACACCCCAACTAACACTTCAGAGAACTCAAAACTTGAGAAACATTTCCCTGGATTTGCATTAACACAATGTCAATAGAAGCTTTTACCTTCCATTCACATGCTCATCAGATATTATGACTTAGGGGAGATTTTAGCAGTTACATCTTCGCAAGCAAAACACCCACATTGCTTAGCAAGCACAATACTATTTTCTTAATACAAAGTGACTCCCAAAAGCCTAAGTCAGAGACACAGAGACAGAAATGTCTAGTGACTCATTTTGTAGTACACACTGTGAGATTTCCTTTGGACCTGCATGACTGTGCATGCACAGAGAAACACAGGGGGAAAAAAAAAAAAAAACAAAAAAACCAAAAACTTTCTCAGACAGAAAAATGTCAGAGACACAGAGACAGAAATGTCTAGTGACTCATTTTGTAGTACACACTGTGAGATTTCCTTTGGACCTGCATGCCTGTGCATGCACAGAGAAACACAGGGGAAAAAAAAAAAAAAAAAGAAAAAAAAACCACCAAAAACTTTCTCAGACAGAAAAATCAACTAGGATTTATCTTCCCATGCCATTGAGAGGCTATGTGAGAGAGCAAGTCCCCATAATTACACACCCCAATTCCCTGGGCAGTGGGTGCTGCACTGGAGGCAGACAGCAGGGCAGTTCAGGTGTCTCATGGGGGAGGTTTTGAAGGGTGCCCAGAGCCCATCATTTATAAGGCAGCTCCTCTTTGCCTCCCCATGGTGTTTGCAGGGACAATTGTCCCTGCACAGCTGCACACCTTCAGAGGCTGACCAGCCTAGAGCTGCACTTCTCCCTGGGCACAGCTGCAAACTCCTTCAACTGAGCCTAAAACCCTCTACATTTAACTGCACCTGTCCCATGGCTTTGTTTCCTCACAGAGCTCCAGTGCCCCCTAAAACCCAAGAGTGTGACAGCTCAGCCACAGTTACAGCTGCAGCCAGGTATTTTCTGGGTCCATACTGTTATTTGCAAGTCATAACTGGGAATAGAACAAAAACCTAAGCCAACAGGTGATGCTCAAGCTGCAATTTATGTTTGTGTCCCCAGCACTCAATATCTGCAAGGTAATTCAAGATAGCTGGACCTCTCCAGTAAGAGCTAATCCCAGGTAAGGAACATGTAGATGGAGAACTCAATTCAAGCTGTAAATATGCTGAAAAGTCTCAACTCTACTCAGGCTGTGAAAATTTCATCACATAACCATAGTTTCAATATAAGTTTATAGTAGTGGAGGAGTATCACACTTGCTCTTACCTTAGGCTAGCATCATTTCCATTATAAATGCATAATGCATATAAGCAGTTCTCTCTTTACCTTGTATCAATTTGAAAAATAAACCTGGCATTTTTGGTTATTTTATGGATTTTTAAGAGCTAGAATAAGCAGTGTTTACACGAACAGAATATAAAATCAATCCCATCTTGATTACATTTGACTTCAATGAGTACTAAGTGATGCTTTTTCCATTTAATCAGGGAACGGTGTTGAAACTACACTATTTGCATTTTAATAAAAATTCTCTCAAGATCCAAAAAAGTAGCAGCACAGCTAAGTACCTAAACATTAGGAATTCATCCTTCTTGATGAATATTAAGATTTAACTTGTTTAGATACTATTTTGCTCTTAATTGTAAGACTTATTTAATAAATAGAACCAGATTGAAAACCATCAAAGTTTCTATCTACCTTCAAAGCAATTAAAAAACCCTCCATATGCAGAGCTTTCCTGGAGTTTTGTGTGTTCACACACAACTACATATGTGTGTATACACATATGCAAGCACACACTTATATATGCACATCTCATCCAATTTTGCTGCAGGCAGCAGCAAATGTCCCTGAAGGACTGAATAAAATCTCTTAAAACAGCATAATATTTTAGCTGCTAGAAAAGTAATACAGCACATCATTACCCTCTAACATTAATAAAGGATGAAGCACAAATTCAAAGAACACAGTATCAGACTTGTTTTACCTCATGACAAGAATAATGTTTTTCCCAGTGTCTAAAAATGTTAAAGTGGACCAAAACTAATCCTGATATAATTCCATTCATTTTAATGGAATTGTGCTACAGATTAATTCATGGCAACAACTTAATTATATCACCCTCTTTCTCATATGGTGGTTGTGTTCTGAACAGTCAAAAAGGAACAGCAGTGGGACCACAAACAGCAATGAATTTCCCAAAGTGTCTCTCCTGAATTATCTTTTAAATTATAAAGTCACATTAAAACTGAAAACTGGAAAATTTATATTACACTGCCCTTTCATACAAATCCACAGGTTTGCCAGCAAAGCAACCAAAATTTGTATCACGAGAATTACAATTCAGACTCTTTAAAACAAGAAGGAAAAAGGTGCTGATTTCTGGTTGAAAGCAAAGCCCACAGACACATAAAAAGCAGTGAGGAGCTGGGCAGTGGATCTGTGCAAGGAATGACTGCACAGTGAGATCTGGAAGGCCATTTAAGGGCTTTGAGTGCCCATTTCCATTACAATTAGCATTTAGTTCCCCTGGGTAGCTTTGAAAATTTCAGCGTAGGTGTGTACATAAGCTACATTATGACTGAATCCTAAAACAGTTCAAGGAACATTAAATTTTATGTGCCATGTTCTCAGCTGATGTTACTCAACAAAGCCCCACTGAGGTCATTAAAGGGCTGGTGGTGGCTGTTGGAGGCTCTGACATGGAGCCTTCACATCTTACTTTTGGTGGTTTTTTGCCTAGTTTGTACACTCTGGATCAATAGCTTCATTACCAATAATGATCATTTGTAGATTCTTCGGAACAACTGCAAATTAATTAGATGTTGCAAGGGTTCAATTGATTCACTAGCATGTCACAGAATTACTGATCTGCCCCCCCTCAGCAGCGCTGCCAGGTGAAGTCGCGAGCGCTCAGCCCGGGGGACTTCCTCCTGAACTGAGCTGAAAACAGTGAAATTGCTTGAATTTTAACGGAATGGCAGTGAAAAGCTGGCAAGGCTCCTTGCTGGTTTGTGCTCCCACAGCTTGCTGCCAGGGGAGGGGTAGCAGCCCCATCAGGCTCACAGCTCTGGCCCCTCACTCTGGCTGCAAGCAAGCTAAAGAGCTTTCCCTCGAGCATGGAGCACTGCCGTGGGTTTGTCTGCATGCTTTTACTCCAAAACTGGGCTGCAAACACCACTCCTTACTGGCAGAAGAGCTGCAGTGCCCTTCTAATCTTGTCCCTGTCCCCAGCAGGTTTGGAGCCGTGGTTTGGAAGAAAGGAGGCAAGACAAGAAGTCAGAACTGGGAGCTTCTTTTCAGTCTGACAGCTGTGATTTAGTGTCACTGCTAGCAATAAAAGATGAGCAGCTCTTACAGCAAACAAGCATTTTGCCTCTATGGAAATCTAAACAAGATGTAATATTTTGTAGTACTAATCCTTCCTCATTGGCAATGTCTTGGGAAAACATGATTGCTTTGAAAAGATGTTCCTGGCATTAAAATTAGACAGGACCCCAATCATCATTTTTTTATCCAAGTATTTTTACATAAGCTTTATTTCAGTGGTTAATGATTTTTGGGCGTTTTTTTTTCTGACTATGACACCTGTTTAAAACAGCAACATTTAATTTAATCAGCAAGTTCAAGCTCCAAACCTTGTCTTTTTAATTAAACACCATTGAAGGCCTGTAAAAAAATTACTCATTTGAGCACTAAAAGGAATTTTGGAGCAAGTAAAAGTGTGCAAAAAAATTAAAGTGTTTATTCATAAATAATTAATTACAAAAAAAAAGTAATTTGCACAGCTTCTAAATTTGACCAATACAAAATATCTACTCCTGTCACAACCCAAGGAAACAGAAGATTTCTGATCTGAGGGCAGCTGTTCCACCCCACAGCAGCTCAGGATCTGGCATGTCAGTACTGATCCTGACTGGTACCCAGCTCCTCAGCCCACCCTGATTTCAGATACCACTTAGAGCTGACAGCTACCTGGGTATAATTTTAAAGCAGTGATAATAGGGGAGCAATCACTGTACAGTTTTTCCCTGGAAATTCAGGAAGCAGCACTAGGAGAAACCCAAAAAAAGGAACAAAATGAGCATTTGTGTCGAGAGCACAAAGCACAGGGTGAGGGGCTGTGACACAGATGTGTCACCCCCCTCAGGGTGGCTCTCACAGCAGCCTCTGCTCAGTGCCCACAGGCAGCAGTGTTTGTGCTCTTTCCTTGCTGCTTTGGCATATGGAACAGATTCTGTTTTCCTATTTTGTGTTACTATTATTCCTTCCTCCCTTTGTTTCTTAGCATCTCCCACAAATCCCACATTAGACCTTCACTTCACTCCATTCATTTGATGCATAAAACCTGTGAAGAATCCCAGATACTCCTGGGCTGGGAAGAATGAAGCAGTGACTTCAGATTCCTAGAAATGCTGGCAAACAAGAGCATTTGTGGCCATATCTTCACCTCAAAGCGGTGTGACACATTTTGGGGTATCTACAGGAAACCTGCTGGACAGGGGTATCCTTGGGCACCCCCAGAGCACGAGTTTCACAGATTCATCACAGCATTCCAGGAGACAAAACCAGCTGCCACGGATCCCACCCCAGACTGCCACCAGTGCTGTGATTTCAGCACCTCTCTCTCTTTGTGGGTCAATCCCACAGATGCTGCTAGAAGGAGACACGAAGCCATTTTCCCCACCACGGAGCTGTGGATGATGTTCCAGACCCTGCTGACCTCTGACCACTCCACTCCTCCCTGCCCTGCAGGCAGCCCTGCTATGACAACCCCTGTCTGATGCTCCTCACTGGGACATGTCATGCCTTCCTTGGTTTTCCACTTCTTTTTGAAGCATAGCAAGGTCTTTTAAGTCATTTTGGATGCCATTCCTGGAAGAATGCACACCAGGAGCAGAATATATTGAAAGAAGCACTGCATATCCACACTTGCTCTGTTTTTTCCTCAAAACAGGGCTTGACTTGTCTCTGGTTGTATCATCTTGGGGACCTCCTGCTCCACATTGCAATATCTGTCCAATGCATTAAGTCCAGTCTATCAATGAGCAAGACAGAAAAACTCTGCACCAAGGCCTGTCATGCCTTGCAGCATAACCTAAATGGTTTTTCCTTCCCTGCACACTCACAAAGCCCATAACCATGCCTGAAATAAATGCCCTCAACTGAGTTTCAGTGCCCATTCAGAAGAAATATTACTAAAATTAATAAGAGTAAATTAACTGCACATTAAGGTCACTGCTTCTGAGGTTTTTTTACCAGTGTTTTTAAAGCACTGTCTGATAATTGGGTATTGATTTCAATGCCCTACAAACTGACCCACCCAGTGGTCTTTGTCTCTTGCTTGATTTTCCTCCATTAAGGGTTTGATGATAATAGTTTTAATTATTTTGCAATATTCTTATTTCAGAGGGAAGAAGAATCACAATCCTCACTGAGCCCTTTTTTCACTGCAGACCAAATCAGAAGGATATAATTACTTCCATGCTGATCAACATCATAATGGATTTTACTTTAGCTGCTGCCATGAAACCCTTCACCGTAATTAACAGCCCAGAAACTGATAGTATGAACACGATTCACTGCTGTACAATCAGATCTCTATTTTATACATCTGCCCTCACATGGCAGTACCATAATCTCATGATGAGCCACAATCTCCTGCATACAAAGAGGTGAACCAGCAGTGGTGCCCCAGAGCTCCAGGATCTCAGGAGGAAGCCTCTTGATGCTTCAGGTGCTTTACATGCACCCAGGCCCACACACCCACAGCCAGTTCTCCTATTCTCTCATTTTCTCAGTGTTTTCACCACTAAGAGCAAGGCAGAGAGGAGATGATTACAGGGCATTAGGAAAGCCCTGGAAGCTGGGGCTTGTGAAGAGGAATTTGGTCCCCACACAAAAGTCTTACTAATGCACAGTAGGATTCCCTGCCTTTCACTTACACAGCACTGCACCCCAGCACTGAACAGGATTAAGTCTGAAATGGGAAGGGATATTATCAAATAATATGTCCTGAAAGTTTCAAATCCCTAATATCTGTCATCTTTCTGACTGCTACAGCTATACCACGTTCTTCTTATTTTCTGTCCTTTTTATGATTATATCCTCAAACAACTCCACTGTTTCCCCACTCAGTGCTAGCTGCAATGTATGTCTGCCACTGCTTTCAAAGTTTATTTAGAATTAGAGAACTGGAGGGAATCAGGGGACAAACAACCATTTAGCTCACTCCCTGCACTGAAGGGGGATAAAAATCCTGGATATTGTGGGAGTTTTCCCTTAATTTGATGGTATTTGAGGGCACTGCCTTCATACAAGTTAAATATTAACAGACTTTTAGCCAAGAAAAGACATTGAAGTCAAAAAAGCATTGCAATGCTACGGAAGAGATCAGAGGGATGTGAAGGTGAGCAAAATGAGAGGGTAAGAGCTACAGATCACCTGGGACAGGAGCAGCCCAGGGGTGCACTCCCTGTAGCACCTAGGGAGGTCCCAGAACAGGTATAACGACACCAAGATTTCCTGCTGGGCTCTCAAGAACTGTGATTAGCTTGGTAGTCTTTAATTACTTCACAGGAAAGGTTTTAAGCAAGGTTTTCCCCTTTCACCACTTTCAGTCCATAGCTCAGACCACCTAACCCCAGAGAGGAGTGTCACCAGATGGAGTCACTGTAGGAGATTCTGCTTTCTCCAACTATTTGGGCTTCTAAAAATCCTGACCTGCTGAAAACAAACAGCATGGCCTGTGCAGCCAGAGCAGGCACTCAGCTGTCACCCTGCTACCCAATATGAACCATCCCAGTTCCTACAGACTGGCAGAGACAAGTTCACCCTTTGAGCTGCAGCACTAAGAAATAAAACATGTTAATTCTCCTAAATTTTTGTTACCTCGCTCTTCACAAACTAATTATTTGAAATTGTGTTATCTGTATAAACATATTAAAAACTCCAACTTCCATTACAAATCCTATTCTTGCGGGATAGTTATAATTTAAATAATATAAATCCCTGAAAGCAGGTTCCCTGTAATCCCCCTGACAAGCCTAATTTGGAGCACTGGAGAGCAGAGTGCTGCAATGGTGATATGGAGGCACCAGGCAGCAGAGGGACCTTTGCAGCACGAGGTAATTGCAGTGTTTAGTGGAGCAGTCCTGCTGCAGGGGTGGATGGCTCAGGGCAGCTGCCAGGAGCACGCAATTAAACACACATTGTTAATCTTACTTCAGTGTGCTGGGGACAGGAGGATCCTGGTGCTGCTCACAGAGGCACACCTGGACACTGCACAGGGCTGGACATAACAACTGGTGCTGTGTCTGGGAGAGGCTGCTGTGGGTTTTTAATTAGAAGCACATTTAAAAAAACCCTCTGTAGCAGAGAGAACCCACCTCAGCATGTTCAGGACACTGGGCTGGGAGTCACAAAGCATGAATTCTGAGTCTGCCTTCACCATACAACTTCTGCCTGCCTGATCTTTAAAGCAGGGATAACTTTGCTCAGGTAGAGATCATGTAGTTCAGAGCAGACAGCTTTAGGCATCAGTACAGCCTGTACTCCCCAGACACTCAGAGAAAAGCCAGACCCTGCAGAGGATAACTCAAAGGAAGAGTCTGAGCTGTAATTGCACCTTCAAGCTCCTCTTCTTGCTGCTGAGAGAGCTGAGAGGACCAGCATCCCAGGGCAGGTTGCACAACCTCTGTCAATGAGGCACTGCAGATATCTGGCAGTAGTAACTTCCTTTCCCACCTGCAGATGACAGATGCTACTTCAAAAAACCAACAAACAGGAACAAACAAAGCTGCACAGTTATTAAGGTCATTTCTGCTCTGCCTGGGGTTACTGATGCACTCAAACAGCTGCCAAACTTGCCAGCAGCACTCTCTTTGAGCAGTGAGTTTGGAAAAGCAGTGGATCAGTTCAGTACCATGCTGCCAGGTCAGCAATTTGCTACCAGGGAAAGGAGCAGGTGCTTTTCCATCATCAGTGCTGCTGAAACAGGAGGTACCTTTGCCAGTCAGGGCAAACATGAAGAGACCCCTGAGAGTTCAGCCAGTCTAGAACACTCACTGCCACTGTTCCACTTTGATACCAATTTCTAGTTGCAATTGCCACACTCACATGTGGTGCATCTGTTGCAGAAAAATGTATTTTTGGTCATTCTAACACATCCTTAATCAGATCTGTGTACAACTATCAGCATACAAGGGATGGAGCAGTTATTCCAAATTCTTTGCTGTTCTCCCAGCCCCTGATCATCTGTCACATGAAGTGAATGTGACACTGGCATTTCTAAATGTCCACACTTGAACAGTGTCTAGGATGAAACAGTTTTATATGTTTTTGTCTAAGCTTGTGCAATTGTCCCTAGCCTAAGATTGTTGCTTCAACACATTGCAAAATACTGGGGTGACACAGGGCAATACATGACTAAAAACACAGAAAAAGCCTTTTTCTGTCTGTGCAATTATTACCAGAGGAAATAATTTTCCAAACCAGTTAGAATCTGAAGCAAGGTTTATGAATTCACAACAGAATTTTACTTCTAGACTGGGAATAAAAACAAGCATCAAATAGATTAAAAAATTTCCTGACAGTGTGAGATGTTTTGTTGCTGGTTCAGTTTATTCTGGGAAAGAGCTACAAACCTGTTAGACAGCAAAGAACAAAAAGTTCATCAAGGCTGGTCTCTGGAGGACAAGATGCTGCAGGGACAGCCAAGCATACAGCAAGGTTTGGAAAAATGCTGCCATGCAGCCACAGTGTTTTGTTCTCAAAGAAAAAATCCTAAAGAAAATTAAACTATTAAAAGTGTCCTGATTAAGTGAATAGATGGCCCCAGACAGGTCTGCATTATAAACATTAATTGCACATTAGCTCAACTAATTAAAAAATAAATACTGTACACGGCAGGAAGCTCCTTCTTAAAAGCAACTTCTGCCTTGGGAAATGAGCCAGTTCTTTTTTTAAAAAAAACAAAAACACAAGCCCTGGAGTGTCAGCGAAATGCTTGTTCCAGCCAGGGAGACTGAGAACACCATGGAGCAGAAATTACTGCTGTGCCAACTGTGCAGAGCCAAAGTGGCAGCACACACCAGGAAACACTTAATGACAGGATCTCTTCATTGCCTCTCACTGCCCAGCCCAACAGAAAGCCTCAGGTGCCATCAATGAAAGAACACAAACACAAAACCAGTTCACTTTCTGGACTTTGGCACAGGGTTGGAGCAGAGGCTTTGGGGAGCCACTGCTGGGGGGAAGGTTGCTCTATTTTGGGGGCTGGAAACTCTGGGGCAAAACCCAGCCTTGTGCAGGTGCCTGAGCTCATCCCTTCCAACCAGGATAGTGCCAAAACTGCCCAGAGCTGCCTCGGGGCCACGCTCTACCCAAACCCTCCCTCTGGTTCCTCCCACATCCCCTCTGCTGCCTGCCTCGAGATATGCCCCCAGCAAGACCCTACACTATCAGCACAGCTTTCAGCAGCAAGCTCAGAGCCTGCTTGGGGCACACTTCATCACAGGAGGGTGTTGCCATGCCCTTCTAGCTCCCTGTTAAGTGGTTTCCAAGGAACCAAGCAAGATAGGAGATATTCAGGCTCTTGCAGCTCAGCTGAGGTCAAGACTGCAGGATTTTGGTGACCTAGTTTGACTGTGGGAGATGGTCGTGGTGCTGATAAGCACTGTGAGGCTGAAAGATGCGATGAAAAAGGAAAAAAATAAACCAACAAACACCCAGCAGCACATCCCCAGAGCAAAGCCTAGCTGGCAGGAGCCAGGCTAGCCTGAATTCCAGGCCAGTGCTCAGGACACAGGGCAGTTTTGCATCTAACAAGCATTACTAACCAGAGTCACACTTGCATTTTCTTAGCAAACATGCAAATGCAAGAATAAGAGATTAAAGATGTTTTCAGACATGAATGTTAGCTTTCTACACCTGTGTACACAAAGGCAAAACCTTTGCTTTTTTAGGCAGGGAAGCACAGACACTTTCACCAGGGTGACACTAAGTAGTTAATGCAATACTAGATAAAAATCAAGATGCCACATCAATTTGTGTGAAAAGAGTTGTACTGATATATCTGGGTTCACTTCCAAGCTCTGCCATAGACTAGCTACATTACCCCAGGCAAGGCAGCTCCTTTCTCTACTCCTCAGACCCAGGAAAAGCCATTTTTCTTCTGTCTTTTATCTGTTCTCCATTTAGCTCTTTGGGGAAGCCACTTGTGCAATCAGCCTTTGTGTAACACTGAACACATAAAAGACCCAGTCTCAATTTAAACACCAGTGTAATGCAGACAATAAACAATCATCATTAAGCCATTAATTCACTTAACAGCCTTTTTCTCTCTTTCTGCCAACACAGTTTCTGAGTTGGAAGGGGTTTTTTTCAGCAGGGAGGTAAATTTGTAATCTCTTGCAAAGGGAAAGATTATGTGCCTGTGTATTCATAATATTGAGTCATAATAATAAATGACTATTTGATAAATTTCTTGACAAGCACCACAGATCTTCCCTTCAAGTCATGCCACATCTTAACAGCCAGTTCTGTTGAGGGGACTCAGAGGAATTACAGAGCTAGCTTGGATGCCATTTAGGTTTCACTGGTAATCAAGACCCTGCTATCTAAACACACTAACTGCAGTATCACTTCCATTATCCATTCCGTATCAGAAATGCATGAATCTCCTCTCTGGGGGGATTACTCCTGTGGACAGGGCACCTTGTAGCATTGCTTCCAGTGGCAGCCAGCAGAGGAATTGTTTCTTGCAGTGCAGCCTGACTATTCTGACTGAGAAAGGGTTCCTGAGATAGGAGTAACTGCTAATATTTTATTTTATTGCAATTTGAGGGGATTAGGGAAATCACATCCCAGCACTTTATTTCTGGCAGGTGAGAATGTCATATTTGTGCTAAGCCTGAGGGAATGTTTAAGCTCACTGTGAGGGAACAAATGCATGCCCTGAAAGACCAGGGTTGGTCCTCACTGCATGCAGGATTCCCAGTACCCTTTCTGATCTTCCAAAGAGTTCAGTAAAATATCTGATATCCCAATGACATATTGGCTTTGTGCTAGGCATGGGAGACATGGCAGAGAGGGAAGCAGTCAGACTTTCTTCTCAGCAGAAACCATTCTGTTAGTGGGGTTTTTTTTATTGCAGTTCCAACTTTAAATTCAGAGAAACTTGCATCTCAAGTGAATTCCTGTAATTAGATTCCAACAACTGGCTGCTACTTAAGCTTCATTTACAAGTATTACAAAACAGAGAGATAATTATCACTGTGTTACCATTTTAGGGGGTCCCTTTTGATAAACTTTGAAGAGAATGAAACCCCAGAAAATGGTAAGGACAGTAGAAATGGCAACAAAGTTCTTGTCTTATCTCACTGCATGCAGGTGCACAGAGGAAGGCAGAAGCCACTGCCATGGTGGCTCCTGCACCTGGAGGAAGGATCTGGATTTGTGGGAGGTTCACAATCTGCAGCCTGAAAGGGCTCTAGCTCACCAGCAAAAGGAAAGGACAAGCTAGCTGTGTGTTAGCTGTGAGAGAGCAGTAGAGTAACTGTTCACCAGACCCCATCAGCTGTTTGCATCCACATCCTGCCCCTTCCCCAGGTCCCTCCCAGCCTCCTATTGTCGGCTCTTCCCTCTGCCAGCAGCAGGTTATGTTCCTGAGCCATTGTGGAAGCAGCCAGTGGGGCTCAAAGAAATCCCCCTATATGCACCACAGCCATCCCATCCTTCTCCAGCCCTCCCCACCTGATTTCTTCACATCCTGAGGAAAGCTGGCAAAGCAAACAGCTGTGGAAATAAACTGGTTTGTCCCTTGTATATCTGCCTGTGGAATTTGGAGGAGGAAAAAGACAAGGGAAGAACTGTTCTGTTTCTTCATTCCTGCCTGTGTTTCCAGACAGCCAACCCACTGTTTGCTCTGCTGCAATCCACCATGTGCTTGTATTTACTCCCCTTGCTCCCAGCAGTTTATTCCACTCCACATTCACACCCAGGTCTGTTCCAGTCCCTCCCAATGTCCAGGGCATTTCAGACCCCAAGCTGAGACTGTACAGGTTAAAAATTACTCTTGTAATTTTACTGAGGGTTGGCCTCTCCTGCTGATCTGGAGGAAGAAGCAGAACAAGTGCCTGCCTGAATCAAAATCAAAAATCAGGGACCTGGACCTCTGTCCCTCTCACAGCCAGATGAGGCAGCCTGTGCTAAGAAACACCCTTCCTTCATTCCTGCCAAGGGAAAAGAGTTAATGTCAGCTATTTAAAAATTATTACCATCCATAGCAGTGCACTTCCCAAAGACAAATACTGCTAACACTGCTGAAAGAGTATTGATTCCATAAAGTGATCAGAAGGGAGCGCTTAATTATTTCCTGAGGAAAGAAAAAAAACATGCTAATACCACAGATCTCCATTACATAAGGCCATTTTTAAGAATAAAAGCCTTCATGTCAATTCTAGGTCTTCCTTCTTTCTCAGCCAAATCCATATTCTTTAGACAGTTTGTTACAGCTCCTCATAAATCCCTTTAGAAATTTAATGCAAACTACCCTTTTTTTAATAAGCATTTTAATTCTGATGTGAGTTCTGTATTCTCCAAGGCAGACATATGCATGGAGTGCATTGTGTGTCTCCTGGGTGATTGCAATGACTTTAACACACACACTAAATGATAACCACAGCAATAATTCTAGTCTAGGATTTGACCCCAAGTTACTCTTTTCAGATGCAAAACTTCATGTTACTGTGTATGCTGATGTTAATAACTGCCAAGAAATATGTTTTAAAGAGCAGAGAAAACAAATAATTGAGGGGATAGGGAATGTGTTTGGGAATAAACATGGATTAGTGAGGCATCCTGATCCAGGCAGAAATCCTGAAGGATCCAGTCTGCACCTAATCACCAGGGGTTGGCCAGAGGTGCTCACAGATGGGGCTACAGCTTCTTCCAGGGAGGCAGCAGTACTGCTCCAGCAAGCAAAATACACAGCCTGGACACAGTTAGAGTTCTCCATTCTCAGAGCAACTTAATTAAAAATTTCCAAGTATCTGAAGAACAAGAGGCTCATTGTTTCAGGATCAGCACAAGAATTCATCAGGGATGGCCAAACCCCCCCATAAAGAAGAGATGCCTTTTTCAGGGTGGTTATATCTGATTTCTGGGAGGTATCAGCAGTCAGGAGGTCAACGATATCTGGTTTGGGGGGTGGTGGAGGAAGGGGGGTGTGCTTTGGGAAAGGTCCAAGGACTACAGAAGCCAGGGTTTAGGTTTAGCTCATGCAAATGTAATAAAGCCTATGTTTTGAACTCAGGGCTAAAAGTAAAAATGGTCTTATTCTAAAAACATGTCAGGTCAATCCCTTTATACGTAATTACTAAAAAGATGCTCTGCCCAAAAAGGAGAGCAAACAACAGGACAAATCAATATGAGAATATATATAAAGAAAAAAGAAAAAAAATAAGGCTCCAATTTGTGATTTATGCAGAGAGAACTCATGCTGCCAGAGTTAAATTGCCCTTGCTATTGCTAAGAATCTATGGATGACAAAATCTTAAATCAGAAAAGATGCATCCAACACAGATAATTCTGTATTAGAGCTCATCTGTGTGATAAGGAGTAAATTGATCACAAAAAAAGGCATTATCCAGGGAAGAAGTGATCATTTCTTGATTGCATTTTTCAAGTGCAAACAAAAAACTTTTTACTTTGCCAAGACTACTAATATACAGGCTTGCTGCTTTAAAAGGATCAATTTCATGAAGCTAGAAGAGGAGAAAAGGGAACAAAAGAGCCAAACCAGCTGGGAGAAAGAATTTTATAAGAAAAATGTTACAATAATTGGGAACAGCTTAAGAACATTTTTCTGAATGTCCAGAAAAACCACAGACTGAGTCAAAGAAAGCTGTAACTACTAAAAACCAAGCTGGCTTATGGGGAAGCAGAAGAGGTATAAACCATATATATAACTAATGCATAAAAAGGCAAAGTTCTTCATTTTAATGCAAGTCAACATACAGAAAATGCCAAAAATATACAGAAAGATGATAGATTTCTCCTTTTATCCATCTATGTTAAAAAGCAAAAGAGAAGGCAATAGAAGTAAATATTTAGATATAATAGGAATAAAATGCAACTGTAAAGTGATACTCTTCCTCCAAAGACTCAAGTATCAAATGGTCAAAAGTAACACAGAAAAGGAAAATGTGTCCAGTAAACATGTGGCCTGTATGTGAAGAAAATCAGCACAACACACTGATATCAATGAGTGAGTGTTAACAGACACTAGCAACAATAACATCCTGAGAGGTTTTGGTAATTGTTGGAAAAAAATTTCTTTGAATGTTTACATTACAGAGGAAAGACTTTCTAGACACTCAAAGAAATGTAAATCAGCATCTCCTTGCTCTTGGCCTTCTGTTGATTCTCCATCAGAGATATGTTATGAAACCAAAAGAGTTTTCACATCATCTAAATAGAGTTTATTTCCTCTCTAACTCAGCAAGTACTTATATATTTCTGGTACACCCAGCTGCCTAATTTGGCAAGGGTTGTCTGTTGCTGCATTCAAAAATAAACAGACACATAAGGAAGCTCCAGACTAACACAGAAGAGAACATCCTTCTATTCTCAGTTTCATGGGATACCTTGAACAGCATCCTCCTTCTCTTTCTACTCCTCCCTCCAAAAAAAAGGCTTTATGAACTGGTGCTGTGAGAACTTCCAGTAAGAGTGAGCAGAGAATAGTTGGGACCAGGTCAGGAAGTTATTAGCCTTTCTCAGCTTCCTCCTTGAGTTACCAGCGAGATTTTTGGGAGTCCTTTCGTACTGAAGATGGAAAAATGCATGAGTAGAGGATTTGAGCTTTTCCTGTCTGCTCATCAAAGACTGGTTTTTGAAATAAGCACTTTTCCTGCTGAAGGGTTCTGGAGAACTTGGTGGCCTGAGCAGCTGCTGCTGTGATGATTACAGAGCAGGAAACTACTGAGGATTTGATCAATACCTGGGATTGCATCAGCTCAGAACTTATCCTCTACAATAAACTCCTGCAGCTACCCAGGTGGAGTTAACTCAGTTTTGCAACTAAAACCATATCCAGAAAATCTGATTCTAATGGAATTAATCCATCATTCATTGGAGACCCCCACTTCCCCTCCTCTCAAAGCTACCATTTTTCCATCATTGTTAAATACTACCTGTCAGGAGCTGCCTTTGATTGAGATGCGGAGGCATCAATAAAATAATTGCTGATGTCAGGTAGCATTCTTTGCTTAGTGTTCATTACCATGTATGACTTAATTAACAAAGCCTCCATATCAGAATAAATCTGCTCTTTTTTTTTATTTACCTGATTTCTTCAGACAAATTCATGACTGTGACATGAGGGCTCCTTTATTATTTCTCCCAGAGCATCAGGTAGGTGTGAGGGTGGACTCAGGTGGGGAGTGAGACCCCTAAATCCCTGCTGGTAAGCAGAGGAATGGAGATGCAGATGATGTTTGAGCCAGTCTGAGTTTAGGGAAGCTTTAGAGATATGGCTTATGTAACAAAGGGATCAGAAAGCAACTTATTAGAAGTGCCACAGCACCAAGAAACTAAAACCTGGTGAATTCGGTAATGTAATAACACTGGGGGCATACAAAGAGTCAAGACAATGTATGAACCATCTCCTTGTGACAAACTGTTGCTCTTTTTTGAACTGAATGGACAATAAACGTGTTCTCTTAAAATTACACTTAGAAGAACTGGATAAAGCTTTCCTCCAGCAGAACTTCCACTTACAGCAACTGAGGATGCCTGAGGTGAAAAGCAGAGCAAAAAAAGAAACCACATTTCTTTGCTCCTCTCTGTTCTCACCAGAAGGGGAACAGCAGATTTCTCTCTGCAAAGCACTTAGTCAGACAATGATCTCACCTAAGCCCCTGCAAACTCAAAATTACTCATGTGATGTTAACAAAATCATTACTCCTGAATGCAAGGTGCATTGTGTTGCCTTCCCCCAGCAGAAAGGGCAGTACCCCACGGCAGAGCCTTTTCCCTGTCTCCACACAGTTTTGACACCAGCTGGGACAGTCACTGTGAAGTTAGCTACTCACATTCTGATTTCAAAATGCAGCTTAACCATTCTAGACAACAGAATAGATAATCAAAAGGCAGCTAATTGCAGAGCATCTCAAGGTCTGACAGAACAAAATCTGGGTACCAGTAAAACACCCAGGTGAGAGCTGTTACAAAAGACAAGCATTATTCCTCAGGCACAATCCAGACAGTATTAACAAGCAGTCACAGTGGGATTTCTTATTATTCACAAGAAAATGGAAGTGGTTTCATCACTTCTCAATGATAGATAAAGTGCACAGAAGCAAAAAGACAAGTTTAAGGCTAGATCCAGCATTAAGCAGTGTTAGAGCTGCATGGACATTGAACACTTCACTGGGAAAAGCTACATTTGAAAAACAAATACTACATTTTTGAAGCCCTTGCCCCATCTCATCCATACTTTCATGTCACGTTGAAAAGGCTCAAGATTTAAGTCAGAGAATGTACAGATGTCTGTCCAATAAGCCTGACTTCATGGACCTCTGTGCAGCTTCAAAAATACACTGAGAACCAGCCTTATCTTCTCCTTTATGTCCCCCAGGAGCAGAGACTGCTCAGAACACCTTGTTTCTCCCTAAAGAGCTGTTTACTAGATAGTTAAAAAAAAAAATCATCCATGTTGTGCCATGCCTGTCAATGAGTCATGGACTTGAACCAACCCTCTCATGACCCATTTATTTCTTCCATTTTCCATAGAAATCTCTCAGAGTCAAGAGTAAACCCAGAGGAGGGGAGATTTTTCTCATTCACCAAAACTTCTTAACTATGTTGCTCTCTAAATAAACTAGAAAAGAGCCTCCGTCTTTGAGGGTCCAGCTCAAATCCAGCAATGAAATCCAGTGGTCCCACAGAAGTTGCTAGGGGGAATTTTTATTGAAGACATGCTTACATCCCAGCAATCCAGTCCTCCCAAAAATAACCCTTGGGAGTGTTGTTAGTCTAATTTGGGTCTGTGACTAACACACACACGTTACAGTCACTTCACAGGCTTCCAAGTCTACATATCATAAAGGGCAGCATTAAAGTATAAATAACTTTCTACAGGTTCATTTACCTTCTTTAGAAAACCTGGACATCTGGCTGTACCATGTCAGAGACCATTTTATTTCAAAATAGTCCTGGGGCTTATTGCTTCTGGTAATGTTTAGAGGCAGCAAAATAAGCTTCTTGAATGTTTGTAACAGCTCTATTGTGACAGATACACTGAAAGCCTCCTACTTTTGTCTTGAGGGCTGCATTCCACTCCCATTTGTCAGGAAAATCTCTGATACAGTGAATGACACCCTCATCCTTTTATAACAGGTAATATTGGCCACTGAAGCATTCATGTTGTGAAACTCCTACAGCCTGTTTCTTATTCAACTGCAGCTGAAGGAATTCAGGGGAAACTTCCCAAGCATCCATAAAACCATATCAATCCAAGAGAAATCAAATCAGAACTGTGGCCTTCTCAGCTCTTTGCTCTCCAACAGGCTCACTAAACATCAGTGAGTTTACAGCCTGTTAAAGTCAATGAAAAATGCTTCCATTTTCCAACAGGTTTTTGGTCTCAGTTCACGGCTTCTCTGCAGAGCAATTCCGCTGCTGTGGTCAGAGGAGCCATGGCCTTTGACTTGGAAGCCCCATCCTGGTCTGTGTGAGTTAACCCACCAAAGTCAATTAGGTTATGGCAGCAGAGTACATTTGAAGCATAAATATTTAAGGGAATGATAGGTCTGTTCCTTGCTACAACCCAAGGAAAATTAATTCAAGCCCCGTACGCTCCCCTCTTTTTCAGTTTTAAAGGAAGCCTGAGGGTAGTGCTTTTACTTATTATGACAGGCAGAGTTCTCAGCATCTGTTTAAACAAAACAGAACAAAGGGATTATATGTTGCCATGCAACCAATAAAAATGATACATTTTTAATAGCTGAGACCAGAAAAAGCAACTGCCATACGGGCTCAGAAATTTTCAAAAGAAAAAAAAAAAAAAAGAGGGTAAAGCCTTGAGTCAAGTTAAAACACTTTTCACCAGAGGGGAGGGGCACAAGCCTTTTATTACTATTATGATATAAACTCAGGATGGCTGGCAAGAGGACTGCTTTCATCAGGTTCTCCCAGTAGGCACAAGAGTTGTTGTTCTTCCACAAATACTTGGGATTTTTACTTCACTGACCTTGCTGAGTTTGTTTGCCCCATTTCTTTGTGTATCAAAACACTTGACCTTTCATTCTGTGGGACAGCCCAGGACAGCTCCTGGTGCCGGCACCTGGGGGTCTCCAGGGAGCATCTGGATTTCCACGTGTGCCAGAGCACTGAGGCTGACCTGGGTAATACTGGGAAAACCAGAAAAAGGTCTGGAGCAGGACCATGGAGTCACTTGTTCCCTCCTCAGTGATCAATCTGATTGTATAGCTTGGGCACAGTATCTAGAAAATTCCTAAAGGAACAATTTTAAACAAGACATACCTGGTAGGGATTGTGAAGCTTTTCTGATGCCTGTAGGGCAATGCCCATCCAGAAAACAGGAATGTGGGTTGTTTGGATATAGGCAATATTATTTAGTACAGTGAATGGATGAGATTTGCAAGACCACAAGGCACAGTTAACAGAAATGTTTAAAGCTAATATGTTTTAAGTCTCAGCCATAGGTAACTGTCTTAGGAGGTCAATAATGATGCAAAAATATATATATTTTTATTATTATTATTTTTAAATATTAACCTATCTGGAAAAACAGAAAAAACCCCATGAAGCAACCAATTTTTACAAAATTTAATTGTTCCCAGGAGAAAAAGAAAAGCTGAAGCCCTGCCTGCAAAATTTAGTCTCCAGAGGATTTCAGCAAAGGTTTGAAGTGTCTGAAAAATTAAGCTCTTGAGAAAATTAGAAGACCCCCTACTGATATTTTGTTATTCTATCTTATTTATAAGAGTTAAATTGCTCTCCCATCCAAAGCTGTAGCCAGTCCTACCCCAAAAAATGTACTTATCCTATATATACTTAAGTCTTCTAGGGGCTTTTTTCCTGCAAGGAAAAAAGTATTTTATCACTCTTTCGACTTCCGAAAGCAACTATCTTCAAGAATTTCACTGATATATTCCTACCATTTCATGAATAATTTTAGATTACAATCTCAAGATTAGCAGTGTACAAAATCACAGAATTAACCACTAAGTGAGGATCACCTCTATTCTCCTAATTCAATCCAACTTTTGACCAGTAGATCTGGTTTTGCTTTCAGAAGAAATTGAGAATGGAGCTTCCATAATCTCCTCCTAGGTCTCAGTCAAAGCTGAATGGAGCTAGCAGGAGCTTTGTTTTCAGGTTAGCTTTGTTTGGATCAAATCCACACTGGCTAGGTTTGAGCATCCATTCTCCAGATATCCAGCTCAGGAAAAGCCTGGACAGACTGCAAATCCTCCTCCAGGTTTTTTATGACACCAGCAAAGGTTTGTCTCAAGTTGAAGCCAGATAGCTTTAGGGCTAAGTCATCTTGGCATGTTTTTGTCTTCAGTGCCATAAAAGTTTTGTTTAGGAGCAGTTAACAGCACTACAGAGGCTCATGTCTCTGCTGTTGTTTTCCTGCTATGCCCCTCAGTGTGAGAGTGATGGATCAAGACATGAAATAGACTCTCAACTGAAATAAAAACTGACATGGCTCGAGACATTTAGATCTCAATGTGCAATTGTTGTAATTACAACCAAGCAAACAAGCAAGATCTGTTTCTTCTTTTATCCTCTCTGTCATATTCAATAAGTGATCCATTCTTATAAAAAGGATTATTTGTTTTTTCAAATTGATAATCACCACAACCAATAACATTTTGGCAGCTATGGAAGTCATGATACAATTAGAAAATATTGAGGGAACAAATGATTTCTCATTAATACATAATGATCATCATTAATAGAAATGCAATTTTCAAGTTAATTTAGAAGAATGGCTGCATTAAGATTTAAGATAACTATGTTTCTCCAATTAAAGGGCACAAACAGTCTCCACTGTACCCACACTGAGTTATTAAGTTGTGCTCCCAATTTTCAAGTTAATTTAGAAGAATGGCTACATTAAGATTTAAGATGGTGTGCTCGTTTAAGTGCTCGTTGGTGAAGTTTTTGCAGAGTTCTGATTTCAATTTTTTTTCCCTTCACTCTGCCAATGATTGAATTTTAGTGAAAATACAAGAACAGCAGGGACAAGAGTGAAGCATCCTTGTGATGACTTGTTCTGTCACATTCATATCTAGAATGACGTGAAAGAAAGGAAATTTAACAATCTGAATATCCTGGAGGTTGTTATAATCCCAGGAAAAAATAAGTCTTTGTCAGGGGAGTCATTCTTCCACATAAAATGTGAATCAACAATAATTTTTACTGGTTCCAGTAGTTAGCTTTCTTTTGATGTGACAGGCTCCACTGACTGCAGGGTAGAAAACAATACTGACCCTCAACAGAGAAGTGAAAATAGAGTACAAGCTGTAGGGTCTAGGCAACAGTCAGTGTACTATAAAGAAAAAAACCTGAAAAGCGTTTAAAGCCAACAGACAACAAAAAGTTCACCTACTAATTGTCAGAGATTGCTAAAAATGTTAATAAGTAATCCACTATGCACAAGGAATACAATAATAACTTAGATAAAATCCATAAAATCCTCCTACTGGTGAAAAACAGAGACAGAAGACGCTACCCTTGGCTTTGGCCAAGTGAACACTGAGAGGCTGTTCACCATAACAGCCAAATTATAGAACCATTGACCT
Organism: Passer montanus; assembly: GCF_014805655.1. Classification (NCBI taxonomy): domain Eukaryota; kingdom Metazoa; phylum Chordata; class Aves; order Passeriformes; family Passeridae; genus Passer; species Passer montanus. Next base: position 6,358,466 of record NW_024373256.1, read on the forward strand.
TAAAAATCACAACCTAAAGGCCACTGGGCTTAGGGAAATCCTTCCATTAACTTCTGAAGACTTCAGCTCAGGCCTCAAAGTGAGTTTGCATTTACCCTCTCCTGCTCTGCAAAGACACCTGGAAAAGATCTGAAAATATTATTTCTCTTACACTTAATCATAGTGGCTCTGTAGCAGTGTTCCTTCAAAAACTACAACCTAAATGTGTTTTATACATACATGGTGTGTTGGTTTGATTTGGTTTTTGTTTGGTTGGGTTGGTTTTTGAGGGTTTTTTTGTGTGTGTGATTATTTTGGGTTTGGAGTTTTTTTTCATTTATCACCCTTCTCAAAAAAAAAAACCAAACTGTTTAATATATTCAATAGATTGTGCAATTTTGCATTTTCATGTAACTTTGTAGAATTAGGTAAATATTCATTAATTAATTTTAAGTGCACTTTTCTAATCAACAGATGGGCAATTGCTCTCTTTTAAGGAAAAAAAAAAATAAAACAAAATATTTAAAATAAATATAAATCATTGCCTTTCTTTGATCTCAGTGTTACTCAGACATGGGATCACTGCAGTGGAGGACCATTTTTGTACTAGCACAGAGCCCAGCCCCTGTTCCTGTGCAGATAAGACTTCAGGGTGAACAGCCACTCAGGTGAAAACAGTGCAAATGTTTTAGTCTGAACACCTGCCTCTTTGGAGACTTTCCAAAGCCTCCCTTCAATTTATTAGCGGGTAATTCCTGCCAGAGCTTGAAATGCTCCCTCCTGGCAGGCGCTGAGCTTGCTGGCCTGCACGTCACTGAGGTGCAGGGCTGACTGGAGCCCGAGCAAGTTCTGCACTGTGGTTGCAGAGGTTTGTGAATATAAATGAGCAAAGGCTGCTCCGGAGCCCCGCGAATGTTTCTGCTCCGCGAGCGCGCGGTTCCAGGGGCGCGGGGAGCCGGCAGGAAATACACCAGAGAGTGCAGTGCTAAAATTAGTCTGCAGTGTACCAAAGCAATTTGGTCTTCTCTTGTGGAAAATTACTGCGTACTTAGTATGTTTAGAGAAAGGATTTTCAATCTTTTGATTTATGGACCCTAAAAAATCTTCCAGTGAAGGCATAGGAGATTCACATTCTGTGGAATGTGAAAACTTGCTTTTCCTGAACCCCTTCAAAGCAACAGAGAAACCTCAGAAACTGTACAGACCACAGATCAAAAATTACATGTGTAAAGCAAAACATAAAAATTCTCCTCCCAGATAATGTACTACATTTTCTCCCTTTTATCACACTCAAGTGTTCACACTAACCACAGTCAATGATACAGGAAACAGGACTCCACAAACTACTCACATTTCAGTTAGCACCAGACCAAAGATTAAAAGAATTTTCACATTTGTATGGCTCAAATAAATTTTCTCACTCAAATGAAAATTTAATGTAAAGAAAGGTCTGGCAAAGCATAACCAGCAGTGCCCTCCCTGTGTTACCCAGTTCTCAGGAGCCAAAATATTAACCCAGGAATGGATATCCATATTTTGCCAAGACCACCTGGCACCACAGAGGTGAGGACAACTGCAGCCCAGCTAAGCAGCCTAAATTCCTAATTAGAAACTCACTGCCCTCTGCTTTTTGGCCGGTCAATATCCAATTGCTTTATACAGAAGATAATATTATCACTTGCAAAAAGAACTGTGTCCAAATCCATCCCTTCCCCTCACTTTACCCACTGCTCCATGGGATGGCCAAGGTCTCCAGGAGGCAATTACACAGGTTTGGCCTTCTTTGAGCTGGCAAAATGTACTTACCAGACTACTATGTTTAATATCTGAAATGTTTATTTTTTTCTTATTTTTCTCCTCTTAATATTTGCAAATTCAAGTCCAAAAATCCAATGATGTTGCCCAAAACTTGTGTCCATCTTTATTTCCCTTTCTCTCTTATACAGCTCTCTCAATGCCATTACCAATTTGTTACTCCTCACTACTTTTGTGTTTTAAGTATCACATTTATCAAAGTAGTCTCAGACTCCTCATTATAAAGTGGCAAATGTATGTAAAACAAGCTCATTTGTTATGCAAAACCATAGTCTTTATAAAAATAATTTAAAAGCCGCCTTTTTCCTTTCTAGACCACTTGACTTTTGCTTTAACAAATGCTATTCTCCTGCTACAGATTAATCACTACAAAGTGCCAGAAATTTTCTGTGTCAATTACTATAATTTGAGCTTAGCAGGAGTTGCTATGACCAACAGCCCTGCCTGACCCCTTTTATGACAACTACTAAAACCCCATGCTGGAATACTGCAGGGACAACCTGTTTGACCTACAAACATAACTCAATTCAGGGAAATGATGCTGATCATGACAGTGCTTTGAAGCCAGAATCAGAAGTAATTAAGGACATACTTAATGCATATGCCTAATATTTTTTTTTTTAAATGGGATGTCCACTGAATACTTTTCAGGGTAAAAAAACATTGAGTAAATTATATCTCTCCTCACTCACCACCCAGCCAAAAAAACACCCAGTCTGTTTAAAGATTTTTAGGGATTAAGACTCACTCACCATGAGTTTTTGATCTAGTGCTTCCTACACCCTTTCTGCATCTTCATTATTTGACTGCCTTTAATTTCACTCAGTCTTTATTATTTTGAGGTCCTAGTCCTGCCATGTCAAAATATGGGGATATTTTGACCTGTTCTTGGCCTTTCTAAATTACTTGCTATTTCATGTTACTCCCTAATAATAATAATATACATTTCTGAAATATGATATCATAATACAGAAATTGATGACTTTTTAGAGACAGAAGAGGGAGAGTGTGATCTGCAGCTTTAGTTTATCTGAAGCTCAAGTGACTGACAGCAAGACCTTACTTGTATGCAACACCCACAGCCTTGATGAGCAGGAGGACACTGTGGAGACACCCAGAACACATCAGCCAAACCAGAAATGTTTTAGCCCTTGGTCCCATGAGCTCCCAGACAATGCAATTGTTGTAACCATGCAGTTATCTCCATAACAGTACCTTGAAACCAATTTAGTCCTCAGGCTCCAAAAGTACAATATCAAGTGGCCAGCTGCTGCATCATATGGCCCTGCTTGAGCCAGAGCTGGACCCAGGGACCTGCACAGGTCTCTTCCAAACTCCATCATCCTGTAGTTCACTATTTACATGTTCTTAATAGGAAACTAATGGGTACATTGCTAATAATCCTTTGCACTGCAAATGGTCACTGAACACTTAGACCTGGGAAACTGGATCTGAGGCAATAATGGTAAATCCAGTAATATTTCTAAACTTGTTCCATTTGAGTTGATAATGAAAGCAGACATGAAGAGTTTGCAGGTGCGAATATTCTTGCAGGCTTAAGCCTTCTTAATAGCTCCTTCATGCAACACTAAAATACATACAAGCTTTTATTTTATTACTGTTTAGCATGAAAGCATCTGTTTAAAGCTGGTATTTTAAAAAGTGGTGCTTTGGATTTTGTTTTGTTCTGATTGATCAATTTACTTATCTCCAAAATTCCTCCTATCAGCAGACTGTCTGTCCTAAATTTACACTTTAATTTAGCACAAACCAGGTCAGATATGCTGAACTGCAGAATTACAGAGGAAGTCCAGAAGGAAAAATTTCTCACAGATTGAAGAGAACTGTGTGGGAGAAGATGTTACAAGACCTGGTTTTATTTCCCATTATCGTCCTCTGGTTTGATTGGTAATAAATTCAATTAATTTCTCCCAAGCTGAGTCTGTTTTCCTGTGATGGCAATGGGTGAGTGATCAGTGATCTCTCCCTTTCCTTATCCTGACACACAAGTTTTGAGTTATATTTTTCTCTCCCTGTCCAGCTGAGGAGAGGAGTGAGAGAACAGCTTTGGTGGGCACCTGACGTCCAGCCAGGGTCAACCCATGACACACAGTGACTTAGGCAATAAGTTTAAAGGGTTAATCATCAATCACAAACTTTGATCCTTGTTGTAGTTGCTGTACACTAAAAGTCCATACTTCTACACTGAAAACCCTTGCTGAAACACAGTATTGAAACCCAGGAAAAGCAAAGAATTTAGGAAGGCAAAAGATCACACTTAATTGTCCATGAAAATTTTAGCCAACTGCAGGTGTACTCAATTAACATCTCATTAAAAAAACCTCTTGAACTTCAAATAAGCCGTCAGCCCTGTATAGTGTAAATGAAGGGCATAATTGATAGCCACAGCAGTGCTAGGTTAAGTGCTTTAATAACATTCTGGCTCTCCAGAGAAAGTCAGCTCTGTTTCATCAATATAAAGAATCCATGCCAAAGAAGTTTCATAGTTTAAATGAGTTTTCTGTAGCTGCAGCAGAATAAAGGCAATAAAGTCAGGGGGAAACTCAGCATAATGCAGCATGAGCTTTTTCTGTTTGCTCCTGGAATATTTTCTTCTATTTAGACTGTTTTCAAAGCAAAAATGCAGCACACATCTTATTTACTTTGATAGACTAATGGGTACAGATTATCCATAAAGGATAAAATACCAGTGCATTTCCAAATACACAGCCCTGGTTCTGATCTCCTTCATTAATGTGTCTTTGCCAGGGCTGATTTTTGAGGCTGGCTTTTTGGATACTCTCACCCTACTCACCAGCAACTGGCCAGCACAGGGGGATTATTTCCAGAGCACCTGAGGCAGCAGCAGTCTGGTCCTGCAGGCAGATAAATTCCCTTGACAGAACTGCTTCACGAGTGCCAGAGATCAGTACCTTGTCCTCTCTGCCCCATCCAACCAACCCTGAACTTTGGGAAGGTTTGCACATAGAACAAAGTCATAAATCTACACCCCTGGTACACTGATTGATGAGAGATGGAGGAGAAAAATATAACAAGCTATTTGATCCCTGGCCTTTTGCTCACTGTTTCGCTCTGGCCTTTGTACAGCAGAGGCTAACCAGGTGCAGCAGCTGTAAAAGAGCATCCATTTTCCAAAGGACCATCTTTTCTGTCCTTGAGGGGAAAGGAGGACTTCACAGTTCTGCTGTACTTTGAAGAGGTCAGGTACCTCCAGCTTGCACTTCAGTCAACATTTTCTCCAGTTCTGAGAGTTCACCTCCCCCAGAGCTCACAGCAGGACTCAGATCCTGGAGCTGGGGGGCCTATCAGACTGCAGGTCACTGGGGTCTGCAAATTACTTCTTAAGTGCTCCAGAACAGATAATTAAGCAAAGCAATTCTACAGTCAATTTAAATTAGGTCTGCACCATCCCTGAAAATACTGGGAGGTCCAGAAATTGAAAGAACTAGTGATTGATACCTGGGGTGAAATCCTGCTACCTGACTCTTTATGAAGATTCTAATACTACCTGGAAAGTTGTGCTTACACCCTTGGGTTTCCCCTGCCTTTTCTGTGTGTTTCTTGGCATCTTCAGACTTATTAAGCATTCCTGTGGTCTCTACCCATCCTTTGTCCTCGTACACACAATGACCTCCAGGCCAGAGCTCTCATCTTCATGTGCCCTGAATTCTGCAAGTCCCTTTGACCCTCCTGGATGAAGAACAATTCTTTGACTAAAATATTCATGCTACTTTTCCTCCCCCAGCCCCCCTAAATTCTTTTGCAGCTCTCTGAAGCTCACATCTATTTAATCACACGCAAAGTTCTCTACTTTTCCCCAAGCAAAGACTTCATATGGTATTTTCCTTTGTGAACAGAGAACCTCAAAGGGGTTCCCAACAACCAACCCTCAAGATGCATTGCTCTTCCCAAGAGGTGGGCTTGTGCCAGTTCTCTTTCCTCTCAATGCTGGGAATGGCTGTGGAGGTAATTTTGCACTTACTCTATTATATTTCATGACCACACTGTGCTCTGTAGCTTACAAGCAAATTCTTTCTCATATCTTTATGGTCCAAAATGCCACCATCTTATTATTGAAAGTGAAAATAACACCTCTGATAACTACATTGCTTCAAAAAAGTCATGCCAACTTTTAAAATAAAAATTTCATCCCATTGACTTTCTATTTTATATTTAAATAGACCCCTCTCAAGTAATACTTGAGGAAATAGCAATCCCTACATTACATATGCATAGGATACTGAATCAAAAACATTTTAAGTGCAGGAAAAAGATCTCATCATGAAAAATATAAAAAAATCAAAGCTCCTAATGTTCAGCTCCTATGTTATTTTCTAAAATTCAAGGTTGCAAATGATAGTTCTGGTGTGTGAAATTAAAACCATGCAATTAGGTAATCAAATGAAAACTCCAAGAATGTAGTGGGTTTTCCACACCTGTGAACTATCACTCATTTTGTTGCAGTGGCTGGCAAGAAGCAGTGATCTCGAGTTGACAGAAAGCCTCCCAAGATGGGAATAAATTTTGGATCGGTTCCAAAGCCCACTATGAAAGTCAGCACAATAACACAGCAGCTGCATGAGATGAGACTCTCAGGAGGCAAAAAGTCTTTGAGCACTTCAGGCACAGTGTGGAACATCTCCTGCCTTCTCCCTTTTTCATTTCTGCTAGCAAGGATCACCACATGGATAAAAGGCACTAAGATTTACTGGCTTTGACCATGTAACTTTATCATATTTTGATCATCCAGTGGCAGAGGAACTGTACCTCAGAAGTGCCAATCACATCATGGGAAGGAAATTGTGCTCCTTTTAGCTGTGGCAACTCTATCTCCTGGGAGACAGCAGTAATATTTTTCAGCAGAATTTAGCCTCTGTTGTTTTAAAAAACTAAAACAGAAAGGGGTTTATATTTGACACGGCTGGAACTAACTTATTTGCTTATCTTGAGAGTGTTTGCCCTTTTCAGCATTCCCTGAATTATACAGACATTTTTGCCTCTCATGTAGTACAGCTAAATAATCTGATTTACAGGGAGAACCAGAGTTAAACAGGAAAGTTCTTCCCATCACCTCAGCCAGGTGCACTTATAAAAGTGCACTCAGGCAAAAGCTGCACTTGCATGCAACTCACTCAGAAATCTCTAACTCCACTGAAAGGAGAAGTTCTGTAGGAAAACAAAATAACAAGCAAAACAAATCCGAACAAAAAAAAAAAAACAACCCTGAAAACCAAAACACAGCAAAGCAGCCTTTTTATTCAAGATAAAAACTCCATGAGCAGTCCAGGATATGAGGACTGACAGGCAGAAATTTTCTGAATTTCTGAGTTGCTTCATGTTGCCAGTCTGCTGGTGCTGCTGCTGCCAGCAGCTGCTTCACATTCCTCCTGCCCTGCACAGATTCTGTCAGAGTGAGGATGCTGGGCTTTAAGACTTAGGCAAAGTTTTTTATAAAAAATAGAATTAACTTGATGCAAAACCCATTAATAATCTCAGTCTCGTACAGAAAAAAATGAAAAAGAAAAAAAGAAGGCATAAATTCAATAGAAAATCTGGAAGTGCAAATTGCAAAGGAAATCTGGCCTTTAATTTTTAATATATGAGAATCATGACTCAATTGTGCTGCTCAGCCAGAAGTTCAAGGAGATTTAGTACCTACAATTCAGGCATTGAATCAATCTTGGAAGCCTATCAATTGCATCATTTAAAAGTGGGCTGGAGAAAAAGCATTAGAGAAAAGCTGCAGGGAAAAATTTTCCAATGATCAAAAGTGGGAAAAGAAAAGGACTATTATAGCAGGTTTTTATGCATATAATTTTATCTCCCCAAGAGATATGGAGAAAATACAGTTCAAAACTCTACCTTGGGTTGGTAAACCCAAGACAGTGGCTCCTGAAATTTTATACCCATAATCTTCTGAAAAAGATGATTTTCCATTTCTTGTGAAAAGATTGTGGTTTCTAACCTCAATCACTTTGACTAATTGTTGGTTACTGATTTTCTCCAAGAATCTGACACTTTCTAGTTTAAACAAATTGTGCTTCTGTACTTTAACTTAAAATAATCTTTTCTTAGACAGTGAAAATGGTGGGGTCCTGGACCTGCAAAGAAACCAACACAGACTCCTCCACTAAAATTCTTCTCAATGATTTCAGTCCCCAAGTACTCCACAGCTCTCCTGTTCCACTTCCAGACATCTGCCAAGTCTCACTTACACACTAGGTAGAACCTTCTTAGCTCAGCCTCCTCTGCTGCATTTTAAACATATAAATATATATATATATATATATATATATATGTTTATAAAATAGAGTTCAATACATTGAACCACCCATCTCAGCCCTTCAATTATCCTGCCCATCTGCTTCCCCCACAATGCAACTACAGTTCCTTTAAAAGGAAGGATGGGAGAGGGGACAAGCTAGGTTAGAGAATTAAACACTAGTGGCTTTTAAGCTCCCTAATTAAATGCATAGGGCATCATATCTGCAAAGCTGGATTGAAAGACTTTGGGTCATATGCTTTATTAAAGCCTAAATGAGATCAGTGATGAGTGGCATGTTTTTGACAGACACGGCTCCTCAGGGTAATCACTAGGTGTGGCCACTGAGAGCAGAGCTGAAAGTGTGCCCTTTGTTCCTAGAAAAATACTTGGTGACATTTTCTTCCCTGCTTCTGAATCCCCTTGAAGAAGGACCAGCTGGTTGGCATTAAATGTCACTGCTTGCAATTAAGATCATTTTAACTACAACAGAACTCATTTCTTCATTTGAGGCAGTGTCCCAGTCTTGGAAGCCCCTCTTACTTCCCTCAAACTGCACCCAGGTGAATTTTTACCCTTTTACAGTCAGTAGCACCACTTCAATGAACAGTTTACTAATTCTGGTGCTGATGAAGCTGCACATCAGTGCTGAGTGTCCCACGGGACCCCAAAGCCTCCAAGTCCCCTTCAGGAGCCCCCAGAGCACACTGTGCCATGCTGTGAGCTCCTGCACTGGTGCAGCACATCAGCTGCCCTCCAGTGCAGCACCCAGACTGGCAGCAGCACACCCTGATCCCCCCTGCAGCAGCCACTCTGCAGGCCATTGATGCAGATGTCAGCCACAAAAACAAGGCTGTTTCTCAGCCCACAGCTACCCTCCAAAAGGTTGAAACTGAGCATCACAGTATCTGCTGGAATTCGGTAAAATTGGTCATTAAGATGGAGCATCACCTGTAAGTCCAATTAGGTCTCTGCAGTGCTTTGCACAAAGAGTTTTGGGAGTCACCACAGACTGAGCCACAGCTCTAATTTCCCCCAGTTCTCACTACAGTAATGGGCAGCAGGAGCAGGGAGGGTTCCTGCAGATGGCAAATCAAACAGGATGGGCTCATGGAGCTGCTCTAATTCAGCCTTTATATGTGACACTGATATTCCACTTTGACACCTCAAGCTGCAATCAACCTCCACTCTAACAGAGCCAGAACTACCTATTCTCCCAACATGCCACCTGCCAGAGGGGCATTCAGGGTGAATTCAGCCTTTTCAATTTAAATCATTTCAAAGTAACACAAAGCGTTTAAGTAGAAGTGCTGTGCTCAGCATGAAGGCACAAGATAGTATATGGATAATATATGAATATATAGGAAAACAACTTGAGCAAGGTGATGGCCACCACACTGCAGCCTTTAGGACTTGTACTGAGAGCAAGAAGCAATCTGGTAGACAGACCTCATTCAAAAAATCCCTCCCACACCCATTAGATGTTTTTGAAGAGCAGTTTGGTGGAACATGTAGTGTAAAGTTCTATGCAGCTTAAGTAGATAATTCCATGGCCAAAACTTCTGTCTATCCCTGCTCATTCCCAGGCAGACCACACTGGAAAAGGATTGGCCTTCACATCATCAATCCACTTTGGCTGAGGTTAAGCACAGCAGAAAGATTTTTTCATGCAAACACAAGGGGGAAAGAAAACCCAAACATTATTATCCCCCTTCAGTCAATTTTGAAAATTATTAAAAGAATAAGTGTTCTGCCTCTGGCTGTGAAACCTTAATATGGTTTTAAAGTTTTCACTTCATAGTCAGGGGATTAAATTCTTTGAACACAACGTGGTGTACAAAAGATCATCTAGTCCTGGCAGGACCCAAGCAGTCTGAGGCATAAACAATCTGCCAGGAGACTGAGTCAAGGATATTGTGACTCATGAAGAATATTAAAAATTAATGGCAATTTAAGTAATCATTCCCACTTTTAAACCCCAGCACACATTGGTTATTGTTTTTCTGCACAAAATATGGTTTGAACATTTGTTTTAGCCACTTCAACTCAGAATTTAGTACAGGTTCTAAAGGAATCAAAAATGCAAAGTCTTCACCCAAAAGTTTGTGCTTCACTTCATCTTGTTTTGACCTGTTGCAAGGATCACTGAGCTTCAGAAGGGATTGGTCCAGAAAGTTTCCTCTGTTCTGGTTAAATTCCTGTGAAATCAGTGGGAGTCAGCACACATACTTGTGGGTACATTCATAATAATAACAAAAAAGTACTCAATCTCAGAGATATCAGGAAGCAGAAAAACTTAAACTCCGAAAAGTAAATGTGTTCATAGTGTATGCACATTGCAACTAACCACAAAGGAAGTCCTTCCACACACTCATATAAATAGATGGGTGAAGGAAAAAAAACATTTAGTGGAAAGTTCAAAGGTTCAGCAAACATCTCCTTAAAAAGCTGTTTGCTCACAATACCAAAGAAGAGTGAGCAGCCAAATTAGGCTGTTTACAGTTTAGCTGTAATCCTGGATCAATGCAGTGGCATTCTGACACTCAGCTCTGCTGTACATTGATTTTACAGGACTCACCACTGCACAGAGGTCGTTAAGAAGGTGGTTTGCCTCTTGTGTGTCTCTTATTTACAGGCCTGTTGAAGTATTTCTGTTTGACTGTAATTAGGAAAGCAGGAATATTACACATTAATCTATTCAAGTTCTTTAAGCAAAGCACAGCAATGGAGATTATGTTCATTTCTTACACCCTCTAGACCCTAGAATTTGTCAGAGAAAACTCTGGAGTTCTCAGTTTTTGCTCCTCTTTATAAAATGTTATCATCACTTCCACAAGCATCACCTGGCCCACCTCTGCCTTGGAAGCACAGGTCATCACAAATTGTACTGTCTTTTTTAAATTCTCTTATAAAACAAAAGAAATGAAATTTTGCTCTTGCAAGAGAATATTTGTCTGAAACCAAGTCTTATCACAGCAAATTAACACACATCAATAGTTGATTTCTTCACTCAGACTCCACAAAATCACAAAAGTGCTCAAGGAAGGTTTTGGACTTGTGCTCAGAAGCATCAGAGCTGTTTCAGTGCAGCCAAGGAAATTCCATTTTATCCCAGAGAGATTCTTTGTGTTTATTCACTGGAAGGGTTGTCAGGCACTAGCCCAGGCTGTCCAGTCACCATCCCTGAAGGTGTTTAAAAAATGTCTATGTGGCACTTGGGGACATGGTTTGGTGACTGACTTGGCAGTGCTGAGTTAACAGCTGGACTTGATAACCTTAATGGTCTTTCCAAACCTAAAGGACTCCATGGTTCTATTGGTCCAGTTAATCCCCAACCCAGATAATAAAACAGCTGTGTTATCAAAATAAATAAACATAAATGGAAAAAAACAGCTTCTTATTTGCACATGTCTCTGCTTATACAAATTTCAAGCTTCCAAGTAAACAAGGGATGGAAAAGACAAGAGCCTATGGAATTTTCAGCACCACTTTACTTGTGAGGAGATAATGGATTCCCTCTACAGCTTTGACTGCACACATGATGACAGAGAATATATTTCTGGCATGAAATCACATAACCCAACCCACACATTTAAAACAAGAAGAACAAAATTAGTGATTCAGAGGTATTCATATGCCTTCCTTTACACACTCTGCCTTCACCAGAGGAGAAGGCAGATTCCTGTAGCCTGCTTACAGAACTAAGAAAAGGGACAGAAAAAGCAGAGCATTAATTGGGAGGTTAGCCTGGACAGCCAGTCAGAGTCAATAGGAGAGTTAAAAAATAGTGAAAGTTGGCATCTCTGTCAATACTACCAATTACTTCTCATTTGCATAAGTCTTTCCTCCAAATCCATTATGTCAGCAGCCACAGAAAGTGAAATGGATTCTTATAGAAGCCATCAGTGCTTCTATGTGCAGAACTAATGAAATTACTGATCAATAAGTCTGTACAGTGTCTGCCCCCAACTCCCATCCCTTCTCTGTACTCTGGTCCTACTCACCAAAGTGACAGAGCTGCAAAATGGATCTGAGAGCACAAAACTGTGCAGAGCAGTGCTGCTGACCTCCACCTCTCTCACAGCTAAGCCTGTTGACATTACCAGTCTGCTCAACTACTGAATTTAAGAGAAAAATAAAAGGAAAATAAGCTGCCTGCATTCAAGTCAAGAAGTTTTTTGTCTGTGGTCTCAACAGAAAAAAAAAAATATCACCTATTAAATTTTTAAAACTAGTATACTTCTTGTGGCTTAAAAAAATCACCTATTAAATTTTTAAAACTTCTTGTGGCTCATCTTGCTCTCATGGGAACAGAATGAAGGGGCTGGAAAAAATCCTTAGCTAAGGCTCTAGAGAATCCCCAAAGACTCACAAGCTTTCCTGATTCATCAGAGCACACATATGAGTGGGCTGTGGAAAACCACCCCAAAAATAGCAGCTGTTTCTCTGGTGGGCTTTGTCCCCCTCTGCCTACACTCCACAATTTCTGTCATTCCTCCCCAAAACACCAGTGCATACTCTAGAGTTTATACACTCCTGAGCAATGCTGTGACAACAATATGTCAGCATTTACTATGGCAGGATGACAATGATGGTTCACAAATATTGTAAACAATGCAGAAACAGTTTTTGTCTTGCAATGCATTGTGTTAGAAAAGTGACAGAAATCCCAGCAACTCAATTCTTTGATGTGCTGTGCACATCCAAACCCCAGCATATTGAAAACAAATAATTAGAATATAAAACAGGCATGGCCATTTCTTTCAAATAAAAAAATATTAATTTTCCCTTTAATAGTACCATAAGTTTTCAAATATAAAACAACAACAACAACAAAAAAAAAATCCCAACCCTGCCTGTGTATGATGTTGTATGTTATTTCCTGGGTTCCAGCAGGCAATTTTTTATAATGTAGTAGAAAAGTGCCTGTCCAAGGTGTGAACACCATTCACAAGAAGTCAAAGACTCCCTGGCAAGTGCAGAGGAAAGGAAATTAAGTGCTTCGTGCTACTTCTGTACTTTAAGATCTCCACACTGATACCACGTGCAGCACACAATTCACTGTCGGCATTATCAAACCTCTAATCACACTTGCAGTGTTATTTGAGCTCCTTTACTTAACAATTGCCAGCTGAGGGCATTACATATCACTGCTTACATTCCATTAGTCAGCTCTGACTCAGGAGTTGTGCCTCCAGAAATGGCCAGGGTGCTTGAAGACACTCATAGTAACTCCTCAAAAGGAACTCTGGAATAACAGCAGCATTCAGTGTAGCAGATGTCACTATTTAAAGAGGGTAAATACATATTCCCAAACTTTCCAACAGGTTTTTTACAATGAAAGCCCAAGGCATATTGCAGTAACCACATCACAGCACCTGCAGAGATGAGGTCACAGGACATCCATCACACAGAGCACAGGGGATACTGGGAAGCAGATATCCCTCATTACATCTATTTCCAAACCTGCAGGGAAAGGAGAGGCAAGCACCAGGCACATCCACCTCTCCTGCTGCAGCTCTGGGTCAGTTCCTTGGCACAGCCCCTGGGCACCTGCAGGATGCCCTGCCCCACTGACAGGGTGGGGTCGTGGTGGTGTTTGCCTGCTGTGGGACACACACCACGGCAGAGGACAGGAGCAGCCCCTGACACAGAGCACTCTGTGCCTCACAAAAGCTTTGGGCTCAGGCCTGTTGTGGTGAGGAACATGGGCCTGGCCACAGAGGTGTGGGTGAGCTCACAGTGCTGGCAGTGACAGCTTGGGAGCACAGGCTGGGCAGGGGGACAGTGCTGGCCCTGCCACACAGAATGGAAACAGCAACAGGACACGACTCCAGCATGGCCTCGGTGCAGTCCTGCTGCCTGACACAGCTGTGACAGGGCAGGGCAGCAGCTGGGACACCACCAAGCTCCAGAGGAACCCAGGCATTGGTCCAGACTCTATACAGTGAGCTCTTCATTTGCATCAGAAGTGAAGACATTCATTTGCAGCACCCTCACTGTATTTTAAAAGCACTTTTCAGCATAAATTTCACTTCAAAGTTCAGTGCAAATCAAAGCTTCTTGATGTGATTGAGTTCTGTCCTTTTCTCTCACATCCTTCATAGCAAAATGCCTACATCGAGACACTTCAAATTATAACACCACTAGATGCCATTTCTCACCTCATGAGATCACCTGCATCCTTTACTAAATGCTTGTTTTATATTTACCTCCTGCATGTTGATACTTCATCGTGATTTCAGGTAGCAGTGCATTTAAAAAACAACATTATACATTAGACTTTTATCAAGCATGGCCAATTATGCAAATGCCTCCAAAAATTATTTTCAAAGAAAAAAAGGATTGATTGCAGAGATTTACCATTTATACAGACAGTGATTTAGGAGGGTATTTCAATTGCTAATATGCTTAACAAAGATGTGGGGTTTGTTTGTAAACTTCAGGCCTACAAAATTGAATGTCAACACCAGATAATTATCATGTCCTATCCAAAATGCTAAACTTAATCGAAATAGTCTTTGTAGTAAATCAACAGTCAGCATTACTCTTAATGAAAGTTGATTATGATGCTGCCTCTATGCAAAAAGTAAGTACCAGCCACACAAGTACCACGTACCTCAGGAAAAACAATGCATAATTTCTTATCAGTGCCTGGCACGAGAATTATGACAATAGCACATCATTTGATCAGCTCCAGAGATGTTGGTGTTTAGGGCACAGGTACCAAACTCATTTGGATGAGGGCCAGATTCCAAATTTAATTATGGCCTCTATGCTCAAGCATTAACTCAGGACACTGTGCACTCTTCAGTTTCTATTCTTCTCAGGAAGACACTTCACAATAAATGATTAACTATTTTTTCAACAACATCTTATGGTGTTCACCTAGAAAATTTTTAATACTACTACTAAACAGTTTCTATTTTGCCTCATCCGTCTCTTTTTCCCCATTCATCTCTCCTTTGGCTTTCCTCTCTTTTTTCCTGCTCTAATCTTAAAACAACAGTTCAGACATTTGAAATCAGTGTGTTGAGGTTGACACTTGCAATTTCGTTAAGGTTACTCTGTGCTGCTGTAAGCTGATTTCTCTCTCCTGAGACCACCCTAACTTGGAAATATAACAAATCTACACAGAAGCTTGTGCTGTGCTTTGCACAGAGATTTCCTGTTTAATTTGCTAATCTCTCTCTGGTGTTAAGATCACAAAGAACAATTTAAAATGCCATAACACAGGAGCAAACATATATCCTGTTTCCATTATTTCTACAGCAGTCAAATCCTATTTGAATACAAATACGCCCTTCCTGGAAAAGATCTTCTGAAAATTTTGAGTTTCATATCAGGAAAGAATTCTCTTTAAATTGTGAGTCAGAAATATTTCATCCAAAATCCATGATGATTTGTTTTTCAAATGCTTTTATATGACTTACAGGAACTCCTCTTTCATTGCTATTCATTCCCCTTCTCTTACAACATGGTTAGTGGAAGATGC